>NC_136067.1:1410841371-1411441371 GCF_964261635.1 Lissotriton helveticus | reverse complement strand
GGCCCCCGCTGGGGGCTTGTTGTTGGCACCTTAGCTCCAGAGTCTTTCAGGCCTAGAGGGGGGGTGTATATTTACATAGGCCTCACTGTGAGGCATATTTCAACAGGGAAAAACTTGAGAGGATGTAATGGTAGGGTCAGAGCTGATAAATGTGGAAATAGGTTTGAGTTCCAGCCTCAGCTTAACATCCTGTGATTCTGGGCAAATTAATTAATTGCCCAAGCCCTAAAATATAAATTAATTTGATCTTCTGTAATATGACTGGTGCTCATATAATATTGCCCTTGGGCCGAGTTCACGCTATAAGGACAATAAAAAAAATTCTTCTGTTTACTCATGTTGTAAGAGTCTGCAAAGGTTGGAATAATAATAAAAGAGGATTCTTTATAAAATAATAAAAATGTCCCTATTCCTTCTTGACTTTGCTTTTCTGCCTTTGTTTAGTTTTTAACTATTTGTCATGGATCATTAAAGCAACTTTAGGCCACATTTTAAACTCCGTTCACCCTATGTTTATTGTTTGAATTACATATTGATCAAAGGAGAAAATACCAGCATTAGGTGATTTTTCTTCATTTTCCTACGACTAGGACATTAAAATACCAGTAATGATGGTTACAAAATGGGCAAGTGGCAAACATAGCCACATCAGGAGTTGTGGCCATGTGGGACACTTTATTTCACCATACTCGCCCAGACAAAATGTAGTGCTTCTAGCTTTCACCAATGTTTCTAGCTCTATGAGATTTAAAATATGTAATTTATCAAACATTTCTCTAAAAATTAGCCCAATGAGACTAGCTAAATGCTATTTTATAAAGAGGTGAAATCAGGGAATGTGGGCCACTTTTTATTGGGTGCCTGGGTCGAATAGTGATCCCAATCCAACCCTGGCCACGATGCTACATGCCCACCCTGGCCTTAACAGCAAACATTCATCAGTAGCCTCTACAATACTTGTGGAAGCTTTTGCACAATCATAAGCAGCATATACCAAGCCAGAAACATCACTTGTGACCTAAATCCTGAAGACAGAAGTACGAGCCTGAGACCTGCCCGACAGTAACAAATCCACTGGGAGTCATGTTTTACTCTTGGGAGAGATGGCAGCCATGCCAGATGTGGGTAGGCACTGAGCATTTGCATAACACTAAGACTGAAATACTCAAACTATCTATTAAGAGAGGATTATAGCTTCTTCAGCCAATTCATCCCGTGATATTTTTCAAGTTGTCAAAAAATTGACAAATGTTCCCTCTCTCCCTGATCCTACTGCCGTCTCAGACCTACGTTGCAATGAAATGACGGAATTTTTTCACAATAAAATCAGGAATATCTACGAATCCTTTTCCCCCAACGAAGAACTCAATCCTGTCTGTTATGACAAGTCTCATACAAAGGATAAAGAAACGTGTTTAACAGCCTTTCCTACAATGGACTACAATTGTCTGTTGGTAACTGCCGGCAGAGTAAAAAGCGTCTCACCCGTTGACCCTGCCCCACTTAGGATTCTTAAACTAGCAACAGAGACAGTTGGCCTGGTCATTCTAGACTTGATTAATTCTTCTATCTCATCTGGAGTGGTCCCCCCTCCTGGAAAAAAGCCATGGGGATAGCCCTTTTGAAGAAACCTAACTTAGACCCTGATTGTTTGGCCAACTATTGTCCGATTTCCCTCCTCCCGGGAATCAGCAAAAATCTGGAGAAATACGTAAATACTACACTCTCTGTCTACTTAGAATCCAACCATTTTCTCCACCCAACCCAAACAGGATTTCGCCCTGGTCATGGCACAGAGACAGCACTCTTAGCTGTCCTAAAAGAATCAAGGAAAACGCTCGACTCTGGAGGATCATCTGCCGTGATCCTTCTGGATCTGAGTGCGGCTTTCGACAAAGTAAATCACTGTATACTGATTGACCGTCTTAGAAATTTGGGTGTGTCCGGAACAGCGTTAACTTGGCTGAGATCATTCCTGGAGGGGCGATCCATTCCATCTCCAAGCCTTGGCCCCTTTTGTGTGGAGTTCTACAGGGCTCTTCTTTAAGCCCAACGCTTTTCAACGCCTATATGGCATCACTGGCAGATATCATACAGCCTTATGGAGTGAACATCGTAACATACGCTGATGATACACAACTAGTGGTGTCACTCAATCATCTTGATTCACCCATACCCTGCCTCCACACTTGCCTTGAAGAAGTGGCTAAATGGATGAACTATTCCTATCTTAAATTGAATGGGGACAAGACAGAGCTCATGATTCTTGGTAATTCTTTATTATTCAGACCAATTGAGATGTGGCCGACCATAATGGGATCAGCACCCACCCCCAAACCAAACATAAAGAGCTTGGGTTTCTGGCTGGACTCAGATCTTACACTTAAAGTCCAAGCCAGGAAGGTAGTTGCTGCCTGTTTTGGCATACTCAAAATGCTACGCAAAGTACTTCCTCTACTTCCTTTTCAAACTAGGAAAACTGTAGTGCAAGCGCTTATTCTATCTCGCTTGGACTTCAACAATGCACTCTATTTGGGTGCCCCAGAGGCAGTACTTTAAAAGCTTCAAATGATTCAGAACTGTGCAGCAAGAACCCTAATGGGCACGCCATATAGACAGTCAAGCAAGCCAGCCATGAAAACTTTACATTGGTTGCCCATCCGGGAGAGAGTCAACTTCAAAGCTCTCTGTATTAACCACAGACTGCTTGGAGGGAAGGGACCTAAAATCATTTCCCCTTTAGTCAAATTATACCATCCCAATAGGCCCTTACATTCAGGTGAACTGCACCTGGCCTTTGTCCCAAGGATCAAAAGAGCCAGAAGAGGAGGTCGGCTTTTCTCCTATAATGCCGCCAAACTTTGGAACTCTCTTCCTCTTCAGCTGCGGAAGGAAACTAACCATATGATCTTCCGCAAGCTGTTGAAAACCTGGCTCTTCCTTAGATAGATCTCAAAAAGCTTCTGTTATTTTGAGCGCTGGGATGCCCATGGGTAGCCATGCGCTCTATAAATGCCACTTCTATTCTTCTATTCTATTCTGAAACGCAACCTTTCTCTAAACCCCTTGCATCTGGGGGTTGTCACTGAAAAACATTAGGCCGTGGCCCTGCTGTATTGATTAAACAGTCCGGCCCTGGTTGCAGTACTCTGTTATATCAGTAGGGGCGTAAGGCAGACCCTGTATCAGGGCAGGGGGGCTCTCAACACTCTAGAGTTGCTCCAATCAGCAGGGGCCATTCAGCCCAAGGTGAAAGAATATCTGTCAATTATGGGAGAATTGAGGGGCGGGGGGACTTATCACATTCTGCAGGGGAGCCCCATCATTTTGAATTACGTCACCGAGTATCAGTATGGGTGTGCAATATAAAACTCCAAGATACATATATAAGAATTAATATTATTAGTTATTACTTTCACTTATGTTATCACAAGAGTCATTATTATCAGGTTAGGAGCATTTGGCATCAGTCATGATTCTCCAGGTAATAGAATTTTTCCAGATAAAGAGCTCATTTATCCTCCTGTTTCTTTTACATTATCTACTAGCGCGGTTTCCTATGCACTTGTATAATATCACATGCAAACGCGGACTATGTGCCCAACACGTGTGTGACTGAAAGTCTCAAGCACACATAAGGTTCATCCCTTAATTCAATGTTGCCATCTGTTAACACACACCTTTGACATTTATTGTTTAATCAAAACAAAATGTAAACGTGTCAATTTTGCTCAATGTAAATCAAAGGTGCATGGGTTGGAATTTGTTCTCTGTACTGAAAAATCTTAACATTTTCAGGTTCCAGCAGGCTAGTTAACTGAAATCTGGCCTTTTAACAGCCTGCCTCCGTGTTTATCCCAACCCAATGATAAATACTTTTGGAGTTCAGATAAGCTTAGGCTGACTCGCCTTGGGAAACACTAAATTTGTTAATTTCGCAGAAATTGGCCGATTCTTCAATAGCCAAGACCAGAGTTTCATCAGGACACTTGGAACTCACACAGACAGCTCCTCTCATGTCTCTAGATTTCTATTTGCTTGCCCAGCTGCTGCTTCGTTCGCAGTGCCACATCACTCGGTGAGTTTTGCTCAAAGATCCAGACGCCAGGAATCTGAAGCTGGTCGACAACTAAATTGCCAGACACATTCTTATGCTGAACCGAATGTCCTGAGACCTGGCACCTGACAAGGAGCAGGGAAAATGGCCTGAAAGCAGGAAAGACTTCATATCGTTAGGGTTTTTTTTAAAGAATATACAGGCAGCTGGGCTCTGACCTATCTGTGGTTGATTCAGATGCTTGCCCTCAGTGTTCCTATATATAGCTGTGCAGAAATCTAACCATAAAAAAACCACAATCCTGATTCAAGTGCTCTGATCTGACATAAGCAGCCGTGGGAGCACCGTTTAGAAAAGGCACATGTCTTGGCTTTTGTAAAAGCATAGATATTGTTTATTCTTTACACCACATAAGCCCTAGATTTGACACTGAAATAATAACATGTAGATTACACAAGTTGAAGTAAAACTCAACAGAAACAGAGAAAACGTTGAATTATCAGCACCATAAAAGCGTTCTTGATTAGATAGAAACAGTAGGATAAATCTAATAATAATAATAATAAGATGTTATGAAGGCTAATAAGAAGTGTAGAATTTCTAATGATTTTAATTGCAGAGTGTTTTCACAAACTCAGCATTGGTGCAAATCAATTTTGATAAGGGTAGCATGCTTGAAACGGTCAGTATAAATACCTAATATCATAAAGAGTATATATTAATGAATACAATTTTGTTTTAATGATTTTTAGGATTAGTGTACCTGTTGCTACTTTTGAAATTCACATGGGTAGGCCATATTTAGGATCTTTCATTTTTAATATAATAATCACTGACTAAACTATTGTTTCTTAATATGAAGAACTTGATTTACTTTATTATGTTTTGAATAGGTAATAATGAGTTGATTTACTAAAAGAAGCTGTTTTTAATGCATTGAAATTCTTTTGCTTGGGCTGCACTATTTCTTGGCCTAGTGAAATGAACTTCAACATGTTTCTTTCAAATGTTTATTTAACTGTTCCTGCCTCATGTAACAATTTGACTATGAATGAAGCCTTATTCTTTGTGTGTGTGAATTGGTGGGTACCCTCCCCTCGACTGTACCAATGGGGGAGCTACAACAATATTTTTTTTCTTTTTTGTAACTGACCTGCGAGGATGGAAAATAGTGGGGATATCAGTGCCATTCGTCCACCACACTCCCCCCACCACAAAGACACCTTACCCGATCTTGGTGTTCACTGCGTAGCTTTATTACTTGTCAATACACCATCTTTATTAGTTGTTAAAACTTCCAACTTTTGACCAATTTTATTAACCATCATCAAAATCCCATTACCGAACATAGGGAGGCGCAGTATACATCTGTGCCACAGGTTATCATGTATTTACAATTCTTCAGCTCTAGATCCCCTCGAGGCGTGTTGTACCAGCAGGACACAACCCAACCCCTTACCGCTTCATCCATATGAGATAACATGTTGCTTCATCCAAGCACCGGCTACTGGGGTAGAGCCGGAGAGTCCAGGACCACCGGCAGGACGGCCCCCTCTCCCGCCTGCCCAGAGCCCCAATGACTGCCTCCCTGTTGCAGGGTCGGGCAGTTTCCGCATACCGAGGTCCCCCGGCCTTTTCCTGTTGTCCGGGACCCCGCCACAGGGCAAGTAGCCCACTGGCGCTCTTGCCCTCCCCCCAAGCTACTTCACCTTCCATTTGTGATGCTCTGGGCTATACTTTTTTAATGCAATTCCATAGCCCCCCAGTATAGTTTGGACAAAACAGCTCCAATCCTTGCCTGGACAGCTGCAATCCCTCCGCCCAATACCGAATCAAGTTTAATGCTTGCAGCATACGATGCCTAATGAGATGAATTTGCGAACCCCGCAATAATTTCACTACCTCTCGATTCAGTTTTCTCACCGATGTGTTTGCCACAGCCATAGACACACCATCACCCCAGACTCTATGAGTGGGCACCTCTGACCCCACGATAGTGGTGTCTAGCCATACTCTCCTGACCCAAGAGAAGATAGAGAAAAGGGGGCTTCTTCCTTCCCCTCCTGCCCCCCCGGAATCCTATTTACACCTCCTGAGTGCATCACCAACACATCTGAAATGGGCATACCATTATCCAGTGCACTCTGCGAATGGGCTACGACGTCCTCCACACGTTGCCCATCCCAACCTAACCAATTATGGTTGACTCCCATGGCCCTTTGCATTCCCAAATCTCCGGATTTGTTGCACCCTTGCCCAGCTCTGTGTATAACCGAGTCTCCAGCCAGCATACCTGCCTCCCCCTACTTGCCACCACTGCCTATAAGCCCAAAACGAAAGACAGAAGAGGGGCAACCGCCGAAACCCCTGGCTCCGAACTACACCAGCTGTGGTCTGACATAGCGCTCAAAATCAGATGAATTCCCTCTGTCCACTTTCTTGATTGCCCCAGAAGACAGACCCTGATATTAAATGAGTGGTCTCTTCCCCCAACATTCACAAGGCAGGTCGTATAACCTGAATGCTTCGCAAAGGTTAAGGAATACGCGAAACCCAACCAATGTACGTCATTTGCTGACCAACACACCTGAGGTAATACGTTCCCGATATTAACCAACCTACTGACATCCATGGGTCCCCTATTGTTAATGGTACGGAACTCAGCCCCGTAAGTTATACTAAATCGGACAGACCTACTTCGCTGGGTCTGCTCCCCCAGCATTGCCTGACTACGTAATGTGTAGCTGCAATGGTACTCAACCACCTAATGACCCAACCGGACCATCCACCCAACTGACACCTGATAGACTTTGTAAACAGTTAAAGAGGGAGGCTTTGCATCGCATCTAGGCTCTGCGACTCCACGGCAACACTGGCTATATGTACCTTGAGCCCATTTGCATATCCCATACAAACCAGTGACCACACGTGACACGGACTGCTAGTCGCTGTCTCGAAAACATGTTGCTGCCATGTCCACGGTATACGCCTCCCACGATCATATAAGGGAAGAGAAAAACAAGCCATCAATAAGTGGAACGTTTACATATGCAGTACACAAACAGAAGCATTTATTTCGCTGCGACTTATGAGGTTTGCCTTTAAGCTTGACTGAATACAATATGTACATTAAGCCTCAGACATGATTTGCAGATCCAGCGCCGAGACTTGAAACTTGTACTCCCCTATAAGTGGCTATAATGTCACCTATTCTAAATTCCGCGTAACCCTGAAAGTTTTTTATTGCAATAGTTCCTGACTGAATTCCAGGCTCTTATGCCCACCGAGAAGTTATGCATCTCTCTGCATGCATTAGGCCTGTACTAGGTCAGCAAGTCTAGCTGTACCTCCACCTATTCTTGATTTTGAATGGAATTAATTAATGAGCCAAGGGATAATATAGTAATTAAGAAGACTGATTGTCATAGAGATAATGGATTGCTATTTATGGTGCCATTTAAGCTATGGCCTAGGAGAGGGTGCTATGGAGCAAACCTGTAACCTGTCCCCCACCCTTCCCTTCCTTAGAGTATGTAGCAAGAATCCCCTGTGGGAATGCCGTGGTACCATCTATGGGAGTGCCGTGGTACCTTCACCCCTTAGGGCCTATTGCCCCTGTGCCTGCTGCACTATTGACACTGCTTCCTGGGCACCGCTTGCTGATAACCTTGAATGCCTCTCAACTGAAAGCCGCACCAATTTGCAAAAGAATTTCGCCAGTGTACCCGCACTGAAGCCCCGGCAATGGGAGCTATCAGCGGTCGCTTTATTTAATGTGTTTTGAAAGCGAGGCTCATTTGTGCAAAGATAAATAAATAACTTGTTCTTTTAAACTATGCCGCGTAATACCCTCAGTTCAGACACATGAAACCAAAGCGGTACGAATAAATAAGTAAAGTAAGATTAACGAAAATCGTAATGTTTATTCATTGTGCCAAAATGTGCATTTATTTTATTTATGGGTACACCCTCCCTCATCATTTGAATATGTCAAGAATTGAACCACTCAGCACAGCTTCCAGAGCCACCCGTCTTAACCACTGCACAATCGGCCTCATATCCTGTCAAATGTAAAAAACGCACTTGGGAATACCCCAGAAAAACCATAAATCACCAACTCATCTCCCCAACTTCTACAGTTGCTGGCCCCTAGCGCGAAAGGACCAGGACAAGATACCTTGTGGGCCCAGACATGTCTGGTGCATACCGTCTATCAGAAAGTCCAGTGTGTAATTTATTGCAGGCCCCTATGGTGTATCCCCCCCTGCAGGCCCCCGAAGCTTAGAGCACGTTATAATCCGAGCGGTATAGAAGACACCAGCATTTGGAGCCCCACCCTCGAGACCGAAACGAAAAATTTCCTATTGTCCTTGCTATTTGAATGAAAATGTTTTATTTGCCTGCAGGCTATCAATCTGGAACCGTGAGGAAGAGACGGTGATCCAGTTCCTCTCTGTTGCCATCGAGAATCATTGGGTAATGAACCGAAAATGAAAATGAAACAATTTCGCCCAACCACCGCCCTCTTTTATTTATTTAATAAATATAACTGACCCCAGTGTTTAACATACCCCCTCCTAGGCAATGGCAGGAATTGAACTGAGGACTGTAAACTCCTGCAATCCTGGCTTGAACCACTACGCTATGGGCATTGCTTCCAATGTATCATTGACCAGACTGCCATGAGTATCAAATATTACCTACAGTAACGTGTACTCCTGTAATACGTTGACCACCCCTGCCAAAAGCACATATATCGCTTCCTTTATTGTATGTTTGCCTATTTATATAGCACGAACTCGACCTACGAGTATTGGTGCGCTTTACATGAGCACCGTATTTACATTACCCATATTGCCCACAGTAACGTGTACATCTGTAATACCTTGACCACTCCTGTTAAAAGCAGTAACGTGTACATCTGTAATCCATTGACCACTCCTGCTAAAGCAGATATATCGCTTTCTGTTCCCCACAAGTGTCTTTATTTTATGTTTGCCTTATAGCACGAACTCGACCCACGAGTATTGGTGCGCTTTACATGAGCACCGTATTTACATTACCCATATTGCCCACAGTAACGTGTACATCTGTAATACATTGACCACTACTGTTAAAAGCACATATATCGCTTTCCGTTTCCCACATCTTCCTTTAATTTATGTTTGCCTATTTTCATAGCACGAACTCGACCTACGAGTATTGGTGCACTTTACATGAGCACCGTATTTACATTACACATTCCGTTACAGGAGTTTAAGTGATTTGCCCAGAATCAATCACCGGATGTGGACATGAGGCTCCGACCCCGCGGCCCCCCACCGCCGCCTTATTTACCGTGCAGCCATAAATGGGAGCATCTCCTGAGCACCAAGCTTAAACTTTGTTTCCCACAACTGCTTTTATTTTTGCATATTTATATAGCCCAAACTCGACTTACAAGTAAAGGTGCGCTTTACATGAGCACCGCATTTACATTACGCATTCAGTTACGGGAGTTTAATAGATTTGGCCAGAATCGCAGGGTGTGGACGTCGAACCCTGCTCTTTCCAACCGCAAACTCGACAGCTTAGCCAATGGCCCACATCTTCTCTGCTTAAGCAGATGCTGTCTCCTGAGCACCGTGATCACCCCCGCGCCACCCAAACATATCTTTCCATCCGAGGCACGAACCCCGGAGAAGACGATGCCCCAGACACCATGTTTAAGACCCTGTTCAGATTTGCATTACCCAGTTCATATTGCGCAATTTGACTACACCAAACCCAAGAAACTCGCTTAAAGGTTGGAAAGGGTTTTAGTTCCGTAAGGGCGTTTGTGGCCCCAGTCTACTTAATGCCGTGCACGTTTCTATTGTGAAGCGCTCTGACATCTTCGGGTAATGTCCGCGCTATAGACCATCGCGTGCATAAATAATTGACCGCTTGCCGAGGGCCCGCATTGTTACCGTTTCCATTGTGGAGCTCTCTGACACCTTCGGGTAAAGTCCCGCTATCCCAATCGCGTGAATCGATAGTTGGCCACCTCCCGAAGGCCCACATCCTATAGTGGACTTTTGTAGGAAACACTGCCATCTTGTGGTGAAGGTTATGTTAATACCTTCAAATAGAGCCAGTTCTAAAACTACGCTACTTTCTATGAGAATCCTACAATCTGTTATTGGTTTACTTAGGTTCTTTTAGGGGAACCTAATTGCGAATGATGTATTTTAAAATGTTCATTTAAATATAGACATTTATACATTTATCTGGTTGAATACATTTCCTATCAGAGTACTTTTTTGGGAAGGCCCGCTCCCTAGGCTTGCACTTATTTTTGCTCGCTAACAGTGCCTCCCCGGCTCGTGAGCATTATCACTCCCATCCGAATTAATACTTGAAGTCTATGTCGTTTCCTATTTACATTCCCTCTTCCTCACAACGTTCTTCAGTTTTGTAAAACTAACTGATCGTGATGAAATAGGAGAATGCACACAGACAGCCTGTCACTGCTTGTTGCGCTGCCCTTAGGCGCGAACCCAGGTCTCCCATACCACTGTCAACTGCTCTACAAACTACGCCACTCTGCTTTCCAGTAAGAACGGTGGTACTGTTACCACGTGACTCAATGGCGCCAGTGTTTGATGTCTCCGGTCCCCATTCAATTGCCTCTGATTCATATAGTGCAAACTTGACCCGGTGTCTCGGAGCGCTTTACCGAGTACCAGTTACTTTACATCCATACACAATAATTTCGGTAGGGAGATTAAGGTATCCGCCCAGAATTCGAGATGTTGCCGAGGACCGATCCTGTTGCCCAAGTCTGGCGGTATCATACCCCGGGCTTCTCGCGACCGCGCTTCCTCTCTATTTTTTTATTTTTATTTTTAAATACTCGAACTCCGCTCTCTTATAGCCCGTAGGCCAACTCGCACCCCATCCCGTCACGCGGGTCGGAAAGAAGCGCTCTCTTATAGCCCGCCCCGCATATTTATGATTCTTGCTCAAAATATGGGAAAATATATCCCTACAATTAAATCGCTTCCCCCGGGGCCCGAACTCGAGGCTCCCACTCTGCTCTCTTATAGCCCGCAGGCCAACTCGCACCCCATCCCTCTGCTACGCGTGAGGCCCCCTCACCTTTGAGAGTCGCCGGGAAAACCGCAACTGTTCCCGCTGCGCCTTTCCGGCCACTCCGAGCGGTGAGAGGACAAAGAGGGCTACTCCCTAGAGTCCGGCTATTTTATCAGCTACAGGGGAGGGGCCGCCAATGCACCTCCTTCTTACACGCATTTCAGGCGTCCCTCCCCCTGCCCACTTTCAGGGAAACGAAACTGTTCCCTCAGCACTAAATCCCACTAAAGGCACCCCTCCCCTAGACGTGGGGGTTGCCTCTCAGACTGGTGTCTCATGACTAGTTCGGTAAACAACGATAAAGCAGCAATTGGTACCTAGCAAACAGAAGGTGACCGCACAATGGACAGACCACTGTGGTCCGATCGCTGATGTCACAACTGCATCATCTATATTATGAAGATGACCTCCCCAAAGGAGGAGGGTTGAAGAGGAGAATTAGATTGGAAACACAGATCAAATATGTAGGAAAGGATAGGGGACCCAACCCTGTGGGAATTAGAGACCAAGGGAGGGGGCTAAAATGGACTAAGATAGTCCCTGAATCTTTTTTTGCTAACCTATGAATGGAGGCCAAAAACGATATTGCAAAGTGTGTGGATTATTCCACTCCAAAGGACAAGGTCATCAGAGCCTCTGAAGTTATCTGTGGCCAGGTAGCAACTGATTTGACTGTTATAAGTAAGCCCAGGTCTAACCCAGGTGAAAGGTGGTTTGATGCTAAATGCTCTAGGACCCACCAAAATCTATTACACGCCCTGAAAAATAAACCAAGAGATAGGGAGCAGATAGTTAGTCTCAGAAAAGAATATAAACTAGCAATATATACCCGCAAAAATTAGATTAAATCAGAGGCCTGGAACGCCTTAATGTCTGTTGAAATATTGAAGGATAGCTCAAAGTTTTGGGCTATTGTTAATAGACCTTTTTTCTCAGGACAGGAGAATGGTAGCCTGGAAACTAACATCCCAGAGGAACAGTGGCTATCACAGTTTGAGGGTATTTACGGGATAAATGAGGCCCACAAGCCTTTTATAGTTTTAGATACTGGTGACGAGTTAGCCCTGCTGGATTTTGAAGAGGAGGACATCGAGAGGGCAATAATAGACACATCTAGTAATATGGCACTCGGCCCTGATGGTGTCCCTGCTGACCTTTATAAGGGTGAGCCTAAATTTTGGGCTAAAATTTTAGCAAATTTGTTTAACGCCACAGTAGTTCGAGGGTTCCCTGCATCATGGTCCCAGTCTATTATCACACCGGTTTTTAAAAAGGATCAGAGAGGGGATCCAAGGTGTTACAAACCTATTTCATTGATCGACTCTACCGTTAAAATATTAGGTAAGGTGATTCTGGCCAAAGTCATAGATTGGGTAATTTATAATGGGGTTTTATCCAATCTTCAGTATGGCTTTAGACAAGGCAGGAGTACCATGGACCAGTGCCTTAACCTATATCTACTGATAAGCAAGTACACAATAGCGAAAAATGGTTCCATGTATATGGGCTTCATGGATCTTTCTTCAGCCTTTGATATGGTAAACAGATCAAAGCTCTGGTCCATTTTACTTGACATAGGGATGGATCCTCGTCTGGTTTATATTTTTAGCAGACTTACATCGGGACCTTTGGGCAGCTGTAAGGGTTACTCAGGATGGCAAATGTACACGACTACTAAGTTGGTAGAGGCGTTCGCCAAGGCTGTATATTGGCTCCTTTACTCCTTACGCTTTATACTAATGCCCTAAATAAAATCCTGGAGAAGGACATCCCGGGTGTAGGAAATAGGACCATTCCGGTCCTCCTATATGCGCACAATGCCGTGCTATTGTCTTGAATTCCTATAGGCCTTCAGAGACTCTTGGACGCATTTTGGATTTTTATGAAATCCTTGGATTTGGTGGTAAGCATCTCCAAATCACACGTCCTGACAATGGGTCAACAAAAGATGAAACCTAAAACATTTATATGCAATGGGGCTGGGGTGACCAGAGTGACTGTTTCTACATATTTGGGGGGTTTATTCGATGACAGGTGCTCTTGAGTCCCTCAGCTTAAAGCTAAAAAGAAAGCAGTAGTGAGATCGTCGTCAGTTTTACTGGGCTTTGTGCGCAGATTGGGAGCTAGGCCTTGTGAGGCAATTCTTGCCATCTACAGGTCGAAATGTCTGGCTATCTCTATATAAGGCGCTGCCATCTGGGGGTACAAGCAAATGGCAGGGGTTCAGGTGGCTGAAAACAAATGTTTCCGCTCCCTTCTGTCTGTCCCCCATCAACCCCAACTTTCGCCATTCACCAGGAATTGGGGATGGGGTATGTGACTGACTTGGCGAGATTGGCTCCCTTGGTCTGTTGGATGAAAACCTGGCTCAACCCAGAGCTACCGTTGAATCACCAGATCATAAGGGATTGTGTTGTTTTAGATAAAGCCAGCAAAATCCAGTGGTTGTCGTACGTTAAAGGTATGTTAATTAAACTAGGGCGTACTGACATTTATAATGCCCCGGAAGGGATCAAGAAAAATGACCTTAAATGGGTGAAATCACAGTTCTTGAATATACTGAGGTTGGAACGGGAGGACCAGGGAATAAAAAAACTTTTGGTTAGGGCTCATTATCTAATAGAACCCTATCAGAGAATTGTGACTAAGCCCTTCCATCGCTGGCTTCTGACCAGGTTTCCATTGAACTTGATCCACTTTTCCCTGGGTAACTTTCCTGGTTGGTGTAAACCAGAAGATACAGCCCTGTGTAACTGCGACAATTTTTCACCTCAGGACACTGTGCACTTTATAATGTTTTGTGATTTTTATACTGACATTAGGAAGAGGTTTTTAATTCCGCTCCTGAGGGGAAAAGGCTTTTTACAGGTCAGACCGGTTGTATGACGGCACATCGCAAACGGTAACATCGCATGCCCTCACTTCGCCGTTTTTAGATCGCATGTCCCTTTACATCGCAAGCAATGACAACGCAACCAATCACGCCGCATCCCAATTGAAAACAATGCAAAAGACTTTAACACCGCATACAAACACGTCGCATGCTATAATGCAAATCTAATACCTGCCCTGAACCGTAGAATCGGGGTGGTTTGTGGATATCAGAAACTCTCACCGTGGATAGCGGATGAAAGTGAGGATAGCAGAAACTCTTTCCATAAAAGATAGTAAAGAGAACGCGGATAGCAGAAACTCTTACCGTAAAAGACAGTAAAGAGAACGCGGATAGCAGAAACTCTTATCGTAAAAGACAGTAAAGAGAACGCGGATATCAGAAACTCTTACAGTAAAAGACAGTAAAGAGAACGCGGATAGCAGAAACTCTTTTGCGATGTGCGTTGTACATGCCTGCGATGCTGATGTCATTGCGCCGTTGTGGCATGCGCAGTAAATGCATGCGATGCCATTTACCCTGCGATGTAAACATCGCGGTGCGATGGCACCGCGATGTATTGACATCGCTGTAATGGGTGTTTCCCGTCAGACCAGCTCTAATGTACCTTCAATTGTTAGATAACACCTGGAATATTTTTAATATTACCAGTTTTCTTGTTGCTGCTTTCCTCCTTAGGAAAAAAAGACTACCTATGGTGATTGAAACATGAATTTTTTTTAGTGTTATCGTACTGTAACTGTTTTTATCTGATATATCTTTTTAAGCTTTAATTATTTATATACCTTGTGTAGAAATAGTATGCATTTTTATGATGCCCATTCGTACTGAAAGAATTAAATTATTGTTGTCCTGTGTTTTGTGTTTTGTATTGTACTTTTATGATTTTAATTAATCGAATGAAGTGGTATGACTGACTGACTGACTAAATTTGTAGGAAACTGACTCTGTATATACTATACCAAAGCAAGGTATAGTGTGCACAGAGTCCAGTGGATCCCCAAACGTAGGCAGAGGCGAAAGTTTACTCTCTATTTGTGGTAGTGTGGGCGAGCAGTAAGGCTTTATCAGAGGGTAGTGTTAAGCATATATTGTACACACTCAGGCAAGAAATTATGTTACACACTCAAAGACCAATTTGTTTCTGCAAAAAATGTATTTAGTTGTCTTTTATTTTCTAGAACCAAGCCAGGTCTGGTGCAGGTAAATGTAATTGTACTTTTCAAGAATAATGCAGTTAAATCAGTTTAAATGTAGTTGAATGCAATTGGATTGGTTACAGGTAAGTACACTTTTTGTGAAGCAGTTAAAATTACTTTTCAGCACCCTCAATAGCACTAGAGAAGCCGGGTGCAGAGTGCTGATGCGAAATACTCTGCGGCCATTCAAGATGGCTGCATAGTAGGAGCTCACAGATACACCTCCGGGGTTTTGGGATCAGCTATCGGTAAATATCCAGCTTTTTACCCCTGCAACGCAATCCTGAGATGTGTCCCGTACCAGACATCAATAAACATTGATTGAAACAAGACGGCTTGAAATAAATTGAATAAGCTACCTGACGCCTCTACGGTTGCTGTCTCGGACCTCAATCACAGCTCGACCTGATGCTGTGGAGCGGGTGCTGCAAACATAGAAAGAACAAGTCACCATCTCACACAGTTTCTTGGGAGCCGGATCCACAAAAGGTCGATCCATTGTTTACTACAGCCACCATGTAGTCGACGTCCAGACGACCCAAAAAGTGCCATCGAAGACGAGAATCAGTCTGATGATGGCAGACAACAATTAATGTCTGCAGCGGCAACCCCTTCCTACAATCGCCGTAGCGAAGGTCAACGGGGCCATCTCGTATGCGGTGAGTGCTTGGGCGGGGCTGATATCAGCCCTGACTGACTTTACCCTGGATTTTAACAAATTAATGTACCACTGAGCGCTGCCTGGACCAAAGATGGCGGCCGGTGCTTAAATCCCGCATCTATAATCACAATGGGCATCCTGTACATACAATTTCTCAGCCCCCTCGTATCGCTGCTGCAGTAATTGGGCACTTTTAAAAACCTCTAACTATCCTGCCTTATCTATTTATTTACTCTCAATTCTTTCAAAGCTCTTTATTTAACGCCTAGACTTAAATTGGTGGCTGATGCTCAACCCCTGCATCTTTAACCCTAACATACATGCTGCACACTTCATATTACCACCGCAAGGATTGACCATCTCTGTCACTTCTAAATACCCTGCCAAAACTGCCTTCACTTTCACTGAATAGACACTTTGCACTTGAATATGCCTGTACCCAAAATGGCGGCCAGCCATCGAAAATTTTGACCCCGATCTGTGACCTCTAAACAGACAACCTTCTACCACCTCCTATTGCAATTATAATTGATGGACAATTTAGCTTCATATACTACACCCATCTCTACTAAACTACTTTAAACCTGCCTTAGCTCTAGCAGTGCCTCTGACCTTGCCTGACCTTAAAATGGAGGCTGAAAACTACAACATCTAGATTAACACTATTTAATTGACCAGCCCCAATCCTTTAAAGATACTGCTGTGATGGAGGCCCCGCTCCACAATCAATAACAAAATCTCACCCTATCAAGGAAGGAACACAGGCTCACCATAAAAAGCAACTACATCCTATTCTAAAGCACCAACCATCGGGGAACAACAATGGCTGACACCACCCTCAAGCTTACACCCCCTTCCTAACATCGGAGGACTCACATCAGAATTACAAACTATAGGTTAGGACATGCTACCTCTGATGCCTGCTCTGACTCTCCTAACACCCACCTGCCTTACACAAGTTATGTTCATGTCATCTTCCCCCAAAACTCCAACTACATAACAGTCCTACAGCTATCACTAGACTCAATCATAACCCTCCTAATTACATGACAGACATAACCCTCAGAGGATCACTGTTCGCTCACTTAAGGCATGGAACCCGAATCACCTACCTCACTGAACAACTCCTTAGTACTAGATAGACACAACACATTCATAATCAAATACCCACCTAATCTAACTAAAAAGGCTGCCAAAACCCTCAAACATTGTCTCCTCAAGTCGCATCCAGAAACACTCATATCCGACCCATACTTTTGTACATCTAAAGGAACCATAACTAGTGATCTCATATTTTTCACTCAAAAAAGAGCCCTATGGAGAAAACCCCTCTATTTAAAAATATCTATCACCACATCCAGAAAAACGGCACACAGCCTTGAACTCTCAATAGCCCCCTGCACCGCCCTTAAAGCAAAACTCACTATATCCATTTTCAATAATGGGATAAGACTCATACAGTCATCTGATCACCATCTCGACCTTTTCAATTACTTCTTCCCTAGCCTCAAACAGAAGGCCCATAACATTGACAAGCCAGACCCCTCACCCCACAACCCTACCAGCATTGACAGTCCACCGCTCTCACCATAACGTTATGACCTCACCAACCATATCATACTTTACCAACCTAATCACCCCTCTGGACTGTGTTGAGGTAACCCCTGACTTTTTCCCTACCCTCAAACAGAAGTCCCACAACAAGGATAAGCTAGACCCCTCACCTCACAACCCCACCAGCATAGACAGTTTACCCCTCTCACCTCCCCACATGACCTCACCAACCACATCACACTTTACCAACCAAACCATCCCTCTGGACTGTATTGAGGTAATTCCTGACTTCTCCCCTACCCTCGAACAGTTGACTCACAGTAATGATAAGACTGACTCCTCTCCTTACCACCCTACCAGAACCATATCACACCTTACTATCCCAACAACCCCTCCTGATTGTGCCAAGGCAGCCCCAGCTCACCACACCAATCCTTGCTCGACCACCACCTCGAGAAGGACCACAGCACGTCAAATCGACAAAAATTTGTCTACCACATCCCGCATATATGCCCCAATTATAATCTCAACAGAACCAACACACTCACCCGACCCCCTCCGCCTCCAGTCAGCCTACACAACAAAGAAACTCAAACAAAACAGACATCTCAGCACCCTGCACCCCAAACCCCATCCTCCGACCATTATCATGAGATTGAAGCCAGACTTGGAGAAACCACACAGGCTCTCCAGCAACTCAAAACTGACCTACTTAATCTAACGAACATCACATCTGAATCACTGACATAATATCGATGACAACAATATCGACCTACCAGAATATCGTGTCAAGAATATCGATGTCCAGAATATCGACACCTATCTACAACATGGTAAGTACAAAAATATTGGAAAAAAATATCGTTTAAATATCATAGTTAAATGCATCGTTTTTTTAATGTTCAAACAATATTGTAAAATAAGGAAAAAATACTAATAACTTAAAAATGTATTATTTTAATTTATTTGTAAATGTAAAAATGTATAAATATAAAATATACATATTTACAATTTAATATATATATATATTTACTTAAAAATAATAATACATCATATTTTTAATTATTTATAACATATTAGAAATATATAAAAAAAATACAATTAAATATATATACACAATTACCTGTAACATAAATATTATATATAAAATCAATTATATTATAATTTTAATATATAAATTATTAATTACATTTTAAATACCAATTTAGAACAAAAGAAGGGATAGTGTTGGATAGCAGAGGGGTAAAAATTACTATTCCCACTCCAGTGAGTGCAAAAGGAGGGAAAGTGCTGGATAGCGGGGAGGTAAAAATTACTATTCCCACTCCAACGAGTGTAACATTAGGGAAAGTGTTGGATATCGCAGGGGTTAAAATTGCTATTCCCACTCCAGTAAGTGCAACAGTAGGGAAAGTGTTGGATAGCGGAGAAGTAAAAATAAATATTCCCACTCCAACGAGTGTAACATTAGGGAAAGTGTTGGATAGCTGGGGGTAAAAATTACAATTCCTACTCCAGTGAGTGCAACAGTAGGGAAAGTGTTGGATAGCGGGTAGGTAAAAATCACTATTCCCACTCCAGCAGGTGCAACAATAGGGAAAGTGTTGAATAGCGGGTAGGTAAAAATTACTTTTCCCGCACCAGCGAGTGCAACAGTAGGGAAAGTGTTGGATAGCGGAGGGGAATAATTTACTATTCCCACTCCAGCAAATGAAACAGTAGGGAAAGTGTTGGATAGCGGAGGGTAATAATTTAGTATTTCCACTCCAGCTAAATAATTAACATTAGTTAACAAATAATTAGTTATTCAGAAATAATTTACCTTCCACCATATTCCCCTATAAACGACACCACCAATATTGTAAAACATGACATAATTAACATAATTGATTGACAATTAATTAATTTACTAATAACAATTAACAAGCGCATTAAAACAATAACTAATAAATTAGTTCACACAATTAACACTATAAAATAACGTTAAATTAATATTATAAAAAATATAATAAAAATGTTATTAAAATTAAATTTCTTCCCACCCTACTCCCCTATCAATGCACAACAAACTCTTAAAAAAAGACACAATTAACATAATTATAAATGTATTAATAATTATTAATAGCCCAATAATAAATCATTGATATTAAATTAATAATCACATTTAAAAATAACAAATATTTAAAACATAAATATTAATAAATCAAAAACATAAATTAATTAATTATAACTAAATTACTTCCCACCCCACTCCCCTATAAACCCACAACCCACTCCTGAAAAATAAGACAAATAACATATTTAACAATTAGTTAATAATATCAATAACCAATTAATAAATCACGAATATTACATTAATTACCACAGTTAACACTATAAATTATTCAATACATAAATATTAATTAATAACAAATATTTAATATGTAAATAATTAAATGTCTTCCCACCCTATTCCCCTATAAACCCAAAACCTGCTACGGAAATAAAATGCTAAATTGAATTAAAAAATAAATAATAACTTCTACAAAATATTAATAAATGTATTATAATTAAATTACATCCCACTTAATTCCCCTATAAACCCACAACCAGCTACGGAAATAAAACGCAAAATTTAATAAAAAAATAATTAATAACTTCTAAAAATTATTAAGAAATGTTTTATATTTAAATTACTTCCCACCCTATTCCCCTATAAACCCACAACCCACTGCGGAACTAAAGAGAAAAATGTTGTTAAAAAAAATTAATAACTTATACAAATGTAACAAATATATTAAAATACAAAAGCAAAACTTACACAAAAATATAGAACACATGCATTTAAATTCAATACTGACATATATAACACTAACTAAAAATAGATATTTTTAACATCGATAATTAAAAAAATGATATTTCTTACCTTCAACTTGATAATCTTGTCAACGATATTCTGATTATCGATATTCTTGGTTGACAATATTTCAACATCGATATTCTGGTAGGTTGATAACTTGAACTTGATATTTTGTCTGGTTACCATCACATCTGTTATTGCTCACAACAGAGGATCCTCAGAGCTACAGGAGAACAATAGACCACTACACCTTAACAACAACACATACCACTCCCACCTCCCAAGAATCACTCTCAACCAGTTCACCCCTTTACACCCACCCCTGGCCTCAAAACTGCGTTCCACACCCTACCACAACTCCTCATCAAGACCAGCCAAGACCAAGGTTACCCTCTCTGAAAAGGACATCCAAGCCCTTCTCCTCACATACGAGACAAAACATCATGCCTTCCCACATAATCTGAACCCCATCTCAGCAATTGCATCAAACCCATACAGAGAACAAAGACCCAACTCGAGAGAGGTAAATAAGGGCAACCTCAAAACAGTACCCCTCACAGGGATAACCTCTACGAACAACAAACCTCACCTGAAGTGCATGCTCCTAAACTGCAGGTGAGCCGTAAAATATGCAGCCGACATAGCAGACCTCATTATTACGAATGATCTTGACCTAATGCACCTAACCAAAACATGGTTAAAGACAGATTCTGTACCCATCCTTGACATTCTAATCCCTCCAGGCTACAACATAATAAGGGCAGACAGACCAAAAAGTTCAGGGGGTGACATAGCTTGTATACACCGCACTAACCTCAAGGTAAACCAATCACAAACCACTGTGCACCCCTCCTGGGAATACCTTAGCATAAATATTGTGAGCAACAACAATCCACTATGCAAATTACACCTGATATACCACCCTCTGGCCAACAAACACTCATTCATAGCACAAATCATGGAAACCATCTCCTCCAATGTAGGACAACACTACGCCCACATCTTCCTCGGAGACTTCAACCTCCACTTGAATGATCACAACGACCCCTTAGTCAATAGCCTTAAAACTTTCCTCACTGACCTTAACCTGGTCCAAATATGTCACAGCCCAACTCACAACCTGGGTGCTATACTGGACCTCATCATTGCAAGACAAAATTCCATCAAACTAGAATCGATCATTGCCTCTGACTTGACAGGTCACCACTACATCACCTTCCTTATAACCAAACCAACTCAGACATATAAACCCCAACTTAAGAAACCTGTACAATGGAAAAGGAACACCCGTAACATCAACCTTCATGATCTAACCTGCCTCAGCAACAACATACTTCTGCCGCCAGTAGACATGACAGAGGTCCTTGACGTCAGTAGCCACTACAACAACTTGATGACTAGCATTATTGATACAGTTTTGCCCTTTCAGCTAAAAAGAAACTCCTTTAAAGATTCCAAACCACGGTTCAATGGGTGCCTGAATGACCAAAGACGCAACCTGAGACTAGCTGAATGGACATGGAGATTCTCACTATCGCTAGAGCACCTTAAGCAATTGAGATCGCAAAGAAGCCCCTACAACTAACATATCAGCCTCTCTAAAGCAAATTTCTTCAATACTCAACTAAACAAGGCTAAAAATCAACCAAGGAAACTCATCGAAATTATCAAGCAACAATCCGCTCAACAAACCATCGCTTCCACTTTAGGACCAAACTCCCAACCAAACTGCAACATATTTACCTCCCACTTCTAAAAAAATCTAAAAACGTAGTGAACGAACTCCAACAAGCAAAGATAACAGCTAAAAATCTAAAAAAATCTAAAAATGTTGTGAACGAACTCCAACCAGCAAATTATCACCTCAAAAATACCTCACCCTACTCCCCTACTCACCCCCGTCTGTACAAACCTCTAACCACATCACATTCTCCGTCAAAAACAAACGGGCACATGCATCATTGGTTTTTGCATTCGCAAACGGTGCGAATCGGAAAAATCGGCCGTTTGCGAATGCAAAAACCATTTTTGTGATGCATCAAACGCACAATTTGCATTTTTTAGCATTTCTAAAAAATGCAAATGCATTCCTTAAATGCAATGCATCATTTTTTTTAAAATTGCGAATTTCTAAATTGGAAGTGCAAATTAACACGAGGTTGACCCTCGTGTTAATTTGCGAAAATTAGTAAAAAAGCAAAAAAATGCATTTTTTAAACTTGCATGTTACAGACACACATGTCCTTAGGACATGTGTGTGTGAAACATCCAATTAAAAATACATTTCAGGGGTGCAGGGGGGGGGGGTCCTTTGGACCCCCCCCTGCACCCATGGTATGCATGAACATTATGCGAATCCTAACTTGCAAATTTGCAATTCCCATTAATTCCTATGGGCCTTTTGGCCCATAGGAATCAATGGGAAATGCGAATTAGCAAGTTAGAATTCACATAATATTAGCGAATCGGTAAAAAATGTAAATTTTACCCAATCGCTAATATTATTAGAAAAAATTCATGCATCCCGTTTTGCGAATTCCAAATTGGGATTCGCTATTTTTCGCAATTTGGAATTCGCAAACGGCCGGGATGATGCATGTGGCCGAAAGTGTCCTGGAACACTTTCAAATCTCTGAATGAAAATGACATTCTCAAGATCTTAACAACACTTAAACCATCTAACCACTTCTGCGACCCTCTTTCAGCTAATATCTTCAATGAGATCAAAACCTCTCTAATTGCCCTCTGGACAAAGATAGTGAATGCCTCCCTACTTCAAGGACCCTTCCGAGCTGCCTATAAAACAGGTCAAGTAACCCCATCCTAAAAAAAACTACAGCTGAACACACAATCCCAGATAACTACTGTCCAATTTCCACTATTCCTACCATAGCAAAACTACTAGAGAAATCTGTCCTCTTCCAACTGTGTAGCCACATAGCTCAGTTCCAATCTGGCTACCATCAGGACCATAGCACGGAAACTGCCTTGACACACATTGTGGATGACTCGCTCAGAATACTAGACCAAAATGAATCCTGCCTCCTAATCCTCCTAGACCTATCTTCAGCCTTTGAAACGGTCAAAAACGATAGTCTCCTAGACTTACTTGAACACAGAATGGGGATATCTGGGAATGTCCTAAAATTCTTAGACAGCCGAACACAAAGAATCAGCTCAACCAATCAATGATGACCATCACAACGGTCACCTTAGGAGTACCTCAAGGCTCCTCCCTCTCACCTACCTTCTTCAATCTATTCATGGAGCCTTTAACCGAAATTCTAAAATTCTTCAATATCCACTACCACATATACGCTGATGACACCCAACTATACCTAAAAGTGTCATCCCCTATGATATCTGCTCACTCAATACAACTCTGCAAAAAACACATAACTGGCTTACCCCTTCACGAGGACACGTTAACATGGAAGACTGGATGACTGGATGAAACATTTAACAGCCTTCTACTGCAAACCACACATCATAAACTCTGCTAAATCTATAGGAATAACAATCGACAAAAATCGCAACATGCAGGAACACATCAGTGCAGCCACCAGAGGAGCAAACTTCCAAAGGAACATCATCAGAAAATTAAAACCCTTCCTTTCCAACAATGACCTCAAATCAGCAGTGCAATTCCTAGTGATACCGAGACTAGACTATGGGAATACAACAATATGTGGTATAATGAGATCCAGCCTAGCGCCACTAAAAGGCGCACTCAACGCAGCCGCAAGACTGGTCACCGGCTCCAAAAGGAACAACCATGTTACCCTCGATCTAAAGGCACTGAACTGGCTCCCTTTCGAGGCAAGATAACAGCTAAACATCCCCTATATGACACACAAAGCCCTGCACTTTGGCACACCAAAGTATCTAGCAGATAAACTCAGGTGGTGGAGGAGCATTGAGAAGCTCCAGCACCTGGCTACTGAAACCGCAAAAATTCCGCAAAAAAAACCATACAACCGAACTTTCTCCGGCCTAGAATCTAGAATGCCCTGTCCCCGGAAATTAGAATGAACCCTTCTAGCACCTCCTTTAAAAATGAAGTCAAACTGTTTATAAAAGAACAGATTACTACCCACCCCTGCACTTAACTTGCTCTCCAAATAGAACTTCACTGGAACTTCAGGACCATTAACTATCACACTACTGATTCCCTGTCATGGTTCATTACCTCTCTGCTTTCTTTCTATACAAAGTGCATGAATTCCTTGTCATGCATTACACATAACTTATATGTTAAATATGTTGTATTATTTCTCATACAATTTATGCTTTGCAAACTGCTTCCTGGTATGTAACAGGTTAAGTCCATCTTGCATGTGCATTTAGTTTTGTAGCTTAGTGTATTTGTGTCTTATTATCCTTTGTATTTATGTATATATTCTGGAGTGTTCCAGAAGAGTATTCTGGAAAGTTCCAGTGGAGTCCTGAAGAAACCCCATCATGTTGGGTGTGGTCTTAGCCTATAAACGAAGACTGCAGCTGTGAAAGTGGGCTCATTATTGAGGAACTTCCCCAAGGCCAGATGCATTGGTTTAGGACAGCAGCTGTTTTGACTTCCTGAAGAGAAGAGTTTTATTGCTGGCTTCCTGAAGTGAAGAGTTCATTGCAGTGGATCTGAAAACTGCAGGTTTGATTTATCTAAGCTCCAGGAATCAGGAAGGAGAATAGACATCAATGTATTTTTTCAGCATTTGCATATTTAAGAAAAAGACATGGCTCATTTGTAAATAGTGAGCAGCAAGTTTTGGGTTCATGGAAGTTCACGAAAGTAATAAACAGCTTTTTTTTCAGATATTTTCTCTGCAATAGTTCAACAGTGCTTAAATAAGGTTAAAAGAAATTTCCAGAAGTACAAAGTTTTAAGCACATTCTGAAGGTGATGATTTTCACAGTCTTTGATTGTTTTACTTCAACAGTGCTTTATTAAGGTTAAAGACATTTCAAGAGATACAATGGTTTAAGCACAATCTGAAGGTGATAATTATCACGGTCTTTGAAGGTTTAACAGAGAATTATCTGTTTACCAAAACCCAGTGAATACGTATTTTTGCAAGTTGATGAAGAGAGATATAATCTCCAAAGACACTTTTCTAAGTCATTGAACCTTTTTAATTTAACAAAAGACAGTTTAGAGACTGTGAGACTTTATCCCTCAAAACTGAAAGCTACAGTGGATTAAAAGCTACATTGAGAGTATTCAACGCTCACAGTTTATTCACAGGTAAGGTCAATGGTATGAGTACAAATTAGAGCACAAGTCATTACCATCAATATCGTAGAAGGATTTAATTTGTCTGCTGTCTTGTTTCATTTCTCCCTCCCCGCAGTACCCTCCCTAATTATCCTTCCCCCCATTTGGCCACTCTATCTTCTGTTTATATATATATATATTCTGTCTAAATATAAATATATATATACTTCTTTTGCAGTGTATTGCTTGGTCTGCCCATGTGGCTTATGCTACATTGGTAGCACATTCAATCAATTAAAGATGAGAATTTTAGAGCATTTACGGACTATCGATAAGGCGGACCCTGCATACCCGGTAGCCCGGCATTTTGCTGAACTGCATAATAAGGATAGGAAGAAACTGCAGTATTTTGGATTAGACTGTGTACCATTGAATGTCAGAGGAGGGGACCGACTTAGAAGACTGCGAAGGCTAGAGTCGAAGTATATTATAGATCTGTCGACCAAATCTCCCAAAGGTTTGAACAGTGGGGAGGAACTAGCAGTTCATCTGGGAAAGTAAACATGGACTGTTGGTTGGACTGTTGGTTGGTTTGTTGCTGTATGGTTCTGTTGTGCTGAGGATTGATTGTTATGAAATTTTGATGTCCTGATTACCTGGATTAATTTGATCAGCTTTATGAAATTAATAGAATGCTGTTAATGCTGGTAGATAGGGCTATATGTGCCCTAGTACTATTAACTGTGCTGAGATTGATGTTGATCGCAATGTTTGTGGCTATTCTTTGAGGAACTCAAGCCGATCCACGGCAAGATTGGATGGTATGTTCCATTTAATTGTTTTTATACCCTCTGTAATAGTGTGCGACCAAAAGTGAGCCGATTTATGGCTAAAGAATACTTCCATGCTTTTTTTTTTTTTTTGAAATTTGTTTTATTGGTGCATCAAAGTATACGGTACACTGTGAAGAAGCCGCTGACGTGGCCTCAACATTCAGCCATGCGTGCAACGTGTTTTTCGTTTAAACAACTGGTACAAATATCCATACCCTCCAGAAATCAGTACATACCATGCAACCATGTGTGCAGGTCAGAGGACAATGAACTTGTATAGCAAGGAGGACAGTGCATGTTAACAGGAATATAATGTCCCGTCTCAAAGGGCGGTGGAGCGGGGCCTGTACAGTCCATGTAATGGTGGTACCAGAAAACGGGGGGGACAAAACCGTGGGGGGGAAGCGTGTGGGCGCTAGTGTGGTGGAAATATCGGCGATGGGCGTCGGGGGGGGGGGGAAACGAGCCCAAGGAGCTATTCAGCCTGCACTCCAGAAGGGTGGGAAGTCAATCAGGACGCAGGGGGTATGCGGGACCTCCCTCAGGGAGGGGGACAACAGATAGACGTAAACGGTCTTCTCGGGTCGGGGGGGGGGAAGGAGTAGGGGGGTCACCCGGTCGCGTGGATTGTCGAAAACTGTGGAGAAGCATGGCCCATTCCATGGAAATGGGAAATTTACGCGCACCCCTAGCTTCTTCCTCTCTAAGAGCATCCTCCTCTGCTGCCGCCCATTTACTGACCGCCCCCGTCCATGCTGCTATAGGGGGACCTTCCGGGGATCGCCAGCGCATGGCTATGCATCTGTTCGCCAGCAGGAGCGCTAAGGACACGAAGCGCCTATGCACTGGGGCTTGCTTAGGGACATGGAGGATGCCTAATGCGCTGGATTCCCAGGTGGACAGTGTAGTAAGACCTGTCAGGTCAGACAGTGTGTTGTGTACCGCTTGCCAAAAGGAGTGAAGGTCCGGACAGCTCCAGAACATGTGGCGAAAGTCTGCGGCAGGGGAGCAGCATCTGGGGCATAAGAATGGTGTGGAGGGATAGAACTTCTGTAAGCGCGCTGGGGTGAGGTACGCCCTGTGTAGGATATAGTATTGGATGTTCTTGAAGCGGGCGTTCCTAGAGACGCGTTTAGGGGCCTCGAGCGCTGTAGTCCATTCCGAGTCATGTATTGCGCGACCTATGTCCTCCTCCCATGTAGCCCGCAAGGTTGTCAGAGGTGCGTGTGAAAGTTCCCGAATGGATTTATACAGCCAGGTAACTAAGTGGCGTCCCACCCCCATACGCAGGATAGCGTGTATTACTGGATGCGTGTCTGGCTCGCCAGTGTAGAGGTTAAAATGGGGCCGGTATCCGGCAATCAGCTGTCGATACCTGAGGAATTGGCCCGGGGGGAGCCCGTATTCAGCGGTCAAGCGGTCAAGTGATTTTAACTGGCCTTCCTCAAATAACGATTCCAGATCCGTGATGCCGCAGTGCGACCATTCGGTGAAGAATGGCGCCGTAAAGTAGGAGTCTTGCCTGGGGCTGCCAATCAATGGTAACAACGGGGAATACGGAGGCCTATTAGGGGACATTCGGTGGATCCGCATCATGCACCGGCGCGCTATCGCCACCTGGAGGGGGTACGTACGTCGTGGTTTGGTGCCCGGGAGAAGAAGACGGGTGAGTTCCGGGGTTGCGATTCTGCCCGTCGAGGTGACAGTCTCCTGAGGGTAACGGTCCGCCGTCCAGTATGATAGCCATTGGAGTTGTGCCGCGAGGAAATATGACTCGAAGGACGGAGCTCCGAGCCCTCCCAGTGTCGTAGGAAGTTGAAGGGTTTTCAGGGCGACCCTATGGCAGCCCTCGCCCCAGATAAGGGTCCCTAGGAGGGAGTCTACGTCGCGGAAGAAGGATCTGGGTGGTATTACCGGCAAATTCGTGAAGTGGTAAAGGAGTCGGGGAAGCATTATCATTTTGGCTAGAGCTATTCTTCCTATCGGGGCCAGTGGGAGCTTATTCCAAAAAGCGACCGCCGGGCGTAGACTGGCAAGTGCTTTACGGTGATTCCCCTCGAAAAGGTCAGCTGGGGAATGATACAAGCGGACACCAAGGTAACGGGGGGCTTCCGCGGACCATGAGAGGGTGTGCGCTCCGAGCCCGACCTCCCGGGGGGGTAGGTTCGGGTGTAAGGGGTAAACTGTGGACTTGTCCCAGTTCACCTGTAGTCCCGAGGCCTCTGCGAAGTCTGCCAGCGTCGTCCCTATAGGGGTCATGTCCGTTTCGATGTCTCGGACGTATATGAGAAGATCATCCGCGTACATGGACACGCAATGCGTGCTGTCTGCAAGTGGAATGCCCCATTCCATCCCTTCCTGACGGAGCCGAATCGCCAGCGGTTCGACTGCTAGCGCAAATAAGAGAGGTGACAGGGGGCACCCTTGTCTCGTACCTCGCCGAACTGCGAACGCCGGTGATATGCGTTTCCCGATACGTACCCGCGTGGTCAAGTCGGTATACAAGAGGCGTGTGTACGCTATGAGCGTTGGGCCGATATTCAGGCGCTGCAAGATCGTGAAGAGATAGGGCCAGGTGAGGGTGTCAAACGCCTTCTCCAGGTCCATAATGAGGCAGGCGGCGCGGGGAAATCTGCCACGTATCTGGTCTTGAACGTGGAAGATTCGGCGGAGGTTCTGGGAGGTGTTCCTCCCCGGAACAAAGCCGCATTGGTCTGGGTGGACCAGCGGGCGTACGATCTGCGCATAACGGTCAGCCAGAATTTTCCCCAGGATTTTACAGTCGGCCGACAGGAGCGTGATGGGGCGATACGACCCCATGTGGAGTAGGTCCCTGTGGGGTTTGGGAAAGGTGACAATCACGGATTCCCGCAGTGACTGGGGCAATCTCCCTAGATGAAGAGACGACTCGAACACCTGTGATAAATGGGGGACTATTAGAGGCGAGAAAGTCGAGTAGTATTCCAGCGGGAAACCGTCTAGTCCTGGCGCTTTATTCCGGGACATGGCGCGAATTGCCTGGGTAATGTCAGAGGGTTTTATCCTGGCGTTGAGGGCGCGCTTGTCTATATCCGAGATTGTGGGCAGCGTCAGTGGGTCCAAAAAGCGATCCACAGAGAATGGGGAGGATTGGGTCGGGGTCCCATACACTTGCGTATAGTGGCGCTGGAACGCTAGGAGGATCTCAGCCTGCGAGCGTACCAATACACCATCCGGGTTGACAATATCCGTGATCAGCTTGATTTCGGTGTCCTGCTTCGCCATCCAGGCTAGTAGCGCTCCAGTCTTGTCTCTGTCCTTATGCACCCTAGAGGCGTAAGCCCTAAAATTGTATCTGCGGAGGTCAGCGCAGGTAGTCTGATACTCCGTCTTCGTCTGGGCCATGAGCACAGCATGTTCCTCCGAGTCGTCAAGCCGTTTAGTGAGCGCGGCCAGAGATTGTTCCGCGGCTTGGAGCGCCCGTTCCAAGGTGCGACGCACTCCCACCACCTGCTTGATGCATTCCCCTCGCGCCACCACCTTAAATGCGTCCCATTCCACCAGTACAGACGATGCCGTGTTAGTGTTGTGCGCAAAATAATCACAGATACTGGATTCGTGTGCGTCTCTGAATACTGGATCTGAAAGGCAGTCCCTAGGGAGGCGCCAGGTGGGGACAGGTGGGTGCGGGGGGCGCCAGGTTAGACAAATGATATGAGCGTCATGATCCGAGAGGATCCGACCCAGGTAATCTGTGGAAGTGATCTTAGGGAGGATAGGTGCAGAGCAGAGGAAACGGTCCAGGCGGACCCTAAGGTTATGTGGGGTCGAGTGAAAGGAGTAAATGCGAGCCAGTGGGTGTAGGTGTCGCCATGCGTCAGTGAGTGCCCAGTGCGTGGTCCATGCCCTGAAGAGTTCTGCCTGTCGGGGAGCCGGGGAATGTGCGGGGGGAGGATGCGAGCGGTCCAGGGTGGGGTCCAGCGTGCAGTTATAGTCACCTCCCAATACCCACGGAATTGTAGTGAACTGGGCCAGAACGCCCGTGAGGTGGTCCCAAAATGTATCCTGATCTATATTGGGGGCGTAAATGCTGCCAAGGAGTATACCCTGTCCATCAAGTATTCCCTCTAGGAGCGCATATCTGCCCTCTCTATCTATCACTCGTCGGAGCTCTCGGAAGGGAGTACCTGGCCTAACCCAAATTAACGCGCCGCGCGCAAACGCTGAATAGTGAGTGGCACAGAAGGTCCCTCGCCATTTGAGCTGCAGGCGAGAGAGTTCGGTGGTGTTCATATGCGTCTCTTGCAGGAACGCAATATTGGCTGACATACGCTTAATGTATGAGTAAACCGTGTAGCGTTTGCTGGGCGTGTGCAGGCCTCGCACATTCAGTGTGAGGATATTAATGTTTGAGTGTGAGTCCGCCATTCGTACGGTGTCATGAGTGGGAGAGGGACCCCCTTGAAGCCCCCGACGGCCGCCAGTGTGTATGTGTCACGAGTATTTCTAGTGCGCCATGCTTCCACAATCATGGGGGAGGGACTCGGGGAATTAACCGTAAACAGAACTTTGGGTGGGAAACAGTCCCAATACTGAGGATATTTCACCGGAGGTGGCATATCCAAACAAGTGTCCCACTAGGGGAAAAATACAACGGGTATCTGCGGGGGTGGCAGCGTGTGTCGCTGCTGGGCCTGTGCGCGGGTCGGGCTCTGGTAGGATAAGCGTCTATCGCTCGCAAGCGCTCACAATTATTAAACAAAACAGTCTAGGCTCCTAGACGTCGCGCAATACAATAGGTCACCATGAAAAGGATATAACAGTGGAAAGTTCTTTCATCATGAAGAGGTGCCAGGTTGATTGGCCAGGGTAGCGTCCGAGGTTTGTATCATAATAAGGGGGGAGGAGATTGGTCCAATCCCCGACATTGTTCCGTCGCTGTCCCGGTCTTTCTCTGCTGTGAACAGGTGCGGACGACCCTCCAAATCCGACGCTATGGGTGACGTGTGTAGTCCAGTCACCGCTCTTAAGGCTTCTCGTCGCTCTTGCATGATTTGCGTGAGATCGGGTGAGCCCGTGGGGGATGATGTTTGGCTTTTGGGGCGGCCTGATCGAGTGCGGCTCGCACCTCGTCTTCTGGAGCGTCTGAAGTCGTTGTTGCGTGCTCTCTGGGGTCCAGGATTAGGGATTATTGGGCAGTGGAACTCAGTCCAGTCCTGCGCTTCCTCCGCCGTGTTGAAAAAGAGGGCTTTCCCCTTGTGCAGTACTTTTAGGCGGGCCGGGAACAGCAGGGAGTATTGAAGGTCATTTGCGCGGAGGCGCCTCTTGACGTCGAGGTAGGTGGAACGCTGGTGTTGGACCTCTCGGGCATAGTCCGGGAACACCATAACGTGTTGGTCTTCCACTTGTAGGGGGCCCGCCGTCCGGGCCGCACGAAGCACCGCATCGCGGTCCCGGAAATGTAAGAATTTAGCTAACATGGGTCGCGGAGGGAGGCCCGGCTTGGGCGCCCGGGCCGGGACCCTATGTGCTCTTTCAATGGAAAAAAATGCCGACCTTTCCGCCTCCGGTGTGAAAGAGTTGGTCCAGAGCTCCATGTATGTAAGAGGGTCCGAGTTCTCAATTCCTTCCGGCAAGCCCAGGACGCGGATGTTACAGCGTCTCGAGCGCCCTTCTAGGTCCACCGTGCGTTCCTCGAGGGCCGCCACGCGGTGCAGGACCTCCTTCAGTTCCGCCTCCTGTGTTTTCACCGCAGGTTGCAGCTCGGTCACAATCCGTTCTCCGTCTTTCACTCTGTCTGCCAATTTGCGGTGGTCGTCGCGGATTAGACTGATGTCCGTCGTCAGGACGCCCAATCTCTCCTCCATTGATAGGCGGGATAATTCGATTGCCGCCAATACTTGGTCCAATTTTGCCGATAGTGTGGGGTCGGTTTGCGACGCGTTGGCTTGCGTCCATGTTCTCGTTTGAGGCATCCTCTCGGGGGCCGTCTCGGGGACAGTCATCGTCTGCGTGGGTCTCGGCTTCCCCATGAGTGCAGTTAGAGATGGGGGGGGCTCGGCCCTCCGCGCGTTCCGCAATCAGTAAACCACCTCTCCTCTGTATATCTGAGTGGGCAGTAGCTCAGAGTAGGTCGGGCTCCTAGTCTCCCTCGGTCTCGGGGCGGTCACTGTGTTCCCTCTTTCCAGGGGACCTCTGCTAGAGTAATGTGCGGTAGTGAGGGGGTGACATCCCAGGTGTCAGGAGATGCACAGCAGATGGTCACTGCTCCTACTGTCCAGGTTTCTCCGGGGACAGGGTGCTTGACAGTGAGGTCCGATCCCGCCCCCTCAGGCGACCCCGAGGGTCGAGGAGCAGGCGACCAGGGCCCGGCGGGGGGGCAAGGGGGTCGATGAGCGACTCCGGTGTGGTGTGTGGAGTACCGCACTTGCAGGGTGAAGTCCACGTCGATCACGGCGTCTCGGCTTCTGCGGGCGCCATCTTAAGGTCAGGCACTCGGGTCCACTGGGTCACGCAATGTGGCAGAAGCGTTCTGGGCCCCCCCCCTGACCAAGGGCCGGCGCCGTCCGCGACTCCTCGGCGGGCCCCAGATGGGGCAGGAGGCCGCCGGGTCTCCGGCACCGAGGGTCACAGGAGGGGAAGGAGGGGGCAGGGGGTCGACACCCACCGCCTTCAGATGGGATCGAGGTCGTCCGGAGGACCCAGCGGCACACAGGTGGTACCCCCACTGGCGTCCGTCAGTTTGTGGCAGTGGGCCGATCAGTGCTGGGGTGGGCTCCCAGTCGTGTAGGAGCGCCGGTTTAGCGGATCGTCGGGATGGCGGCCGCCATCTTGCGCACCGGGCTGTCACCACAAGAGATCGCTCGGCGTGGTGCAAGGGCTCGTGAGTTGGTCTCTTTGCCCTGCGGTGAAGTTCTGGGGCCGCTAGTCGTCCTCTCCGCCAAGGGCCGTCACCTCGAGGATAGTCCCTCAGTGGTGCCCACCGCTGGTAGAGGGAGCCGCGCCCGCCATCTTAGATACTCGGCGCCCGGCTCCGGCTCCGATGAGGGACGGGACGGTGATCGGCGCTCGTCCGCAGCCCCCGCCGTTTCATCAGAGGTCGCCCACAGCAGGTAAGCCTCAGTGGAGCAAATTGTGTGGGCTGAGGCTCCCGGCGATCTTAGGAAATGGGCAAGATGCTAGCCCGATCGCGGAGCCTCAGCAGGACACAGCCGCCATCGTGGCTTGCCAAGCCACCAAAGAATACTTCCATGCTAATGTGCATTGCATAACACATTCCAAGATGGCGCTTCAATATGTACAGAGGGGTGTAGTCCCTTGTTTATTGCCACTGAATTGTGAGAACTTTATCAGCCGGTCACGAGTAGGGTGTCATGGACACCGACGAAGGCTAAACGCCGAAATGCGTTTGTTCGCTTTAACAATAAAGCCTGTTGAAATTGCCCCCTCCGGAGTGCTGTTTTTCTTCTTGATATTAAGAAAATTTCGAGCATTATATAGCGTAGGGTGTGAGCACGTCGCAGCAGAGCGGGAAAGAAATAAATACCTTCTGCCTCGAACATTGTGGTCCGCCTTCTTCATTTTCCCAGGAGTGGATGAGTGGAGAAATTGCCGTTTGATGTATATATATATGTATATATATCCAAACTTTGCAGGAGCACCCAAATTGAAGGCGGCCTCAGGGAGCATTAAATTCTCACGTTGAAGCGTGACAGCATGCTGGCAGGCGACTCGATGAGGCATACATCACAGAGTTCAAGGCCAAACGCTTTTCGAGAGCAACTAGCTCTCAAAGTGAAAACACCTGCCGAGTTGGGCGGGGCCCGCCGCACGGCATCCTGGTTGTTGTAGTGCACACAGTCTTTCTCAAGTGAGCGCGGCAGTTCAGAGTCCCAATAACACAAGTTAAATCCACAGTGGGTATGATGGGGGCACCAACTAGGCACCTGCCCCGCTTCTTTACTGTCACCGTGGTAGGGCAGACACCACCCTGCAGCAGCGCCTGTCCTGCTCCCTCCTCGAATCCAAACTCCGTAGTAGGTGCCTGGCGAGGTCCGCACAGGGCGATGAGCCGCTCTCCACGACCGGGACCAGCCGTTAAATATCCAAACTTTGCAGGAGCACCCAAATTGAAGGCGGCCTCAGGGAGCATTAAATTCTCACGTTGAAGCGTGACAGCATGCTGGCAGGCGACTCGATGAGGCATCCATCACAGAGTTCAAGGCCAAACGCGTTTCGAGAGCAACTAGCTTTCTTCATCAGTGGCATGGTATGCGGACAACTGACTTCGCTTGTTCATATGCGCACCAAAGTGAAAACACCTGCCGAGTTGGGCGGGGCCCGCCGCACGGCATCCTGGTTGTTGTAGTGCACACAGTCTTTCTCAAGTGAGCGCGGCAGTTCAGAGTCCCAATAACACAAGTTAAATCCACAGTGGGTATGATGGGGGCACCAACTAGGCACCTGCCCCGCTTCTTTACTGTCACCGTGGTAGGGCAGACACCACCCTGCAGCAGCGCCTGTCCTGCTCCCTCCTCGAATCCAAACTCCGTAGTAGGTGCCTGGCGAGGTCCGCACAGGGCGATGAGCCGCTCTCCACGACCGGGACCAGCCGTTAAATATCTAAACTTTGCAGGAGCACCCAAATTGAAGGCGGCCTCAGGGAGCATTAAATTCTCACGTTGAAGCGTGACAGCATGCTGGCAGGCGACTCGATGAGGCATCCATCACAGAGTTCAAGGCCAAACGCGTTTCGAGAGCAACTAGCTCTCTTCATCAGTGGCATGGTATGCGGACAACTGACTTCGCTTGTTCATATGCGCACCAAAGTGAAAACACCTGCCGAGTTGGGCGGGGCCCGCCGCACGGCATCCTGGTTGTTGTAGTGCACACAGTCTTTCTCAAGTGAGTTTGGCCTTGAACTCTGTGATGGATGCCTCATCGAGTCGCCTGCCAGCATGCTGTCACGCTTCAACGTGAGAATTTAATGCTCCCTGAGGCCGCCTTCAATTTGGGTGCTCCTGCAAAGTTTGGATATATATATATATATATATATATATATATATATATATATCAACTCCACAGCTTTCCAGTGCCTTGGTGCACTTAAACAGGAACACGGACACGATAATAAGCCAAAATCAGATTTTCATTTCTTCAAAAATACATGGAACGGTGCATGCCTCAAGACGCCTTTCGGACACGAGGCTGTGTCCTTGCTCACTTGACAAACGAGGAGGCTAAACAGTGCATTATAAAAACCCCAGTGTCGCCAAAAAACATAGCAACAGTATGGTAATAGAAAGCGGGCATGAACTTTCAAAATGCAATAGATGTTGTCAGACATCGCCATCTTGTCATGTCTATCTGCCATATATCATATACTTGCACTGCTTGTTAATACGTTGAACCGTACACCTTTAAAAGCCTAAACAGTGTTAGGAATTAACCCCCTTCATATTAGTTAAATCACATGCTCAAAAAGAATTTCATATTTGATTCAAAAACATAATCAAAATCAAAAAAGGAACCTTAGTAAATATGTTCAATACATTTGATTAAAACCCCAAATTTTTTGTGGGTAAAAATGCAATTGGCTGAAATTCATATATTTATACAAATTCGTGTCCTATGTATAAAAGATGTCCACTCTTAATTGATGAAAACTCAAGGGTATATGTAAACCAAAACATTCTCTAGTAGCAGTACAACAAATATCAATGACACGCTATGTCCGACAATTGTAAAAAGTGCAAAATGTGGTGTACTAATACATTCATACATACGGGGTAGTCTTTAAAATTCTTTTCCCACATATTTCTGACTTAAACCAACATATCCTACCAACAGTCTATCTGTACAAATACTGAAATTGAAAAGTCAGAGCTAATGGTGATATGCTGTTAACTGAGTTATTTGTATTCCCCTGAGTTGTTGTCTAATGTAGCGCTAGAAAGTCCAATCATATAATTACCCATTGTGCTGTTCATATGGCATTACCCTGTGGATCACCCTGATGTGATATAAAGTGCTAAACAAAAACATAAATTCTGGTTCTTAGTGCTAGTAAAGCCTACATAGCCAAATAATACAGCGATCGGCCAATCACTGTTGAATCTATGGTGCCTATGATGATACAGGTGGAAGGTACCCCCAAAGGGATAAGAGGACATGGGAAACTGCAGACTATTAATTGTAACTGGTGCTTACTTTGGGGGACTAAACTGCTCAAACGCGTAAATCACTATCTGGTGATAAAGTTGTCCATTTAGTTATCAGAGACATAATATAACATAATGGGTACTCATAGAAAATTATGTAAATCTTCCCCAATGTTCAAGCCTGCTGGTGCTTAGCTATTCAAATTCACTATGTATTTTGACTCAAGCTGTCTAAGACTCTCCTCCCTATTTCCTCCCTTTTTGTTTCGTGCTACAGCATCAATGACGAAATATTGCAAGTGACTCAGATCGTTGTTATGGGTGTTCTTAAAATGCCGAGCCACCGGGTATGCCGGATCCGAGTTCACTATGGCTCTTAAGTGTTGCAATATTCGCATGTGTGCTTGCAGTTTGGTACTGCCCACATAGGACAAATCGCAACTGCACCTTAGTACATACACAGCGAATTCTGTGCGGCAGGTGTAGTGTGCTCTAAGATGTACCGGGGTTTCGGAGAAGGGAGTCAAATACGTATATATAGATATGTACTTTTATATATATATATATATATATATATATATATATATATATATATATATATATATATATATATATATATATATATATATATATATATATCACAGCTCCAAGTTGCCCACAGTAGAACAGCACTCAAACTCAGTGTTAGGTGGCAAACCTTTCTTTCAGGGTATGAGCAGGCTCCTGTCTGCTGTTATATTAAGACAGTCATTCTCCACGATTTTTGCCTGACGCATTTCAAAGGATGTTACCTTCTTCTTCAGAGGCTTGACACTGGGAACGAATGCGTGCATGCGGTTTCAATTTCCCCCAAATGCAGTTTACGCCCTATTATGGGCTGGTCCATCACCACGACATTACGGGAGATGTGGTTCCGATTACTTCCTCCTCTATGGTGGCACTAATTTCTGTCATCGTTCTGGAGGCATGAGAAGCATTAAATGAGAGACACCTGGGCCAGAGGCACGTATTCATTTCCAGCGTGGCCTCTGAGGAAGAAAGGGATGAACTTTCGAAACGCGTAAGGCTAAACACGCGGAATATGGCTGTTTGAACGGCAGACAGGAGCCCGCACATACCCATAAATAAAGGTTTGCCACCTTCTGTTGTTGTTTGGGTGCTGTTGAACTGTGGGCAAAGATGGGGCAATGAGCTAAATAACGGTGATGGATCAAGCCCTGATCTACGGACTGGGTAAGAGTGGTCTGCTTAATTCAGACATTCTGTTCATCACCACCCCCTTTTCTGAATCGTTTCTGGCCACTATAGGTGTGGCAGGGTATACTCAGACATGAGTCCCTTGCTCACTGCTCCATCAGGATTGAAGCAAGCCGGGCGGAAGAGGCTGAAATGCCAGAAACCGGTCCCCGGTAGCTTGTATCCTTTCTGGTGAAGAATTGGCTTGGTAGTTTGGTCTGCCCTGTTCCCATGATGCACTGGGCCAGGGACAGACTAATTTGCATATAGCCAGGTTCTGAGCTGGGATGGGGCAGTGAGCTAAATAACGGTGATGGATCAAGCCCTGATCTTTGGACTGGGTAAGAGTGGTCTGCTTAATTCAGACACTCTGTTCATCACCACCCCCTTTTCTGAATCGTTTTTGGCCACTATAGGTGTGGCAGGGTATACTCAGACATGAGTCCCTTGCTCACTGCTCCATCAGGATTCAAGCAAGCCGGGCCGAAGAGGCTGAAATGCCAGAAACCGGTCCCCGGTAGCTTGTATCCTTTCTGGTGAAGAATTGGCTTGGTAGTTTGGTCTGCCCTGTTCCCATGATGCACTGGGCCAGGGACAGACTAATTTGCATATAGCCAGGTTCTGAGCTGGGATGGGGCAGTGAGCTAAATAACAGTGATGGATCAAGCCCTGATCTTTGGACTGGGTAAGAGTGGTCTGCTTAATTCAGACACTCTGTTCATCACCACCCCCTTTTCTGAATCGTTTTTGGCCACTATAGGTGTGGCAGGGTATACTCAGACATGAGTCCCTTGCTCACTGCTCCATCAGGATTCAAGCAAGCCGGGCCGAAGAGGCTGAAATGCCAGAAACCGGTCCCCGGTAGCTTGTATCCTTTCTGGTGAAGAATTGGCTTGGTAGTTTGGTCTGCCCTGTTCCCATGATGCACTGGGCCAGGGACAGACTAATTTGCATATAGCCAGGTTCTGAGCTGGGATGGGGCAGTGAGCTAAATAACGGTGATGGATCAAGCCCTGATCTTTGGACTGGGTAAGAGTGGTCTGCTTAATTCAGACACTCTGTTCATCACCACCCCCTTTTCTGAATCGTTTTTGGCCACTATAGGTGTGGCAGGGTATACTCAGACATGAGTCCTTTGCTCACTGCTCCACCAGGATTCAAGCAAGCCGGGCCGAAAGAGGCTGAAATGCCAGAAACCGGTCCCCGGTAGCTTGTATCCTTTCTGGTGAAGAATTGGCTTGGTAGTTTGGTCTGCCCTGTTCCCATGATGCACTGGGCCAGGGACAGACTAATTTGCATATAGCCAGGTTCTGAGCTGGGATGGGGCAGTGAGCTAAATAACGGTGATGGATCAAGCCCTGATCTTTGGACTGGGTAAGAGTGGTCTGCTTAATTCAGACACTCTGTTCATCACCACCCCCTTTTCTGAATCGTTTTTGGCCACTATAGGTGTGGCAGGGTATACTCAGACATGAGTCCCTTGCTCACTGCTCCATCAGGATTCAAGCAAGCCGGGCCGAAGAGGCTGAAATGCCAGAAACCGGTCCCCGGTAGCTTGTATCCTTTCTGGTGAAGAATTGGCTTGGTAGTTTGGTCTGCCCTGTTCCCATGATGCACTGGGCCAGGGACAGACTAATTTGCATATAGCCAGGTTCTGAGCTGGGATGGGGCAGTGAGCTAAATAACGGTGATGGATCAAGCCCTGATCTTTGGACTGGGTAAGAGTGGTCTGCTTAATTCAGACACTCTGTTCATCACCACCCCCTTTTCTGAATCGTTTTTGGCCACTATAGGTGTGGCAGGGTATACTCAGACATGAGTCCCTTGCTCACTGCTCCATCAGGATTCAAGCAAGCCGGGCCGAAGAGGCTGAAATGCCAGAAACCGGTCCCCGGTAGCTTGTATCCTTTCTGGTGAAGAATTGGCTTGGTAGTTTGGTCTGCCCTGTTCCCATGATGCACTGGGCCAGGGACAGACTAATTTGCATATAGCCAGGTTCTGAGCTGGGATGGGGCAGTGAGCTAAATAACGGTGATGGATCAAGCCCTGATCTTTGGACTGGGTAAGAGTGGTCTGCTTAATTCAGACACTCTGTTCATCACCACCCCCTTTTCTGAATCGTTTTTGGCCACTATAGGTGTGGCAGGGTATACTCAGACATGAGTCCCTTGCTCACTGCTCCATCAGGATTCAAGCAAGCCGGGCCGAAGAGGCTGAAATGCCAGAAACCGGTCCCCGGTAGCTTGTATCCTTTCTGGTGAAGAATTGGCTTGGTAGTTTGGTCTGCCCTGTTCCCATGATGCACTGGGCCAGGGACAGACTAATTTGCATATAGCCAGGTTCTGAGCTGGGATGGGGCAGTGAGCTAAATAACGGTGATGGATCAAGCCCTGATCTTTGGACTGGGTAAGAGTGGTCTGCTTAATTCAGACACTCTGTTCATCACCACCCCCTTTTCTGAATCGTTTTTGGCCACTATAGGTGTGGCAGGGTATACTCAGACATGAGTCCCTTGCTCACTGCTCCATCAGGATTCAAGCAAGCCGGGCCGAAGAGGCTGAAATGCCAGAAACCGGTCCCCGGTAGCTTGTATCCTTTCTGGTGAAGAATTGGCTTGGTAGTTTGGTCTGCCCTGTTCCCATGATGCACTGGGCCAGGGACAGACTAATTTGCATATAGCCAGGTTCTGAGCTGGGATGGGGCAGTGAGCTAAATAACGGTGATGGATCAAGCCCTGATCTTTGGACTGGGTAAGAGTGGTCTGCTTAATTCAGACACTCTGTTCATCACCACCCCCTTTTCTGAATCGTTTTTGGCCACTATAGGTGTGGCAGGGTATACTCAGACATGAGTCCCTTGCTCACTGCTCCATCAGGATTCAAGCAAGCCGGGCCGAAGAGGCTGAAATGCCAGAAACCGGTCCCCGGTAGCTTGTATCCTTTCTGGTGAAGAATTGGCTTGGTAGTTTGGTCTGCCCTGTTCCCATGATGCACTGGGCCAGGGACAGACTAATTTGCATATAGCCAGGTTCTGAGCTGGGATGGGGCAGTGAGCTAAATAACGGTGATGGATCAAGCCCTGATCTTTGGACTGGGTAAGAGTGGTCTGCTTAATTCAGACACTCTGTTCATCACCACCCCCTTTTCTGAATCGTGTTTGAACATAACAGCAGACAGGAGCCCGCACATACCCATAAGTAAAGGTTTGCCACCTTCTGTTGTTGTTTGGGTGCGGTTCAACTGTGGACAAAGTGGAGCTACGATATAGGGCGGCTGCCCGGCCGCCGAACGCTCACTACCGCATGAACTTAGGGGGCCCTGCGGCTCGGATGCATGGAGCTGCTTCTTGGAACAAGAACTGGGGATTTAGTGTGGAGACTGTCTGCCGTGGCTCATCTTGTGGCTTGGAGTTGTAACAGGAATTAGTGCCACCATTAGAGGAAAGAACGGGCCAGGGCTACGTCCCCCATAATGCTGTCGGTTATGGACCAGCCTATCTGGAGGCATGAGAAGCATAAAATGAGAGACACCTGGGCCAGAGGCACGTATTCATTTCCAGCGTGGCCTCTGAGGAAGAAAGGAAAAACTTTCGAAACGCGTAAGGCTAAACACGCGGAATATGACCATTTGAACATAACGGCAGACAGGAGCCCGCACATACCCATAAATAAAGGTTTGCCACCTTCTGTTGTTGTTTAGGTGCTGTTCAACTGTGGGCAAAGTTGAGCTATGATATATATATATATATATATATATATATATATATATATATATATATATATATATATATATATATATATATAGATATATTTATATATATATATCCTCGCTCCTGTTGCACCAATCACGACGGGGCTCTGGCGGTGGGTGCCGCAACACGGTTGGTGCACCGTGCAATATTCCAGCTCCAAGAACTTCTCTCCCAGCCGAGAAAGAAGAGGCAGCACTCGCGGGGTGAGTTACAGTGTTTTCTTTATTCCGTTACAGACGCGTTTCGGGTCAAGCCCTTTGTCAATGTAATATATATATATAAGTCCAACGCCTGCTCCCGAGAAAGGAAAAGGCACGACACAACTCCGAGGTTACTGGCAAGAGGCTTTATTGATTTTGTTTGGCGCGTGGAGCTGATAGTCCCTGAAACGCTCAGGCAGACGCGTTTCAAGCCTCCAATGGCTCTCATTGGTGCTGGTTCCACAAACTCCAAGCTCACTCTGGGGGTCAGATGACATTCAGGTGGTTAATAGACCGCTCCCATGATGATGTCATCGAGCTTGTCCTTCAGTTTAGGATGTACTAGCCCCTCATGCTCATATCCTGTCGAGCAGATGCATGCTGGTAGGTGTAGTCCATAGGAGTGTCTGTACAGTGACAGAGACACAGCTAACATCAGGTGATGTCCCAACTGGCTGGTTATGGGCCACACTCCAGCTCAGGTGCCCAGCAGGATAAAACAAAGCTTATTGCCGAACCTCTTGATCAGGTGATCCGTATCACCTCCTCTCTCCCCTTGCCGCACCTCAGACAATAATGGCAATCCGAACCGCTGGGGGGGCACCGTGTTTTGCAGCTCTCTACAAAGTTCCACAAGATGCTGGTCTTAACACGGTGCACCTGACCGAAAGGGTGGGTCGCAAAGTCAGCGACCTGCTTGCTGACGAAACATGAATCCAACGCCTGCTCCCAAGAAAGGAAAAGGCACAACACAACTCCGAGGTTACTGGCAAGTGGCTTTATTGATTTATATATATATATACAGAATCGGTGCTGCCTGAAGGTGGGCATATTGGGAGAACTGTTCCTGAGGAATCAAACCTTGACAGCCCCCTGAACCCTCTAAGATAGTTTGACATCAAGTCTTCTCTCCCTACTCTTTACTCTCTTTTTGTAGAAATTTGCATTAAACTTCATGTGTTGTAACTTTTGTAAAGTGCTCTGATACCCTTCCAGGGTCTAGTCCGCACTATAGAAAACTTTTCAAATAAATAAATGTTATCCAGTGGGGGATGGGGGCCTGTGGTTGATGGCTCCTCACTAGCAGGCCAAAAGGTTGTGGAAGCAAAGCTCCTGGTGTTAGGCTAAGGGCAAAAGGGATCTGATTTAGCACACAAGGTGCACCCACGGCGGCAGCCGGGTGCAGGATGTTGTTTTGGCGTCGGGTGCCCTGTTGATTTCAATAGGTATTGCCAGCTTTGTTTTTTAGCTGCAGGCTCGGTCCAGGAAGTCTTCCAGGAGGAACCAACAGCTGGGCAGGTAAGTTGAAAGGCTCAGGACTTAGGTGCACCTCAGGTCCTCTTCTCCAGGGCGCAGGGCGGTTGGATGCAGGGGTATATTTTTGAGGTCGGATTTCACCTTACCGGGTCACTCGCAGTTGGGAGAGTCTCCGTGCTGAGGCTGCAGGTGACGTTGGGGAGTCCTGGAGGGGTCAACCCACAGTGGAACGCTAGGGAACCTCACTGGGACTGGTGAGCCACTCAGATTCGGACCGTAGGCATCGGGTGCAGTGATGGTTGCAGGAGTCAGTTTTTTTATCCTCAGCAGCCTCAGAGTCTGTCTTTAGAGTTTCTTTTGAACAGAGCTTCTGTTCACAGTAACGTATGTATTTGTAAAGAGCACGTTCACCACTACGGGTATCTTGGCGCTGAAATAACAGATGTATATTGTTACCCAACTCAATGGTACTAATTTTATCAACCTCAGATGGATGAAAGGCTGAGTAGACCCGCTGGGATTTGAACCTGTGACCATGAGGTCAAACACAGGCCCCTGCAGTGGATGCATTAGTCCACTGAGCCACCAGACCCGGCTTGTAGATCCGGTATTTATTGAAGGCAGTCTGTCTTCCCAGGGCTTCTGGAGGTCGCAGGCTGCAGGACAAGGTGACTTTTGGCGCAGGATCTCCGGAAACTGCAGACGGGCCAGTAGGGCTGAGGCCAAGTCAGTTCTGCAGTCTCCTCTGCTGGTGTCTTCTTTAGTCTTTCTTCTTCAAAGGTTGCAGGAATATGTCTTCTTGGTTCCGGGTTGCCCCCTAAATACTGTATTTAAGGGCATTTTAGGAGTCTTGAGGTCTGAAGCCAAAGGGTTACTGACCTTAGGGTGACTACATCCTTGGTGTGCTCACCCCAAATGGGGGAGTAGGCACAATCCGTAACCCTGATTGGAGAGTGCCTACCATCTGCAGGATAGCTGGCACTGAAGGATGGGGTTTACCTCGCCTCCTCCACCTGAGGGGGTACGGTGGGCAGAGTTGGCCCCTCTGGGCTGTTCTAATGTTTATATAAAAAACAAGCGGGACCAGGAGCTGTATTTTAAACAGGTCCTGCACACGAGCTCCGAAACAGCACAGCACTACCCGAAACCATAAAACACTACCCCGCCCCATGACCCTCACCCTTCCCCCAGTCCTCTTCCTACACTACAGCACTACCCTGCCCTGTCTTCTACCCCAGTATAAGTCTACTAGTGTACATTTTACTTTGCCTGATCAGCAGACAAAATTACGAGAACCAGACCAGCAGTAGTGCACCACTCACCTTTCTGTTTACTTGGTCCTGATGAAGTACCACCTGACCCATTAGGGGAAAAGTAGGCACAAAACGTGTTAAAACACTTTTTTAATTAAGCCTGAGCTACCACAGAAATAAAACATATGGCAGTAGGACAGCTCTTAGACTTAATGTAACCCACTTTCCTGTGCACTACCAAGCCCTCACACCTGCACGCATCCTTTCACTTCTTCAAAAGATCTCTGCCAAAGAGCCCCGTTTACAGGAGCCCGTTGGGCATTGCAGCACCGGCCCGATGAGGAGCTTGGCCTAATGATGAAGCATGACATCCTTCGGGGTGTGTGAGGGCATCACGAAGAAAGACCTCCCTTTTCCCACCCTTCTCACTAGGAACTGCACACCCCTTTGATACACTGTCCTAATGTTTCCCACCTGTCTTCCCACCGAAAAGGAGGGGAGACAGGAAGGGGGCCTGCGCCTGATAGAAGGAGAGGCTGGGGGGGGCGCATTACGAACGCAGCAAGGCCTTTGATGCTCCCCTGCCATATATGGCTCTTCCTGACCTGGAGGAGGTGTGAGCAGCTCTGCCCAGGAAAGGCTTTCTTTCTGGGCTCAGGGAGCAAGGGCTCCCGCCCCAGGGGTCCAGAACATGTCTTGTGGTCGTAAGCTGGTGTTTACCAGTCAGGGAACCACCAGAGGCTGGTCGTTTTTCAGGGGGCATCTCTAAGATGCCCTCTGAGAGCACGGTATAATAAATCCCAAACTGGCATCAGTGTGGGTTTACTATGCTGAGAAGTTTGATAACAAACTTCCCAGAATTCAGAAAAGCCATTATGGTGTTGTGGAGTTTTTAATGACAAACTCCCAGACCATATACTCTTTGTGGCTTTTATTGTACTTCCAATGTCTAAGAATGGGCTTAGACACTGTAGGGATACAGTGCTCAGGCTACTGTACCCTCACCAATGGTATAGTGCACCCAGCTAGATGGGTGTCTTTCCTATATCATAGGCAGTGGGTCACAGGCATGGCACTCAGGTATGTGTGCCATGTTGACTCTTCACTTTTCTCTTCACCAAAACACTCAGCCTGCAATGGCAGTGTGTGTGTGTTAAGGTACAGGGCCTCTAAGGATGGCACAATATGTGCTGCAGCCCTTAGAGGCCTTCCCTGATCAGAGCGCCCTTGGTACCCATGGTACCTTTTACAAGGGACTTACATGTCGCGAGAGGTGCCACTTGAGGGTAAAAAGGTACGGTTTTGGTAAAGAACACAGGACCTGGGAATCTGATTGGCAGAGACCCAGGGCACATCAAGTCAAAGTGCATCAGAAATCTGGCAAACAAAAGAGCTCTCTGTTAGACTTGGCATCTTTTGGCATGAATCCTCTGAGTTTTTGCTTTCTGACCTCCTGGTTTTGACTCTGTTTTTGCTGGTTTAGTGTTTCTGCGCACTTTTCTCACTACTGATCAGTGTTAAAGTGCAAGTGCTCCTGTGGTAAATTGTGTTATGGATTGGATATTTGATTTACTTGTTGGTCCCTAGTAAAGTGCACTGAGTGTGCCAAGGAATGTGAATCAGATACTACTAGTGCGCCTGCAGCACTGATCGTGCCACCCACGTGAGAAACCCTGAAAAGGTAACTCAGACCCGCCATTGTGGAGTCTGCATGCAGTTTGTAACTGCCATGTCGACTTGAACAGTGCACAGACTTGCCAGTCCCTCACCTTCCCATTTCATACATGCCATCCACCCCTAAGGTAGGCCAATGTACCCCTGTGGGCCAGGTGCAGTGTATGTGAAAGGTAGGACATGCCTTGGTATGTGTGGCAAGTCCTGATAGCGAATTACAGTCAATTTAGTTTTTGGCTATTTCACGGCTACCAGTTCCCTATAGGATAGAATGGGGAGTTTGTTAATAACATCTTATAAAACATAACTGGCCCGGGGGATTAGGCAGGAAAACAAAGTTTAGTATGCCTGAACTCAGAATCTAATTCTGTGTTTGAAAATACCACTTTTAGAAAGTAGGTATTTTCTTGCTCAGTCATCCTGTGTGTCTCTGCTGGAATGTGGATTGCCTTTCTGGGTTTTGGATGAAAGAAGTCTGGGGAGCCGGAGTGGGTCCAGAAAGTCTAGGTGGATCAGGAGAGGGCTAAATAGACCTGGGCTGCAATTGGGGAAGGGGTAGGAAATTTCCTTGCACCTCAAAGAGCCTGGAAGTCATACTGGAGAAGGCAGGACTGGTTCGGGCTGGGCACAGACACTCTCTGCCTAAGAGATCAAAGGATTTTGGGATAAGGATGTTGGATCCTTTATCAAAATCTGCTCCTCCATAAAACAGCTCCTGACTAGAACCCCACGTAATATAGCCAAGGGATCGCCGGGTTGGTTTGATGCTAATTGTACTAGGGCACTTGCTGCCCTCAAAACAGCCCTGCATTTCTCTCCACAATCCAGACCTAATGTCCAACTAGCAAGGCGCAAATATCGCATCGCCCTAACAAATAGGAAGAAAGAACTTAAATTGCAAGCTTGGTCAGCTCTCCATGTAGCCTCTGAGCTAAAGGACAACACGGCCTTTTGGAAGGCAGTTAACGCCCCATTTTTTCAAGATCGCCAGGGCCCACGGATAGATAATGCTATCTCATCACAGGAATGGGTGAATCACTTTCAGGCCCTGTATAGCAAACTAGCTCCCTCAGAAGGATCCTTCCCCGCAATAACTACCAGCGAGGAATTGTGCAGTTCCTTCCCATTGGATATTCATTTTCAATTGGAGGAGGTGTACAAGGCTCTTGCTAAGAGTCCCACGGGCAAGGCTCCAGGGCCGGACTGTGTCCCAATTGACATCTTTAAAAATTCACCGGACCTCTGGGCACCAATACTCACTGGAGTACTGAACTCCTCAAATAAAATTGGCTTTATCGCCACATGGTCAGAGGCAGTGGTTGTCCCGATTTATAAAAAGGGGGACAGGAATGATCCTGTTTGCTATCGGCCAATATCCCTCCTTGATGGCCTTATGAAGATAGCGGGCAGGATCATTCTTGCCCAAATGCAGGACTGGTTGGACGAACAGGAGATACTATCCAATTTACAATACGGGTTCTGGAGAGGAAGAGGGACAGTTGAGCAGGGCCTAAATTTAGCCTTAATAACATCTAAATATATACATGCTAAAAAAACAATTCTGTACATAACATTTGTAGACCTCAATTCTGCATTTGATTGTGTTAATCATGATATATTGTGGCAAACCCTAAGGGACATTGGCCTTGACAATCGAATTCTCACCTTTATTAGAGAACTGTACAATGGGGCAGGGGCACGTGTAAGATATGGGAGGAGGGGGGAATGCTCAGACCTGTTCCATATTAATAGAGGAGTAAGACAGGGGTGCATACATGCACCCCTGCTTTTTAATTTATATATAAACAATGTGGGATCCGTCTTGAGTGATCAGTATTATGACTACCCCACAGTAAAAGGGAAGCCTATTCCGATACTCCTTTATGCCGATGATGCGGCAATTCTTTCACAGACAAGAGTGGGCCTACAAAAAGCGGTGCAAAAATTCTCACACTTCATGCAATCAAGGGGTCTTTGCGTAAACGTCTCAAAGACGTTTTCTATGTCATGTGGGCCAAATAAACGCAGAGCACCTTGTCTGATTTTGTTGGATGACAGGCGGGTCGAGCTGCCGGATATTTTTTGCTACCTGGGGGTCCACTTTGAAAGAAAGGGCTCATGGAAACCTGCGGTAAATGCTAGGGCACTAGCATTTACTAGAGCAACGGGTGCCCTTGTAAACTTTGCCAAAAAATTATAGAGTAGGCCAGTGAGGGAGTTGTTGCAGATTTTTAAGGCCAAATGTGTTTCGACTGGAATTTACGGGGCAGGTATTTGGGGGACTGTGTCAGTGGATGCTATTCAACGTATTGAGAATCGGTTTCTACGGTACATACTGGCCGCCCCAAAGGGCACCTCAACTTAAGTTTTGCACATGGAAGTGGCCCTACAGCATGTTTCGGACATTATTAAATCTGCCCCGGCCCTATTATGGCACAATGTCTGGACCAATCCCTCCACGTCTCTTAACAGAGAGATAATAGAAGACTGTCTGGCATGTGATGGAGTCATAAATATTAAATGGTTTTCCTATGTTAAAAATATGCTCCGTGAAATGGGACACCCTGAATACTTCTCTAACCCACACAGCTTGGAGACTCTGTCAAGAACTGCTTAAAAAAGTCCCTCCGAGAACATCTTGAAAGCAAAAGATGGAGGGAACAGAGGTTAAAGAAAACTGTCATGAATCATGATGTGATAACAGTTCATCAGGGCATCCAGCTATATCTCCTGGTAGAGCAACCTTTTTACCATTGTATACTTCTCACTTTTTTCCGGGTGGAAACTTTTTATAGACTTGTAACCCTACCACATTGCAACGACTGGTCGAGGGAAAAAAGAACTTGTCCCTGCGACGATGTGTCCACCCAATCGAACATTCATTGTATCCTCTTTTGCTCCTTTTACAGTCATCCAAGGAGGAAATTCTTGAAACCTCTCCTTGTTTCATGGGGCTTAAGGTCATGCAGAGAGGCATATAATAAATTAAGAACTTTAGACAATAAGTGCACCATTATTACGGTCTCCTCTCTTTTGAGAGCAATTGTGAGGTCTAGAAAATCCATCTAATTTGAATACCGTCAGAATGCTAAAATGTTTCTATAGATTCTAAAACTTTTATTGTATTAAACTTTTTATTTATTTTAATTATATAGGTTAAATAGTGACCTTAATGTGAATATATTCGCCGTTTCTTTTAAATGTGATTTTATCTTGTATGCTTTTATGAATTTGTTTAATCAATTCGAATAAAGCTTTTGACTGACTGATTTTGGGATAAACATTTTGGGGCCCAGACCCTTGAATTTTAAAACTCTTTTGGACCAAGAAGAATGGCAAGAAGAAGAGCTGAAGAAGCTGTGAGGAGGAACTACCACTTTGCTGTGGGCTTGGCTGTGTTGGCCTGCAGTGGCTGCTTCTGTCTTGGACAGTGAAAGTGCTGGACTGAACTTTCTGCAATCTACTTTTGTGAGTTTCTCCAAGGGCTTGAGGTAGAGCTTGCCCCCTCTTCAAGCAGTCTTAGGAACAGCAAAGACTTCAAGCTCTTCCGCCCGCTGCACTGGAGACTGTGTTTTGTGCTAAAACAGAAGAAAAAGCAACTCAAAGGCGTCGACAACGCCGCTGCCGACTCAGTATCCTAAAGGCACTGCAGAGGGGACCACTGCAACGCCGCACTGTGACCCTGGTCTCACCGATGACGCCTGCTGATACTGCCACAAAGCCGCTACTCACACCGCAACCTGTGGGCACCGCACCCCGCACCGCCTCGTTTCACAATGACGCCTAGGTATTCCCGACAACACCGCTCCACGTCAAAACCTATGCTGCTGCCTGCAACGTGGTTTGAGGGCACCGCTCGTAAAGTTACACGACGCAACGCCCTCATCCCGCACCACAGCCTTGGCCTACCGACTCCGGCTACATCGACTCCAGACAACAGCGCTTCAGCATCGACAATGCCGCTGCTTGCACTGCGACCTGCCAGCACCGCGAAGAGCACCACATTCACTTCACACCGCAACCCTTGTCTCCTTGACGATGCCATCTGACACCGCCACCGAGCCGCTGCCCGCACCGTGACCTAAGGACACCGCACGCTGCCCTTTGCATCGCAGCACCCGACGCCCATCAACATCAGCGCTCCTGACTTCAAAAGAGAGGAGTTCGATCTGCAACACGTGTGACTTCGAGGGCCCTGACGACTCCTGCAGCGACCTTCGGAACCGATGCCTGAGGATGCCATGCTTTCGGATCCTCAACCAGAGGTTACCGATGCCCTGCATTTCTAAAAGGTACTGTTTGCGGGTCTTCCCGACACTATAGCTGGCCTGCGACGCCGCTGTCAGACAGAACTGTTTGGATTTGTTTGCTCACAAAGCCAGGATAGCCCCAGACGGAGCTATCGACATCAAGGAACTGGTTTTCAAGCATATTTTGATAACTGAAGATTTTTAAGTACTGTGTTGTGGATTTTTATCGTTTTTGGTCTTGTCTTAAGTATATAACATATTGGATATATTTTTCTAAACTGGTGTGGTGTCCTTTTGTAGTGCTTACACAGTATTACTGTTGGTTATGTGCAAATGCTTTACAATGCCTCTAAGATGAGTCTGACTGCTCATGCCAAGTTACCAAGGGGGTAAGCAGGGGTTATTTTAGGAGTGTAAGTCCCTTATCCTGACTAGAGTGGTGGTTTCTGCCTGGCTTTGGCACATGCCCTAGCCTACTAAAAATCCCATATCTAATTCACTCTCATACTTTGGTGCTTTTGCTCAATGACTTGGGATTTTTCAGATGCTGCTGTAATTGTTGATAGATTTGGGGTCCTTTTCTTGCCAACAACCTTAACTCAATGCTTTGATTTTTCTTTTCCAATGAACTTGATTACTGAACCCCTTTGAACTGATTTGGTGAGATTTCGAATCTGATCTGTCCTGTTTTTGTTCTTTCACCATATTCATGAACCCTTTCCTAGAGGACTATAACTTGACCCTTTGTTGCTTTTCTGAATGAAGTGTTTCTCCTTTTAAACAATCTTCCTGCATTCATTGGTAGTGGGAATTTGTGATGCTTAAACCATCTTTATGTGGTTTTTTAGTACATGTTTTATTGGCATTCTAACGGAGCTATTTAAATTCATGCTTGTATGTATTGATTTTGGATCTTTAATTCAATAACTGCATTTTTTTAAATTGCCTGTGCCTGTTATTGGGTCTTACTTGGGGGTTTCATGTTATTGATAGAGAAAGGATTTCAATAAGATCGATGGTGATTCAAAATTGGCTTGCCCTTGATATCCTTTTTGCGAAGGTGGGTGGAGGCAGTTGGTTGTTAAAGGTCCAACATTGTTACACCTACCTACTAGACAAGAGTAAAGATTCAGAGAGCTAGATTAAAAACATGACATACTTGAATAAAGACCTGAATTTGCCTGGGAAATTATAGGCAAAGGTTAAATACTAACACAAATGTTGTAGGAGTTAGTACATGTGAACATACTTTGAAGTTTATGAAAACTGGGAAAGATATTTAAGTGGAGTTGATCCTATCTTTCCTGGAGTGTATTATATTTTTTTAAAGATTGCCTATTACAAGTTACTGAAAGGATGGTATGGAAGTTATCACCCGGGTTGCTTTTCCAAAACTTTAGCATGTGATGGATTTTGAAAAAGAAACAAAGGGAGAGAACCGGACAACATAGAGAAGTGTGAGCCAAGGGAAACATTGTGAGAAATTTGTGGAGTTTAATACCTTCTGTAGAAGTAGCACTAAATTCTACGAAAATTGCAACCCATACAGACAAGGGGGTTTCATGTTATTGATATAGAAAGGATTTCAATAAGATCGATGGTGATTCAAAATTAGCTAGCCCTTGATATCCTTTTTGCGAAGGTGGGTGGAGGCTGTTGGTTGTTAAAGGTCCAACACTGTTGCACCTACCTACTAGACAGGAGTAAAGATTCAGAGAGCTAGATTAAAAACATGACATACTTAAATAAAGTCCTGAATTTGTCTGGGAAATTATAGGCAAAGGTTAAATACTAACATAAATTTTGTAGAACTTAGTACATGTGAACATACTTTCGGAGTTTATGAAAACTGTGAAACATATTTAAGTGGAGTTGATCCTATCTTTCCTGGAGTGTGTTATATATGTTTTTTAATGCCTATTACAAGTTCTTGAAAGGATGGTATGGAAGTTGTCACCTGGGTTGCTTTTCCAAAACTTTAGCATGTGAAGTATTTTGAAAAAGAAACAAAGGGAGAGAACGGGACAACAAAGAGAAGTGTGAGCCAAGGCAAATAGTGTGAGATATTTGTGGAGTCAGTAGCGGTCGGTAGTGGGAGTAGCTGCCGGGCGGTGATGTGGGGAGGGGGGCTGGGTGGGGGGTAGTAATCTATGGATTACAGAGGATTACAGGTAAGTAAACATATAACTAAATAAAAAAAAATTGTTGTGCGCACTGCATCGCAATGTGCAGTGCGCACATTTAACTTTATTGTTAAATTTGGACAATTCAGCAGCTTAACGGTGACAGGTAATCAAGACCTGTGCCTCCTGTTGTTTATAATGGATCCAAATTAACATGTATAAGACAGAGTTTGTTGTCTATGTCTATTCTCCTTTAGGAATATTGTAGTCATCTAACATAGTGTCACTCGACGTATGTGTATAATATAAAATGTGTTTTTAATATATTGTGATGATATTTATTTTTGCAACGACACGTTTTTATTGAGTAATAAACATATACTTTTTTGTATAATTTGATTTTTATAAGTGCTTTAATACGTTCAGAATGCAGTTTGTGTCGTGCTGGTTGTTTGTTGGCGTTTGAGGCTCGTATGGCATGAAATAGATCCTGATCAAAGGGAAAACTTTCTTTAACTTTATGGTTATTGGGTGCTCCATTCCTTTGGTATATAGAGCTCCCTCTCCTTGATTTCAAGGTAACTGTGGTTTGGCCATCCTGAAGTCTCACCCTCTCATCAAGACCTAAAAAGATTAATCAGAGGACCAACTATGGGTATAGTGTAAAACTTGTGTTCAGAAAAAATTCACAAAGAGATTGTCTGATGGGCCCAGTGGGGTTGTGAAGTAGAGGAAAACGTTCCACTTCATTACTTTCCTACACACTGCATAGTTGCTTTTTGATTAATTGTGGCCGAGCGTGGACAGAGTGGGGAGTAACCAGATGTGTTCTTGCTTGAATGTAATGGCCAACCAAACTTTATAGAATTTTTTTGCTGTCTTTGTGAGAAGTCATAAAGGAATTCAGCTTTTTTAATGCCTGGTGTTAGATCTCCATTCCCATCTACAGTAGATTTTGCTTTGCAGTTGACACCGCTTTCATTTCAGTCAGCACAATAGCAGGGCACACCATCATCAGGCCCACTGGAAATATTTATCATCGGCGGGACCAATGATGTGGCAGGTTGGCTAAATTAGGCAGCTCAAAAAAATGCCAAATTATGCAGAATAAAGTGCCACATTTTGTGGTGGTATTACTTCATTATTTTTTCATTTTTACACTTGTTAACATTGTCTGTTCATAGATTGCACCTTATTAGAAGCAGTTTAACACACAAAGTTAGGAATATGCAACGGAAAAGTGACCAATCAAACTTTGCAAAGGGGATTCCAATGGTGAGAACATGTGCTGCTGCCTCTTTTAGGAACCCTCGAACCATTTGAGCTATAAACAAATTTCTTTTTTTAAATCAATGGATTGTGGAGCAGATGATGCATTGTGTGGCAAATCTATAACTATGCTAAAAATACTGCATCCACATAATTGCAGTGGCCCTCACCATTATGTATTCTGCTCACACTGTTGGTTCTTCAACTTTAATTGAGTACTTAGTTGAAATTTTACTGTCATTGACATAAAGGTGCTCCTGACCTCCAAAGGGCAAGAATTGCAGTTGCCAATCCTGACAGTACACTACACCAACACTGTGCCGCAAACGCTGCAGTTAAAAAAGTGTTTCCCATTAACCTCTTTATACAGTGTTCTAATCTAATTGTCCACAAGCTTCTTTATGTTTTTCAAAATTATATTACTATTTCATTGTTCTAAAGATTTTTTAAACTTTCTCAGCTTTATTAGTATCATTTCATCCCAATAATCATTTTATGGTGTCCTCCTTCTACAAATATTTAGATATATTCTGGTATCTAGAAACAAAACAGAAAATATAATAGTTCCACAGTATATTCCTGTATTGGAATATGCCTTCATAGCCTCTGACAAGTCTTTCATCAATGTTCATTTTCATGAGGAATTTTCTTTTTGTCACCAACTTTAGGGAAACATGGTACCGGTACCCCGATCTGTGTTATTATTAGCCTCACGGAATGCCCTTGCATTCCAAAGTGCCAGCGGGTAAAGAAGTAGTGAGAAGATACGATGCACAGATTGTGTTTGAAGGTGGAATCTCAAAACTGAGAGAAGTTGATGAAGGCAGAGACCCTTAACATAATATGTTTCCAGACACGCATTGAGGTAGCCAAGAGCTCCTCTCGCGAACTGTTTAAAATATATAAGGAAATATCATTAGTCTCCAGCTCAAATATCCCCCTAAGTTCCACTGTGGAGGGATGCAATAGAGTCGCTGACTTTTTTTCTCAGAAAGTCAAAGCCATTTATGCCTCCTTCACTCAACAACCGGGAAAGGGCATAGACTTTAGAACAGGTGGTTCGCTAACGACCCCTGAATCTTCTTTGCAAACCTTCGAGGTCCCTTCCGCTGATAGACTAGTAAAGATCTGTCATAGCGTGAAGTCCGGTTCTCCCAACGACCCGGCCCCTTCCTGGGTCATCGCGGAGGGTCTTGTTGCCCTGGAACCACACATAAGACATGTTTTACAGACCTCTTTCTCCACTCAACGAGTTCCGGAGGAGTGGAAGAAGGCCATAGTACTGCCAATAAGAAAAAAACTGAATGTAAGTATCGAGGTGCTGGAAAATCTCAGACCCATTTCCCTACTGCCATATGTGGCGAAAGTGGCTGAGAAGGTGGTCAATGCTCAGCTCACTGAGCACCTGGAGAGAGGGAATATACTTCATCCGTCACAATCTGGATTAAGGCCGGGTTACTCGACCGAGACAGCTCTCCTACGTGCCACTGAGACTCTGAGAGCAGGGGCAGATGCGGGACATACAATGGCCCTGATCATGCTCGACCTCAGAGCAGCTTTTGACACTGTAGGCACTCCATCCTGCTACAGTGTCTTAACGAAGCTGGGGTCGTTGGTCCCGCGCTGTACTGGTTGCAGTCATTTCTCACAGGAAGATGCTTCCAGGTACAACAAGGGGAATGTCGTTCGGTAGAGATGCCACTAGATCAGGGAGTGCCTCAGGGCTCAGCTTTGAGCCCTACTCTTTTTAATCTGTACATGGCCTCCCTGGCGAAGGTGGTACAGTCGTTCGGGGTGGAACTGGTATCATACGCCGACGACACCCAGCTGCTGATCTCTCTATCACAGAACTCCTCCAATACCGCCACGAACTTTAGATCTTGCATGCAGGCGCTAGCTGAGTGGATGGACTCCCACTGCCTAAAGCTTAACGGCTCTAAGACAGAGGTTTTGGTAGTGGGGGGGAAAAGCAGTAGCTGGTCAGCCGAGTGGTGGCCTTCGTGCCTTGGCCCTACTCCAACACCTTGTGAGGAGGCGAAGAATCTAGGAGTCTGGATCAACCCCACCCTCTCCTGTGAAGGCCATATAAGGCGTCTTGTGGGCAAGTGTTTTGGGGTACTAAAGACCCTAAATAAAACTTTGGACCTATTACCTCTTGCGGCTAGAAGGACACTGACACAGGCACTGGTGACCTCTCGGTTGGACTATGGAAACATCCTGTTCCTAGGGTCCAACGAGGGCAGCCTTGGCCGCCTGCAAGTTATCCAGAATTCCGCCGCTAGACTGGTGCTAAGAAGACCCAGGAGAGCTAATTCTCAGAAGGCTTTGGATGCGCTTCATTGGTTACCTGTGAAGAAACGCGTGCTGTTCAAATGCCTCCTCTTCTGTCATCGAATTGTCTGGGGCAGGTCGCCCGCCTACCTTAGGGACTTAGTCAGCCGCTATGAACCAACAAGGACCCTCCGGTCTGTGGGTACTGGGTTGCTCATAGTGCCCAGGGTCAGGAAGGCCAGAATGGGCGGACGATCTTTTGCGTTCCAAGCAGCTCAACACTGGAACAAGCTTCCTCCTGCCCTGAGATTGGAGTGTAGTGAAGCGCTGTTCAGGGCTAAACTTAAAACACTGCTGTACACAGTGTAGTGATAGAGGCTCTAATTTGATGCTTGGTAGTAGCTCTTAGCGCGGGGACACGCCGAGATGGCGTTACTGTGCGCTCTATAAGCTCTTTATTATTATTATTATTATTGTACAGTTGATAGACGAATGGCATATAATTGATATGCGTTCACTGGTGAATGATAAGAATATTGTTTTAACAATATCGAATTATAAAAATACCATGTCAAAATTATTGTGGAACAGAATATAGAATGTAAGAATATCGTTTTTGTGTTTGTAACATCGTCTTTTTAAATGTTATTGTACATAATATTGTTTACTTGAATGTAGTTGTATTAAATATGTTTTTCAAATTGAAAATATGTTAGTTATTATATCAATTTACATGTTAATATTATTATTGTTGTATAGTTTTTTAATGTTATTATGCAATTACTGTTCTTCAGTTAATTTGCTGTTGGGTTGCTAGGCTTGTAAGCGAATAGGGTATGAAGTTATTTAAATTGTACATTTTTGTTTTTTTATTTTGTATTTTTGAATTGGAGAAATCACAGATAATTCATTCAACAGATTAAAAAAGAATGTAATTTACAGGAGAGTCATATAAATAGAAATACCTACCCCACCATTTCCTATTAAACATGGAATTCCTCTATACAAAAGAATTCCAAAATCTGACAAAATTCTGCATAGACCACAACCTTAAAGCATATAATTTGTCACATTCCTTAACCTTCATCATTTTACTTTTCCTTAGTGCACCAGAAGGTATCTTTGAAGACTGCCAATTTAGCAAAATTAAAGATCGAGCAGCCAAGGTTATAATATTAATTCTTTTGTGATTTTGTAAGCTTGTGTCCCAATTCAAGGAGTAGCCCAGCAAAATTAATCGAGGATCTATGGGAAATACCGAGCCCAGGTGCATACAACAGTACTGTGAAATATCCTGCCCGAAACCCTTAATTTTTATTCATGTAAAGATGATGTGCATCCAGTTACAAACTTTCTTGAACTTCCCACCTCCACACCACTTTAAAAAATATATTGCTCTTCATAGCCCATCTAGTCTGGTTTTCCACTGGCTAACCGACATCTGTGTACTGTTTTCATTGAGATCCTCAACAAACTCCAAACTCCGACATACCCTTTTAAGATAAAGCTCTTTCAGAAACTGACAGACACAGTTGAAAGACCAAATAATAAAGAACTTATGATATCTAATATTTGGTTCATTATTGATCCAGGATAATCAGGAATATTGACCCATAAAATATATCAACTGGATAAAAACATTTATTCTCCATCTTTGAATCATCTTACGATCCAATAATGGCTGATCTAATCAACTAACACATTCAAGGCGAGTGGAAACATTTAATCTTGGAATGGAGAATGATCTAAACAATTGATCCTTTCTTGTCAGGGCCCGGAGAAGCATCTTATATCTGACTTTATTTGGGGCCTTAGTCAGGCGCATTAAACCCATAATGTTATACTCATTGAGCATTAAGGACATAAAATCAAACTTTAATTGTTTCCCATTCTAAAAACAGAATGAAGACTGTGCAAAATTAGCAAAATAGTAAAGCTTTAGGTCTGGAAGCCTAAGCTTTCCATCTTCGATTGACGAATACAATATGTGAAGAGCGGCTGTATGACGTTACAACGCAGGCTATTACAACGCCTGCCTTTACAACGCGGTTTTTACATCGCATACCATTACAACGCATAGCGCTTTTGGGTGTTGGATAGTGAATAGTTGAATTTACTATTCCAACTCCAGGCCCCGTGGACACTAGGGAAGGTTATTGGATAGTAAATTAACCTATTCCCTATCCTAGAGCGCCCCCCAGCGCAATGCGTTGTAATAGTTTGCGTTGTAATGACCGCGTTGTAATGGTAGTGCGTTGTAAAAGTTGCGTTGTGAGTGATGTTTACCGTGAAGAGCCAACCGGTGGAATTATATTGTTCAAAATAATAGTGGAAATCAGACTCTCCATCTGCCTAAAAAATGTGTTATGTAAAAAACAAATTGGGTAAGGAGGAGAATAAACAATTAAATAATGGCAATACTGACATTTGTGTTAAGGCGATTTTACCCATAATGGAGAGAGGGGTCCATTTAGAGAATAGGGATTTAATACGATGAACCAGAGGTATAAAATTCAGATTGTATAAATCCTCGATATTGGCCATTGTAGCAATCCCTAAATAGTGCTTAGGATTCAGGTTAATTAATGGCAGTATCTCTGACATTAATGTTTCTCAAGTACAATTACGTAATAAAATCTCAGTGTTCCCTTTATTATTTTATACCCACCTATTTTCTGAAACAGGACAAACAGATTAATGCTCTAGATTGGACTACTGCCCGAGGACTTAAAAGAAGCATAATATCATTGGCGTAGAGCTTAAGTTTTGATATTCCATGACTAGTCCCTCTGCTAACTTTACAGATACCAGCATCTAAAGAATTTACAAGCCTCGCACATGTACCTTCATAAGCGTGTCGCAGTACAGTAATATGCTCTGATGGAAAATGAAATGATGTTGACACCTGTTTAATGGTTAAAAAAAGTCTCAATTTGAAATCTGTATTTGTGGATAGTTGCCTAATGGTGATAAACCAAGTTTCATCTCTATTGAGCAACTAGTGGACATTTGGATGTAATATATTAGCCTGAAGCTTTCAGAGTTGAGCAGGCTGATTGATCTGTATGAATTCAGGTTCTCTGGGTCTTTATTCTTTTTTTTTTTTAAACTTACCACTACCGCAGTATGAAAAAACTGAGGGATAGTCCTCTGCAAAATATGATTCACCAATAATAAAAAATGTGATTCAGAATATTGGCAAAGGTTTTAAAATACTTTGCTCTTTTCTAACTACATTATCTACTTCTTCTACTGTGACTGGAAATATGATAGTTTGCCTATTCAGCTAAAACAGGGATAGGAAGTTTTTTTTTTTAAGCCTGCTTTTACCTAAATCTAAACCTTGTATGTTGTCATATATGTTTCTGAAATGCTAGAACAATCTATTCTGAATGTCCTTGGTATCGACGATTCAGAGATTAATCTCTGTGTCAATTAAGGCTTTAATCATATTTTAAGATGCTCTAGTTTGAGCTTGCCATGCTGAGAATCACCCTCATAGTAGCCCTAAAAGCATCTCAGACAACTTCCAGGTTAATGGTGTGGGTATTCAAATGAGAAAACTGTGAGATTTCACTCACCATTTGGTCCATTACTAACATCACATAACATGGTGATTTATATATTGCTAAATCACCAGGTTCTTAGAGACCAAAGGAAATTCTAGTCTGGCTGTAGATCCATATCTAGCTGAAAGACAGAAATTTCACCCTCCAGGGATCATGCAAGCTCAGAGTTTCCTCTACTGTGCTAAGACCTGAACATTTCTCATTTAATTTGCTGAAGAGTCTAAACCTGTATTCTGAAGAATGTTAAGATCTCCTAAAATCACAGGATCCGGGAGAGTCTACACTGAATGAAACAGCTCCACAAGGGGTCAAGACGATCTGGAATAGGAACATAGACTGTTGCTAGTGTGGACCGGGTTCCTGCATTTGAGCCATTGATTAATGTTCGCCTACCATCTTTATATTCTAGGAATCCATATAGCTGACAGAAAATTGACAGAACACATCTTATCTTTTAAACACATAGCTCACTCCACTATGTTCTAGCTGCAGCCTATCCTACTGCTCAGTTACATGAGCTACACGAGCAGTTTATTCCTGTGTAGGAGTTTTAAGTGACAAAACCGCCCTAGCAAGAAAAATACATGCTCAGGCTCAAGTCAACAAGGCCCGAGACATGATACAAGGGCTACTCCTCTGCTTGGTAGACTTCAAACTGTCAGATATCTGAATGAGCGTCTCAATTCCTATCTGGAGCTGTGATTTTATGTCTAAGTAAGTTTGTTGGTAAATACCTGCCTATCTATGTGACATGTATGCTTCTCACAAGGTGTCTGTAAGGGGGTGCACGGATTGCCTCCTGGGAGTGTTAGTGACTATTGCGTTATTTACCTATGTGTGTAAAACTGTCTACATTACCACTAGATATATTTTACTTCTACCTGTCTGTGTGAGTGAATGTTCACATGCTTCTATTACTATCTCACTGGATATGTTGGTGTCTGTCTGCCACTCTACTTCCATATGTCAGATTAAAGTTTGGAATGCAAGGTGGATGTATAAATGGGCACATGGTCCTCTAGGAGTGGATATAGCTCACTTACACTTTGCAGCACATTTCATACATTCTTAGCACATACCAACCTTCACGGCATACCTGCAGCCTATCTCACTGGAGAATTATACGTGGTAAAAGAGTAGTTTATGCCTTTTGTAGGACTTCCAATGTGTAAATTGACCCAGCAAGAAAAGTGCATATACATGGCAAATGTAGCAGGCCCAAGACATGATGCAAGACCTACTTCTCTGCATGGTATAGTTGACAGTGTCAGTTCTTTACTAGATATTTGAATGAGTGTGTCAGTTCCTGTTTGCGGCTCTCATTGTATGTGTATATACGCCTGTTGCTAAATTACTGCCTCTCTTTGTGACATGAAGGATCTGTAAATGTGTCTAACGGGTTGCATGGATTGGCTCCTGGGTGTGTTAGTATTCAGTTTATTAAATATGTGAGCAGCTGCTTCCATTACCACTAAATACATATCAGTTGAGCCTGTCTGTGTGACTGAACATGTAAGTGGTTCTTAACCTACCCCACTGGGTGTTTTAGTGTCACTTTACTTTTCTACTTAGGTGTCTCAGATTGGGTAGCAGGGTGTATATGTATTTGGACCCAGAATTCTATACCTTACCAAACTTCACAGTACATGTTCTCCATTTTAAGCATATACCACCCTTCCCTATGACCTAGCTGCAGTCTACTACAGTGGTAACTTATATATGGTAAAATACCACTTTATGCGTTCCCCAGGACTTTTAAATGTAATCTTTGGCCCAGCCATCAAATCAGCATGCACAGGCGCAAGTGTACCAAGCTGGAGACATGATGCAAGGGCTACCTCTGGGTTATTTAAGTGTGTATGCAGCAACCTCCATCAGCGCTTCATACATTATAGTTGTGCCTGTCTGTGTAAGTGAATATTTCTGTGCTTCTGTCACAGTCTGTATGGCTGTTTTAGTCTCTTTCTACTTTTCTACTTAGGTATATCAGATTGAAGTGTCGGTGGCAGGGTGAATATATAATTGGGCACATGAGTCTTTAGGACTGCATATAGCTTCCCAAAACTCAGAGTATTTGTGAACTTTTTAAGCATATAACACCTGCAATATTACGTAGCTGCAGCTTATCTCAGTGGTGAGTTATACATGGTAAAAGAGCAGTTTATGCCTTCACTAGAACTTTAAAATATAAAGGTGGGCCTAGCTGTAAAAGTGAATGCACAGGCTCAAGTATAGCAGTTCTGGGGCATTATCCAAGGGCTGTTTCTCTACATGATAAACTTGGAAGATTTAGTTGTTTAGTAGATATCCGAATGAGTGCTTCAGTTCCTATCTAGAGATGATTCCATGGGTATGTAAATTTGTTACTAAATCGCTGCCTCTCTCTGACTGATTTAGGGTTCTCTAAATATGTCTGTAAGGGCCTGCATTCATTGCCTCCTTGGTGTATTAGTGAGTATTGGGTTATTTAAGTGTCTGCGAAACTGCCTTCAGTAGCACAAGATACATCTCAGTTGTGCATGTCTGTGTGAGTGAATGTTTAGGTGCTTCTCTAACTACCTAACTGGGTGTTTCAGTGTCTGTCTGCTTTTCTACATAGGTATATCAGATTTAAGTCTGGGTGTAGGCTGGGTTTGTAATTGGCTACATACGTCACTAGGAATGCATATACCTCAGTCAAACTTCAGAGTAGATGTCTGTTATCCCGCAGGCAGGACCGTGCCATGCCATGGAGAGAAAGAGGGTGATGGCCCAGAGACTCAAGAACATGTGACTGCGTCACGTCAAGAAGCATCAGAGGGGGATCAGAGGGGAGGCAGAGCAGAATCAAAAGAGGGGGAAGGAGAAAAGAACACTCAGATGGAAGCAGCGGAGAGTAGTGAAGCGGGCTGTCTGACAGCCGCTGGGGTGAGAGAAGAGACGTTAACCCTGCAGGGCATCGGAGGAGATCCGGAGACTATGCAGGAAGGTACTGCATGACAAGTCACCAGAGAGAGAGAAACCTGCCTAGAGGCAATGCCTGGCAATCCAGCCATCCCGAAGAGGAAGAGGGTGGTGAGATTCCCTCTGCCACAACCCCGGAGGGCCTTGGCCCCAGGCAAGTGCCTCTCTTTAATTTTTTCACCTTGGGAGGTGGCGAAAAATACTCAAATACCCCTGTAAGCCCCCATCATGAATAGTGCACCCACACTGAACCCTGGGTGACAAGGATATGGTCTATTTAAAGTTTTATTTATTTGTGGTAAAAAAAACGTAACAGTATTTTGTTATTCTTTTCTATATTGAGGAACAATCCCCCCCTTTCTATCTGACGGGACCTGGATGGGAAGACTATCCAGTATAGAGCCAAGAATTCCCGAAAAAGAAAGAAGACACCTGGGATATACAGTGAAGTAACTGGTGTTACTTCAAAAGTTTCCCTTTCTTATAAACCCTTCCCTAAGCCCCTTATGGAGACACTCATTTTCGACCTGATCATCCTTTATGTACAAGGGACCACAATGCCTAAGTTTTAATCATATAGCTCCCTACAGCATGGCCTACCTACACCCTTCCTAAGTATGAACTCAAATGTTCTAAAATAGCAATTTACACCTTGTGTAGGATTATTGAGTAAGAACACAGCCATAACAGTAAAACTGCATCACACCACATCCAACACATAGTGGTTGATTACGATGTCAGGCGAAAAGCCTACTCCTGACAGTTGGAATCTTCTCGACCACGATGAAGCCCTTCCAACCGACTCAGTTGGTTTACATTCTGAATGCCCGATTACGATGTTCGCGGTCAGAACGTAAACCTTGCTGTCAGCCGGTCCCGATTCCAAGTCAGTGTCAGGGGGAGGCTTTCTCCCCGTTATCGTAATGAGCCCCATAATGTATACATTTATACTTAGGTATTTTAGATTAAAATATGGATGGCACAGTGCATTTACACCTCAGAACAAAACTCTTTAAAAGCACATATAGCTCACTCAAATATTAAAAGGACATATCTTACATATTAGCCACAAAGCGCCCTCTTTTGTGGCCTACCTAGTTCTCTCATAGCCAGTTTTAGAAAATGTACAGTATCTGACTATCTGTTTGGAAAGCTGCAGAAATATCAGCTTACATTGCTGAATAAATACCTCAGTACCTGTATTATCAATATGAAACATATCTCTACTGCTACACATATATCTACTTTGTGAGTATGTTAGTGAAAACATAAGTGCTCCTCTTGATTCATGAGTGATGAGAGAGAGCCTCTATAATTTACACATATGTATGTCACATGCATAATAGGTGCTATACTTTGTATAGTACTTGGCATAACAGTTCCTAACAGTGGTATATTAAATATCTCATTCTGAGCATAATTATAGAACATATCTACCCATGTATACACATACAAATATACCCTGTAATTATCCAACACCTACACTAAAGAGTATGCACACATACCTATCAAAATATAGAGATTCATAATTCAAATACAGCCATAGTGCATACTTTCCACTTTCAAATATGACTGTGCTAGTCTTCTTTTTAATGGAACAAATAAGGCTACAAACCCCAAAATAAAAAAAAAACTTTTGTTATAAGCTGCACATCATATATATACATATAAATGTTTGACATCTTATACTACATTATTAAATATAAGTTTAACCATAAATGTGCACTCTTTTCTTCTACCACTTACAGAATAGAGTAAGGAAATACAAGTGCACCATACACCTCCATAGAAACCCATTCTAAACTAATTTGACAGACACCTAGTATGCACCTGAGACAAACTACATCCTAATTACCTATTAATAGATATATAAAAACACTTACAATTTCAATTATATATCATCCTTTCTTTTTTAAATACTTATATATATATTTCAATTTCTTTAGCTTTCAAAGAAATTTGATTAACACACCAGAAAATTGAGTTCTTTGGTAAAATCACTTTTATTTTCTCTTATTAGATAGATGCAATATTCTCAGGGTTTATAAAAACTGGGCATAAGAATGGCAAACCACTCTCATACAAGGCAGCTAAAAATGGCAACATTCTGAACTTTGCATTGCCTGATACTGCAAAAGCCTGTGAATAAAAGCATTAATTTCACATTTCATTGTTGTAACTGCATTTCTGAATAGTAACTGTCTGTTAATCCTTTCACTCCATTTTAGAGGTAGCCCAAAATGCATGCCTTTGTGTCAATAACCGCGATCATCACAATGAATTTTTTTTAAAAAGGGAGTTGAAAAACCTACTTTCCTTTATAGTTTTATCTTTTTAACATGGTACTACACTTTTTAGCTAAATCCTCACTAGGTAATCTTACTTACCCTATAACACAATGGACCTAAACCTCTCCAATTTGAAAAAAATGAATACTGGTTTCTTTAACACCCTTCCCCCAATATACCCTCTGCATATTCTCCATAGAAACCCGCTAGAACCAGTAGATCACAAGTTCACAACACATTCCAGAAGGGCCATACTAGTTACAAAATGAATTACAGCAGGTGAGGTTTACTGCACATATTATAAAGCATATCTAACTCTATTATATATTTTTTATTTACCAGACCCAATCCTTTCCAAATGCTACCTGCTTTCAAACCACCAGCAGACATGCATTTTCACTGTCTTTCCTGGTACCAACTTTGATATTGAGCTGTAGACATGTCCTGTTTGCTACTCCTCCTGCCTACAAAATGCTTAGAGTGGGGGTTGTAGGCCACTGCTATGTGTTTTGGGCTACAGAGGCTGCAAAAAAGAGGGGTATTTACAGGGACCTGGGTTTGCTAAATGTGGAGATTAGTTGCTTTCCCAGAATGGGTTAACGTTTCATCAGTTGCTGCCTTTGGTTAAAACCATTGTGGATAACTGAGTTCCTCACCTCATGATTGTAAAGTGTGGTGGAAATTACATAGGCACATTGACTGAACTAGGGCTGGAAATCCTAATGAAGGATACTTTAGCAGAACTGATGTCGCTTTTCCCTCACACTGTCTTGGTGTACTCTAATATATACCAAAGACAGTAATGGAAGTGGTCAAATAAATACTGTCCACAGATTGAAACATTTTATAAAACTATTTCTGCTTTACTCAGAGACCATTACATGGGCTCTATCTACAACAACAATCTATGTTTTGACATGCGTGTAATGTATAGAAGTGATGGAGTTCATTTTACAGACGGAGAGAACAGGGTGTTTCTAAGTAACCTGAAACTCTGCATACAGTCCTATCTGTAATTGTCTTAAGCAAACTCTCAACACAAAGGCTCTTGTCAGAGCCACCCAAGCCCCCCAAAATCATGTTCATTTTCTAGTTAAAAAATTATTTTGTTTAGAATTTTCATAATTTGCGACAACGCTGCGATGATCGCGAGCACGTCATGAAATCCCATAACGAAAGTTGACATTCAACTGCCACAGCACATTAAAAAATGTTAACTTAAAAAATTATTCTAAGTGTTGTAATACACACATTACTGACTACATCACTGCCTAAAAAACATACTTGTACACAAATTTTGCTTGTAAGTTTTTTAAGAAACTGCACTTTAAACCCTACTTTCCATTTTCGCGATGGCGCCAATAGTCGCAAGGACTTCGGCAACCGTGATGATTGTGTCTTTTTGAAAAGGTGTAAAACACATATATGCACACATTTGACAGTATTTTAGACACTAGGGGTTTATTACTACACTGTTTAAAGTAATATTTTATAGGGAGTTGGCATAAAACCAATAGTTTAAACTGATTTTGTTTTTGTGAATACTCTTAGAGTTGTGATGACGTCGGTAACCACGATAATCCCACCTTTTTTATAAAAAGCAAAAGACATATATGCATACATTCTATAGTATTTTAGACACAAGTGTTTTTTTAGTGCACTGTTTAAAATCATATTTTTCTCTGTAGTTTGTATAAAATTCATCTTTAAAACCGATTTTCTGTTTTCACAGTGACGCCGGTACATCGGTACCCGCGATCACCGCGTATATGCCACAAAATGACAAAACAAATGCAGACATTCAAGCCACCGCCACATTCAAAACTTATAACTGCAATATGGATTATAACCAACACACTAAACACATCACTATCTAAATGACTCTATAATAGTATTTAATATCTCTGTATAACTCTTTCAGTGGAATCTATGACTGTCTGCATCACTGTATCAGTAAAACTCTCATTCACTGTATAAGTATTTGAGTGGCTCTGTGAGACGCTGCATCAGTCTATTAATGGTTCTGTAACTAATTGCATGACTGTCTCAGTGTATCTATAACTGGGTTCATGGGGGGTGTGGCTAAGATGGCCACGGAGATGGACATGTCCTGAGGAGGCTCCGTGACTGGGCTTTCACCTCGCCTAGCCTCATGGAGTATAGCTGGCACTGACCTGCAGCCAGCGGTTCCTGGCAATATCAGGCACTCAGAGCCACCGTCCACCAGGCAGACTTGGCCTTGCAGGGGTCGTACCATGGACTTTGCGGCGGAGAAGTGGCGGCACGCATAAAATGGTGCCCACCCGGGCCGCAACTTCTCGCCTCCATGGGTGATCCGCCGTGGACTTATAGACCCGCAGATACTCCATATTGGGCTCCTGGCACCACTATGGGGACATGGGCGGTGAGGCGAGGCTGATGTCGGAATGCCTGTTTTGAGAGCGGCACTTTCCCTGATCCCGGGAGCAGCGGGAGCCCCGGCGCGGCTGCCCACGGACATCAGCGCCTTACCTGTGGGGTGCTCGGCGGGCAGTGAGTGCCTCCTCCCTGCCGGAGGCTCATTGTGAAGAAGTGGCTGCCTGTGGACACCAGCGGACGCCGGGAGATGTGCACTGCCCGGGAGTGCGGCCGTCACTTACACTGGCTGCGGGAGCTCGTCTGCTGTCGGCTGGAGGGGCCGCGTGGCACGCCTGCGGTGACATTGTGCTGCCGCGCGGGGCCCACCTGCTGCTGACCTGGGGGGCTGCATGGCGGATCCTCGGAAACCCTGGACTGCTCTTGAGTCCCAGGTGAGCTCGTGAGACGGCAGTGCCCTGGTGTGAGGAGCTGCATACTTTGTGTGGATTGCTGAAGGTAGCGGTAACAACGCGGCCTGCCTGACCCTAAGATTGCGGCCTATCGCTCCCCCACCTAGAGACCTGCAGCAGCACAAGGAGACCCCTAAATGACTGTATAGACCACAGCCGAGGCCTAGAGGATTTGCCCCAACACCGGCCCTAGTAGGCAGGGGGGTAACAGAAAACAGACGGTCCGCAGGACCTGGCACTACCCTCTACTGCTGAGCTTTGGAGCAGGGTGGCCCCGCAGCCTAGATACTGTCAGCTTGGACAGGGAGACGCAACGGAGGCCCCGGGCCTGAGATGATCTTGGGGCCCCCCACCTTCAAGAGAGGCCAATTGAGCACCTGCAGCTGTGAAGCGCCAGAGTAACCTGACACATAGCTGACTTGTGTCTGAGTCAAGCCTGCTCACATACGCAGAGAGCACCACCCGCTGGGCCCCTGATCAGGTGAGGGGATACCGCTATCCCGTGGAGCCTTTTCCGCTATCCGTCACCAACTGCCCTGGACAAGGGAGACCATAGTCTGACGCCCTTCCCAGTAAGTCGTATTGGGTGGGTCTGCGGGATTCCTACCCTTCTGGCAACCGGCGGTGAAGGCATCCCAACTGCCCAGCGCACCGTGCCCCCTCCATCCAGGGAGCCCGGAATCCACGGTTAAGTCTAAGTCCTGCCTCCCTCTGGAACCATCTCTATTTAGGAGATATACTGTGTAGCGACTGGACGCAACATCAGGAAACCTGTTACCGGCTTAAACAGCACTTTGCCCTGATCACAACATCCTCCATACCCATGCGGTCCCCAACGAGCAGCATGGGATAGCCTAGAGCGCCGGCGCCGGCCTCAGGGGCTGCATCAGATGCTTCTACCAATCATCCTAATGGTGCCTCAAAAGCCGACGGAACATCAGAGGACACCTCCCTATCGGCCAAGCTAGACAAGGTGCTTGTGGCTATAGAGCAGTCCAGACTCTCCATGGAACAACAATTGGGCACCCTCACAACGGACATCAGACTCCTTCGAGATGACCACCGAAAAATATCTGACAAAGTTTCAGACAACGAGAGAGCAGACACCGCCATCCAACCCCTAGTGCAGACACATCAGAACTCGATTCAAACTCTGATGGGCCGCATGTCCACCATGGAAGAACGCATTAATGATCTGGAAGGGTGGTCGAGGCGCTGCAATATCCGCATTCTTGGTCTGCCGGAGGGAATTAAAGGGTCTGACGCAGTGGAGTATATGGAGACCTGGACTAAGTCATTAACCCCCGATACGGAACGGACAATGTTCTTTTCTATTGAAAGGGCGCCCCGTGTTCCAGCGCATTGTCCCCAGCCGGGAGCCCCGCCACGCCCAATGCTGGCAAAATTCCTACACTTCAGAGACCGTGATGCAGTACTCCGGGCAGCCCGACAGATTGGACCGCTCCGAGTTGAGAACAAAACCATCATGCTCTTCGCTGACTACTCCAGAGCGATCCAGCGCCAAAGGTCCTCCTTCCTAGAGGTGAAACGGCGCCTACAGGCAGAAAAAATACAATACTCCCTGCTTTTCCCTGCCCGCCTTAAGGTCATACATGATGGCAACACTCACTTCTTCGTGCCCCAGGAGGAGGTGCATGATTGGGCAGACCACAACTGTACCATAGGCCATCAGGCGGAACGCACTCTGGAGCAGCGCATGAATGCCACGGGCCCCAGAAGACAGTGCTCACGGCGACGTAACTGGCCGGGCGCCTCTGCTTCGCTACCACGGATCTGGAGCAAATAGTTCAGGAGAGACGAAAAGCTCTGAAAGCAATGGCGAGTCTTTGTCCCGCCTCCCCTACAACAGACATGGAACGGGCTCCTCACATTTTTACATTGGAGGAGGAGGCAGACAGTGAAACGACGCAGTCCGAGGTGGAATCGGTGGCTTTGCCCCTGGTTACTCTGCGAACGGCAGACGACTTATAATAACTGAACCCTGGCAACATGCTGAAGACTTCGGGAGGGGACGATATTGTTTGTATATGATACAGGTAGCCCTCGCATCACATGCGGCCCTCCCACCCCCCCCTAGGCTTAAGCTGCCCATGCACATACAGGCAGTCCAGCAGACAGCTTTAGATTGTGCGCATAGCCCACATGTCGAGATCCCTTGCAGACATGGGCCGTCACCCCTACAGTATGTTGAAGCTCTTGTGCCAGGTGAGAGCAAGTTTGGATGTATCGCCCTTGAAGATAGGTCGTTGGGGCTGGTTTCTTCTGCCCCACCTCAGTCCCCCCCCCCTCCCGAACATACCTGCTTCGCACTGTGTCCCCACTCACATGCCGCTGAGCAGCTGCACTGCCGACCCAGCATTACGGGCATTGGGGGACTGGGTTAGAGCTTAAGACTTCTGGAGGGCTCCACACTCCTGCCCTGTTCCATACACCCTACGCATGCATCAATGGCGCATTCTGGCAACACTATTATCCTTACACTGAATGTGCGTGGTATGCACACCGCGCGCAAGAGATACTCAGTATATGCTTACATTAAACGCCACCACGCACAAATCACGTTCCTACAGGAAACACACCTTACGGCAGTGGAGGTGGCGAAGCAGCGCAAGTGATGGAGAGGCATCATATGCGCCACTACATACTCGGCCTTCGCTCGGGGCTCTCTCATATGGATACGTCCCGGTGTTCCGTTTCAGGAACAGTCTCACATCATTGATCCAGCCAGCCGATACGTGCTATTGCAGGGACAATTAGACGGCCAAGCGGTGCTATTAGGGAGTATCTATGGGCCCAACGTAGACCAACATACATTCTGGGACACGCTATTTGCCCCCTTAAGCACATACACTCAAGTTCCCTGGATCCTGGGGGCGAATACAATTGCGTGCAAAACATAACACTGGATAGGTCCAATCCTCCCCATCCGACGTCCTCCATTGCAGTGCAGGCAAAACGATTTGTGACATGGACACACTGGTCCCTCGCTGATGCCTGGTGAACCCAGAATACCATTACGAGACTCTGTCGTTCCATTCGAGGCCTCACAACCTTAGGGTGCGCCTGGACTGTTTCCTCTGCTCCCCCGCTATCCTACCTCTGATTTCTGACACAGACTATCCAGGCAGAACCATATCAGATCACGATGCCCACACACTAACGATCCAATGGCGCCCGCCGCATCCCCCTTTCCCTACGTGGCGCCTCCCCAGGGACTGTCTTGACGACCTGGTCTTTAAACAGACTCAAGCGGACCACATACGGCATTATTTCCAAGAAAATACAAACATGGCCACTACACGTGCGCAGGAGTGGGATGCCTTTAAAGTTGTAATGTGAGGTAACTGCATTCGTCACATTACGGGAGTCTGTCGGGTGCTGGAGCGCGACATCCAAAGGGCAGAACAAGCGCTGGCAGATCTTACCAAGGTGGCCAACCCAGATAACCCACGCCGGCTCGGATTGCTAGTGCCAAAACCCCCTATGAGGAGGCGCTGGCGAGCACGCGCCAATATAATTTCGCGGCCATGCGGCCTGTGCCCACAAAGAGGGAGACAGGACGGGCACTTTAGTGGCATGGCTCGTTAAGCAAGACTCGACCCCTCCCCCTATCACGGTTATCCGTGATGCCCAAGAAACTCTTTTATACTCACAGGACCTGATCCTGAAAGCCTTTCAGGAGCACTACACACTATTATATGCCAGTCCCACCCAAGCACCTGAGGAAACTCTCTTCTATTTTCTAGACCGATTCCAGTTGGGCCACATAGACCGCGACGCCTGCCGGGACTTCGACGGACCCATCAAGGCGACGGAAATCAGACACGCTATGAAGGCGTTAGCTACCTGCAAGGCCCCTGGATTGGACGGCCTTCCACAAGAATTTTACTGTGCCTTTGCGTCCCAATTGGTCCCCCAGCTGGAGTTGCAATTCCAGGTGGCCCTAGACGGGGGCGCTTTACCCCAATCCATGTGCGAATCAGTCATAGTGTCCCTACTTAAGCCAGATAGGGACCCCCATCGGCTGGGCTCCTATCGGCCTATTGCCCTACTGCCCGCGGACTATAAAATTTACGGGGAGATCCTGGCGGACAGGTATGCCACGATCCTTCCACAGCTGATCCACCCGGATCAGAATGGATTTGTTCCGGGCAGAAATACATCATACAACATCAGGCGGCTGTTTCACGTGCAGGACCAGATAGGTGACCGATTCCCCCGGGCAGCGTGGCTGGTGTTGGACCTTGAGAAAGCTTTCGACACCCTCTTGTGGGCTTATTTATTTCAGGTTCTGCAGCGCATGAGCATAGCACTCCGTCTACTAGCCTACACTAAGTTCATTTACTCTGCGCTCTAGAGGGAGACTGGGCCCCCTTATATCTGCCTCCTTTCCGGTCCACTGGGGCACCAGGCAGGATTGCCTGCTCTCCCCCCTTCTCTTCGCCATGGCAATGGAGCCTTTAGCAATCCATCTCCGTGCCGCGGGCGAGGAGTGGGGTATCCCGATCGCTAACTACATCCATGCAGTGTCACTATACGCTGATGATGTGCTTATTTATGTCCGGGATCTCACAGCAGATCTAACCCATATACTACGCATTTTACAAAGCTTCGAGGAAGTGGCAGGACTCAAAGTCAACTGGTCCAAATCCACTGTCAATCCCTTAGTGCAGGCCCTGCCCCAATGTCAGTTACGACTGGGTAATGTGGACATCTCATGGAGCCCCCAAGCAGTCAGATACCTAGGAGTCCGGCTATATCATACGCCGTGGGACATATACGAGGGCAACTACCGCAAACTGATGACTGGCATTCGGTCCACCGTCCACTTTTGGAAAGATCTCCCGCTGGCTGTCACAGGGAGGATAGCGGTTGCAAAACTGATCCATGATCCGCGACTGCTCTACTTTTTTTCCAATCTCCCGGTGGTTCCCCCATGTTCCTTTTTTCGCGAGCTTGATGCCCTGCTGGGGATCCTCATCTGGGGCTCCGGCCGCCGACGAATTGCCCTTGCAAAATAGCAACTGCCCCTTGACCAGGGAGGGCTAGTGGCCCCATTCTTTGGGACGTACTTCTTGGCCGCCCAGTTGCAATGGGTGTTCCGTTGGACGGCGGGCTGGGCGCAGAGGAAGCTGATCACTACGTCCAGGCATATTCAGACCCCTACTATCCATTGCATGCTATTACAAGGGGCTGCGCCACCGCCAGCTAAGCCACTCTAAGTGATGACTGCGCGTGCCTGTCTAGCGTGCATTCATAGAATGCGTCGAACTGCACCTCCGTACTCCCCGCTTCTGCCACTAGTGGGGTTCCCTAAAGGCCGGGAATTCTACACAGAGAGTACGCTACGCATATGGACAGATTGTGCCGTTACGAACGTAGAGACGCTGTATTTTAATGGGCAATTACAGACATTTGAGGCGCTTGTAAATGACTTTGAGCTTCCCAGGGGACAGTTTCTATTGCACAGACAGCTCCTAGAAGACTGCCGCAAACAATGGCACTCGATCGACACGGAACCCCCCACACATCCGGTAATCCATGCGATCCTGCAGATGGGTCGAGGGTGACACTCAGTCACCTGGATCTATAAAGCCATACGTACCCTCAAACAGCCCACACTGGCCCCTCTCAGAGAACAATGGGAAACCAATTTTTGCAGGCCACTACATGACAGGGAATGGACTAGAGCACTCGAGTATATCAAAAAAGTATCCCGTAACTACCGCTTCAAAAGCATACAGCTACACATTCTGCATAGGGCTTACCTCACTCCTGAAAAACTTCAGAAGTACTTCACGGACAGCTCCTTTGCCTGCCCTAGATGCCGGGAGCCCAATGCCTCCTTCTTACACATGTTATGGGATTGTCCATCGCTTCATAATTACGGTCACACAATTCACACCGCCCTTCAAGAGGTCACAGGGCTGCAGGATCTTTATACTTGGGAGGCTAGTGCCCTGGGTATCCATAAGCGACACAAACACATGAAAGTAGAGAGACGATTCGCCTCCCTGGTACTCCTCTTGGCCAAGCGATGCATCATTATGCACTGGAAAGCCCCGGAGGGCCCTCCCTTGGTGGCATGGGTGGGCGCAGTCAAAAAGTGGGGTACGGCCGCAGAAGGCCTGCTCCGAGTGGAGGAAACCCAGGGAATCCGCAAACATCCAATTTCCATGCCCTGGGCCATGCTACTCCATTCCTTTGCGCAAGAAACAACAACAGTGGCCGGACTACGGTTGATATGATCCCCGGGGGCCCCCATAGCCTGCGAGACTACCCAGCCAGGGGCCCAGACGCCTGACAGATCACAACGGCCACCCATGACTGACCCATCCCCACACCTTTATGCGGATGGTGATCAGGGATCCCATCTCCCCCTGCTCCCAATACCTGCACAATTCCAGCAGGATACCCCACAATAGTACTGCTCTCAAGTGAATTCCAACATGACACCATTATATTCGACACAGTGCACCCCCAGTTTTGTATATCCCAGTTTGTTCAAGGTTAACACACGGCTGACATCCCATAACCCCTGCGACAACGTGCAAGGGAGGAATAGACACACCCCACAACCTCAGCAAGGCGCAGCGACCACCCTGCTGGCTTATTAGCGATATTTGGACACAGACCTTTTGGATCGGTTGCCTGCCAAGAGACCGCGTGGGGGGGCCTTTACAACCTAGGACTATATGCCCTAATGTCAATGTAGTCGTTATGATATATGGGGTAACCCAAAGAAAGTCCTAGGACCTGGGTATTGATTGTTACAGATAAAGTGGTCCTAGACATCAATTTCCACACACAATGTTTGATATTATTTCAAAAACATTTTTCAATTCTTATTTACCATGCGAAATAAATCCTGCAATGAAGAATTTTGGAAACAAAAACACAAACAAAATAGCCCAAAAACAAACAGATGTCCAGTATACACACAAAAGATTAGTTCAATCGTTTTAAAAGTAGAGGAAAGAAGACTCTACAGTTTATTCTCAATAAAAAGTTCCTCCTCAAGGTATAGTACATGAATATACAATCATTGCGAAACAAACGGGGTTACCAGGAAAAGAATAAAGTGCATAGAGTGAGAAATTCAGTGCTCGTGTAAAGGAGAGAAAGGACCAAGAGGTCAGGGAATGATGAATTACACAATTGTCAAAGAGATGCAGGCTCAATGTGGGGGAGATTGTCAAGGAAGAGATGCAGGCTCAATGTGGGGGAGATTGACAATCTCCCCCACATTGAGCCTGCATCTCTTCCGCCCTTGCCCATTCACCCCCTCTGAAGATACGAAGCTCTGAGCGAATTGACCGTCGCAAAGACAAAAAGATTGACATTTCTTTGCAAAACTATTGAGGGCAGGCTCTCTCTCTTTTGTGAACCAAACCAAGGACCACCTTGGCCTTGGACTCAATGACAATTGTGTAATTCATCATTCCCTGACCTCTTGGTCCTTTCTCTCCTTTACACGAGCACTGAATTTCTCACTCTATGCACTTTATTCTTTTCCTGGTAACCTCGTTTGTTTCGCAATGATTGTATATTCATGTACTATACCTTGAGGAGGAACTTTTTATTGAGAATAAACTGTAGAGTCTTCTTTCCTCTACTTTTAAAACGATTGAACTAATCTTTTGTGTGTATACTGGACATCTGTTTGTTTTTGGGCTATTTTGTTTGTGTTTTTGTTTCCAAAATTCTTCATTGCAGGATTTATTTCGCATGGTAAATAAGAATTGAAAAATGTTTTTGAAATAATATCAAACATTGTGTGTGGAAATTGATGTCTAGGACCACTTTATCTGTAACTAATGTCAATGTAGAGCACGATTATGTGATCTTGCTTGTAACACAATATCACCTGCATTGAAAATGTGTTGTATGCGCCAATAAATAAATGCCAATAAAAATGTTTTTTTTTTAAATCTATAACTGGGTGCATCAGTGTTACAATGGGTCTGTGATTGATTGTATAAGTCTCTCAGTCGACCTGTGAGTAGGTGCATGAGTACCTTTGTACATTTGTAAGCAAGCATATGACTGAATGGATCTGTGAGTGGATACATGAGTATTTAAGTGGTTGTCTGGGTGGGTATGTGAGGGGGTGCAAGAGTGTCTGAGTAGATCTGTAAGTGAGTGCCTGAGTCTTTCAGTGGGTTGATAAAGGCGTTAGCTCTCTAATTCTTGAAGCAAGCTGGAATAAAATCGTTATTTTTGCATCAAGACTGAGTGTGCAGCCCTTCGTATCTTGTGACATTGGGTTTTTTTTTTTGATCATTTATTCAGAATATATACTTCTCCAATTTTAGAAAGATTATTGGGTATAGAGCAAAGACTGGGGAAACTGGAAATGGCAATTTCCAGTAAACCGGAACAACAGAAAGTCCCTGATAACCCTTTTCTCGCCCCGGCTGTTGTGGTTGCATCCTCCACTATCACATCTGACACTATTAAAGAGCCAAATGCACTTAGTAAAATAGTGAATCGAAATTTACAAAGGCCTAATTCCTCGATAACTGCACTCCGACCAGCCATGCATGCTGCTGGAGCCATCCCGAAGGGGAGAAATAGCTCGGCCGCAACAACTTCGAGGCAGGTTAGAGGGGGGGTATCCCCAATTAGAGTTGAACATCGAAGGGGCAGACAGGTTGAACTACCCCCAGAAGCAGTTCCTTATGTGGTGGTGCTTACGGGTGTTCCTACTCTTGAACCTGACAAGCGAGAAGGTCCCCAACAGCTTAAAAACAAAACCATGCACTGGCTTACTCTGAATAGACCACTCCCCGGTAATGTTAACGGGGAGATTGTGCATGTACGTCGATTACCTTGGCTGGGGGGTCGAGAAAAAGATATTGAGGGTGATCTCATTGTGGTAAATTTTAGAGACCCTGAAGCAGTTAGGCACATACTGAGTTGGATGCCAGGGAACCTAGGTAAATCTATCATGCCCTGCGACCTCACCTACTTCTATCCGAGAGCTCTAGTGGCTCCCATGTCACGTCCTTGGCTACCCCTTGTCCAGTTGGGCAACTCTGGTCCAAATTCCAACCATCAATATTTGCCCTCGTTGTCTGGTCCTATGGCCCCCAAGAATGCATTTGGGTGGGAAACGGTTCCTCAAAGGGGCTATGGTAGTAACCTGGGGAGGTTGGATCATACATCTGAATTAAGGGGGATGGAACATCTGCTTCCCTTTACTCCTCTGGAAGTTAAAAACAGATTTGAAGCTTTTTCTGGACTCGATTTTTGCGATTGACGGATGGGTACCTCCTGTAACCCCTTGTCTTCCTCGAGGGGCAATACTAATAATATGCAGCTTAATTGTTGCAAACAGACCAGTTTAATTATCAATGTGCAGGAAGATAAAGGGAACGTGGGAGAGAACGCAGTCAGCACCTCTGGTGGAGATAATTTGGTGCTGACAGTTAATCCAATTTCATGTTGCATGAGGGTCCAAGATAATACTCCCCCTGACAGTGCACATTTACATGCACAGATTCCTAAGGACTGGTCTGACATGACCTCACTACTTTTAGTCCCACCGAATCAGGATCCATTATTTCTTCCCGGGTCCCCTACTCCGCATGTGGGAAATGATTATGCCAATGTTGGGACACAGGGCCTTAAATCCAAAGCTCCTCTTGGAGCCCTGAAGGTCCTGTCATGGAATGTTGCAGGTATAGTCAACAAACTACATACAGATGAATGGGACTCCTTAGTACTTAATAGTGACGTCTGCCTCTTCCAAGAGACTTGGGCTAGGGAACCCATGTCAAGATCGGGATACGCAATTTTCGAAATTAAGGCGAGTTGGAGTGGCAAGGGAAGGCCCTCGGGTGGCTTGGCGGTATGGGTAGCTAGTCACATTGGATGCACCGTGGAGAATATATCTACGTTCTCCCAGGACATACAGTGTGTTGTTCTGAAGTGGCCTGGCGTTCCCAAGCTGGCAATTATAAATGTTTATTCACGCCCCGTCGGCCCAACCAAGGAGTCATCTACACTTGAAGATCTCTCATCCTTCTTGGGTCGGCTACCAGCTGACCACAAGATAGTGATGGGTGGAGACTTCAATTGTCATTTTGAACCACTGGAGGGGTTAAAGGAAGGGGCACTAACGGCCGAAGATGACTATTGGGGTATTCCGGTATGTCAATCCCCCCACCCAAAATCTTGGTCCCCTCTCGCGGTACAAATTATGTCCCTGACCCTAAACTTTGCATTAAGAGCATGTAATGGTCGAACTATTTCAGATACCCCCTCACAATGCACTTTTAATAGGAAGGACCATGAGTCGCGACTAGACTACATTTTTGTAGACACTAGCTTGTGGCCTAAGGTCAAGGATTTCAATGTAGTCGTGCGTACAGATAGTGACCATAATGCACTTTTACTTCATCTGGTGCATTTTGTATTAGTACCCTGCCCTCAGCCCTCTGAAATAAGGGAAGAACCAGGTAATCTGGTACTTACGTCAAACAGACGTAGGGTAAGATGGAAGAAACTGTCAAATTCGAAGGAAAGTAATAGGAAAATGTATGAGCTAGTACTGCCCAAATTTGAGGAACTGGACAACTTAATTAATCAACCCAATCACCAAGACTTTAATAGGAGTTTAGCTGTAATTCATGAAGAGCTAGTGGGGCTTTTGGGTCAGGTCTTCTACCCGGAGGTAGCGATGTGTAAGCAAAAGACCCGAACTTCCTCCTGGTATAATTCAGACTGTAAGAAGGCCAAGACTGAATTAATTGCAGCAGTAAAAGCTGGGATAGATAGGAATAGGGTGACCGAGCTTAGGCGACAGTACAAGGGTGTTATGGCCCAGGCCAGGTCAGACTGGGATTGGGACAGATGGCAGGACCTCTCTCTTGCCCTTGGAACCAATGATTCTAGGAGATTTTGGTCACTAGTCAACATTGGCTCAGGAGAACCCAAAGCTGCAGTAGAGCCAAATATTGCAGCCCCCATGTGGGAAACCCATTTTGGTAAACTCTATGAAGACAGTTCTGATGATACCCACGCTGTGACCGCCGCCCTTCTATCCCTCCCTGGTGACGGATTGGAGTTCAGTCTCGGGGAGGTGGTCAGTGCTATAGATAGACTGGCGCTGGGTTAAGCACCGGGACTTGATAAACTGCCTGGTGACCTTTTTAGGTCCCAACCAGAGATTTGGGCCTCATATCTTTATATTCTTTTTAATTCTATTGTACGAGGCATGGCGATCCCCTGTACTTGGCTGGGGGCAGAGATAGTTCCCATCTTCAAGAAGGGCTGTCCTCTCCTCCCAGCCAACTATAGGCCGATAAGCCTCATAGATGTGCCTCAAAAACTTTTTTCCCGCCTCATACTGGACCATCTCCTGGACTGGATGGAGGACAATGACATTCTAAGCCCCCTCCAGGCTGGCTTTAGGAAAAACACGTCCACTATGGACCAGATCTTCCGCCTCCTACTCCTCTATTGGAAATCAGTGAGGATTGAGGGTGGAAGGCTGTACATGGTGTTCGTGGACCTGAAGTCAGCATTTGACCTGGTGCCCCGGAAAAAACTTTGGGAGGTTTTGAATGAGATGGGAGTCCCCACCCATCTCCTACAGGCCATAATTAGACTCCATGAGGGCAATTTTGCTCAAGTTCGGTGTGGGAGGGGAGGAGTTTTATCCAAGAGGTTCCCTGTCCTAAGGGGGGTAAGGCAGGGTTGCGTTTTGGCGCCAACACTGTTTTGCCTTTACGTTAACAACGTCCTGACCCACTTAAATAAGGTCAGGGACAATGATGCCCCTTTTTTGGCGGGCAGAAGGGTGCCGGCTATCATGTTTGCCGACGACACCCTCTTGCTCTCCAAATCCCCAATGGGTATACAGCGGATCCTGGACGGATTTGGTCTTTTCTGTAGACAGTATGGTCTGGAGATCAATACAGGGAAGACCAAATTCATGATATTTAACTCCCCCCCCTAAGACAAGACCTAACCCCACACTGAGCTCAGTAACTTTGGAGAGGGTAAAAACCTTCCAGTATTTGGGCGTATTGTTGCATGAGAATTTATCCTGGGATCCACAGATATCAAGTTCACGATTAAGGCTGTCACAACTGTCCGGGGCAATTTTGAAGGTTACAAACACTTCTACCTACAAACCTATAGCCCCTGCAGTTGAAATGTACAAAACACAAGCCAAGTCGGCCGCACTATATGGCAGCGAGCTGTGGGGATTCAAAGCTGGAAAAGAGTTGTCTAGTGTTGAAAATAACTTCTTGAGACACCTTTTGGCCCTTCCGCGTGGTACACCTTTGCTTCCTCTACGACTAGATACGGGTCTACCTCCCATATCGGACGACCTTGAGTTAAAACCATTAAGATTTTGGCATAGGCTTTGGTCTACTAACGAGCTCAAACACTATAGGCAAGATCTTCTCCATGTTATGAATTTAAATCACAATGGAAAAATTCCATGGCTATCCTCTGTAAAGCAGGAATTGTTTCGGTTGAATCTCCAAGAGTTGTGGGAGGCTCCTGAGTTGGGTTGCCAAAGAGTTTCCCGGAAAAGACTTGTAGAACTTCATAGGGAAAAAAGTCTTGCCTCCCTTATGCTTGCACCCCGCATTGGGATTTTAACTGAACGTTTCCTGGATTCCAAAAATTCTTATTACTTCGAAAGTTTTATGGACATCATCTTCCCGATTCTGGCAAGAAAGCTATTTATCCAATGGAGGTTTGGCACTTTACCTATTAAATCCTTCACGTGCAAGTGGGCCAATGGGGGGGATAAAATATGCCCCGGTTGTAGCAACTGTCAGGAGGAGGAATCTCATGTTCTCTTCTTTTGCCCAGCCTACGAGAGACCAAGGAAACATTGGCTAGTGCCTCTGTGTAGGAATCTGGGCGTAAGGAGCTATGTGAACTCTCTCAGAATACTGAAAACTGACTCCTCCCCTCATATTGTATTCGCAGTTGCTAAATTTTTAATGGCCATGTGGCACATTAGGAGCAAACTACTTAAAGTATGATTATCACAGGATTTATTGCCAATTTAACTCAAATGCCATTGAATTTTTTGACTAACTCTACGGGCAGTGGTTGTTCCTTTATATATCCTTTCCAAGTATGTCTTATGTCTTAAATTTATGGTATAACTAAAAAGTTTTTATGCATGTTTTTATTTATTAAGCATGTCTTAATTTGGTGTTATTTAATAATGTTTTTATGTATGTTTTTATGCATCTTTTATGGCCTAAATGGCCGAAATAAAGAATTTTTGGATTGGATTGGTTTTAAATATATATATATATATATATATATATATATATATATATATATATATATATATACTTCCCTGTATAGGAAAGAAACAGCAGGGAATTCCATCCTGTATGCTGAAAGTAGCCATCCGCCTAAGCTTATTAAAAGCATCCCTTATGGGGAACTCTCCAGACTCCGCAGGAACAGCACGCAGGAACATGAGTTTGAGAAGGCGGCCCATGAGTGTCTGGAACGTTTCAGACTAAGGGGCTATGGCGACTCCCTATTACAGAGTACACTAAAAAGAGTCAGGAAAATACCCAGGACAGAATTGCTAAAAAAGAAAAAGGAATCAAAAGCAAACAATCTGCAGACTAGGACTACTAGCACAGAGGTAAATACGTTTAGGATGATAACTCCTTATTCCTCTGGAGCAAATCATCTCAAGGCCATGATGAGAAAGAACTGGCATATCCTGCGCACAGACAGTATATTGAGGCAAGATCTGCCTCTCTATCCTCTAGTTACCTTTAGCACAAGTAGATCATTGGGGGATATGTTGACACATAGCCATTTCAGCACACCCACCAATAAATCAAATAAACTGAAGGACATGAGTGGATTCTACCCTTGTGGCCGCTGCAAAGCGTGCGCCGCAAGTAAAAGAGTTCTCCGATTTGAAAATCAGATGACGGGTAGATCTATGATAATAAAGACATTTTTGACATGTAGTACTGTCTATGCAGTGTACTGTCTGGTATGCCCGTGTGGCCTCCGCTATATTGGGAGTACCATTAATCAGTTGAAACTGAGGGTGCTTGAGCACCTCAGAGCCATTGACAAAGTTGACCCATCTTACCCCGTAGCACGTCACTTTTCTGAGTTCCATAATAAGGACCGCACCAAATTAACATACTTTGGGTTGGATTATGTACCAAATAACATCAGGGGTGGGAATAGATTAAGAAGACTCAGAAGATTGGAATCTAGATATATTATTGATTTAGCTACGAAACATCCGGGGGGCCTTAACAGTGGGGAGGAAATGGCTATTCATCTAGGTAAATGAATTTCCTATATTGGCTTTGGATCGTATGCTGTTATCTTGGTCTGCTGATACTCTGTCTGGGGGTACATGCTATAACCAGTTATAAACCTTGAGAATGGCCTTGGAGCAGGCGTGTCCTAGTCTCACGATTTTATGAAACAGGCACAGCTAACTGAAATAAGATAGAGACAAAAAGTTTTTGTGTACCGTTTATCATGAATTTGTACAGCCTATACATTAATTCTGTTGTGTGGATTAATGCGTATATTTATATATGTATATATATAGTTATAGATGCTTATCTGGCTTTGATTTTCATGCTGATATAAACCTTATCCTGATTGTAGTAGACTAACAATGTAAGGACCCATGCCGATCCACGGCAAGATACTGTTATATTGTATAACCTGTATAATCATCAAATTTGGGCATTTACCTCTTGTGTTTCCAACCGATACACGGTTTGATGCTTTAGGAAGGGTAATTGTTGTGTTGATACTTACACCTTATCCACTACAAGATGGAGCCCGTATTGGATCTTGGGTTTGTCCTTCCCCTATGTCTACCACCTATAGGAGGGTTTATAATGATGTCATGTGCCCAGTGTCATTGACACTGACGAAGGCTGACGCCGAAACGCGTTTGTTTGTTGACTTTGCATATTAAAACGAGACCGTAACTTACCACCTCCTGAGTGCTGCTGTTCCTTTCGAGTAAGGGAGCCAAGAGCGTTCATATATATATATATATATATATATATATATATATATATATATATATATATATATATATATATATATATATATATATATATATTCACTGACAAAACCATAGGTTATAGACCATATATAGTTAGGAATTAGCATTTACAAAACCTTATTTTACTCACACAAAACCATTGAAATTCGCATATATAGTTAGTTGCACTAACTATATATCGCGCACCCCCAATCCACTGCTGATCATGTCACATATTACATCATTCATGACATGGTCAGTGACATCACTGATGACATCTCAAATGACATCACTGATGACATCTTAAATGACATCACTGATGACATCACTGATGACATCTCAAATGACATCACTGATGACATCACTGATGACATCACTGATGACATCACTGATGACATCTCATTTGACATTACTGATCACATCACTGATGACATCATTCATGTGATAATACGATGAACCTCTTCAGACTCTAATATAACCTTAGATACACTCAGTGTAAACAGACACTCACAGACTGTCACTCATCCATGGAGTTACTCACACACCTAGTCAGTCATGCAAAGAATAAATCACACCTCCATTCCCTCAACTATACAGTTATACACACCTTACTTATTCAAACATATACTAACACATATTTACTCTCTTATACAATCCCTGATACAAGTTCACAATGATCCATACAGCCACTCACACATTCACTGGCTCTTATGCACAGTTATTTATATATGTCAACTCTCACATGTACTGTGTTTTACATATGTACTTACTTTGACATGTAGCACTGAGATATCCATTCACTCACCAATACACTCATGCACACAGTCAACCGCCCATACAGCTGTTTCCATATGCACTTTTGAACCCATACATCTAGTGAATCAACTGCTCACACATCTATGCACAGAGTCATACACCTCCCAGCCACCCACACACACACTCAGTCTCCCATACAAATACTTGGGCAACCAATCAATAACCCATATAGTTACTCATATAGCTACTGATCAACACATGCAGCAGTTTACAGAACAACAGACATAATGATGCACAAATAAGACAGTTTAGTCACTAACCCATGCACTCAGTGAGACATATTTAATCACTCACTCATACAGTCAGTCAAGCACCTACTAAATCCTTCATCCAGACACTTCTACATCCACTCATTCTTCAATATGTAAGACATATTTAAACTTTACAGAAACATAAAATCACTGGATGTTGTTTTCAGTGATGTCATCAGTGATGTCATTTGAGATGTCATCAGTGATGTCATCAGTGATGTCACTGACCATGTCATGAATGATGTAATATGTGACATGATCAGCAGTGGATTGCGGGTGCGCGATATATAGTTAGTGCAACTAACTATATATGCGAATTTCAATGGTTTTGTGTGAGTAAAATAAGGTTTTGTAAATGCTAATTCCTAACTATATATGGTCTATAACCTATGGTTTTTTCAGTGAATTTCAATGGTTTTTTAATAGCAAATATCAAAAGCTGTAAAATGTATTCTTCTTTTAAAGGAAAAATATATTTTATATGTATTTAATATAATTTTTTTATGTATATAAATTTTTTGAGGGAACAAATTTATCAACTATCATGCTGAAGAAGAGTGTGGGGGAAAAAACAAAGAGGAGGACTAAGAGGAAAGAACAATCAGTTCAAAAATACAATTGCTTTAAAGCATGAAGTGCTTTTCCACACATTTACATTTAAATAACCCATATTAGAACATCCAAAATATCTACAGAGGAGACGGTGTACATTGAATTTTAGACTCTTCATTGGTACCTACATGTTGGTCCAACCGCCCTATGGAAAACTCAATGTTAAAAACACGTTTTGGGACCCCCCTTTTTTCTCGGCCCCCGCTTGACGAAACCCCCCCCAAACTTTCAGGGGACGCTCAGAAACAAAATGTTTCATTTTCCTGAAAATTTCAGCCAATTCCGTCCATCAACGCCAACGTTATTCAACATAGAATTTTCAGAAATCCCTATTCAAAAAAAATACTAACTATATATACCTACTGGCGACCGCCAGTAGGTAATATATATATATATATATATATATATATATATATATATATATATATATATCATTTCTATGGCAAAATGAAACCCCTCATTTTGTTCCTTTTCAAATTAAATGTATTAAGTGTTACCACTTTATTCCAATCAAGATGACTTCAGGTGTGCCATACTTTTGTCATAAGTAAGACTGTTAGCGTTCTAGTTGTTCTTTAGAACACTCTGGGACATTCTGTCATTGGGCTATAATTGGGCTACATCTGGCTGATATTTGGGCTCTTTTGTCTCTGGTGGCCATCTTGGGAGACTGCATATCAGCATTTTTTTAATGAAATATAAGAGGATTTGAGAAGTCACTCAAAATGTGCCCTAATTTTTCTTTCTTCAGCACTAATCATATTTTCTATGGCAAAATGAACCCCCTCATTTTGTTCCTTTGCAAATTAAATGTTTTAAGTGTTAACACTTTATTCCAATCAAGATGACTTCAGGTGTGCCATACTTTTGTCATAAGTAAGACTGTTAGCGCTCTAGTTGTTCTTTAGAACACTCTGTGACATTCTGTCACTGGGCTATAGTTGGGCTACATCTGGCTGATATTTGGGCTACATTTGTTTTTTTTGTCTCTGGTGGCCATCTTTGGGCTACATTGGGCTACATTGGGCTACATTTGGGCTCTAACATATATATAGCCCAATGTAGCCCAATATATATTTTCCAAAGTTAATTTTCGTAAAAACCACTGGAGCATATATCTTGAGACATAGCAAAGGCACATCGGGCTACCAGTCCCTACAATTTTGCCAAGTTTTGTGGAAATCCATTCAGCCGTTCGAGCTAAAAGTGAGTCCAACCGCCCTATGGAAAACTCAATGTTAAAAACACGTTTTGGGACCCCCTTTTTTCTCGGCCCCCGCTTGACGAAACCCCCCCAAACTTTCAAGGGACGCTCAGAAACAATATGTGCCATCTTCCTGAACATTTCAGCCAATTCCGTCCATCAACGCCAAAGTTATTCAACATAGAATTTTCAGAAATCCCTATTCAAAAAAATCCTAACTATATATATATTCACTGCAAAAACCATAGGTTAGAGACCATATATAGTTAGCTGGACATTTTATTGACATAAAACCAATGAAATTCCATATATAGTTAGTTGCACTAACTATATATCGCGCACCCGCAATCCACTGCTGATGATGTCACATATTACATCATTCATGACATGGTCAGTGACATCACTGATGACATCACTGATGACATCTCAAATGACATCACTGATGACATCACTGATGACATGTCATTTGACATCAATGACCACATCACTGATGATATCATTCATGTGACAATACAATGCATCTCCTCACATTTTAATATAACCTCTGTTTCACCCAGTGTTAAAAAGAGTATAATTCTTGAAACCATTGACACACCAATACTAGTTACTACATACGCACTCACTGATTGCTATGTCTACACACACCTTCACTCATTCACCCATACAATCATTCATACATACAATCACTCATCTTTACAACACTATCATATGCACTCATACACCTATACAGACACTCACAGTCTGCCACTCATCCATGGAGTTACTTACACACCTAGTCAGTCCTGTAAAGAATCAATGAGACTTCCATTTTCTTGTCTATACAGTTAAACATAGAGCACCTTACATTTTCAAACATGTACTAACACATACTTACTTTCTTATACAATCATTGATACAAGTACAGATTGATCTGCACAGAGTCACACACCTCCCAGCTAGCCACACACACACTCAGTCTCCCATACAAATACTTGGGCAATCAATCAATAACCCATATAGTTACTCATATAGCTACTGATCAACACATGCAGCAGTTTACAGAACAACAGACATAATGATGCACAAATTAAGACAGTTTAGTCACTAACCCATGCACTCAGTGAGACACATTTAATCACTCACTCATACATTCAGTCATGCACCTACTAAATCCTTCGTCCAGACACTTATACATCCACTCATTCTTCAATATGTAAGACATGTTTTAACTTTACAGAATTATACAGTCACTGGATGTAGTCATCAGTGATGTCATTTGAGATGTCATCAGTGATGTCATCAGTGATGTCACTGACCATGTCATGAATGATGTAATATGTGACATCATCAGCAGTGGATTGCGGGTGCGCGATATATAGTTAGTGCAACTAACTATATATGGAATTTCATTGGTTTTATGTCAATAAAATGTCCAGCTAACTATATATGGTCTCTAACCTATGGTTTTTGCAGTGAATTTTCAAGGTTTTGTAAATGCTAATTCCTAACTATATATGGTCTATAACCTATGGTTTTTTCAGTGAATATATATATATATATATATATATATATATTCATAATGAGTGACTGTATGTATGAGTGATTGTATGGGTGAATGAGTGAATGTGTGTGTAGACGTAGGAATCAGTGAGTGCGTATGTAGTAACTGGTATTGGTGTGTCATGATGTCATCAGTGATGTCATTTGAGATGTCATCAGTGATGTCATTTGAGATGTCATCAGTGATGTCATCAGTGATGTCACTGAAGTATGGTGTTCTGTGTTTAACTGTATAGATGAGGAAATGGAAGTGTGATTGATTCTTTACAGGACTGACTAGGTGTGTGAGTAACTCCATGGATGAGTGGCAGTGTGTGAGTGTCTGCATAGGTGTATGAGTGCATATGATAGTGTTGTAATAATGAGTGACTGTATGTATGAGTGATTGTATGGGTGAATGAGTGAATGTGTGTGTAGACGTAGGAATCAGTGAGTGCGTATGTAGTAACTGGTATTGGTGTGTCATGATGTCATCAGTGATGTCATTTGAGATGTCATCAGTGATGTCATCAGTGATGTCATTTGAGATGTCATCAGTGATGTCATCAGTGATGTCACTGACCATGTCATGAATGATGTAATATGTGACATCATCAGCAGTGGATTGCGGGTGCGCGATATATAGTTAGTGCAACTAACTATATATGGAATTTCATTGGTTTTATGTCAATAAAATGTCCAGCTAACTATATATGGTCTCTAACCTATGGTTTTTTCAGTGAATTTTCAAGGTTTTGTAAATGCAAATTCCTAACTATATATGGTCTATAACCTATGGTTTTTTCAGTGAATTTCATTGGTTTTTTAAAAGCTAATATCTATAGCTGTAAAATATATTCTTTATTACGTGACGTATCACGTAGCCACGTGAGACGCCTCATGACGCGTCGCATAACCGTGACGTATCGGCTCTGCAGCGCAAACAAAACCCGTAACGTAAGCGTGCCGGAGCACGCTTACAGATATATATATTTTTTTTAACCTTAATTAGACAAAATCCACACATGCACATATCTTGAGGCCTTGCAAAGGCACATCAAACAAACAGTCCCTACAATTTTGCCAAGTTTGCTGGAAATCTATTCCCTTAATTTTTTTTTTACTGTTTCTCTTGGTTTTCCCCTTGTTACGCTTACCGGGACGCTACCCGGTACGCGAACCGGACGCTCCAAAAACACAAGATGGCGGACTCCCGTTACGGTGCGTGTTAGCTGCCCGGTTCGCGTACCGGGAAGCGCCTCTACCGCTAAAAATCGCGGGGGACTTTAATATCCCCCTCATCAATCCTAGGGGGTCAGGAGGGGTTTACCTTGCCCCCTTTCCTTCATTTCCCCCTTCTTTTTTCACCACATCTTGTCTCTTGAACCTACCGAGAGACAAGATGGCGGCCGCTCCGGACTGTTTACAATGTTGACAGCTACGCTGCCGGTTAGCTGCCCGGTTAGCTGCCCGGTGAGCAGCCCGGTGAGCTGCCCGGTTCGCGTACCGGGACGCGCCTCTACGGCGTAAAATCGCAAAAAATAAAAAAAAAATATTTTTTGCCCCGCGGGACACTTTAATATCCCCCTCATCAATCCTAGGGGGTCAGGAGTGGTCTACCTTGCCCCCTTTCCTTCATTTCCCCCTTCGTTTTTCACCACATCTTGTCTCTCAATCGTACCGAGAGACAAGATGGCGGCCGCTCCGGACTGTTTAGAATGTTGACAGACACCGGAGAGCCAATCAGCTTCGCTTCGCGAAGTTCCGTTACGCGTCAGGTACGCGAACCGGGGCGCTAACCGGAGCGCTGTCACAGATATATATATTTTTTTAAACGTTAATTTCTCAAAATCCACTGGAGCACATATATTGAGACATAGCAAAGGCACGTTGGGCAAACCATATCTACAATTTTGCCAAGTTTCATGTAAATCTATTCAGCCGTTCGAGCTAAAAGTGAGTCCAACCGCCCTATGGAAAAATGAATGGGAAAAACGCGTTTTGGGACCCCCCTTTTTTCTCGGCCCCCCCTTGACGAAACCCCCCAAATTTCAGGGGCTGCTCAGAAACAAAATGTGCCATTTTCCTGAAAATTTCAGCCAATTCCGTCCACAAACGCCAAAGTTATTAGACATAGAATTTTCAGAAATCCCATAGAGAAAAAATCCTAACTATATATACCCACTGGCTATCGCCAGTAGGTAATATACATATATAAACATATATAATCTGCATATCTATATAAATATAAATGCATGCATACATATACATATATGCATACATATGCATGTTATTTACATGAAAGTTTTAAAAACACTAATAAAAGCAAAGCTAAAAAGCCACCTCATTACAAACAGAATGGCTTTAACTTAAACGAGGGCGAGATCTATTGCATTTTCAATGCTTGTTTACTTTGGTTCTATCAAGAAGGCATTCAGATGTGTCACACATTTGCCATAAATTGTGAATGTTAGCACTCTAGTTGCTCATTAGATCACTGTAGTAAAGCTAGTGCTCACCAGGGAAGTCTGCTGCTAATCATGGTTTGCAGCCATTTTCCCGCATTTTTTATCCCGCAGACTTTCAGTCCGCATACCATTATCCCGCAAGGTCATTGACCTCGCATACCATTATCCCGCATTTTTTCAAAACGCATGTGCATTTATCGCGCATGCCTTTACAAAGAATTACGTTTTAAAGGTATGGTAAATGCATTTGCGTTGTGAAAACCACGATGACGAGAGAGGTAAGTGGGTTTGTGTTAATTTTTCGTGGGTTAGTGATTGTGTAGTGTTGTGTAGTGTAGTGTTGTGTTAGTGTAGTGTAGAGTTGTGGTGGTTGTTTAGTGTAGGGTCATGCTGGGGGTAGTGTTTTAGGGTTTAGGGTTGTGTTGTAGTGTTTGCGTAGTGTAGGGTCATGCTGGGGGTAGTATTTTAGGGTTTAGAGTTGTGTTGTAGTGTTTGCGTAGTCTAGGGTCATGCTGGGGCTAGTGTTTTAGGGTTTAGGGTAATGTTGTAGTGTTTGCGTAGTGTAGGGTCATGCTGGGCGTAGTGTTTTAGGGTTTAGGATAGTGTTGTAGTGTTTGCGTAGTGTAGGGTCATGCTGGGGGTAGTGTTTTAGGGTTTTGGGTAGTGTTGTAGTGTTTGCGTAGTGTAGGGTCATGCTGGGGTGTAGTATTTTAGGGTTTAGGGTAGTGTTGTAGTGTTTGCGTAGTGTAGGGTCATGCTGGGGGTAGTGTTTTAGGGTTTTGGGTAGTGTTGTAGTGTTTGCGTAGTGTAGGGTCATGCTGGGGTGTAGTGTTTTAGGGTTTTGGGTAGTGTTGTAGTGTTTGCGTAGTGTAGGGTCATGCTGGGGTGTAGTGTTTTAGGGTTTTGGGTAGTGTTGTAGTGTTTGCGTAGTGTAGGGTCATGCTGGGGGTAGTGTTTTAGGGTTTTGGGTAGTGTTGTAGTGTTTGCGTAGTGTAGGGTCATGCTGGGGGGTAGTGTTTTAGGGTTTTGGGTAGTGTTGTAGTGTTTGCGTAGTGTAGGGTCATGCTGGGGGTAGTGTTTTAGGGTTTTGGGTAGTGTTGTAGTGTTTGCGTAGTGTAGGGTCATGCTGGGGGTAGTGTTTTAGGGTTTAGGGTAGTTTTGTAGTGTTTGCGTAGTGTAGGGTCATGCTGGGGGTAGTGTTTTAGGGTTTAGGGTAGTGTTGTAGTGTTTGCGTAGTGTAGGGTCATGCTGGGGGTAGTGTTTTAGGGTTTAGGGTAGTGTTGTAGTGTTTGCGTAGTGTAGGGTCATGCTGGGGGTAGTGTTTTAGGGTTTAGGGTAGTGTTGTAGTGTTTGCGTAGTGTAGGGTCATGCTGGGGGTAGTGTTTTAGGGTTTAGGGTAGTGTTGTAGTGTTTGCGTAGTGTAGGGTCATGCTGGGGTGTAGTGTTTTAGGGTTTTGGGTAGTGTTGTAGTGTTTGCGTAGTGTAGGGTCATGCTGGGGGTAGTGTTTAGGGTTTAGGGTAGTGTTGTAGTGTTTGCGTAGTGTAGGGTCATGCTGGGGTGTAGTGTTTTAGGGTTTTGGGTAGTGTTGTAGTGTTTGCGTAGTGTAGGGTCATGCTGGGGGTAGTGTTTTAGGGTTTAGGGTAGTGTTGTAGTGTTTGCGTAGTGTAGGGTCATGCTGGGGGTAGTGTTTTAGGGTTTAGGGTTGTGTTGTAGTGTTTGCGTAGTGTAGGGTCATGCTGGGGGTAGTGTTTTAGGGTTTAGGGTTGTGTTGTAGTGTTTGTGTAGTGTAGGGTCATGCTGGGGGTAGTGTTTTAGGGTTTAGGGTAGTGTTGTAGTGTTTGCGTAGTGTAGGGTCATGCTGGGGTGTAGTGTTTTAGGGTTTTGGGTAGTGTTGTAGTGTTTGCGTAGTGTAGGGTCATGCTGGGGGTAGTGTTTTAGGGTTTAGGGTAGTGTTGTACTGTTTGTGTAGTGTAGGGTCATGCTGGGGGTAGTGTTTTAGGGTTTAGGGTAGTTTAGTTTTTTAGTGTATGCTAAAGGCATATTCGTTCTAAAAGTTTTCGTTATTTTAATTTGCGGCCTAATAGTACATGCGGGATTTTTTTTGCGGACTGATGGTATGCGGGATTTCGTCATATATTCGCTAATCATACTTTCTATGGCAAAATGAACCCCCTCATTTTGTTCCTTTTTAAATTAAATGTTTTAAGAGTTACCACTTTATTCCAATCAAGATGGCTTCAGGTGTGCCATACCTTTGTAATAAGTAGGACTGTTAGCACTCTAGTTGTTCTTTAGAACACTCTGGGACATTCTGTCATTGGGCTATAGTTGGGCTACATCTGGCTGATATTTGGGCTACATTTGTTTTTTTTGTCTCTGGTGGCCATCTTTGGGCTACATTGGGCTACATTGGGCTACATTGGGCTACATTTGGGCTCCAACATATATATAGCCCAATGTAGCCCAATATATATTTTTCAAAGTTAATTTTTGTAAAAACCACTGGAGCCTATATCTTGAGACATAGCAAAGGCACATCGGGCTACCAGTCCCTACAATTTTGCCAAGTTTGGTGTAAATTCATTCAGCCGTTCAGGCTAAAAGTGAGGCCAACCGCCCTATGGAAAATTGCATGGGAAAAACACGTTTTGGGACCCCCCTTTTTTCTCGGCCCCCCCTTGACGAAACCCCCCCAAATTTTCAGGGGCTGCTCAGAAACACAATGTTCCATTTTCCTGAAAATTTCAGCCAATTCTGTCCTCAAACGCCAAAGTTATTCGACATAGAATTTTCAAAAATCCCATAGGAAAAAAATCCTAACTATATATACCTACTGGCTATCGCCAGTAGGTAATATATATATATATATATATATATATATATATATATATATATATATATATATATATATATATATATATATATATATATATATATATATATATATATATATATATATATATATATATATATATATATATATATATATATATATATATATATATATATCATTTCTATGGCAAAATGAAACCCCTCATTTTGTTCCTTTTCAAATTAAATGTATTAAGTGTTATCACTTTATTCCAATCAAGATGACTTCAGGTGTGCCATACTTTTGTCATAAGTAAGACTGTTAGCGTTCTAGTTGTTCTTTAGAACACTCTGGGACATTCTGTCATTGGGCTATAATTGGGCTACATCTGGCTGATATTTGGGCTACATTTGGGCTCTTTTGTCTCTGGTGGCCATCTTGGGAGACTGCATATCAGAATTTTTTTAATGAAATATAAGAGGATTTGAGAAGTCACTCAAAATGTGCCCTAATTTTTCTTTCTTCAGCACTAATCATATTTTCTATGGCAAAATGAACCCCCTCATTTTGTTCCTTTGCAAATTAAATGTTTTAAGTGTTAACACTTTATTCCAATCAAGATGACTTCAGGTGTGCCATACTTTTGTCATAAGTAAGACTGTTAGTGATGTCATTTGAGATGTCATCAGTGATGTCACTGACCATGTCATGAATGATCTAATATGATCTAATATGTGACATCATCAGCAGTGAATTGCGGCTGCGCGAAATATAGTTAGTACAACTAACTATATAGGAGCAATTTCATTGGTTTTGTATGAGTAAAATGTCCAGCTAACTATAACACCACTAAAACTTGTAGTTTTTTGAGTGAATTTCAAAGGTTTTTTAAAAACGAATTCCTAACTATATAACTCCTGAAACCTATGGTTTTTCCAGTGAATATATATATATATATATATATATATATATATATATATATATATATATATATGCAGTCAGTTTCTCCTTCCCAACGGGTGAAGAAAACAAAGAACGCAGCGGGGTTTCAGGGAATGCATTTATTGAAACCTTTTGCATAACCAGGTTTCGGCGTGTGCCTTCATCAGATGCTGGGTTTCAAAGGCGTGCTCTCCGGTTCTTGGATCTTTATGGGCTTCTCCTCTCCATCGTTAAAGGAGCCTCACCTGCTTCGAATTGCCCGTAGTGCCAATTCGGGGGACTACCAGTCCTACAGTGCAACAGTCAGGATATTTCGAGGCAGACCGGGGCTGCTGCGATCTTTTGCCATAATTGTCTCCTGCCCCCTTCTCTCTGCCACGCAAACACAGGCACCAGGGTCGTTGACGCTAGCAAGTTGTTCGCATCACACCAAGCAGTCTTGGTCCACCGAATAACAGTGGCTTTCTGGTGTTAGGTTCGTAGATGGCGGGTCACTGTCATATTCCGATACCTCAGATTACATCAGTTTTCCTGTTACTTCAGTGACTCACTTGTACGAGAGGGTCCTTTGTGCGCCTTAACAGGTCGGCGTTAAACATGCAGTCAGTTTCTCCTTCCCAACGGGTGAAGAAAACAAAGAACGCAGCGGGGTTTCAGGGAATGCATTTATTGAAACCTTTTGCATAACCAGGTTTCGGCGTGTGCCTTCATCAGATGCTGGGTTTCAAAGGCGTGCTCTCCGGTTCTATACACACGGTTATATACACACATATATATATATTACCTACTGGCGGTCGCCAGTAGGTGGTTATAGTTAGGACCAAGTTTCCATTTTTTGTGTGCGTTTGGTGTCGTTTGATGAATCTTCATGAAATTTTCAAAACTAATTCTTTGTTCAGATCAGCTCCTATGTTGAAAGTTTGGGGGTGATTTGTCAAAGGGGGCTGAGAAAAAATGGGGTCCCATAACGTGTTTTCTCCATGTTAATTTCCATAGGAAACTTTGGACAAGGCTACAGGTTGAACGGGTGAGCGGAATTACCCCAAATTTGCCAGGGAGAAGGGTCTTGTCTAGAAAGCACACTTTTGTTTATTTGGTGTAAATGTGTTCAGTAGTTTTTGCAAAATATCGAAATTTACAGATATCGATATTTGGGAATTCTGCCATCTGATTGGCTGAGGCGTTACGAGCACGAGCTTGCTAGTAAGTGTTGGCCGCCATTTTGTGATTCCGTTGAAGTGAGTAAGGGGAAAAAAGGGCAAATAGAGTAGGAAAAAGGAGGGTAGGGGTGCTGTGAGCTCTGTAGGGTGGTTAGGGTGTGCTATAGAGGGAGTGTGAAGCGAAGTATTTACCCTAATCGATGTGAAAGTGGTGTTTTGCCCAGAGTGAGATGGTGGTGAGGTGGTGCCGGTAAACTCAGGGATGGAAGTCTGCGCCTAAACCGTGTGCTGAGTGCTGTAAACTGATGTCCTGTGGGTGCTGTAGCATACTGGCCGAAGCGAAGTATTTACCTTTACCGGTGTGAAAGTGCTGTTTTGCCTAGAGTGAGATGGTGCTGAGGTGAGGTACCGGTAAACTCTGTGATGAAACCATGCGCCTAAACTGTGAGCTGAGTGCTGTAAACTGTTATGCTCCGGGGGCGGTAGCATACAGGCCGCTGTGGCATAGCTGTGCAGGTGGCGTTAGAATGCGTTTAGCCAGTGAGTAGTTTGCGGAAAGCAAACTACTCACTGGTACTGCACTGAAGACTCAGGGATGAAACTGTGAGTCTAAGTCGTGAAGACTCCAATGCAGTGTTTTAGCAAGCAGGTATAAAGAAATAATCATGAAGAATATAAGGCAGAATGAGTTAAATGAAAGCACAGGTGCACCATAAATTGAAAAAGTGCTCAAACACAATTATCTTGGAAGCACAAATAGGATTGTCCAGAAGTCCGTTTTGTTTGGATGATTTATTTTTCAACAGAGAGAAAATGAACAGCCGACGCGTTTCGTCCCTGACGGGACTTCTTCAGGGCTGTGTTTACAAAGGAAAAGACATAAACATACAATTAAAACTTGGACCATTAAATAACTCAGCCGAGCATAAAATAGTCACAATTTTTTAAAAACACTGTAAAGGTGTCATACAAAGAACAAATCTTGGTTTGCTACATTCCTGAGCTTATCAAGTCAGTAATACCCCAAGTCAACATGAATTGAAGGTATAATACTTGCAAGGGTGAAATTCATTGAAAAAAAAAAAGAAAGATACAATTCAGACGGATATATATTTAATATTACATTCCTAGAGAGAATCTGATGGATTGGATGGATAATAAGGATTAAATAATCAAGCATCTTTTGACAATAGTAGGAGGGTGGCAAGTGAAGTATCATAAGGAAACCACTAAACACTTAAAGAAAAAAAAGGAAGAAAACACACCTACCAAGAATCGAGTGACAAATCCCTGGCGGTGTGTAGGGGCCAGTTGGTTTGCAGTCCGCTCTGTAAATTTCTTTTATAAGACTAGATAAAAGAAAGTAAAAGGAAAAAGTGAAAAGGGAGGGAGGGAAATTCTAACTTGGAAAAGCCTTAACAAATTCAAAGCTTAGCCAAACGGTCAATATCACAGAACGACTATACAAGTATTCTCAAGAAAAGGATCGAAAAGAACTTACTATTAGTAAGCATAAGATATAATAGTCTTTAAGTGAATTCAATCCTATGAAGTCGTATATGCAGCTGGGCTTGGAAAAGTACTGTTAAAAAAGGGATGCAAACAGTATATTAAAATTCCAAAAATGGTATGTGAAGTACTTGCTAAACAGACTAGGACAAGGGGAAACAGTCCTCTTCTTGGGGGACTGTTTCAGCAAAGTAAGTAGTTGCTGCAGTGTAAACAACATACTTGTCACATATAAATTATAAATATAGTGTTGTGACCCCGGCTTACCTAGAATGAGCTATCAATGCTATGAGGAGAGTTAATTTTACTCCAATAGCAAATGGAAATGAGTATGTGGTGCACCAACCATGTGATGTGCACCTCAATCTGAGTAATGAGAGAAAAAACAACAGCTTATATTAGAAACTGAGTTGCGTGTTTTAGATCAAGCTATGAGAAATTAAAAAAGGGTAATCGAATTCACCTGAAAATATCCAAATAAACCTCACGACTAATAATCGTGAAGTCAAAAGATGTCTCTCATAATTCCTCCTCCAGGTTTCTAAAGTAACAGAGAAAAAATGAAGATATATATAATATTATCAACATTGTGCAAAGTAAAAAACAGAAAATATCGAATAGATGTTGTGAAAAATATTGTTGAAAATGTAATGGACCACGCGATATTATAAATGATCTATAGTTCATCAACCCAAAGAGTAATCGAGAAATCATGATAAGAACAATTTTTTATAGTATCAACAATGTTGTTCAAAGTGTAAAATGCAGAGCAATATTTTGAATGATGTCTAGTTCACCAACCCGGAGAAGTGATGAAATAACTACAATTAGCAGCATCACTTTAGGCAGATTTTTTAAAAAAACCCAGAAGGTAATGTTGGAGAGTGAGGGAGAAAGCTCTCCACGATAGTGATTTCGCCAAGAACGACAACAGTTTCAAATGAAAATGGCAAAGGGTTAAAGTCCAATCAATGCTAAACCGAAGGTTAATTTAAATAAAAAAGGGGAAATGCGAAACCGGGTAATGTAACTTACCAAGGAAATAGTGATAAACGCAGGAAATGTGAGCCCAGACGTGGTGTCCCCTCAGTCCGTATAGCGCCTGACGGTAATGGTCCATGACTACGCTGATATTTATACCTAACTAAATTATTTGAATACATTCACCTGTGTGATTATGAAACCGGACTTAAGCATGAAAAAGTGGCGTGCGACGGTGGCCATCTTAAGATGGTGTAAAAGGTTAAGGCGCGATAGTAATGTGCCAGGGAAAATATAATGCAGAATGTTGCAATGCCATAGAAGACAAATGGTGAAATGAGGTGTGTCTACGAAAGTGGTTGTGTGTAATAAAGTGATGGAGTTTGAAAGTTATATAGAAAGTGTCTTTATTTAAGTGCCATAAATGGACCCACTGGTGCAACAGCTAGGGCATCCAGCCGATGCAAACTTGAACCGCTGCTGCTGTTTTCAAACGTAAGCTCCTGCATCAGTGAATTCCATATTACATGTTAGAGTTCCATGTGACATAAACAATACCTATTACACTTCAATAAGTCTAATTTGTATAATGGAAATAAAGGTAGAATACGATTACCACATGTATCCTTTAAGAAAACAAACAAAAAAAATGTGTAAAATGTAATTATCAAACTTCTTAGGTAACCTGGTACTCCGTTTTTTTCTAACACAAATTTATCAACAGTAGTACAGTCAGCAATCTCTTGTACAGTAGATTCATTCTGGTGTGTGTGAACATTGGTAATAGTTCTACCCACATCGGAACTTTGAGGAGGAACACCAACATTGCGCTTCTGAGAAGCACATTCAGTACCTTTCTGGTCAAACCATACATTAGTGTCTTCAGCTGTTTCAAAAAAACATTTTTGTGCAGAAAGCTAAGGCATCCAGCTGAGGCAAACTCCAACCGCTTCTGCTGTATTCAAACCGACGCTCCTGCATCAGGGAATTCCACATTACATGTGACATATACAATAGCTATTAGACATGAATGACTAAATTGTATAATGAAAATGTAGGTAGCATATGAATACCACACTGTGCCAACCAGTTTATAAACAATGTCGTCTTTTTTCATTTTGATCACCAGGTTGTGAGCAGAGGCTGAGGATGAGTAAATTTGTGTGAAAGGTCTTCGTGGATAAGAGTCAGGCAGAGAAATGTGTGTACAAAGAATAGACATGGTTTATAAATGGGTGTTGGGTTTAGGCTAATTTAGCAAGTAAATTGCGTATTTGCATAGGCCACACATCACCAATCCCTGGTTAGAGTGGAGATGTAATGGGCAGTAATGAAGACAGAGTTCAAATGTCTGAGTATACGTAGAAAGTTATTATATCAAAGTAGTACAATTGAAGTGTATTAAAAAAAATGTAAAGGAAAAAGTAAAAAAAGATGGAAAACAATCCATCCATCCAAGAATAAGATGAGTTTCTTACAAGTCTTGGAGATTCCAGTCCAGAAGTTCTTCAGCAGCTTGAGATGCATAATGTTCCAAAAGGCTATTGTTGCCATCGTGTGAGAAAAGTGAAGCGATCCAATTCATATCCTCGAAGGGACAGTAATGTTCCTTGAATGTTGGAGCAGCAATTTGAATTGGCAGGCAATCTGCGATGTTGTGAAAGGTCGCACGTTGCAGGAGATCTTTCGCGGCTGCACAGAAATCCCATTCCGCCACGATACCTTTTTGCATTGCATTCGCCATTGCTCCACTGCCTGAACAATCGAGTTCATGGTTTTCAAGATACTACATTATCTGCTGGATATCGGGAGCTATTGTTGGGATGTTGGCAAGGCATAGATCAATTCGCCAGTCGAATGGGCAAATTGTGCAATAAAAAGATGGTTGTACGCAGATTGCATATGTGTAAGTAAATGTTATGTTGTAGCTGGCTCCAATAATAGATAGAGGTAGGCAGCTGAAAAGTTTTTCAATTTTTTTACAGTATTGATGTAGCTTCGCATAGAGGCGTATTCTGTCGGACATGGTTGTTACCACAGAGAGCGCAGCCATATTTTTAAAAGCAAAATTTGTAGTAGGATGGCCGCAAAGAGAGCGAGTATTATGGGCACTGTTCCTGTTATTCCATAGATGATCGACTGAATGAAGTCTGGTACTAAAAGAATAACAGTTTGAAAGCATGTGAGAAGCTCGGAGGAGACCGTGTTAAAAAAGTGTGCCAGACCTTGAGTGTGAGATGTGCTGAAAATTGTGCAACAATTCACAAAGTGTAATGGGAGTTTCATATTTAAAAGGGTGTGTATTTTGCTTGAAGTTTGTGGTATATGCAGTCGATACATTTCTTTTGCAGAAGTGAGGGACACTTCTGTTGTAAACAAATCGCTTTCAGTTTGGTTTGTTTTAAGAAATCTGTTTTCAAAGTAGGGATTGAAGGCCAAGTTGAAGTTTGGGAATTAGTTTATGTGGATGGGAATATACATTGCCACAGGAAGCTCACATTCCATAGGAGTGCATGTTATTGAGAAGCAGATAACTGCCATTAGAAAGCTGTGTGAATGTTGGTCTGATTGTGGGAGTTGTCGTCCTTTTTAGAAAGGACGCAAGATTGCGGGCTGTAAGCTTAGAAGCGCCGTGTAGTTGGACATTCTTGGATAGTAATGAATAACTGCCATTGTGGTCGCACTTTTCACATGTGACAAAAACTTATGTATGCTCTTTAAGACTGCGATATGTAAATGAGAGAAACCACTGCTCGTGAATAACCGTGCTACTTTATATAATCTCATACAACGTGACAAACAACATGTACACCTAGCAGACACAACGACACTAAGGGAACCGTGGCTAGCCAAGTATACAAACCAAACATGGCATGGTACCTCTGCCACACAATGCAGAATGCAGGGAGAGATGGGAGCAAAGTATGTGCGAAGGTGGCAAGTCATTCTTGATTATAAAAGTATACAATGCAAAGTGTTGTGGGGACTTGAGTATGCAGAGCACAGACATGTACATGTCAACATACACTGATGGTCTATTGAGTGAAGTAGACAGTGGAGGCAACCATGATAGTACAGTCAGTAGGGAAGATTACTGAAAGGTAGCGCGCACGTGCCTCCCCCCCCAAATGTTTAGCTTAGTGGGCTGGCTCGGTGTACGCAAGGCTAGCGTAGGGGTATGAAGAAAAGGCATGTTTCTCTGTGTGTGGTTTTGTTCCAGAATGGCGAACGTGTCTCCCAGGTCTGCACAGGTTACCCTGCCACGAGGCTGATGCCATGAGCGAAGGTGGCTGCGTGAATGATGCTCACAGCGTGCTGGTAACCAGAAACCGCTATGGCCGCTGCGAGGCACATATGCTCCACAGTTCACTTTTCGACACGGCCGTATGTGAAAGAGGGTCCACCATGTGCCGGCGGAAGGTCCTGGGCTGAGGTCTACGAGCTCGGAAGGCTCCTGAGGTTAATGCTGGAGGTTAATGCTGGCTACCGCGACACAGGCACACAGCGCCCAGCCTGAGGTCGAGCAGCGTGGAGTGCTCTGTATACTACTAACACAGTAGTCCAACAGGTACCAACAGTGGAACAGTGTTTTGATACCATAGTGGACAATGCTAAAACTGTATCTGAGAGTGGAGATGAAGGTACTCCCTTCGACCAGGTGCAAGCAACCCTAGGTCTCAACAGTGGAACAGTGTCTTGATCCCACATTGGACGATGTCTGATATTACTTGCTGCTTGGTTTTATAGAACTCCCTCTATTGAGGTGCATCAGACTCTGTGCTTCCGTAGCTAACTGCTACACATGATTATTGTGCTTGGTTGACACCAGTCGGTGCAGTACACCACGGTACAGCAGGTCCGAACAGTGAAACGGGGTCTTGATTCTATGATTGAGGATGTCAGAAGTTAAAGTCTGTGTTGATTTCTGTGTACCCCATCCGATCAGGTGCAACCAACTCTAGGTTCCAACAGTGGAACGGTGTCTTGATCCTACAATGGGCGATGTCCGATATTATCCGCAGCTTGGTTTCGATAGAACTCCCTCCGTTGAGGTGCATCACACTCTGTGATTCCTTAGCTAACTGCTGTACAGGAGTATGGGGCTTTGTCTGTAGTCGCTGGACTACACCGCGGTACAGCAGGTCCGAACAGTGAAATGGGGTCTTGATTCTATGATTGAGGATGTCAGAAGTTAAAGTCTGTGATAATTTCTGTGTACCTCCTCCGATCAGGTGCAACCAACTCTTGGTCCCTACAGTTGAACGGTGTCTTGATCCCACAATGGACGATGTTAGAACTGCATTCGAGAGTGGAGATGAAGGTACTCCCTTCGACCAGGTGCCACCAACTCTATGTCCCAACAGTGGAATGTGTCTTGAACCCACAATGGAAGATGTCCGATATTTCTTTCTGCTTAGTTTTCATAGAACTGCCTCGGTTGAGGTGCAACAGACTCTGTGCTTGCGTAGCTAACTGCTGCACATGATTATTGTGCTTGGTTGACACCAGTTGGTGGAGTACACCGCGGTACAGCAGGTCTGAACAGTGAAACGGGGTCTTGATTCTATGATTGAAGATGTCATAAGTTAAAGTCTGTGTTAATTTCTGTGTACCCCCTCCAATCAGGTGCAACCAACTCCATGCTTTGGAATCCAATGGTATGTGGCTGTGAGGCACTAATGACCACTGCCTCTGGCCTACGCTGTGGTTAGCAGCGTTCATAATTTAGATCGAGTGGGGATTGTTTAATTACAGAATCCAGTAGTCAAGTAACTACAACGTCTATTGAAATTACACAATATTGTTTTAGTATACTTGCTTGAAGAACTTTTTTTAGATGAGTTATAGGTTTAGTAAAGTGACCAAATTCATCTTGCAAGTCAAAAGTAACAGTGAATAGTGTAGACTCTGGACAGATGAAATTGCAATTCGAATTGTTTTGATTTATTTATTTATTACAGAGTTTTCTGTAATTTATGTTGTTGTAGTTTGTGACGAGGCAGTGAGAAAAAGTATTCATTGTTGTGTGTGTGAGTACTGCCTTCAATTATCACTGCATACAGCAGTGTTCACAATTCAGATCAAGGCACTATTGTAGATGACGCAGTTCTGTCAGAAAAGACATTGCTCTAGTGCGCTCTGCCTGCACCACTCATACACATCATTGCAGGCTCCGCACACTGTCTTTGTGGCTTCGCAGATTGAAAACTGTGGAGCTCAAGTCAATGCCACGTGGCTGTGGGCCTTTGCTGAAAGCTCTCTCTGGCCAACACTGCAGACAGCAGTGTTCACATTTGCGATTGAGTCGGTATTGTAGATGAGCAGTCCTGAAGGAAAAGACACTGCTCCAGTGCGCCATGTCCGCACCACGCATACGCATCATTGCAGGCTCCGCACATGCCTTTTTTTTGCTTTGCATATGACAAACTGGGCATCTCAAGTCAATGCCACGTGGCTGTGGGCTCTTGCTGAACACTCTCTCTGGCCTACACTGCAGACAGCAGTGTTCACATTTGAGATTGACTCTGTATTGTAGATGACGCAGTCCTGTAGGAAAAGTCATTACTCCAGTACGCTCTGTCTGTATCGCTCATATGCATCAATGCAGGCTCCGCACATGCTTTTTGGTTCCTTCACGTATTGCAAACTGTGGAGCTCAAGTCAATGCCACGTGGCTGTGGGCCTTTGCTGACCGCTCTGTCTGGCCTACACTGCAGACAGCAGTGTTCACAATTCAGATCGAGTCGCTATTGCAGATGATGCAGTGTTCATGGCAACAGATATTGCTCCTAGTACGGCCCGCCCGCAGCTCGCATCATCGCTGGGTGTGCACATACTGAAGGTTTTTGATGTGGCTATGTAAGTGAACTAGAACTGATGGAGCGTTTATGATATAATCTTTTTGTGTATTATTTCAGATCTATTGATTGTGTCTCAGTATACCACAAGTTGTGGTTCATTTACGATAGAATTTTTTCTGTATTATTTCACATCTACTGTCCCTACCTTACTGCAGCACAAATTATCATTTTTTTAAATATTGAATCTCTTTGTGCGATCCAATGATTACTGTTGTAGTTGATGCTAGCAGCAACCATTCCCTGAGGGCTGCTTTACACTCACCCCACACGCAACCAGCACAGACGTCACTGAATATGTGACCCTGGTAATAAAAAGGTGTTGAGCGCAGGTGCACGTACCCACTTCCACTATCTATCTGCGTCATTGTGTTCATTATCTATTCATGATACTGCCCCTGGGCTGTACCACATTACATTGTGCTGTGGACAGCGTATGCAACCATGTTACCTCTGTTAGTGGAGAAAACTTTGGTTATGCAAATTTTAGGTGTATGGCTATTAAAGGTGGCAGGCTACTTTACAAAGTATGAATATTGATGAAGATGATGGTTGCATGTTGTGTGTAGTGTAAGATATGTTTACATAGCAAAAAGTTTAGAAAAAAGCTCTCCAAGCAGAAGAGGTACAGAGATTGACTAAAATGGGTGGCGTTTTCCAACTGTTACAATGGGAAATGTTATGAACTAATGAAATGCTTTTTTTTTATGGTCACCTGGCAATTGCGCACCCAGCGTACAAGGAGACCGCACCCGGCGTGATTTTGAGAAAATATATTCACTATAATATAAGTTTATTACAGTTAGAAATATATAAATGTTTAAAATGTTTAAAGAGAGCTTTTTTCTAAACTTTTTGCAATCTACACATACCTTACACTACACACAACAGGCAACCATCATCTTCATCAATATTCATGGTCTGTAAAGTAGCCTTCCACTTGTCATAGCCATACACCTAAAAGTTATATAACCAAAATTTTCTCCAATACCAGAAGTACCATGATTGCATAGGCTGTTCACAGCACAACGTAATGTAGTACGGCCCAGAGACAATATCATGCGTAGATAATGAACACACGGACACAGATAGATGTGGAAGTGGGTACGGGCACGTGCGCTCGATTCCTTTTAATTACCAGGTTCACATATCCAGTGACGTCTGTGGTGGATGCGTGTGGAGTCAGTGTAAACCAGCCCTCAGGGAATAGTTGCTGCTATCATCAACTACAACAGTAATCATTGGATCACACTCAGACATTTAATAATAAAAGAATCGAAAGTTTGTACTACAGTAAGGTAGGGACAGTAGATGTGAAGTAACAAAGAAAAATATTCCATCGTAAAAGAAACACAACTTGTGGTATACTGAGACACAATTAATAGATTTGAAAAAATACACAAAAAGATTGTATCATAAAGGGTCCATCAATTCTAGTGCACTCAGATAGCCACATAAAAAGCATTCGGCATGTGCACGGCCAGCGATGATGCATGCTGCGGGCGGGCCGTACCAGGAGTAATATCTGTTGCCATCAACATAGCTTCATCTGCAATAGCACCTCAATCTGAATTTCAGCTACACAGTTTGTCATACGTGTAGCAACAAAAAGCTTGTCTGGAGCCTGTAATAATACGTATGCATAGTGTAGACAGAGCACACTGCAGCAATGTCTTTTCCTACAGAACTGCATCATCTACAAGACCAACTCGATCTGAATTGTGAACACTGCTATCTGCAGTGTTAATTGTAGACAGTACTCACACAGACATTCATGAATACTTTCTCTCACTTCCTCTTTACAAAAGACAATATAAATTGCAGAAAAATCTGCAATAAATAAAACAAAACAATTCAAATGCCATTTCTGCTGTCTATAGTGTAGGCTATTCAGTGTTCCTTTGCACTTGCAAATTAAGTTTGGTCATTGTAGTAAACCTATAAGTCATTTAAAAAAAATGTCTTCATGCAAGTATACTGAAAACATAATATGTATATTCCAATACACGTTGTAGTTACTTGACTACTGGATTCTACAATTAAACAATCATCACTCGATCTGATTTGTGAATACTTCTGTCTGCATTGTAGGCCAGACTCAATATTCATTAACACCTAACAGCCATGTACCATTCAATTCGAAAGCATGGACTTGGTTGCAGCAGATCAGAGGGGGTACACAGAAATAATAATAAACATCAACTTCTGACATCCTCAATCATACAATTCACTGTTCGGACCTGCTGTACCACGGTGTACTCCACCGACTGGTGTCAACCAAGCACAATAATCATATGCAACAGTTATCTACGGAAGCACTGTGTCTGATGCACCTCCATGGAGGGAGTTCTATGAAAATCATGCAACAAGTAATATCGCACAATTTCCATTGTGGAATCAAGACACCGTTCCACTGTTGGGACCTAGAGTTGCTTGCACCTGGTCAAAGGGAGTACTTTCATCTCCACTCTCAAATGAAGTTTTAACATCATCCATTGTGGGATCAAGACATCGTTCCAATGTTGGGACCTAGAGTTTGATGCACCTCATCGGAGGGGGTACCACAAATCGTCACAAACTGTACCTTCTGACATCCTCAATCATAAAATTAAGACCCCGTTTCACTGTTCGGACCTGCTGTACCACGGTGCAGTCCACCAAGTACAGTCAGCCAAGGCCATTAATCATGCGCAGCAGTTAACTACAGAAGCACAAGGTCTGATGCACCTCAACAGAAGGACCTCTGTGAAAATTTACCGGCACGTTATATCGGACATCGTCCATTGTGGGATCAAGTTACCGTTCCACTATTGGGTCCTAGAGTTGGTTGCACCTGGTCAAAAGGAGTTCCTTCATCTCCATTCTCATATGCACTTCCAACATCTTCCATTGTGGGATCAAGACACCATTCCACTGTTGGTACCTAGATTTTGATGCATCTCATCGGAAGGGGTACACAGAAATCATCACAAACTTTAACTTCTGACATCCTCAATCACAGAATCAAGATTCAGTTCCAGTTTTCAGACCTGCTGTACTGCGGTGTACTCCACTGACTGGTGTCAACCAAGCACAATAATCATGTGAAACAGTTAGCTACGCAAGCACAGTGTCTGATGCACCTCAGCGGAGGAAGTTCTATGAAAAACAAGCAACAAGTAATATTGGACATCTTCCATTCTGGGATCAAGACACCTTTCCACTGTTGGGACCTAGAGCTGGTTGCACCTGGTTGAACGTGGTACACAGAAATAAACACAGACTTTAACTTCTGACATCCTCAATCATAGAATCAAGACCCTGTTTCAGTGTTCAGACCTGCTGTACTGCAGTGTACTCCAGCGACTACACTCAACCAAACCCAATAATCCTGTACAGTAGTTAGCTATGGAGGCACAGAGTGTACTGCACCTCAACAGAGAGAGTTCGATGAAAACCAAACAACATGTAATATTGGACCTCTTCCATTGTGAGATCAAGACACCGTTCCACTGTTGCGACCTAGAGTTGCTTGCACCTGTTCGAGGGCGTACACAGAAATAATCACAGACTTTAACTTCTAACATACTCAATCATACAATTATGATCCTGTTTCATTGTTCGGACCTGCTGTACCGTGCTGTAGTCTAGCGACTACAGTCAACCAACCACAATAATCCTGTACAACAGTTAGCTACATAAGAACACACTATGATCCACCTCAACAGAGGGAGTTCTGTGAAAAACAAGCAGCAAGTTATATCGCACATCATCCATTGTGGGCTCAAGACACCGTTCCGCTATTGGAACCTAGAGTTGGTTGCACCCAGTCAAAGGGAGTACCTTCATTTCCACTCTCAGATTCAGTTCTAACATCATCCATTGTGGGATCAAGACGCCATTCCACTGTTGGGACCTAGAGTTGATTCCACCTGGTCAGAGGAGGTAGACATAAATTATCACAGACTTTAACTTCTGACATCCTCAATCATAGAATCAAGACCCCGTTTTACTTTTCGGACCTGCTGTAATGCATTGCAATTTCAACTTCATGCATAGCAATGGCTGCTTAATTTTCCAGTATTGGTCATCCAAGAAGATCGTGACTACATGAACTACTAGTTTCACTATCTTGAGCACTTTCATTACTAATTTCAGCTGTAATAGTATTTTCCTGTTCAACTTCATCATTCAACATTTTTAAATATTTAGCAAAAATTGTACATGCAACGCTACCTTTACATGTATTAAAAAAATCTTCGTAACAGTCAAAGGGCCAGATGTATCAAAGGGTTTTACCCATTCTATGTCAATGGAAAAATGTGTTAATACATATGGCCCAAAGTCTCCAAATAATTCACTTTCACTACACCATGGCTTAAACAGTTGTAGAAGTGCTAAATAGTAAAATTCTCGCTTATCTAAAGTTTCACAACTAACTTTCTTTTGGTTTATGAGATTACTCTTTGCATGTTTTACTAAACAAACATGACATCCAACTACTGCATATTTTCCTTCTTTTACATTCTCTTTAACATTTCTTTTCAAGCTCTAATGTTGAAGTACTTCATACAGAAATAGCTGTTCCAGATGTTGACTCCTTTCCAGTTAGTACGTGTCCAACATATTAGTTTTAAGATTGTCTGCTTCATTTACTGTTAATTGTTTAATTCCTTCAAATGATTTCAAGACTCCATTTCGTTTGCAGGCAAGATCTAAACTTCCCCAAATGATTCCTCATAACTTTGAATTTAAACTTGAAGAGCACAATCAGTCTGAGCATTCATACAATCTAATTTCTCGGTGGGAAAACATTTTCAAAGTAAAACTGTACAATTCTTTACTAAGGCTTTTCTCTTGTGCAATTTCTTCCCACAGTTCTTTCATCTCTATTTTTTCTGATTTTTTTATGTACGATGCAACATAACATGCAACAGCAATTGAGTTATCTGCAACATACTGAATGTCTATATTCGCATTCCACATTTTTAAAATGACTGGAATCGTTGATATACTTTGACAGTTCTCTTCTTTTTAACTTGTAGTTATTCTTTGGAAACTTCCGAGTTATTGTGTGCTTTACAGAATAAAAAAAGAAATTTACTCTTCCTTTACAAAAGACTGGACAGGAAAAACCAAGCCGACATCTGGTGTAAAATTTTCCTTTAGACTTGTATTTTCTTCTGCAATACTTTCAACAACTGTGACTTTGGAAACATAAAACTTACTATCTCAAGTTTCTATGTCCTTCTTCTCTTGGTATCTCACACGTCACATACTATTCAATGAAAGACAATACTGTTTCATCAGAATCATTTCTAAATTTAGATTCATCTTCGATCCATAATAGCATAGGTATATGAGGTGCACCTCTTGCTTGATACTTCTTTCTCCAAAATAAATCGGTAACCTCTCCAAAAGGTGTATTCTTTTTATTGCAGATATGATAGGTTGAAACCTATCATTACAATATCTGCACACATTTACAGGATCCAATGAACACAGTTCACCACAAGTCTTTATTTCAACATTTTTTATATTGGAATTTGCTTCTCTTACAAAGTCAAGCAAATCCTCCCATGCATACTCTGCACAGCTAAGTGTGATAAGCCATGTTCTTGTACCTACATTCCATAACATACACTTGAGTTCTTCATGACGGCAATACCAATACTCATTTTTTCCACGTTGACATGCCATCAAAATGATTAAGTGTCCTTCTAAATTTTCATCTCTTTATTGAAATTTCTCCACAAATTCTTTCACAGAAAGAACTTATTGAGGGACTTTAGTTTTAACTATGTGGTTCACTGCAAACAACAGAGAAGACACATCACTTTCAAACAAAAGGTGGAATATGTATAAAATGCACTGTCGAAATCTAGGATCTTCAGAATATAATCTGTAATTTCAAGTGATCAAATTGAGAAAGTGGTCAAGTCAAGCACTGAAGATATTGATGAACCTTACACAATATATCCTTTGCATTCAAAAGAAGTAATAGGAAGCATCATTGAGTTATTTGAAATAAAAAAAGCACAAGGAACTCTAATGAGTGTATGGGAGAAAACCTTAGAAAGTCATTATTTTCCACAGCTGTTTCCTACAGGAGAAGGTAGAAGGTATAATGATCAACCTACATAGATTGCAGCTTCAGAATATCGGTCAACAAGATTAATCTTCTAAACTTATTACCTGTTCACCTACATTTACAGTTTTGTAATAAATATTGTTTTCTATAATATATAAGGTAGCCTTTTCAACTTTATTAACACCCACAAGTTCTTGCCATATTTAACGACTTTTTGATACCACACTATTTCCTAGAATGACTACTGCCTAATTTTTCTCTTTCACTCCAGCAAAAGTTTCAAATTTTTTCTTAAAATCCAAAGGTAACTACACCACTCTTCCTTCAAACCGCTTTGCAAGTCTGTTGGTGGCTGTTAACCTGTTTTAGGCTCCATCCGAATTGTACTTTGAAAAGAATGAACACATTGAATTAGAACATACTCTTTTGTATTCAATTCTGTCAGTTCCTCTGGAATAGCTACTAATTCTAAGTTATCATGTACCGCTCTAAAAGGCATTTTGTTTTCTTCTAATTTGTTATAACAATATTTGCATATATGTTGATCACTACCTAACTCAAATTGACCTTCCACCAACAAGTAAATTGTAAATTCTACACACTTACCATTGTTCTCCTTTTTACTTTTCAAATACAAATCAACATTCCTACTTTGACTTTTATAATCAGTATGTCGACAAACAAACACAAACATAGTTTCGTATTTCAGACCACATTACATTAACATTTCCAATTTCTTCTTCAAACTGATCAGTGCTAATCACTTTCCCATCTCCTCCAACATCTGTAATTGTCAAACTTTCACTTCCTCTGAACCAAAATATTGTATTTCAATATCATCACACTTTTTTTGAACAACTAATAAAGAAGCATATAAAAGACTTGTACTCAGTTCACTTAAAAATAATGCAAAACTTTTTAAATAGTACACTTTCCTCACAAACTTCCGCATTTGTGAATAACATACTGCTAACATCCTCAACTGATCAAAAACACTTTTACAAACTTTTCTTCAAAGACAAGCCAGAGAATGCCCATACTTCTCAGTATATTTTCTTACGTGACATGGATCTAGTCCTTGCAACAACTTAACATTCTGTTTAATACTTTCTCTTCAAAATCACAATGAATAACTTCTGTTTTAAATTGAAAGCACTATCCACTATTCATTCAATACGCTGTTTCTCTTTCAATTCAAAAACTTTCGTTTTATATTTGCAGCATTCTTTTCATTGAATTCTGACTCACTCTAGATCGAAAAAGTCTGACGATTTTCATAAAACTGCTTTTGTCTCCGAGTAACAGATACTATTTCTTTATCATCTTTCCTTTGCCTGGTATATGAAATTGAACTCTGCGTCACCTTACTTGAAAAATTCTTGTTTTTCCTTTTGTGTGATCCTTTTTTCATCTTGTACTTATAGTAGAACAAACTGTTTCTGTACTACTCCCATTTTTTTTCAAATTCAAACTTTGCCTTTTGCTGAAATATATATTTTGCTTCTCTTTTCTTTTTTTTACTTCTTCTTGGCATTACCAAATTTTAATCCAAACGAAATAATTTTCTGAAAAACAAAAAATAGATTCAATTATTTTTCACATTTGTTCACTATGTTAAAATAATAACATACAATTACAAAACTTTCACTGGCCACTTCCAGACCCAGTGCTGCAACGTGATTGAGCACGACAGAGCAGCACTAAGATGACAAGTAGTGCCATAGAACATACATCATGATTCAGAAAAGGGGGTGGTGATGAACAGAGTGCCTGAATTAAGCAGACCACTCTTACCCAGTCCAAAGATCAGGGCTTGATCCATCACCGTTTTTTAGCTCACTGCACCATCCCAGCTCAGAACTTGGCTATATGCAAATTAGTCTGTTCCTGTCCCAGTGCATGATGGGAACAGGGCAAACCAAACTACCAAGCCAATTCTTATACTGGGAAGGAAACAAGCTTCCGGGGACCGGTTTCTGCCATTTCAGGCGTCGTCGGCCCGGCTTGCTTGAATCCTGATGGTGCAATGAGCAAGGGACTCACATCTGAGTATACCCTTCCACGCTTACGGTGGACAAATTGATTCAGAAAAGGGGGTGGTGATGAACAGAGTGCCTGAATTAGGCAGACCACTCTTACCCAGTCCAAATATCAGGGCTTGATCCATCACCGTTTTTTAGCTCACTGCACCATCCCAGCTCAGAACTTGGCTATATGCAAATTAGTCTGTTCCTGTCCCAGTGCATGATGGGAACAGGGCAAACCAAACTACCAAGCCAATTCTTATACTGGGAAGGAAACAAGCTTCCGGGGACCGGTTTCTGCCATTTCAGGCATCGTCGGCCCGGCTTGCTTGAATCCTGATGGTGCAATGAGCAAGGGACTCACATCTGAGTATACCCTTCCACGCTTATGGTGGACAAAATGATTCAGAAAAGGGAGTGGTGATGAACAGAGTGCCTGAATTAAGCAGACCACTCTTACCAAGTCCAAAGATCAGGGCTTGATCCATCACCGTTTTTTAGCTCACTGCACCATCCCAGCTCAGAACTTGGCTATATGCAAATTAGTCTGTTCCTGTCCCAGTGCATGATGGGAACAGGGCAAACCAAACTACCAAGCCAATTCTTATACTGGGAAGGAAACATGCTTCCGGGGACCGGTTTCTGCCATTTCAGGCGTCGTCGGCCCGGCTTGCTTGAATCCTGATGGTGCAATGAGCAAGGGACTCACATCTGAGTATACCCTTCCACGCTTATGGTGGACAAAATGATTCAGAAAAGGGGGTGGTGATGAACAGAGTGCCTGAATTAAGCAGACCACTCTTACCCAGTCCAAAGATCAGGGCTTGATCCATCACCGTTTTTTAGCTCACTGCACCATCCCAGCTCAGAACTTGGCTATATGCAAATTAGTCTGTTCCTGTCCCAGTGCATGATGGGAACAGGGCAAACCAAACTACCAAGCCAATTCTTATACTGGGAAGGAAACAAGCTTCCGGGGACCGGTTTCTGTCATTTCAGGCGTCGTCGGCCCGGCTTGCTTGAATCCTGATGGTGCAATGAGCAAGGGACTCACATCTGAGTATACCCTTCCACGCTTATGGTGGACAAAATGATTCAGAAAAGGGGGTGGTGATGAACAGAGTGCCTGAATTAAGCAGACCGCTCTTACCCAGTCCAAAGATCAGGGCTTGATCCATCACAGATTTTTAGCTCACTGCACCATCCCAGCTCAGAACTTGGCTATATGCAAATTAGTCTGTTCCTGTCCCAGTGCATGATGGGAACAGGGCAAACCAAACTACCAAGCCAATTCTTATACTGGGAAGGAAACAAGCTTCCGGGGACCGGTTTCTGCCATTTCAGGCGTCGTCGGCCCGGCTTGCTTGAATCCTGATGGTGCAATGAGCACTCTGTTCATCACCACCCCCTTTTCTGAATCAATTTGTCCACCATAAGCGTGGAAGGTATACTCAGACATGAGTCCCTTGCTCACTGCTCCATCAGGATTCAAGCAAGCCGGGCCGACGACGCCTGAAATGGCAGAAACCGGTCCCCGGAAGCTTGTCTCCTTTCTGGTGAAGAATTGGCTTGGTAGTTTGGTCTGCCCTGTTCCCATGATGCACTGGGCCAGGGACAGACTAATTTGCATATAGCCATGTTCTGAGCTGGGATGGGGCAGTAAGCTAAATAACGGTGATGGATCAAGCCCTGATCTTTGGACTGGGTAAGAGTGGTCTGCTTAATTCAGACACTCTGTTCATCACCACCCCCTTTTCTGAATCATTTTGTCCACCATAAGCGTGGAAGGGTATACTCAGACATGAGTCCCTGGCTCACTGCTCCATCAGGATTCAAGCAAGCCGGGCCGACGACGCCTGAAATGGCAGAAACCGGTCCCCGGAAGCTTGTCTCCTTTCTGGTGAAGAATTGGCTTGGTAGTTTGGTCTGCCCTGTTCCCATGATGCACTGGGCCAGGGACAGACTAATTTGCATATAGCCATGTTCTGAGCTGGGATGGGGCAGTAAGCTAAATAACGGTGATGGATCAAGCCCTGATCTTTTGACTGGGTAAGAGTGGTCTGCTTAATTCAGACACTCTGTTCATCACCACCCCCTTTTCTGAATCATTTTGTCCACCATAAGCGTGGAAGGGTATACTCAGACATGAGTCCCTGGCTCACTGCTCCATCAGGATTCAAGCAAGCCGGGCCGACGACGCCTGAAATGGCAGAAACCGGTCCCCGGAAGCTTGTCTCCTTTCTGGTGAAGAATTGGCTTGGTAGTTTGGTCTGCCCTGTTCCCATGATGCACTGGGCCAGGGACAGACTAATTTGCATATAGCCATGTTCTGAGCTGGGATGGGGCAGTAAGCTAAATAACGGTGATGGATCAAGCCCTGATCTTTGGACTGGGTAAGAGTGGTCTGCTTAATTCAGACACTCTGTTCATCACCACCCCCTTTTCTGAATCATAGAACATACATCACCCCCTTTTCTGAATCATAGAACATACATCAAGTATTTTTTTTTATTATTTACATACACCTTTACAATTTATATATAAATGCACTACCTCAAACTTTTTACCTCTCCGCCGCACCCCACCACCCCACATCACTCTCTCTGCAACCCACCGCAGGCAACTTTATAGATAGTATTTTTTAAAATGTTAATCTATGTACTTAAGATGATATTATCAAGCAAACAGCACACACAAAAATTACCATTATTAGCCTACACATTTATCTACAACTTTACGAACATAACACTGCCCCCCCGGCTTTAAGTGGGGGGTGTCTGTGGGGGTCTGAGCAGCAGCACTTTATTTTAGGGGGCCTCAATACAGGTCTTTATGGGGATCTATTTTAAGGCCTCGCAAACCTCATCCGTTTTTTTTTCTTCATTGCACTGCAGTGAGACTGTGAAAGCATGCACATTACTCACTACTTAGAAGTGCAGACATCATGCCAGGTGACTCACACTGTAGGAGAAGGGAAATCCTTTAAAAAGACACATTTTCTCTCAGATTTCCCCTCTCTTTTTGCAACGCAAGAGCAACATCATCGTGAGGTAATTAGCAAACAGACCACCAGGCCCATTGCCCCAGACTCTCTCAAACAGCTTCCCGGGCGCACACACATAGCCGCATCCTAGTACTTTACAGGTCTTCAAAAGATCATTTTTTGGTAAAGAAGACTGTTCTTTTTCACCCCTTTTTACAGCCCCTACATCCCCACTCTGCCTATTGCTGAAAGAATTAGACTCCCCCAAAATTTTGCTCTGGTTGCGCCTCTGCAAACAACTACAAGCAGGCAACTCCAGCACAAACCTGCGCTGACCTTACACATTCTCCTATTTTAGTGCTGCGAAAACACACGCTTTGCCAGCCTCACTTTGTTCTCACACCCCCTCTTTAATATGAACATAAAAGCTTTCCAATTACTTTTATTTTCCTATACTGTGCTTCACATGGAAATATAGAAATCAAGGTTCTCACCACCCCAAATTACATCTCTGGTATACTTTCTCAAACGTAAGAAATACAGGTATTCAGTATCTGTCCGTCATGGCCACTTTAAAACAGAGTACCTATATACAACTCGACAAAACGTTATGTTTCTAAATTAACGTCTTGCACTTAAAAGCTCCTTTACATTTCTTTTGCTATATGCATCTTTCTTTAAAACACCACCAGAGAAGGATGGTGAAGTATGCTCCACAAAGAGCAACTCAAAGCTTTGTTATTCTAACAATCTGCCTGTTAATGCTTTGCACAAGCCTTTTCGACCCGTTAAGAGGATGGATGGATGAGTACAATACGTCGTATTTAGGATCGGGGGCGAACGATGCACGAAAATAAGAACGTATAGTTGAAAAAAGGGTGAGTGGATGCATGGCCAGATTCATCAATGCATAGATACATAGATGGATGTATCAATGTATGGATGGAAGAATAAATGAATACAGGGACCAGTACTTACGATAGATGGGTGGGATGATAGATGCTTACGATTAGTTATGGGACAGATGTATCTATGGATATATAGGCATATGGCTGCTTGAATGGCACAGTGCTTACAATAGTCGAGTGGGCTCATAGATGCTTAAGATAAGTGCAGGAACAGATGTATGTATATATATAAGTAGGAATGTATGCATCAATTACAAGATGGTTGGATGGCGCAGAGCTTAGGATAGATGGATGCTGGGCTTTAAATGGGCCGGGTCTGAGGACCGGCACTTATTTTCAGGTAGCCTCAAACGGATCTCTACGGTGCTCTATTTTTGGGCCTCGCAAACATAGTCAATTTTATCTTTGACCCTCGCAAACATAGTCCACTTTTTTTTTTTGCACTGCAGTGAGAGCGTGCACATCGATGTGCGCATGCTTATTTTGCTCACTACTGAGAATTGGAGATATCACGCTAGGTTACCCACGTTGTAGAAGGAAGGGAAATCCTTTAAAGAATGTTTTTTTCCGAACCTAGGATAATTGGAGAGGATTTTCTAAAGCACACAATAATACTTATCTTGATTTAGACCACGGCCCAACTTGCATAGCCCACGCCTCTTTAAGAGCTTTGCCCCCCCCCCCTTTAGAGCACCCCCACTTTTTTCTCCCACTTACAAACCTAACTACACCATAGTAACAAAGAGCCACACCAAACCTAGTAGACACACTATAACAATACAGGATCTTAATTTCAACAACTGTCTACCGGAACGCTCCTGAGCAAAGCGTATTAAAACATACAAATTTGAGGGTAAAACATATACCATGCCATGGGGCACTTTAAAAGTGCTCCCAGTGGTACTACGAGGTACAAAAGGGGGGGTACAAAAGGGGGTGGTGATGGAGGGAGCATCTGAACCAATCAACACTCACACCCAGTCAACAGATCTGGGTTTAATCCATCACCGTTCTTTAGCCCACTCTGCCACCCCAGTCCAGACATGGCCATATGCAAATCAGTCTGACCCTGTGCCTCATGGGAACAGTCCAGCCTGAACTGCCAAGTCATGCCTTCCCTGGACCGGAAACAAGCTTCCGAGGACCGGTTTCTGGCATTTCAGCCGTCTTCAGCCCAGCTTGCTTGAATCCAGTGGCAAAGTGAGCAAGGGACTCACGTCTGAGCATACCCTGCCTACTTATGGCGAACAAAGCTTGTTTGGTAGATGAGCTGCTCAAACAGTGTCCTAAGGTAGGGTGACCAGATCTTGAGAACCAAAAACCGGGACATTTGGGGAAAATAGAAGAAGGACTACAATTTTTCATCCACGGAATGGCGCAGAATGACAGCTGTCATCAACTTAGGATCACAGAAGATGCATTAAGAAAGTAAATACAATGTAATTTCTACAATCAAAATCATACCTATTAATTAAATTGCTTTCTTGTAACAGTTTCTAACTAGCAAAGCTTTAGAACACCTAAAAAAATGCCTCTCACTGTTTCAGTCAACCCCTTCTAAAAACCGGGACATGAGACAAAATTGCCGAAATCTGTCCGGACAGCTGGTGAAAAACGGGGACTGTCCGGGCGAATCCGGGACGTCTCGTCACCCTACCTAAGGTTACCTCATGGCAGGGGCACTGAGTGGGCGAATGACAGCACACAGGCACAACATGAAGAAGTGGGACTGTCTCCAGTCCCCAGAAAAGCACAGCTAAACTGCCACATTGGGCTGTACCTATATTCTAACCTTTTGATCCTGCATTAATCCATAGTAATCCATAGCTCCTTATTTCGTCCACATTAAATATGTAACGTATGTATCAAATAGAGAATTCTTGGTTGAAGCCCCAAGCGGCACCATTTGAATAATAGAAACTTGACAAACAACGTATACACGATGTGCGTGTTCCCATTTGGAGGAGAAATTTGGAATAAAGAAAAAACTATGGATTACTATGGATTAATGCAGGATCAAAAGGTTAGAATATAGGTACAGCCCAATGTGGCAGTTTAGCTGTGCTTTTCTGGGGACTGGAGACAGTCCCACTTCTTCATGTTGTTAGTACCTCTGTGCTTTGGGCATAGCACTACAGAAAATTGCACGCACCTACAAAAAAAGATGACGACAAAATATGGTTAAATATCGGATAATCAAAGGTGTGCATCCTGCCTACATAAACAGACATCATAACTATTGCCCAAACTACAGGATTGCACCCATAAGAAGAATGGAGAGTTGGGGGAGAATATGAGTTCACGCACAATGAACAGCATCGTGGTTCATGACATCGGTGGAAATAGAATTGTTATTGCATTATTTTACATTTTTGACTGTTTGAGAATAAGGACAGAATCTGGAAATGTTTTCAATGTGCATTATCATACCTAGATAGACTTGATTCGTAAAAACGTTTATCTTTTGTTGCACAATGTATCAAATAGAGAATTCTGGGAGAGGTAGTTTTTTAATCAAGGACCCCAGGTGAAATCACTTGCGAGGACTAGAGGGGGTGGGAACTACTACGAGTGTTTGAACCAACTGGAGCTCATGATATGTGTTTAAAAACGAGGGAACATGGGAGGGGTGAGGACTTTTTGAGTCAGTATCGGAAGGATGTGACCTTGAAATGTCGTTATGGCAGGTATGTGTTAGCGGGAGATTAGATTGCATTTCAACAGAAAGAGAATAGTGTTTTTCAGCTAGATGGAGAAGGGTTTTTGCACTGCGAGTCGAAATGTTATCTACAGGGCAAGTGCATGTCACCTTTTGCTAACGTTGGTATTTATTTGGAAGGCATTCAACACAGATCTTTATATACGATTTAATATGCAGATAAATAGGAGCGTAATACGTTACATATTTAATGTGGACGAAATAAGGAGCCGGTTGTTCTAAGATTTGATGAAGCAGGTTTTCAACAGTAGCGGGTGGCGCAGTGAAATAATGGGGTGGGTAGCAATGCGCAGAATACAGGGGTTCTAATCTGGGGTTTTTTCAATTCATGAAGATTATATTTTTAGCACGCCGTTTTTATTTATTATAGGTAACTAGAGATATATACTGCTCTATAGATTCTGATGATGTTTAATGAAAACAAACAGCTGTGTAATGATGCAATATCACTATTGTTTACAGTGACCCCCGAAGAAGGGCTGGAGGCCCGAAATGCATTGGGTTATGTGACTTCAATAAAGACTGCTTGGAATGAATTTGCGTTACCAGTCTTATTCTTGGTTGAAGCCCCAAGCGGCACCATTTGAATAATAGAAACTTGACAAACAACGTATACACGATGTGCGTGTTCCCATTTGGAGGAGAAATTTGGAATAAAGAAAAAACTATGGATTACTATGGATTAATGCAGGATCAAAAGGTTAGAATATAGGTACAGCCCAATGTGGCAGTTTAGCTGTGCTTTTCTGGGGACTGGAGACAGTCCCACTTCTTCATGTTGTTAGTACCTCTGTGCTTTGGGCATAGCACTACAGAAAATTGCACGCACCTACAAAAAAAGATGACGACAAAATATGGTTAAATATCGGATAATCAAAGGTGTGCATCCTGCCTACATAAACAGACATCATAACTATTGCCCAAACTACAGGATTGCACCCATAAGAAGAATGGAGAGTTGGGGGAGAATATGAGTTCACGCACAATGAACAGCATCGTGGTTCATGACATCGGTGGAAATAGAATTGTTATTGCATTATTTTACATTTTTGACTGTTTGAGAATAAGGAAAGAATCTGGAAATGTTTTCAATGTGCATTATCATACCTAGATAGACTTGATTCGTAAAAACGTTTATCTTTTGTTGCACAATGTATCAAATAGAGAATTCTGGGAGAGGTAGTTTTTTAATCAAGGACCCCAGGTGAAATCACTTGCGAGGACTAGAGGGGGTGGGAACTACTACGAGTGTTTGAACCAACTGGAGCTCATGATATGTGTTTAAAAACGAGGGAACATGGGAGGGGTGAGGACTTTTTGAGTCAGTATCGGAAGGATGTGACCTTGAAATATCGTTATGGCAGGTATGTGTTAGCGGGAGATTAGATTGCATTTCAACAGAAAGAGAATAGTGTTTTTCAGCTAGATGGAGAAGGGTTTTTGCACCGCGAGTCGAAATGTTATCTACAGGTCAAGTGCATGTCACCTTTTGCTAACGTTGGTATTTATTTGGAAGGCATTAAACACAGATCTTTATATACGATTTAATATGCAGATAAATAGGAGCGTAATACGTTACATATTTAATGTGGACGAAATAAGGAGCCGGTTGTTCTAAGATTTGATGAAGCAGGTTTTCAACAGTAGCGGGTGGCGCAGTGAAATAATGGGGTGGGTAGCAATGCGCAGAATACAGGGGTTCTAATCTGGGTTTTTTTCAATTCATGAAGATTATATTTTTAGCACGCCGTTTTTATTTATTATAGGTAACTAGAGATATATACTGCTCTATAGATTATGATGATGTTTAATGAAAACAAACAGCTGTGTAATGATGCAATATCACTATTGTTTACAGTGACCCCCGAAGAAGGGCTGGAGGCCCGAAATGCATTGGGTTATGTGACTTCAATAAAGACTGCTTGGAATGAATTTGCGTTACCAGTCTTATTCTTGGTTGAAGCCCCAGCGGCACCATTTGAATAATAGAAACTTGACAAACAACGTATACACGATGTGCGTGTTCCCATTTGGAGGAGAAATTTGGAATAAAGAACAAACTATGGATTACTATGGATTAATGCAGGATCAAAAGGTTAGAATATAGGTACAGCCCAATGTGGCAGTTTAGCTGTGCTTTTCTGGGGACTGGAGACAGTCCCACTTCTTCATGTTGTTAGTACCGCTGTGCTTTGGGCATAGCACTACAGAAAATTGCACGCACCTATAAAAAAAGATGACGACAAAATATGGTTAAATATCGGATAATCAAAGGTGTGCATCCTGCCTACATAAACAGCACACAGGCACAGACAGAGTAAATGAGATGCTCGCAGAGGGTCTGTGGGATGCCACATGGTAGGGGCACTGAGGAGCAGGCGAGTGGCCAGTAAGGGCCCAGAGCAAGGAAAACGGAACTTGCAGCCCGGGCTGGTCCTAACAGATGCCCACAAATTTGGTAGCAAGGGAAGCCTGGAATCATAAGCACAGAGACCTTGCTTAAAGAGGCACCTCAAATAATGACAATGCTGTCTGGAAAATGAGCAACAAATGTTTGAGGACACTGCACACTGTGAAATTAACATGATATTTATGAATGACCAACCAAAAGTTGTGAAATGTATGAATCATGTTTAATAAAACTGCTGCCTTTTCTTTACACCATATCATGTTGTCAGTAGAATGATTATTGACAAAAAGGACGCAGTGCTGGAGAGGACAGAGTTTAAAGGAGGGGGTGTGAAACTCTCCCCTTGGGAGGGGTTTGACCTATGCCATAGATTGTGGCATTTGAGGTACCTCCAATTGTACTGGGCACCTGTATGGGCTCACAAATAATGATTCCACCCACATGTTGTGAAACCCTTGGGCCACTTGACATTACAAAGTAAAGATGAATGGTAGGTGCACAGCACTGGTTAGTTTGAAAGTTAGTTGATAAGTTGCGTTGGAGAGGGTGCTCTCGAGGGTAGTGTGACCGTCTCACACTTTAAATATCAATAGGAATGTGTAAGCAATAGAATTGCGATTACATCCCCTCTTTGAGGCACTCCTAGGTGTTCATAAACATGACTCTATTGTTTTTCAAAGTTCAAATTTATTTCCACATTCAGATATTATGTAGAAAAGGTTTCAATGTTTCATGAATATACAGATATTAAACTCATATCCATACGATGTATGACAATAGTTCTCCAATTCTCCGATGCATTTCGGGCTGCACGCCCTTTGTCAAGGAGAAACTACAAAGAAGAAAAGATAAGCCCGAATCAGGGTGGATGACTGGGATTAAATGATCAAAAACAAAAAACGGAATTCCCGTCAAAAAGGTGAAATGACGTGACAGGCAACGTGTTGGACAAAGTAACGTGCGGTGAGATATAAACGCGAAAAACGCGTGTGGCAATTAATAACGTGGGGTCGTGTAGGGAATAACATTGACTGTGTTAGAAGAGTGAAAAACATTAAAATATATAGGAACGCGGTGACCGCGTGTGAGAGATAGTTTGCAATCGAAGTGAATAGTGACCGCGCTAAGCGCGTGTGCAAGTTACCGTCTTACAGGTTCGTGAAGGAAACACGGGTTTCCCGAAGGGATGACTTACTTGGTGCTCAAACGACGTGGCGGTCAAGAAAGATAACGCAACGGTCTGGCGATGCAAAGAGATGCATCAGGGGGTGTATACATAGGTGGGAACATAAAAAACGGACTGGTGGTTAGAATAACGGAGGCCATCTTGGACTGGGAACAAAACCATGAAATTAAAAAAGGACTGACAGAGGTGACGAAGATGAATGAAGATTAAACATAAATATAAAAATTGAAATCAGAACAGAGAGCAAGGCACAGTAGAATATAATGGTTACAAGTAACAGCTGTATTCTGTACGATCATTAAGACCATGAGGCTTCAAGGTCTGAAGGCGAAAAGTCCATTCAAGTTCTTTCTGTAGCAGTATTTTGCGATTGTCAATGCCTTCTTTATGTGGGACACATTCAAGAACCATAAATTGGAGTTGTGCGATGGTATGGTGGAATTCTTGAAAATGTGTTGCGACATTAGATTTCTCATTTTTGGTTCGTATGTTGGACTTATGTTCGTTGATGCGAACCTTGATTTTTCTTTCAGTCTTACCGACATAGAGTTTGCCGCAAGGGCATTTTAGAGCATAGATGAGGTTTGTGGAATCACAGGTTGCGTTTACTCGCACTTTGATAGGGGTGCCCATCATTGGATGTTTAATTGCATTACCTTTAATCACACAATTACAATTATTACAGTTGTAACAAGGTTGAGTCCCTTTAAATTTTTGTGGAACTGTGGGTGGTGAAGAGAGAATTTCTTTAATGTTCTTTCCTCGGGTGTAGGCAAATAGTGGAGGGCTATCGAAGATATTCCTAAAATCTGATTCCATCTGGAGGATGGGCCAGTGGTTTAAAATGATTTTTTTAAACCTATTGCTGGATGTCGAGAATTTGGAAACTAGAACCATCCGTTGGCTGGGAGGTTTGGTTTGTTTAACTAGACTTTGCGGTCTAGTGATGTTAGCAACGCGAGTTTCAGCATCGTTGATAATAGTTTGGGGATATCCTCTCTCAAGGAAACGTTGATGCATTTCCTTGATTCGAAAAGTGTAAGTATCCTGTTCCGACACGATGCGTTTGATACGCAACATTTGTGAGTAGGGCAGATGTTTTTTAAGAGACCCTTGATGGAAACTTTGGGAATGGAGTGTGTTGTTGCGATCGGTGATTTTTCGATGCAAGTCCGTGGTGATAGACTGGTTTGAGATTTTTATTTGAACATCCAAGAATGAGATTTCTGTGTTGCTTGTAACCCACGAAAGGAGGATTCTAGGATCTTTAGTGTTGAGGTCCGTGAGTGCTACGATGAGTTCTTCTTCTGAACTAGCCCATAAGAAAAAAAGATCGTCTATGTACCTAACATACATTTTCAGTTTGCCTTGGAATTTGGGATTCTCGTATATGTAGATTTTTTCAAAGTTCTCCATGTAGATGTTCGCGTACGTTGGAGCCGCGCGGTTTCCCATGGCCATTCCTGTGAGCTGAAGGTACCATTTGTCTTTGTCTTGGAAATAACTATGGTAGAGTGTGTAAATCATCAACTCCATTAGAAAGGTTTGCATTTCAGGGTTGATGTCACTTTTGAGTAAAGCTTGTTCTACTGCTTCAATGCCTCCCTGATGTGGTATGGAGGTATATAGTGAACTGACGTCTGCAGTACATAGGATCAATGGTTCATTGTCTAAGTTTTCAAAAAGAGCAATTTTGTTTAAAAAGTCAGTGGTGTCTTTTATGTAGCTTTGTGCTTTGATGACTAAAGGTTGCAAATATCTGTCAAGGTATTTACCAGTTGGCTCATGAATCGAACCTTTAGTCGAGACGATTGGCCGAAAAGGTGGATCATGGAGGTTTTTATGAATCTTGGGACTCATGAAGATTTTTGGACATCTCGGGAATTCTGTCGTTAGGTATTTTTTGGTACGATCTTCAATGATGCCAGATTGATGTGCTTCATTGATGATGCTAGTTAACGAGTCTTGAAACTCTTTGGTGGGATTATTCTGTAGTTCCATGTAGGTTTCAGGATCCTGGATGTGTTCCATTAAACGTTGCTCATACATACTTGAGTTCATAATAACGAGAGCTCCTCCTTTATCAGCTTTTGCACATCGGATATTAGGGTTGTTGGCTAAAGATTTGAGAGTGTCGAGGTCCTTTTGTGAAGTATTGCGATGTTTCCTGAATTTGTTAAAATTCATTTTCGTCAGGTCATTCTTGACAAGCTTTTCGAATAGATCAATACTCTTGTGACTTTGAGGGGCTAGATAGTTACTAGATGGGCGTAGGCCCCTGAGTTGGTCGCTTTTGATGTCAGGAGTTGGCGGTATGATGTTCTCAAAGAAATTTCTTAACCTTAGCTTCCTAGTGAGCTTGAAGGTACTGACTTCCAATTCAAGTAGATTTGTGTGGGTGACTGGGACAAACGAAGTGCCCTTCTCAAGGAGGTTTAGTTGGTGTTCAGAGATGTTAGTGTCTGAGATGTTAATCACTAGGTTGGTTTTTTGGGTTTCGGATCTTTCCTGGTAACTGTGCTTCGAGTGTTCGGAGGGCTTCTTTCCAATTCCTTTCTTCTTGTTCCTCCGGGGTCTGTGATTGTGTCTGGACCTAATCCTAAAAAATGAGTAGTGTTGGATTGTTCTGTTTCAGTAGTGGAAGAGGATGCCTGGTCTTGCGGCGGCGGACGAGCCGAGGATGTCGTAGTTGATGATTTTTGTGATGGGCGTCGAGATGTATCACTTCCTGAGGAGGAAGTATCTGTTTGGGTGTTGTAAGGTTTGTTCCTACGACGTTGGGCGTAAACATCGGCCCAGGAATATACTTCATCCAGCTTGTAATCAAGCGTGTCCCTTCGGTACTTGCGAATCTTGCGTTCATTGATCTCTCGGTGGTGTTTGTCTAAAATTGTTTTTATATCTTCGAGTGTTGAGGCTAGTTCTTCGGGTGTGGATAACTCTTTAAGTTGGCTGTCAGTTTCTTTAATTTCTTGTTCTAGGTCTTTTAAGATGCCAGATAATTCCTCAACGATCAATAAGATTAGGTCGAGACTACACTTATTTAATATTCCATTCCATTTGTCCTTGAAATCCTTAGAATTTTTACACAATGAAGGCTTGAGCGCTATGCGTAGGCCACGTGGGATTCTTAGGGCTCTGTGGTACTTCAATAACGTGCTAGCGTGTAGCTTTTGGTTAATGTGGCGTTTAGATAAATATATGAGTTGTCTCAGGCATTGCTCTCTATTGCGAGAGGGTGTGCTCGGGCTGATGTCTTCTTCGATCAAATCATAAATCCGTTGACGTTCATTGTCATCATAAGCGAGGGTGTGTGCCCTTGCTTCGGTGCTACGTGAAATTTCTTCAAATTGCATGTTGTTCTGGTAGGCGTGCTACCTGCCGGTGGGCGGATATATTTGTGACACAGTAAAGATGAATGGTAGGTGCACAGCACTGGTTAGTTTGAAAGTTAGTTGATAGGTTGCGTTGGAGAGGGTGCTCTCGAGGGTAGTGTGACCGTCTCACACTTTAAATATCAATAGGAATGTGTAAGCAATAGAATTGCGATTACATCCCCTCTTTGAGGCACTCCTAGGTGTTCATAAACATGACTCTATTGTTTTTCAAAGTTCAAATTTATTTCCACATTCAGATATTATGTAGAAAAGGTTTCAATGTTTCATGAATATACAGATATTAAACTCATATCCATACGATGTATGACAATAGTTCTCCAATTCTCCGATGCATTTCGGGCTGCACGCCCTTTGTCAAGGAGAAACTACAAAGAAGAAAAGATAAGCCCGAATCAGGGTGGATGACTGGGATTAAATGATCAAAAACAAAAAACGGAATTCCCGTCAAAAAGGCGAAATGACGTGGCAGGCAACGTGTTGGACAAAGTAACGTGCGGTGAGATATAAACGCGAAAAACGCGTGTGGCAATTAATAACGTGGGGTCGTGTAGGGAATAACATTGACTGTGTTAGAAGAGTGAAAAACATTAAAATATATAGGAACGCGGTGACCGCGTGTGAGAGATAGTTTGCAATCGAAGTGAATAGTGACCGCGCTAAGCGCGTGTGCAAGTTACCGTCTTACAGGTTCGTGAAGGAAACACGGGTTTCCCGAAGGGATGACTTACTTGGTGCTCAAACGCCGTGGCGGTCAAGAAAGATAACGCAAAGGTCTGGCGATGCAAAGAGATGCATCAGGGGGTGTATACATAGGTGGGAACATAAAAAACGGACTGGTGGTTAGAATAACGGAGGCCATCTTGGACTGGGAACAAAACCATGAAATTAAAAAAGGACTGACAGAGGTGACGAAGATGAATGAAGATTAAACATAAATATAAAAATTGAAATCAGAACAGAGAGCAAGGCACAGTAGAATATAATGGTTACAAGTAACAGCTGTATTCTGTACGATCATTAAGACCATGAGGCTTCAAGGTCTGAAGGCGAAAAGTCCATTCAAGTTCTTTCTGTAGCAGTACACACATCCAGGATCCTGAAACCTACATGGAACTACAGAATAATCCCACCAAAGAGTTTCAAGACTCGTTAACTAGCATCATCAATGAAGCACATCAATCTGGCATCATTGAAGATCGTACCAAAAAATACCTAACGACAGAATTCCCGAGATGTCCAAAAATCTTCATGAGTCCCAAGATTCATAAAAACCTCCATGATCCACCTTTTCGGCCAATCGTCTCGACTAAAGGTTCGATTCATGAGCCAACTGGTAAATACCTTGACAGATATTTGCAACCTTTAGTCATCAAAGCACAAAGCTACATAAAAGACACCACTGACTTTTTAAACAAACTTGCTCTTTTTGAAAACTTAGACAATGAACCATTGATCCTATGTACTGCAGACGTCAGTTCACTATATACCTCCATACCACATCAGGGAGGCATTGAAGCAGTAGAACAAGCTTTACTCAAAAGTGACATCAACCCTGAAATGCAAACCTTTCTAATGGAGTTGATGATTTACACACTCTACCATAGTTATTTCCAAGACAAAGACAAATGGTACCTTCAGCTCACAGGAATGGCCATGGGAAACTGCGCGGCTCCAACGTACGCGAACATCTACATGGAGAACTTTGAAAAAATCTACATATACGAGAATCCCAAATTCCAAGGCAAACTGAAAATGTATGTTAGGTACATAGACGATCTTTTTTTCTTATGGGCTAGTTCAGAAGAAGAACTCATCGTAGCACTCACGGACCTCAACACTAAAGATCCTAGAATCCTCCTTTCGTGGGTTACAAGCAACACAGAAATCTCATTCTTGGATGTTCAAATAAAAATCTCAAACCAGTCTATCACCACAGACTTGCATCGAAAAATCACCGATCGCAACAACACACTCCATTCCCAAAGTTTCCATCAAGGGTCTCTTAAAAAACATCTGCCCTACTCACAAATGTTGCGTATCAAACGCATCGTGTCGGAACAGGATACTTACACTTTTCGAATCAAGGAAATGCATCAACGTTTCCTTGAGAGAGGATATCCCCAAACTATTATCAACGATGCTGAAACTCGCGTTGCTAACATCACTAGACCGCAAAGTCTAGTTAAACAAACCAAACCTCCCAGCCAACGGATGGTTCTAGTTTCCAAATTCTCGACATCCAGCAATAGGTTTAAAAAAATCATTTTAAACCACTGGCCCATCCTCCAGATGGAATCAGATTTTAGGAATATCTTCGATAGCCCTCCACTATTTGCCTACACCCGAGGAAAGAACATTAAAGAAATTCTCTCTTCACCACCCACAGTTCCACAAAAATTTAAAGGGACTCAACCTTGTTACAACTGTAATAATTGTAATTGTGTGATTAAAGGTAATGCAATTAAACATCCAATGAAGGGCACCCCTATCAAAGTGCGAGTAAACGCAACCTGTGATTCCACAAACCTCATCTATGCTCTAAAATGCCCTTGCGGCAAACTCTATGTCGGTAAGACTGAAAGAAAAATCAAGGTTCGCATCAACGAACATAAGTCCAACATACGAACCAAAAATGAGAAATCTAATGTCGCAACACATTTTCAAGAATTCCACCATACCATCGCACAACTCCAATTTATGGTTCTTGAATGTGTCCCACATAAAGAAGGCATTGACAATCGCAAAATACTGCTACAGAAAGAACTTGAATGGACTTTTCGCCTTCAGACCTTGAAGCCTCATGGTCTTAATGATCGTACAGAATACAGCTGTTACTTGTAACCATTATATTCTACTGTGCCTTGCTCTCTGTTCTGATTTCAATTTTTATATTTATGTTTAATCTTCATTCATCTTCGTCACCTCTGTCAGTCCTTTTTTAATTTCATGGTTTTGTTCCCAGTCCAAGATGGCCTCCGTTATTCTAACCACCAGTCCGTTTTTTATGTTCCCACCTATGTATACACCCCCTGATGCATCTCTTTGCATCGCCAGACCGTTGCGTTATCTTTCTTGACCACCACGGCGTTTGAGCACCAAGTAAGTCATCCCTTCGGGAAACCCGTGTTTCCTTCACGAACCTGTAAGACGGTAACTTGCACACGCGCTTAGCGCGGTCACTATTCACTTCGATTGCAAACTATCTCTCACACGCGGTCACCACGTTCCTATATATTTTAATGTTTTTCACTCTTCTAACACAGTCAATGTTATTCCCTACACGACCCCACGTTATTAATTGCCACACGCGTTTTTCGCGTTTATATCTCACCGCACGTTACTTTGTCCAACACGTTGCCTGTCACGTCATTTCACCTTTTTGACGGGAATTCCGTTTTTTGTTTTTGATCATTTAATCCCAGTCATCCACCCTGATTCGGGCTTATCTTTTCTTCTTTGTAGTTTCTCCTTGACAAAGGGCGTGCAGCCCGAAATGCATCGGAGAATTGGAGAACTATTGTCATACATCGTATGGATATGAGTTTAATATCTGTATATTCATGAAACATTGAAACCTTTTCTACATAATATCTGAATGTGGAAATAAATTTGAACTTTGAAAAACAATAGAGTCATGTTTATGAACACCTAGGAGTGCCTCAAAGAGGGGATGTAATCGCAATTCTATTGCTTACACATTCCTATTGATATTTAAAGTGTGAGACGGTCACACTACCCTCGAGAGCACCCTCTCCAACGCAACTTATCAACTAACTTTCAAACTAACCAGTGCTGTGCACCTACCATTCATCTTTACTGTGTCACAAATATATCCGCCCACCGGCAGGTAGCACGCCTACCAGAACAACATGCAATTTGAAGAAATTTCACGTAGCACCGAAGCAAGGGCACACACCCTCGCTTATGATGACAATGAACGTCAACGGATTTATGATTTGATCGAAGAAGACATCAGCCCGAGCACACCCTCTCGCAATAGAGAGCAATGCCTGAGACAACTCATATATTTATCTAAACGCCACATTAACCAAAAGCTACACGCTAGCACGTTATTGAAGTACCACAGAGCCCTAAGAATCCCACGTGGCCTACGCATAGCGCACAAGCCTTCATTGTGTAAAAATTCTAAGGATTTCAAGGACAAATGGAATGGAATATTAAATAAGTGTAGTCTCGACCTAATCTTATTGATCGTTGAGGAATTATCTGGCATCTTAAAAGACCTAGAACAAGAAATTAAAGAAACTGACAGCCAACTTAAAGAGTTATCCACACCCGAAGAACTAGCCTCAACACTCGAAGATATAAAAACAATTTTAGACAAACACCACCGAGAGATCAATGAACGCAAGATTCGCAAGTACCGAAGGGACACGCTTGATTACAAGCTGGATGAAGTATATTCCTGGGCCGATGTTTACGCCCAACGTCGTAGGAACAAACCTTACAACACCCAAACAGATACTTCCTCCTCAGGAAGTGATACATCTCGACGCCCATCACAAAAATCATCAACTACGACATCCTCGGCTCGTCCGCCGCCGCAAGACCAGGCATCCTCTTCCACTACTGAAACAGAACAATCCAACACTACTCATTTTTTAGGATTAGGTCCAGACACAATCACAGACCCCGGAGGAGCAAGAAGAAAGGAATTGGAAAGAAGCCCTCCGAACACTCGAAGCACAGTTACCAGGAAAGATCCGAAACCCAAAAAACGAACCTAGTGATTAACATCTCAGACACTAACATCTCTGAACACCAACTAAACCTCCTTGAGAAGGGCACTTCGTTTGTCCCAGTCACCCACACAAATCTACTTGAATTGGAAGTCAGTACCTTCAAGCTCACTAGGAAGCTAAGGATAAGAAATTTCTTTGAGAACATCATACCGCCAACTCCTGACATCAAAAGCGACCAACTCAGGGGCCTACGCCCATCTAGTAACTATCTAGCCCCTCAAAGTCACAAGAGTATTGATCTATTCGAAAAGCTTGTCAAGAATGACCTGACGAAAATGAATTTTAACAAATTCAGGAAACATCGCAATACTTCACAAAAGGACCTCGACACTCTCAAATCTTTAGCCAACAACCCTAATATCCGATGTGCAAAAGCTGATAAAGGAGGAGCTCTCGTTATTATGAACTCAAGTATGTATGAGCAACGTTTAATGGAACACATCCAGGATCCTGAAACCTACATGGAACTACAGAATAATCCCACCAAAGAGTTTCAAGACTCGTTAACTAGCATCATCAATGAAGCACATCAATCTGGCATCATTGAAGATCGTACCAAAAAATACCTAACGACAGAATTCCCGAGATGTCCACAAATCTTCATGAGTCCCAAGATTCATAAAAACCTCCATGATCCACCTTTTCGGCCAATCGTCTCGACTAAAGGTTCGATTCATGAGCCAACTGGTAAATACCTTGACAGATCTTTGCAACCTTTAGTCATCAAAGCACAAAGCTACATAAAAGACACCACTGACTTTTTAAACAAACTTGCTCTTTTTGAAAACTTAGACAATGAACCATTGATCCTATGTACTGCAGACGTCAGTTCGCTATATACCTCCATACCACATCAGGGAGGCATTGAAGCAGTAGAACAAGCTTTACTCAAAAGTGACATCAACCCTGAAATGCAAACCTTTCTAATGGAGTTGATGATTTACACACTCTACCATAGTTATTTCCAAGACAAAGACAAATGGTACCTTCAGCTCACAGGAATGGCCATGGGAAACTGCGCGGCTCCAACGTACGCGAACATCTACATGGAGAACTTTGAAAAAATCTACATATACGAGAATCCCAAATTCCAAGGCAAACTGAAAATGTATGTTAGGTACATAGACGATCTTTTTTTCTTATGGGCTAGTTCAGAAGAAGAACTCATCGTAGCACTCACGGACCTCAACACTAAAGATCCTAGAATCCTCCTTTCGTGGGTTACAAGCAACACAGAAATCTCATTCTTGGATGTTCAAATAAAAATCTCAAACCAGTCTATCACCACAGACTTGCATCGAAAAATCACCGATCGCAACAACACACTCCATTTCCAAAGTTTCCATCAAGGGTCTCTTAAAAAACATCTGCCCTACTCACAAATGTTGCGTATCAAACGCATCGTGTCGGAACAGGATACTTACACTTTTCGAATCAAGGAAATGCATCAACGTTTCCTTGAGAGAGGATATCCCCAAACTATTATCAACGATGCTGAAACTCGCGTTGCTAACATCACTAGACCGCAAAGTCTAGTTAAACAAACCAAACCTCCCAGCCAACGGATGGTTCTAGTTTCCAAATTCTCGACATCCAGCAATAGGTTTAAAAAAATCATTTTAAACCACTGGCCCATCCTCCAGATGGAATCAGATTTTAGGAATATCTTCGATAGCCCTCCACTATTTGCCTACACCCGAGGAAAGAACATTAAAGAAATTCTCTCTTCACCACCCACAGTTCCACAAAAATTTAAAGGGACTCAACCTTGTTACAACTGTAATAATTGTAATTGTGTGATTAAAGGTAATGCAATTAAACATCCAATGAAGGGCACCCCTATCAAAGTGCGAGTAAACGCAACCTGTGATTCCACAAACCTCATCTATGCTCTAAAATGCCCTTGCGGCAAACTCTATGTCGGTAAGACTGAAAGAAAAATCAAGGTTCGCATCAACGAACATAAGTCCAACATACGAACCAAAAATGAGAAATCTAATGTCGCAACACATTTTCAAGAATTCCACCATACCATCGCACAACTCCAATTTATGGTTCTTGAATGTGTCCCACATAAAGAAGGCATTGACAATCGCAAAATACTGCTACAGAAAGAACTTGAATGGACTTTTCGCCTTCACACCTTGAAGCCTCATGGTCTTAATGATCGTACAGAATACAGCTGTTACTTGTAACCATTATATTCTACTGTGCCTTGCTCTCTGTTCTGATTTCAATTTTTATATTTATGTTTAATCTTCATTCATCTTCGTCACCTCTGTCAGTCCTTTTTTAATTTCATGGTTTTGTTCCCAGTCCAAGATGGCCTCCGTTATTCTAACCACCAGTCCGTTTTTTATGTTCCCACCTATGTATACACCCCCTGATGCATCTCTTTGCATCACCAGACCGTTGCGTTATCTTTCTTGACCACCACGGCGTTTGAGCACCAAGTAAGTCATCCCTTCGGGAAACCCGTGTTTCCTTCACGAACCTGTAAGACGGTAACTTGCACACGCGCTTAGCGCGGTCACTATTCACTTCGATTGCAAACTATCTCTCACACGCGGTCACCGCGTTCCTATATATTTTAATGTTTTTCACTCTTCTAACACAGTCAATGTTATTCCCTACACGACCCCACGTTATTAATTGCCACACGCGTTTTTCGCGTTTATATCTCACCGCACGTTACTTTGTCCAACACGTTGCCTGTCACGTCATTTCACCTTTTTGACGGGAATTCCGTTTTTTGTTTTTGATCATTTAATCCCAGTCATCCACCCTGATTCGGGCTTATCTTTTCTTCTTTGTAGTTTCTCCTTGACAAAGGGCGTGCAGCCCGAAATGTATCGGAGAATTGGAGAACTATTGTCATACATCGTATGGATATGAGTTTAATATCTGTATATTCATGAAACATTGAAACCTTTTCTACATAATATCTGAATGTGGAAATAAATTTGAACTTTGAAAAACAATAGAGTCATGTTTATGAACACCTAGGAGTGCCTCAAAGAGGGGATGTAATCGCAATTCTATTGCTTACACATTCCACTTGACATTACACCATGATATTTCTGATGCTCTCAAGATGGGCATCCTCCGTCACTGGGGTCAATTCACTTTACCTTCACACAGGAAATGGACTGTAGAATGTCACAAAGTGGCCTTACACGAAAGATTCACAGATAAGCTTGTAGACAAATCTGAGAGCTATACGAGTCCTTGGGGTGCCTTCCTGACAGATGTTTCTGGGTGAGATCTGGCCAAACCAGCTAGAATTGTGCTCCCCCCCTCTCCATCGCTAAAGGCCACAGGCCTCCTCATCCCAACTCACTGCTGTGGCCAGGCAAGCTCCAGAGACAAGTCTACTAACGTAGAGAAGTACATGCTCACTGTCGTTTCTGTGAAGCCCCTCACCAACAACTGCTGGACCCTGACCTATGTCGGCCCCAGGCGAACAACCTTCCTATTCATTAATGCATGTTATTACCAGTGGCGGCTGGTGACATTTGAAAGCAGTGGGGCGTAAAAGTTGGCCATGACTTTTAAGCTGCAAGCAAAGCGAAGCTAACACAAGTAGGTACAGGTTGAGTCCTCCTCCCAAGAGAAAATTGGAAAAAGATTGGCAAATGGTGAATTTTAAAGCAAAAGTATTCTGAGGTCAAGTGGCTAAAGAAGATTTGCTTTCAATGCAGGAATTCCTCCCTGCCAAGTAATAAAACCTTCCTACTGACCAAAAGCCAAACTTTACATTATCAATATCGATTCAATCGCAAAAACACTGCTGGCATGGAAAAGCTATTAATTTAACAGTATGATGTAGGGGTGCAACACAAGCTGGGCTCACACCTGCTTTATACACTTATGTGACCATAGGCGCCTCTGTGCGGGGATTGAGGGACAGCAACGGGTGTGCATCACAAGCTCATTGCTGCTGACATCATCTAACACCTGCGAGATAGTTGGCACTGCTTGGCAAACACAGTGGCAGCATTAGAGGCCAACAGCAAAGTTAAGGAATAACCCCAATCAATGACCTCTATGGTTTTTAAGGCCCGCTGCTCGTGAATCTGGGTTAGAGCTGCCAGGGAACCTTAAGTGCTTGAGTCACTTTGAGGCACTTAACATAGCAAAAAGAACGGCACACAGCCCTCTCAGGGCTCCGGAGAAAGCTCGCTACGTCTGCTCGTATCAGGCAACAGGCGGGTTTAAGGCAGTACAAACAATGCGAACCTTACAATCTGTGGTGCCCAAGTGTTGCTAAAATATAGCGCCTCTGTCTTCACTCTCCGAGGCAGGTTCACGACTAGATGCTGTTACACTCGGAACCACTGGACTTCAAAGACAAACAGTGCACACTCCCCACTCCGACTCCCACGTGTTCCTAGACACACGAGTGTGCATTAGAAATGAGCACCTTATGCGTCCTCTGTTTCAAACAACTAAGAAACAGACCTCCGGCCTGCCTGAATAGCACAGCAAGTGTGTTTATGTGGGCAGGTGGGAGGCGGGGACCCGAGGGCCAGAAGTCCCTTCTGGAGTCTAATGCTACAAGCAGCCACCAGCCCTCCCTTTAACAGACCAGAGGTTAGAGCACAAACCGCACTGGTGGTAACTGGAGTCTGCAAACAGCGGCGGAAATCTGACAGCTGATGTAAAACACAGTCCTCAAGTCTTTAACTCCTAAAGACCTAGAAGAAGCACATTTATGAAACTAAGAAAGTCCGTGGTGTCTTTCCAATCCTCTTCCCTCGCAGTGTGCCAGGAACTGAGGCAGCTCAGAGGAAACATTAATCAAGTTTAACCTATTTAACCTTTTGTATTTACTTTTCTTTGACCTGACTTCAATTTTCTATCCTTGTATAAACAATGAAAGTGTATCCATGCCCATCTGTGTGACTGTTGTACGATTCCAATATCTAAAAAACTTAAAGAGCCCAGAGCACTAAGACAAGGGCCTTCCTGCTACAACCATGTGTGGTGCGATGTTGTGTTGCAGTCAGGACAACACACGGATAAAACACAACTTGACATAATGCAGGCACACGCTTGAGATTGCCACGAGTACCCATCGAAAACGTGTTTATTCTAGCCTAAGCTGCTGGTCAGCAAAGCAGGCATGTGCACTTCCAAGTAAATTAAGCCCCACTGTAAGATTTCTAATAACCACAAAAATCTGTTTCTACTTTCTTTAACCCTCTTCCGCTCGATAATCAGCAAAAACAATGAATTGCCATAGCCCCGCAGTAGCTTATTTTCAGTGCCGGCCTTTTGCAAGATTGAGGAAACTTCCGTCTCTCTGTTGATTTGTGAATCGCGCTCTAATACTCGCCGAGGGGGGGGGGGGTATTCACGCGCAGGGGAGATTAAAATAAAGCAGCATTATGTATTAAGCACAGTTGCGGCCGGCAATACGGGCGGGTGAGAGGGAGGGACAGGTCCAGGAGTGTTGCACAGGGGACGAAGGGTAATAAAATAAAGGGAAAACGTACCTTCCTCCGGAGTCGGACCTCGGCTCCTTCTCCACACCACGGCCGGGCCGAATCACGCGCCGTGCCGCCGCCTCAGAGACTCGAGTCGAGTGTTTTTTTTTAAATGCACCCAGGCTGCGCGGTGGAGTCTCAGCCAATCCTGGGGCTGCATTAGCAGCACCACTGCGCCAGGATTGGCTGAGAGCAGGGTTAGTGCCTGCCCTTATGAGACCCCGGGGGCCCGGGTCCCTAGCACGCTGAGTCGCTGTTGGGGAGGGAGGGGAAGGTAAAGTACCATGAGCGCATGCGAGGGCAAGTCCAAACAAGCATTTACAATGCAACGGTTTCGCCTTTGGAAAATTTAGAGCTATTGGCAATGTAAATGACAATGCCATTTATTTATCTGTTTTCAAAACCAACACATAAATACAAATTTTGTCATTTACAATGCCAATAGCTCAAACTTTTCCAAAGGCGAAACCGTTGCATTGTAAATGCTTGTTTTTGGTTACTTTGTGTTCCCTGTCTCAGTGAGAGTGGTGTGCTCCCTCGCCCAAGTCACTGTCTAGTAGGTTCCCAGACGGCCGTAGGTGCAGACAAGCACTTCGTGTTAATCTCTCTACTACATTTGCCTGCAGACCAGAAGCTTGGAGTAAGGGTAATTGAAGAGGAAAATGCAAAATTGCCTAATTTCCCCAAAAATTCTTTCAATGTATGTAAGGACACAGCGTTGCTATGCCATAGGTAGAGCTCCTAGAAGCTGTGTGTAACTTGAATATCTGAAATAAACTACGCCACAAACCTTTTATTGGAAATATTTTGCTACAGGTTTGACCACACGCTTTTGGATTAATCTGAATGCTAAACAGGACAGTTGGCGACAACATGACCTAAGCTGACAATCCACCTTCATTGATAACCTGTACCTTTTTTAGCCTCTGGCATAGTCTTTTCATGTTTTGCCCTTCATCTGGTCACCCCATCGCTGAGGTAAAATTTTGCTTCGATACAAGGCAGAGCAATACAAGAGCAGCCTTGCTTCAGCACAGAATTTCAATGGTTCCTACCAGAGCAGAGGGCGCTGACCTTCACTGTTTACCTGTGGCCCAAAGGATCAAATTAAAATCCTTGTGCACAGATCCTTTCATCTGAGCTCCCACATCTCCCACCAACTGGATATCCCTTGCTCTCCCAAAAGGCTTCTTAGATCCACAAACTCTCATTTAGCCACCGTCCCTATTGTTAGAGCCAGAAGTGGAGGATGTTCTTTTGGTTGCAACGTGGTCAGGCTCTGGCCATTAGATCTATGAATGAGTTGTTTTCTAAAATCCCACAAGACCTGGCTTTTTAGGGACTGATCTTGGTGCAGTGGTTTTCTTTTGGCCACCAGAGCTGGGAAGCCTCCAGATCCCCATGTGCTTTACAGATCCCTTAGCATAGCATATGCCTGTGAGCTCCCTTTGCGATTATTGGTGTTCTTTGCTGCACCTCTTGTCTTGGGGTTGCCCTATGATTTTGTATTAGAGGAGAACAAAGCAATCTGGCAGAAATGTAATAATTAGAAAGACTGTCAAGGAAGGGTACTCTGTGTGTGCATGCGGGGTGGAGAGGGAAGGTTGACAAGTAAAATTCAAATTTGTACTGGCTCTTTAAGAACTCCAAACAACAAGTGTGCCTTCTTTCAAGAAGAGCGAGCATGAAGAACTGACTAGATTCTTTAGAAAGCCCTCACTCACCAACCTAGTTGGTGACATGCTTCATCATCGGGCCCCACCAGGAGAGCCCTTCCATCCCACACCCTGTTTTTAGTGTGTCTGATTGTATCCAGAGAAAAAATTATTAAATGGCCATTCTAGACATCTTTAACCACCACACTCACACTCACTTGTCACAAAAAAACCTGCTCCGCAGTAATTCTGGCGTTGAAGCACACCAGGGAGGCACTCGGCCTCTCCTGGTGGGGCCCGATGATGAAGCATGTAACAAACTAGGTTGGTGAGTGAGTGCTTTCTAAAGAATCTAGTCAGATTATTCATGCTCACTCTTCTTGAAAGAAGGCGCACTCTTTTGTTGTTCGCATTACCTTGACTTGGGGACCAAGAGTGTTTCCATGATAACTATCCCTCACTCTCTTGTTGATACCAGGTCTTTAAGAACTCCACCAAGCTTAGTCCATCTCTTTCACATTCATTAGATCAAAGTGGATGACCTGCCACAGCCACCATAAGAAATTGGACTAAGAGGATGAAAGGAACCTTCAGACCTACCAGCATAACACATTTTCATAATCTGTGTCTATCAGTTTCACGTCCTTAACTCCACTAAATGCTGCATCTCATAACACCGTAATTGCGATGTATTTGCCATAACAAATGACTTGGAAAAGCGTCCCCCATGGGGATCAAAGGAAAGACAACACTCACTCACACCTACGTGGAGTAGTAAGCTGTCCGGGTATATAAGACCTTCAGGATCCCACTTACCTACATTAACACTACAATACAGCCCCTCGGGCTGACGTCATGGGATGCAACTTGGGTGAAGCTACTGATTAAACTAATTTCAAACTCAACCCGTAACAGTGTAGGAGTGGGATGATCTACTTACCTTGTACTGGAAGCAAGAGTGAGTTTCTGTCCTCTCGCATATTTAAAAAAAAATAATTTTATTTAAGGTATAACCAACATAACCAAAAGGAAAATCATATTGTTAGTCAGTACAGCAGCGACATCGGAGTAAAACAATAATACAATGTGATTTTAACATATTATTCTTAGTGAATCTTGCATATTATGTGGTCCGTTTAAGTAGCAACCGTGTTCTGCATAGTTTCTAGTCTTCAGTTGCATCCTCAGGGCAGCAGAGGTTTTCGTGAGGGCTGAAAGGCAACTTCACTAGTCTTCAGTTGCATCCTCAGGGCAGCAGAGGGTTTCGTGGGGGCTGAAAGGCAACTTCCCTATTCTAACTGCAGTTGGGGGTATGTGTAACTTTCCCCAATAGTTCAGGAGTATTGTTTACTATTCTAAGTGCAACCATAGAATATTTTGAGGAAAGTTAAAAATTCTGAAGTGTTTTTATTTTTATTTTAAAGTTGAAAAAGGGTACTTTTGCATTGCTGGAAGTGCTGCCTGTTCAAGGCAAAAGAATATTAATACCCGCTTCAGTTTGGGTGTGCTACAGACTTGCTGCTTGTGTTTGCACTGGATCTGTAATGGAACATATAAGCAAAATATGGTGGAATATAATGTAGTGCAAACACAAGGAGATGATGGACGGAGCGCTGAAACTTTTCAGACACTCGCCCCCAGTCACAGATCGGGTTTGAAACCATCCTCATTCTTTAGCTCACTTCGCCACCCGTGTTCAGACCCAGCCATATCATACATGCCAAACCAGTTTCACGCGAGAGATTACTGATTTTCCAAGCTAGAAATGGCTTTATTTCCGCTGTCTCCCGTCTGAAATTGTATTTTCTACAATAGAAGTCAATGGGGCATTTTCATTCTCTGTTTTTTTGTTGTTGTTCTTTTTTACTTCTCCCACGTCCTTGTCCTAAAATGTTGGCATACACCATATGCAAATCCGTCTTGCCCCTGTGCCTCATGGGAACAGTCCAGCCCGAACTGCCAAGCCAGGTCTTCCCTGGACCGGACACAAGCATCCTGGGATCGGTTTCGGAGTAACACCCGTCATCAGCCAGGCTATCTTGAATCTAGTGGCAAAGTGGGCAAGGGACCCACGTCTGGGCATATCCTGCCAACCCAGTGTATATAATGCAGCACAGTGCGATTCCCAGTGACTGGAGTTAATTCAACACACCACCCTAACGTTTTGGGTGGAGAATTCATGCCACTCTGATGATCCCAGGAATGCCAGGCTGAATTTGTTCATCATAACCTAGAATGTGCAGTTTCTTGTAAAGACGTAGGAAGCCTGTGTGATTGTCATAATACCCCCCTAACTTGGCTAAAAAGCACCGAACACAATACTGTAATAATAATATTCTTCAGATATGTTGTGAAGAAATGTGTCTCCCTCTGAGAGAGCCCTGAGGTTGGAATAAACGCGACATGGGTGAATGCCGAGACTCCCTAGGTACCCTTGAGCCGAGACACTCTTCATATACAGTTGTTTTGCATTTTTGTGACGCAGGAGGGTTTGAACGTCAACCCTGCAGTGGGAGGCACTGGGAGACAGACCCGCTGCTTCATTATGGCCTCGAGGCGGGGTGGCGCCCTAGGTTTGCCTCGTATCCCGCCTCGAGCTCGGAGGGCCCCTCCCCTGTGTGATCTCTTGGTATGTCCAGGTAACTCGCTTCGAGGCTAAGAGAATTCAAGCCAGTTTAAGCATGCTTTATCAACTTTTTTGCAGACCTACGACATTCATACAGTTGTCACTCCTCCCTAGTGTCGCATCTAACAAAACGAAGTTTGCTGGGCAGACTTTAGCAGCCTGTTGGTGTTGCTGCATTCCCACCATTGTGTGGTGTCAATCTCTTCACTCTGTGTTCCTAATCCTGTTCTCTGTGGGTGGTAAGAGTCTTATGCAGATAACGTCTAAGAACCCCGGATGCGTACATTTGACTGTTATCATAATGCAACTCCAGTTGCTTCTTATCAAACCAATGTATTTTCACAGCCCGTAAGATATTTTGGACGATTTATCCCCCAAGCTATGCACACGCCAGGCGCTTGAGCATATGTATATATAGGTAGTGCTTTGTAACCTGAGCAACCGGGGGTTTGCTAATAACGCCCCTCCTAGCTGGGCAGGGTGTGAGTTGACTCTCCCTTGTTCAGAGGTGGGCGGGGCAGGTGGACGGTAGGTCCACCGGGGGGAGGCTTGCCTCCCCGGTCGACACGTGGCCAGGGGCCACTAGTGTCTGCTTCTTTGGCTCGAATTCAGGCGCCCTGCAACAAGGGGTTGCGGGGTGGAGGGGTCGCCTATCAGTTAACCCGCTTTGTTATTTGTACCACAAATAAACCTGCAACTTTTTACTTCCCAAACATACTTGTCTGTGTATTATTTGGGTGAAGGGTTGCGGGGCAAGGGTACCGATGCAACTACTATGTCCCAGGCTACCCGGAACTGATGACGTCTGCCGACTGCTGGTCTCTGTATATATAATTAATGGTCTCATTGTCTTTTCTTGCAAAGCTCTGCTTACTTCAAATTGCGTCGTCGCTTGGCAAACGAGCGTTGTTTGTGCCTTTTGTTGTGTGTCCGCCTCGTCTATCAGCGCTCACAAATACCTGTCATGTCTCCCCCTCAAAATCGGTTGTTTTCCAACTTCTTGCGTTTGGCAGTGAGCAGGGTGTGATGAGCAGAGGTGCGCGCGCGCTCTCGTCCGTTAAGTTGACTCGTCCGGACATGCTTGGTTGCTAGTACTTTGTCTTGTGAGTTGATGTTTTTGTGTAGCTTTATAACTTCGACGGTTGCGTTGCCATTTGGTGCTGTGAAAAGGCGTCGCGTGCGAGCTTGTGCACGTTTTCTATGGTGCAGGGTCCGAAGAGGTTCTGCATGCAAGCTCCAGCCACGTGACATTGGGTGTGGTGTGTTGTGTGTATTCGAGGATGGTGTGTTGAGCGAGTGAGGTTTGCAGATTTGGTTAACTTAACAGGCTCTTTGCTGGATGGGGTAGTGCCCGATACCGGCACCTAAAATACTTGCGTATAGCATCTTGTGACCCCCGCCCTTCTCCTGTATGTGTTACTTCTCCCTATGCCAGTGTTTGTGGTTCGAGAACGATTGAGTCAGCCTGAAAGTAGACGTGTGCTGCCCTCATTGTTCAGATCTCACCCATCCTCTGCTTTCCAGGGATTGGAGGGGGCGGGTTAGATGCTCAGGCTGCACCTCTTTTCCGACTGCAGATCTCCTGAGAATCTTGCAAAGTACTAACTGCTGACAAAATACAGCGGCTAGCCTTTTATTCAATGTGTAAACAAACAGAAAATGCACAGGATGGACACGTTATAAGGATCACGGCTAGAGTCGGGGCACTAGCAGGTTACGTATTTTTATGCAAGCAGGAGCTCTGATTAACTTTCCCAATTTGTTTATAAAAGCTGCTGTTATTTCCTGTTTCGCATAATAACTCTGCTATCCTTGGGCATTTTGCTTTTCACCTGCATTGCTGTCGCACGCAAGCCACGCCTGGAGAATGGAATGTAAACAAACCAACCCAATAGTATGTAAAAATGGAACTCTTTAAACATGCAGTGTGTGTGTGTGTGTGTGCGCGCTCAGTGAATATGATCAGCATTGAACTCGTCTTGTGTTGCTTATGCGTTGCGGCAGCTTATCGAGTAATACTCGCTTACTGTAAGTCCGGCCAAACCACAATCGTGTCTTTAGAGGCGGTGGAAGTATTAAGAGCTTGGACCCGGCGTGCAGCTACTTGATTTCCAGCCAGGGGTGAAGCGTACCTTCAGTGTAGGTGGTGAGAAGACTGCGTATTTGTACAAAGCTGTTCTAAATATCGAAACCTTTCTCTTGCTCAAAGTAACTTGGCTTTTAAATGATTTGAAATGCATCTTCGATGATGACTTCTGTTTAAAGTTCTTTGAACTTTAGGCATGCACCCACGACTTTAGGGAGGTGCAGTGCAGATGGCCGCAGGTGGCTTGTGATCAGTTTTAGGCAGCAGTGCGCATCAGCGCCTGCTTCTTGGAAGCAGGATGGAATTGAGGCGGGCAATGGGCCGGTATCTCGGTTGCAGCTGAGGCCTGCTATTTTGCCAGCGTGGTGGCCGATTTGGGCTGTATAGATGCTGCCAGCAGCCCAGTGGGGGCCTAAGCGGCCTCACCAGAGGCAGATTGGCCTCTACCACCACCTGTATACCAATTCCCAGTCTCTCCCTGGGCCGGCCCTTTTAATGTATGTAGATTGAGCAGTGGGGGGGGGGGGAGCTAAGCATAAGTGGCCTCACTTATAGTACGGTGTGGGGTTCACTACTGTGAGATAATCCGTGCACAAAGAGTCAGTGTGAGAGAGCACAAGTTTGAAAAAAATGTATAAGTACGCCATATTTACAAGCACGTAGTTAGTTTAAACATGTTTTGCACACGAGTGTTTTATATCCAGGAGTGAAATATACAGAGTGGTTTATAATCAGTAGTGAAATGTATAGAATGTTAAGTAGAGTAACTATAATTATAACGGTGTGAGATTAATGTAGAAATGTTGGAATATATGTGAAAACCTCATGTTCTCATGTTAAAAGAATCATGTCCGAATTAAATGTAACTTTGAAAATCCAGTATTATGTGTAGGCCTTAGGGCAATTCACAGCCAACCTGAACGTGCTGCTAAATTATTGTGAGATAAGGTTGACATGGTTCTTCCAAATGTACTATTGAACTTAGGGTTAAAAGTATATGCTTTATAGATGTGTTATTTTAGAAACGTATGCTAGTTAAGAATGTTTGCTGTTTAAATCAAGTTAACGTTTTAAGAGTGCAGGGACCTGCTGCATGTAAATCAAGTAGGCCAGAGCCGATAATGTCATGTAGTTTAAATTGTCATGTGCTCGTTAGGGAAGAGGTCGAGAGGTGTCCAGCACAGAGCTTTGAGAGTGTTTTATGACTAAAGATATGGTGGAGTCTGGAATTTGAGGCCCACTGCAGGATGAGCTGTATGCAGGTGCGAGGGTCCTAATCAGCTCGAATGAAAGGGACTTTGTTCAGTGGCGCCTTGCGCAGGCCTGTAGGAGTTTCCAGGAATTTCAGGGGGTATCAGCGCACTGAAGAAGAAGCCTGGGAACCAAGGTCAACTATAACGAGGGTCTTCAAGAGTACCATCATGGAGTTTGCCGCGCAAAGATGTACCACGTGAGGGGCGTCCCAAGGGGCGTTTCTATTGAAAATGTGATTTGGTATTAGGGAAAGAGACCCGGGAGGAGAGCAGAGCAGATGATTTTGGGAGCCTAAGGAAGCGGATGGGTAGGCAGATAGGCTGATCAGGAGAGACCCATTATCAGAGAAGAGACAAAGAGAAGTGCGTGATCTTCTTAGGAAGTCACCACGGCTGACACCTAGAGGGTTAAGATCTTGCTAAGTAGGGATGTCATTTAAAATAGTGTAGGGACAGACTAACCTTAATTTTCTTTTCTGTAATGACTTTGAGATTGCAACTTATATCTATTTTGACAACCCTTATGGTCTTTGAGCTTGTACTTATTATTTTGTTCTTCAGACTTAGATTATTCAAGAAGTTCATGTTTATAGTGATACCAATTTACCTTTTGAATCTCATTTTGAGAAGTTTGTATCTTCAGTTATCTTTGACTTTATATTAAATCTTTAAAACTTAAATTTGGTCAGTGGTCATTTAGAGTGTTGTAAGTTCTTAAATTGATTGACTTATTGCGAGATTACCTTTACTCAACGACAGGTACCAACGATTCAGTCGACATAGAAATGGGATTTGGTAAGATAATTAGTAACCAGTAATCCCGCGTTAGCAGTTGGTAGCAGAGTGAGGATGGTTATCTTCTTGAGGAAGGTAATCTAGAGAGGTTAGTTTACCCCAAGGCCCGAGACGCCGAGAGACGAGCAGCGGAAGAATCGTGTGCCGAAAGGTGCAGACGGTGCGAGAAAAGCAGCAGTATCGGAGAGTGAGTATAAAAAGGGTCATGCGTGAACAGATTGCGGTGTTTTGTGTTGTATTTGTATTGTAATGTCTTGCGGAGTTGAATGCCTGTAGTGTGAATGAGAGAAGGTTGTGAGCGCGCGCAACCTGGTAAGCTGGTAACCTGGTAAACGGGTGAACTGGTGAAATCTTAAGTTCAGGCCAGAGCTTAAGTGGTTTTGGGTGTATCGAACATCCAGGGTAGTTGTCGACCATAGTACGGAGGTCACGAGGTACCATTGACCGCCGTGGATCCAAGATAGGGGGAGTGTAAGAGTGAGTGTATGAGTAACGGACGCTGGTGGAAAGTTACTGCGTGTGAGTAACCTATCGGAGAAGGCGATTGTCTGGAAGTAAACGGAAAGACATTTTGCCAAGTTAAGGTGACAACTACAGAAAGACTGTGGGCGTACAGTCAAGAAAGGTGATCGCTTGGACGGAAGTAATCATTTTTCAGAGTATGAATGGGATGCGTGCATGACCGAGGAGACGAGCTGAGAAAGGAGGGGAACTGCTGCGAAGGGGGACGGGTGACGTCGGCTAGAGCCGCGCTCTGATTGAGCGGTTGGTGTGACGTTAGCTAGAGCCGCGCTCTGGTTGGGCGGCTAGAGTGACGTCGGAGGAAAGTCGCGTACGGATAGGCCAGTTAGTGAGAACGGGGCTGAGATTGGTGGAATATCATCAGGAAGTAAACAAACGCGGAGAAAAGAGAAATCATGAAGTGTTTTAAGTGTTTGAAAGGGATTTTTAAACGTAAAAGAAGTGAACATTATTACGGGGAAGAGGCACCGCCGGAGGGTACACCAGCTCATTACATGGCAACGAATGTGGGGCTGCATACGATATTGTGGATTGGGGCTTGGAATAAGCTTACGGAAGGGAATGAGGAAATGCAGTTCCCGAGGTACGGGACGTTTAAATTAGAGGTGTTACATCGGCTAAAAGCAACCATGTCCTCATTGAAACCCTCGCCCAGACCAACACAGTTTGAGGCTCTTAATGCATGGATTAAGGCTGCACACGACCGAAATTTGAACAGGCGTCAACAAAGACTGACGCGATCGGTAAGGGCAGTGCGAGATTCCAAATGGGATGAGGAGGAAAAGCGTTGGAGAGTACAGACTATTGAGGTGGAGAAAATGTATCCGATGAGGGAGGTGTCAGGAGGAGGAAACCTCATGGAAGAAGACGAGGAAAGCGAGTCGGAGGACAATCTGATAAACAGATTGTTAATGGATAGACCACCTCCGAGAGTGGGGTTAATAGAAGATAGAGGGCTCGCAAGGGAAGATGGAAATGACATAGAGGGATATACACCACTCCCTATATCGGAATGGACACCTATTAAAGGCGGAGAAACACCTCCAAACAACACTGTACAGAGTGTAGTGGGAAGGTTTGTGGTGCAGAAAACGCCAACCACAGAAAGGGTTGAGTCTGTGGGATTGCCAGACGCTCTTCAGGTGCCTGTTACCATAGGACCCATAGTTTCGATCTATAATTCTGAGAGAGATAGAGGGGAACAACAAAGGCAATTGGATAGGGAAAGGATTGAGATGGAAAGGAGGAATAATGTGACAAATGCATGGAAACAATTGCCAGGTTCAGTAACATGGAATACCCCATTAGACACAACTGTCGGTCCCAATTCAGAACAGGGAGGTCCGAGAGGACCAATGGATCTAAGGGGACCACGGCCAAGATCTTTTTCAGAGTTAAGAGCTGATTTGAGGGAATGGGACGGGTCCGTAGTATCTCCAAGTAACAGGACAAGAACAGAACCAGAGTGGGAAAGCAGGGGTAACGGGACTGTATCTCATTGTGGGGCCAGCGAAAGCAGTCAGGGCCGGGAAGGCCAAAGTCAAGAGAATAGAGGGGATGCATGTCCTACAAATCAGAGAGAACAGCCGGAACAAAATACTAGGATTGTAGAATGTGAGGAAATGTCCCGTCTCTGGGGGAAAGGAGGAGATGAGGCGGTACGGGCTTTTCAGAATAGGTTTAGGTGCCTTCATCATACACTTGGGGAAGACGTTCAACATTGGAGAAAGGAGAACAGCGATAGGTCCCGCCACGCCTCGAATAATCAGGAATCACAGGGAAGTAGGGAAGAAAGAGGGAGTAATGGAACATCTTACCCTGCATCCCGTGAAACTAGCCAGGATGGGGAGAGAGAGGCTAGGAGGCATGAAGGAGTGTTTCACCACCCACCCCGAGAAGATGGAAAGGCATGGGACTTAGAGAGATGGGAACAGGGGAGGACTCCCTATAATTCACCAATACCTAAACGTAGATCTCGGAGCTGGGATGGGAGAGATGCGGATGGAGGAGCTAAATTGAGTGTCTTGAAAGCTGAAATTAAGGCAAAAAGGCTTGATGTTACTAGTTTAAAATCAGATGTTGATGAGATAATAGATGGAACATTGCCTTTGGAAAGGATAGAATTGTATGAACAGGATGAGTTATTGTTCATGGCAAAGGATATTACTAGGAAAGCTAGAGCGTTTCATGAGAAATTGACTGATTTGGCAGACAGGTATGCCGTGGATTTGTCTAGGACAAGGGCATTACAGAGTAACCACAGATTACAGTACGCAGACCAAGATCTAGATGAGAAGAGAACTACTGGATTAAAAACACACATAAGAGAGCTGGTATCAGGGATAAGAGTGTGGAGGGAACTGGATAAATGGGAAGAAAGGTGGTCGAAAAAGGGCACAGTTAGGCGAAGTACAAATGTGATGACCCCTGAGGGAAGGGTAATGCAGATGGAGGCATTCCCTTTGCGAGAAATATCAAACGGAAATTATGTACATGTGCCCTGGAGTAGAGGAGATTTAGCTGCATTTACCAACTCATTTCCGAAGTTGCGGGACAATCCAGTCGAATGGTATAAACAGGTAGAGAGGTTTGTCAAAATCTCGAAAGTACTGTGGATAGATTTGAACACGTTGTTTGACATCGTGGTCCCATCTGATTTGTGGACCCCGTGCAAGACTAGTGTTGAATGGCCAAATACTGAACCAGTGAGGGATGCTCGGACTAATGGACCGTCCGAGATTGTCATGCAAAAGTACGAAAGGGTAATAGCATGGCTGAAAGATAAGGTACCACCACAGGATATAGATTGGGTAAAGATAGATCGAACAAGGCAAGAACCGAAGGAGACCGTGCATGAGTTTTATGAGAGGTTGCTGAAAACATTCAAGCAATACAGTGGACTAGATGTAATGGATCCCAAAGATATAGGGCAGTTTGTGTCAAAGTTTGTCTTGGGGTTGAGACCTGATATTTGTTTGATGATACAGCAACATTTAATCTGTTGGCAGAACAAACCACTAGATGAGATTTTACGTTATGCGAGGTACTGCAGTGACGAGATAGATTCTAAAGCCAAGAATCTAAAGGAGAAATTGATGGTGGTGCAAATGCAGTCCGCTGGGAAGGGTGGCCAGCAGAAACAGGGGATGGGACGAAAGCCAAACGGTCAGAATAAGGACAATGAGGAAGGGCAGAGACCTAGGATAGACTTTGCCACTTTAAAGGAAACGACAAAGTGTCATCAGTGTCACCAGGTGGGGCATTGGCGACGCGAGTGTCCCTTTAACCCTGAAAATGGAGAGCTAGAAGTAGAAGAACAGGTCCAAGAAGACCCAGTGCAAAAGGTGACAGTCTCAAGCAGTAAGGTGGCCAAAGGGGGGACTTCGGCTCCACGGGCCCAATTCCCACAGCCACCGAAGATAGCAGCGGGGGGAAAGGTCTTTAAACAAATGCCTCTGTTTATCGAGGAAGAAAAGTGTTATTACATTGACCCATTGACAGGACAACGGGTGAGCAGTGAAGAGGATTGTACCCTCGGGGCAGTCCTAGAAGTGGATCAAAGAGGGCCATTTGTTGAGGCAGAAGTGGCAGGGTGTCCCACTACGTTCTTAGTGGATACTGGGGCTACTCGTTCGACTCTGAGATCAGCGGTGGTTCCAGACTTGCCGATGTCAGGGGAAACAATTCAGGTGGTAGGAGTCGCAAATAAAAGAATGACTAGTCCGTTGACAGAACCAGTATCTGTGAAAATAGGAAATCATATGAACGAACATCAGTTTGTGGTTTGTGACTCGAGTCCGGTATGTCTGTTAGGAAGGGATTTGTTATGCAAATTGAATTGCACCATATACTGCACCCCACAAGGAGTGGAGGTACAGACTACCGACGATGATGCTACCTTTAAGGTGGCCAATTCAAAATTCTGTGTAGAACTATATCCTACTCTGACTGTAGAAGATCTTCCCCAAGATTTAAGAGATGTAGTAGCGTCAGAGGTGTGGGATTTCACAGGAGAAGATATAGGATTGATTAAAGGGGTAGAACCGGTAAAAATATTGGTAAAACCAAATGTTGAGTTTCCAAGAACGCCTCAATACAAATTGTCACAGGAAACGATTGCAGGAATAAAGCCTGTGATCGAGTCAATGATTCAACAGGGAATACTGAAAGAAATCGTGGGCAGTCCTTGTAACTCCCCGATTATGGGTTTGCAGAAACCTAGCGGGAAGTTTAGGATAGTTCAGGATTTACGAAAAATTAACAACATAGTCGTTTCATGTTGTCCCGTGGTACCGAATCCATCAGTGATATTGTTTCAAATACCATGTCAAGCAGAATGGTTCACAGTGATAGATCTTTGTCAGGCTTTCTTTTCAATCCCATTGGATGAAGAGAGCAGGTATCTTTTTGCTTTTAAAATGGAAGATCGCGTTTTAACATGGTGTCGAATCCCACAAGGATTCACAGATAGCCCATCCATCTTTAATCAGTTGCTGAAAAAGAATCTTGAGAATCTAGTACTGCCACAGAATTCGGTTCTGGTACAGTACATAGATGACCTACTTGTTGCGTCAGAGACAGAGGAAGCTTGTAAAGCAGATTCAATTGCCTTACTGAATCATTTAGCTGAAAATGGACATAAGGTATCTCCGAGCAAGTTGCAGTATTGTTTGACAGAAGTACAGTATCTAGGGCACAGGTTAGAAAAAGGGAAACGTAAGGTGTCCCCGGAGAGGATTGAGGCGATAATGAAAATGAATGCGCCTACAACACAGAGAGAAGTTAGAATGTTCCTAGGAATGGTGGGTTACTGCCGACAGTGGATAGTTAACTTCTCACTGAAAGCAAAGCCCTTACAGAAACTGACGCACAAGGAGGTGAGTGATCCGGTACCATGGGATGAAGAATGTCTGGTGGCGTTTTTACAGCTGAGAGACGATTTATGTCGTGCTCCGGCTCTGGGAATGCCAGATTACGAAAAGTCATTTTCACTCTATTGCTGTGAGAGAGAGGGATGTGCTTTGTCAGTCTTGGCACAGACCCACGGAAATGCCCGTAGACCAGTTGCATATTTTTCGGCTACATTAGATCCAGTAGCCGCAGCGTTGCCCGGATGTCTCAAATCCGTTGCTGCAACGGGTGTCAGCATTGAAAGGAGCGAGAGTATTGTGATGGGACATCCAGTAGTGGTGTATGTACCACATTCAGTTGAATTGTTAATGACCAGGACGAAGACGCAGCATCTGACCAATAGTAGGCTCACGCGCTACGAGCAAGTTATACTTGCCGCAGAAAACGTGACTCTCAGGAGATGCTCTGTCTTGAATCCTGCTACTTTGATGCCATTACCTACTGTAATAGAAGGCGAAGGATGTGAAGACCACGATTGCCTTGATGTGACTGAACTATGCACGAAACCCCGACCAGATATTGTGGATGAGCCATTGTCAGACCCCGATGAAATTTATTTTGTTGATGGCTCATGTTTAAGAGACGATACTGGTCGGGTGAGAGCAGCTTATGCTGTTTGTACTATTACTGGAGTTGTGGAAGCCGCTTGCCTGGAAGGAGTACATTCCGCACAGGTAGCAGAAATTATTGCCCTAACTCGTGCCTGCATAGCAGGAAACGGAAAAAGAGTCACCATCTACACGGACAGCCAATATGGTTTCGGTGTGGTTCATGATTTCGGGCAGTTGTGGTCTCAGAGGGGTTACATGACCTCCTCTGGTTCGCCCATTCGAAATGGAGAATTTGTGCGATTGCTGATAGAAGCATTACAAGGTCCTGTTGACATCGCAGTAGTGAAGTGTGTAGCTCATACTAAGAATACAGATTTTGTGTCACAAGGTAATAGATATGCTGATGAAGTCGCACGCTATTGTGCGGAACAAAGTTATTCTTTCTCAAAGGTGGAAATAGAAGGTGCAGAAGAAAAGACTGAATTAAGTATGATGTTAGAAACTGTAGACACTTGGGAGGATTTAAGAATAATGCAGGAGAACGCACCTGAAACAGAGAAAAAGGCATGGGAAATAGCAGGCTGTGTGCGAAGTGAAATGGATTTTTGGGTTTCAGCAGATGGGAGAGCTGTGTTACCTGAAGAATTAGCTAATCCCATGGCGAGAGAAATACATGGTCCAGTACATCTAGGAAGGGATGCTATGATGAGAGTTTTTAGGCAGACTTGGTATTGCCCGAAATTCAGAATAGCAGCAGAATCAGTATGTAAGCGATGTGTTACTTGCCAACAGCTGAACGTAGGCAAACGAACACCAGTCACACTGAGTCACATTGGGAGGTCGGGGGGGCCTTTCAATAGAATGCAACTAGATTTCATCGAAATGCCAAGAGTCAATCGCCTTCGGTATGTGTTGGTGATTGTATGCGTATTTTCCAGATGGGTTGAAGCGTACCCTACACGTAGGTGCGATACACTCACAGTGGCTAAATTGTTGCTCAGGGAGTTGATACCGCGCTTCGGGGTGCCTGCCTCTTTGGAATCTGACAGAGGAAAACATTTTAACAGCGAAATAGTGAAGATGTTGTGCTCCACACTGAATATCGATCAAAAGCTGCATTGTAGTTATCGACCAGAAGCTTCAGGAATTGTGGAACAAGTGAATGGCACTTTGAAGAATAGATTGGCTAAAGTAGTGGCATCCACATCCTTGAGTTGGCCAGATGCTCTTCCTTTAGTGCTCATGAGCATGCGCAGCACACCTGATAGGAGGACAGGTCTCTCTCCCCACGAGATCCTGATGGGGAGGGCCATGAGACTTCCTACAGTTCCAACTACTGCTCTATTGAATATTACAGATGATCTGATCTTGGATTATTGTAAAGGACTGTCTGACGCCATCCATTCTGTGTCCCTTCAGGTGCATGCAGTTGAAGTTCCAGCAGCGAGGAACCTGTGTCATGACCTGAACCCAGGGGACTGGGTCTTAGTTAAAAAACACGTCCGGAAGAACTGCCTAGATGTTCGCTGGCGTGGGCCCTTTCAGGTAATCCTGATAACGAACACCGCGGTGAAGTGCGGGGGGCTGCCAAATTGGATCCATGCATCCCATACTAGAAGAGTTCCAGCACCTCTAGAAGGAACAGCTCCCATCCCAGACGAAAGCCCGGAAGTGGAAGAAGAGTCGCAAGAAGGGATAGAGGCGGCTGAGGGGGTGTCAGAAGAAGTTGGGAACGCAACGGATTCAGAAGAAGAGCAAAGGCAGGACGGCAGTGAGACAGAAGACGCAACTGAAGGAGAGAGCAGAAGTGAATACGACTCAGACTCAGATCCGTATCGGAGCGACCAAGAACCAAGTGAGAGGACAAGGAATAGGAGAATAAGGCTTGGAGCTGCCACTTGGCCAACTAGGAGAAGAAGGCTAAGTTTGAGGTCGGCCCAGGAAGAAACGCTTACTCCTATATCCGAAGACTCAGATCCAGAAGAAGATATCCAGGATCAAGCCGAGGAGGGTCTTAGAAGATCAAGGAGGGTGCGAGTGCCTAGTAGAAGATACTCTACTCCCGACTGGACCTACCTCGTTGCAGATGTCTGGGAGACACAGAACAGGGAGGATCAGGGAAGTGGAACTGATCAGAACTGACCCGATCATCACAGTGCAAATAAGGTTTCTACTGCCAGGAGCGGAGACCGAAAGGTTGCTGACACTCAACATCGTTCATCCTGCTCTCCTGAGTGGAATAAGAAAACTGATTTTAGAGACAGTTGAGTTTCCAGTTTGCTGTTCACAATATCCAATATTGGAGGGAACTCTTCTTCGTTTGGAAATGCTTGAGCGAGTAGTAGAAATGCTAGGAGCGCTTATTGTTGTGGATTAATACCATATTGTGAATGTCTTCAAAGAGGCGCAGAACTGGAAAGGTGAAGAAAGTGATCTTGATTAGAACGGACCCCTTTGTAATTGTGGATGTAGAACTGATAGTACCAGGAGTGGAAATTGAAAAAACGCTAACTCTCAATTTTGTCCGTCCACTTGTCTTGAGCGAAATAAGGAGAATAATCCTAGAAAAAGTTGACTTTCCATGGTGTGGTACGAACTGCCCAGAACCTGAGGGAATGATACTTCGGATGGACATTTATGAAGACGTAGTATCACTCCTTGAGTCATACATAACTTCAGACGAAAATAAGACTGTTGAAAAGAAATTGTAAAAACTTGTTGCAAGATAACCTAGCGCCGAGTGGAAGAAGAAAAGTGATAGGGGTTTCATTTTAGTGGATGGAGAAGGGCTAGGGTTGTCTATTTTCTACTGGACTTTGAACTGTTTTGCGGAAACAAATTGTCAAGCTTCCAAGTGTTCAAAGAAAGACATTGCAAGAGAGAAAGACTTTGTTTGAAAAGAAGAGGAAGTGAATGCTGGAAGAAAGTCAAAAACTACACTGTTTGAGAACATGGAGGCTGGCAACCCGAACCGCAGGGCAAAATGTATAGCTGTTACACTTTTAGGAGTAGTGGTTTCTCTTATAATTTTAGTGGTAACTGTTTCATTCCTAGTGGGACACGAGGGGGATGAAACCGCAGTCAAGGAGGATACGGGAGTGTCAACACCGAAAACTACCATTATTAAAGAGAAGGGAAACATCAATGAGAAAGACAAAGCATTGTTAGATGCAGAAATAAAAAGGCTTCACACCGACGAGTCACAGGGAAATTACAAGTCAAATGCTTATGCTAAATTGCTTTATGAATATGTTGATGCCATGGAAGTGAAGGATTGTTATGTTTGTATGCAATTACCAGCTTCAGTGGAGGAGGGTATCAGATACCATCATCTTCCGTTGACATATGGAATAACGTGCAGTTTATTGTTGAGCATGTTTTATGGACGAGAAGGATTCGAGTATTATTTCTCGAATTTCGACTCGACATTGCCAGAGGTTCCGAATTTCAAGCATTTGAACAAATGGGACTACTACAAAAGCGAAGACAGATTACACAAATGGTTTATTCCATGGAAAACGTTAGATACTTCACATGCTCGAAGGAACAATCTGACTTGTCAAATATCAGAAGTTGAGAAAAAGTTTATAGCACAGGTAGATACTAGATACAGGAGGCAGAAGATTTTGAAAGCATCAGGACAATGGGAAACAGATTGGACCAAGGAGGAAAGGGCACATCAAAGAAAAGGTAGTATTGGTCCAATTGCTTTGGATAAGGATAAACGGGGAAAACTGTGCATTCACAGGAGTTACTCATATTATGAAAACTTTTATGTAGGTCAAGTCCATTGTGAACATGCCTTTCAATTGGAGTATTACTCTAAGAACTTTTTGAAAGGGATGCAAGCAATACCAAATGTATATTTTGTATGTGGAAGAAGTGCCTATGTGAAGTTACCAGATAATTGGTACGGATCATGCTATCTGGCTGTTGTCTTCCCTAAAATATATCATGTTGAGAATTTAGACACGCCTAAGAAAGAAATATCAACTAGATGGAAGCGAGGGCTGGGTGCAGCAGAAGTAGTTGGAGATGTACTCGGTGCTGCATTCCCTTTCTTAGGATTGATAATGAATGACATCAAAATTAGGAGGTTAGCTACAGTCATAGATAGGCTATCTGCTAGTACTGCAAGATCATTGATGCTGATAGAAGGTGAGATGCAATCGATTAGGGCGATGGTTCTTCAGAACCGACTTGCTTTAGACGTTCTGTTAGCAAAAGAGGGAGGAGTCTGTAAGGCTTTGAAGGTCCAGGAATGCTGTACTTACATTCCAGACAATTCAAAACCTCTAGAGAAGTATATACAAAACATCACTGCCATACACTACGAAATTGAGGACCTGGCAAAGGTAAATGTGTGGGAAAAAGTAGGTCATGGAATGGGTAAAGTTGGAAGTTGGTTTGCCAACTTAGGAAAGGGTATCGTTTGGTACATACTGAAACCCATCATCATAATAGTGATTTGTGTAATCACTTTGTGGGGATTGGTGCGTTTGTATCAATGTTATAAAGCAAATAGGTTGCAGAGAACTATGAGGAAACAGGAGGAAGAGTTGACAGCAATGCAGGATTCTCAATACAAGAGTCTAAAAGCATTGGAGAGTATGAAAAGAGGTGGCACTGTCCTGACTTCACTTTGAAGGGTTCTACATTTTTTTTGGTGTCATGGTGATGATGACCCCTGAAGGTCATCAAAGGGGGGACTGAGAGAGCACAAGTTTGAAAAAAATGTATAAGTACGCCATATTTACAAGCACGTAGTTAGTTTAAACATGTTTTGCACACGAGTGTTTTATATCCAGGAGTGAAATATACAGAGTGGTTTATAATCAGTAGTGAAATGTATAGAATGTTAAGTAGAGTAACTATAATTATAACGGTGTGAGATTAATGTAGAAATGTTGGAATATATGTGAAAACCTCATGTTCTCATGTTAAAAGAATCATGTCCGAATTAAATGTAACTTTGAAAATCCAGTATTATGTGTAGGCCTTAGGGCAATTCACAGCCAACCTGAACGTGCTGCTAAATTATTGTGAGATAAGGTTGACATGGTTCTTCCAAATGTACTATTGAACTTAGGGTTAAAAGTATATGCTTTATAGATGTGTTATTTTAGAAACGTATGCTAGTTAAGAATGTTTGCTGTTTAAATCAAGTTAACGTTTTAAGAGTGCAGGGACCTGCTGCATGTAAATCAAGTAGGCCAGAGCCGATAATGTCATGTAGTTTAAATTGTCATGTGCTCGTTAGGGAAGAGGTCGAGAGGTGTCCAGCACAGAGCTTTGAGAGTGTTTTATGACTAAAGATATGGTGGAGTCTGGAATTTGAGGCCCACTGCAGGATGAGCTGTATGCAGGTGCGAGGGTCCTAATCAGCTCGAATGAAAGGGACTTTGTTCAGTGGCGCCTTGCGCAGGCCTGTAGGAGTTTCCAGGAATTTCAGGGGGTATCAGCGCACTGAAGAAGAAGCCTGGGAACCAAGGTCAACTATAACGAGGGTCTTCAAGAGTACCATCATGGAGTTTGCCGCGCAAAGATGTACCACGTGAGGGGCGTCCCAAGGGGCGTTTCTATTGAAAATGTGATTTGGTATTAGGGAAAGAGACCCGGGAGGAGAGCAGAGCAGATGATTTTGGGAGCCTAAGGAAGCGGATGGGTAGGCAGATAGGCTGATCAGGAGAGACCCATTATCAGAGAAGAGACAAAGAGAAGTGCGTGATCTTCTTAGGAAGTCACCACGGCTGACACCTAGAGGGTTAAGATCTTGCTAAGTAGGGATGTCATTTAAAATAGTGTAGGGACAGACTAACCTTAATTTTCTTTTCTGTAATGACTTTGAGATTGCAACTTATATCTATTTTGACAACCCTTATGGTCTTTGAGCTTGTACTTATTATTTTGTTCTTCAGACTTAGATTATTCAAGAAGTTCATGTTTATAGTGATACCAATTTACCTTTTGAATCTCATTTTGAGAAGTTTGTATCTTCAGTTATCTTTGACTTTATATTAAATCTTTAAAACTTAAATTTGGTCAGTGGTCATTTAGAGTGTTGTAAGTTCTTAAATTGATTGACTTATTGCGAGATTACCTTTACTCAACGACAGGTACCAACGATTCAGTCGACATAGAAATGGGATTTGGTAAGATAATTAGTAACCAGTAATCCCGCGTTAGCAAGTGTAACATTTGCATTTTTTTTTTTTAAATCGGCGAAGTTTCGAAAAAACACGCCTCTTTAGCGACCCCATCCTCCTTTGTAACACGTAAAACACGGAAGCAGTGTTTTGTAATAAAGCGCAATCCGCAAATGTGGGACACTTTTTTTTTTTAGGGTGACCGGACCTATTTTTTTTTAGGGTGACCGGACCTATTTTATCACAATCCAACCCTGATTTTAAGATGGGAGGAGCTGTATGTACAACGCAGCTTTGGGACACACTTTTACATTAAAAGTGCTAATAAGTATCAACACGGTCATGTTACTAAACCACAAGAGGTCCTGCCCCAATGCCATTAATTCAGCCGAACGGTCCGACATGATTTAGATTGAGATAATGGTCACCTTTGGGAAGGGAAATTTCAGGAGCACCGTTTTTTTTTTTTTTTTTTTGTCTGGAGGCAGCCCTCGCAAAACACTACTGAATAGTTGTGTACCCGCTCAAACTGCATGGAACGGTTCGAATGTGTGCTAGGATATCATGGCTTGCTTGTGTTGTAACAGTATAACCCCCTCTCGTCACCCTTCCTGGAAGAGCAGCGCGCTGGTCACGCTCCAGTGTCATGCTGATATTTCATCCTCTACGACGGAGGAGGCTTGCTCTCGACATGAATAAATCACTTGACGAGATCTCGAAGACGACCGGTAGCACCGATCCATATCCAACCCACTCTGCAGTCTAATTGCTTCGGGCGCTCGGTACTGGGATCTGTTCTCGAGCCCTTCTGCACTGCCCTCGCGCGCACACATCTTAAACACCCTCCAAGAACCCGGCGCGGAGGTACTTGCCGCTTGGGTTCTTTCTCACTCTGCCATGGTTGGTTTATTAAGCTTAATCTTTGAAGATTTTTCAAGCTAGTTTGGCAGCTCCTATGCAACTCTGTAACCGAAAGGGTCATATGGTTTCACATAGAACAGGATTTAAAAAAATCCATTTGGATTTAAGCCATTATTTAATTAACATGATTTATTTCTGTATTTATAAACGACATCGATGGGAACAGAGGTTAGATATTAAAGTCTTACAAATAAATCCTAACAATCGCCCAATTACATGGATGTTTTAATGTTACAAAATACTTTACCGCTTTAAGGAAAACTGTTTGCTGGCGCTTCATTGGGAGCGGTCCCGCATTGAATTCGTAAAAGGCTTTGCGTAATTCAACCAGGTTAACCACAAAGAACGTACACACCAGTCCTGCATCAAAAATTAAATGCAACTGATCTTCAACTGCAAAGTGACGGAAGCGCAAACCGTACAGGTCATGCAGGACGTGAGGTCCCACTCGGTTAGTAGGTTGGAGAAGAGGTGGCTGCTGTAGGACACGGGTCTTAATCCAACTAACAAAGCTACCATAAGGGGTTTACATCTACACACGCGCTGCGCGGATAAAGTGCTATGCCATGTCAGAGGAACTGGAGCTCTTATTTCCCTTCAGAATTGATGAATGTTTGCATAAAAAAACAAGTCAGGTCCCGGGCCGTGCTGTGATTGGCTGACGTCACGGGGGTGTCCCGGGCCGGCAGCCAATCACAGTGCGGCCCGGGAATGACGTCACGGGGGTGTCCCGGGCCGGCAGCCAATCGCAGCGCGGGCCAGGACAAAGGGGTGGGGCTTGAAAAAACACCGCGAAACGCCCCCGAATCGCGTTTTCAAGAGAAAGTGCGATTGACAGCCTCTGTCTCCCAATGGCTAGCCTCCATTTATGGAGCTAGCCAATGAGAGGCAGAGGCGGTGCCGACATCCATACTGAAGACAAAAGTTTTCGATCTGGGAGGGGCACTTCGTGCCCTCACCAGGTCGAAACCTAAAAATGAGTAGCCAGACATTGACATGCGCAGACTGCAGCTGCACTGTTTGTGCACACTGCTGTACTGTGCTGTCAATCACTGCCACAGGCAGCCCCGCCCCCACACCTTCCGCGATGTCATCCAGCCTTGTCCCGGTAATTGAGGCTTGAGGGTTGCCGCCGGCTGCCGCAGAGAAGTTTCGTGTGCGCAAATATGTACATTTTTAATCCTGCCAGTGCCTCAGCGTGACGGTCGTCCTTGGGGGCTCGTGGGGCAACGCCCCAACGCCCCCAATGGACGCACCGCTGGTTATTACCTTTGGTTACGGATGTCTAGTAGCCTACGCTGGCCACACACTGCAGTAGATTAGGCTATGCGGACTGCCGAGGGCTGCAGTTTCCAGGTGCTACTGTTATAGTACATTTGCCTGTTGTTCTTGGTTTGTACTGAATACATATATAATATTTATAGTTCATGTCTGTAATGAGTGTGGTGGAGAGTGATGACCCCTGTGGTGCTGACTGCGCTTGCCCAGCATGGTGAACTATGAACAACAGCGATTTCCGTGCCCACACACTATTGGGCATATTTACAAGCCCCTAGCACCAGTGAAGCGTCATTTTTTTTAATGCTCCAGTGGCACTGTTTACTGGCCCAGCTTTACAAGGCAACGCTAAGCCACTTTGCATGGCTTTACATGGCCTTGTAAATATGTCCCTCTTTCATGCAGTATTCTGCGTTAAAGGGGCATGTCATGGGTGTTGCTGTGGGTGTTCCCACGCAACACCCATGGCTTTTTGACACTGTCCCAGATTTACAAGGATTGGTAAATCTGAGTCAGCAACAAAAACTAATGCCTTCCGAGGGGAGGCATTAAAGTAGTGCAACGAGGAAAAATACATGTTTTTCTCCTAATTCTTTGCTCTTTCTATGTGTGCTGCATTCTGCAGCGCACATAGAAGGAACAAAACAACATTAATAATTGTTTTTGTGCAGGTAGTTGTCTCTTCCTGCACAAACACAATCATCCCAGCAACGCAGGTACCCTTGCAAGGGTGCCTGCGTTGCCGCACGGATGCTGTTTTAGTGTTGGCACAGGGGAGAGCACAGGGTTGCGCCATGTTCCTGTAAATACGAAGCATCCCTGTGTTTTTGAAATGACGCAGGTCGACGCTGAAAAATTGCTTGTGGCGCTGCACTGTGCCATCTCATTGTAAATATCCACTGATATATGCTGCATTCTGCAGCACACATAGAAGGAGCAAAGCACCCTTAAATATTGATTTTGTGCAGGAAGGTGTCCCTTCCTGCACAAACATAATCATCCTTGCAACGCAGTCCCACCTTGCACCGTGTTGCAAGGGTGCCTGTGTTGAAGCACTGCTGCTGTGTTAGTGCCGGCACAGGGGAGAGCACAGAGGTGTGCCATATTGTTGTAAATATGGTACATCCCAGCGTTTTTTAACTGACCCAGCTCGGCGCATCAAAATGGCTTGCAGCCCTGCGCTGCGTCAATCCATTGTAAATATCCCCCTATATTTGATCATTTGAATACCTCACTGCCTCTGCACAGCTCTATGAGTATCTCCAGCCGACATGTCTCCTACCCTTTACCCCGCTACCCGTTCCCCTCCCACCCAGGTATACCTGAACGCTGGACACTGCCAGCCTCACTACCTAGACTCTTCTCCATGGTACTGCCCAGGACTGGAATGGGCGGACGGGGGCCTCCTCAACTTAGTTGCCCAGGGCCTTTGCTTTTGCACCAGAAATTCCACCAGCACTCAATATGTTGCTATTCCTCCCTCGACACCATGGGTCGATGTCTATTGCTTATTGTAATGTTTTTGAAAATCTACAATAAATTAAAGTTGAGAAAAAAATGGATGCGTGAATTCAGAGGCGCAGTTTAATAAGTCATTATGACCCCCTAAATCAAGTGAAGGATGCCACTTCTAACATCTCTCTCTGTATAGAGCACGTATCCCCGTTTCCGCACTAGATAATTTTGCAGATGTTCATTTGACTTCATGCGCGTGATTGCCCCATGAGATTTTCATTTTTTGTACATTTGACATGAGGTAAGTACAAATCCCACCTCAATAAATTAACTCTACATTTCTTCTTGGAGAGGCTCAAGCCTAGAAAGGAAAGATTAATTGAAAGTACCAAGGTCTAAAATTATTTTAATATCTTACTACTTCCTATCAGAATCCTCCAGTGACCTAACATTCGCATGAGAATAACAGATGATTAGAAACATTTCTGTTCTTTTCTAAACAGTTCTCATAGCGTTACAGTGCATACACAGGCCATAATCTTGGAATACTAATGCCATGAAGAGACTTGGCCTTATATCATCTACAAGAAAAAAAGCAATGCATATAGATAGCTATGTCAAATTTCATTATGAAGTAATAAAGCTACAACCATCCAAAACAAGTCTCAGGGATTTGTTGCCACCACACTTTTTTCACCTAAGTGATGTGAATTAGGGGAGCATGTTTAAAAGTGCCTACCGCCACCGGGGGGGCACTTTTTTGGACGCTCCAGTGGCGCTCTATGCCAACCCATATTTACAAGACCGCGCGAAGCCACTTTGAGTGGCTTAATACAGTCTTGTAAATATGGCCCTCTGCAAAGCAGTTTCCTCCGGCAAAGGGGCGCGCAAGAGGTGTTGCTGTGGGCATTCCGAGCAACAGCCAAGGCTTTTTAACACTACTCCAGATTTACAAGGCTCTGTAAATTTGAGGCAGCGCCAAAAACTAATGCCTTTCCAAAGAAGGCATCAATGTGGCGCAACAAGGAGAAATGCTTTTATTCTCCTTGGGGCTGGTTTACAAGCCCCTTGCGCCACCCGTGCGTCACTTTTCCCATGTTAAAAAAGACGCAAAAGTGGCACAAGGGGCTTGTAAATAAGCCCCCTTGCTTTTTGCTCTTTCTGTGTGTGCTGCATTCAGTAGCCCAGTTAGAAGGAGAAAATTGCCATTAATGATTGTTTATGTGCAGGAAGGTGTCCCTTCCTGTACAAACACAATAATCCCTGCAACACAGGCACTCTTGCACCATGGTGTGAGGATGCGTGCGTTGGGGCTAGGCAGCTTTTTAAGCAACAGCACAGGGGTGAGCACATGGATTTCCGTATTCTTGTTAATAAGGTACATACCTGCATTTTGAAAATGAGGCAGCTTAGTGCAGCAAAATTGGTTGCAACACCGCATTTCACCATTTTCATGTAAATATGTCCCAGAGTTTCAGACCGAATAGAGTACCTGGAGATATTTACGTAGGGGAAACCATAGGAAATAGTTACAAGGGCACTGCGCCACTGGAGCATCACTTTTTGCAATGCTTTGGTGGTGCTGTTTGCTGGCCCATATTTACAGGGCCACACAAAGCCACTTTTCGCGGCTTTAACCTCCTTGTAAATATGGCCCTCTTTCATGCAGTATTCTCCATTAAAGGGGCATGTCATGAGTGTTGCTGTGGGTCTTCCTACACAATACCCATGGCTTTTTGACACTGCACCAGATTTCCAAGGATTGGTAAATCCCAGGCAGCACCAAGAACTAACGGCTTTCAAGGGGAGGCGTTAAAGTGGTTAAATCTTAAATGTTCTTTGTTTTCTCTTTTTATATAATTGTAAAGTTTGATGTTATATATACTTTCATATTTATAATGCTTGGATTGCTTATGATTTTTCCTATCCTTTGTAATGATTTGCTGATTCTCTTTAATAAACCATTGCTAAACAACAAGAAGAAAGTGGTGCAATGAGGAGAAATATTTGTATTTCTCCTTGTTTTTTGCTCTTTCTATTTGTGCTGCATCATGCTTCACACATAGATTGAGCTAAACACTATTAATGATTGTTTTTGCACAGGAAGGTGTCCCTTCCTGTGCAAACACTATCATCCGTTCAACGCAGGCACCCTTACACCATGGCGCAGAGTTGCATGTGCTGACGCACAGCTGCTGTTTTAGCAGAGGTGCAAGGGAGAGCACAGGGGCATGCCGTATTCATGTAAATACGGCGCAACCTGCATTTTTTAAATGACGCCGCTTTTCACAGCAAAATTGCTTGCTGTGCCATTTCATTGTAAATATCCCCTATGGTCCTCCTCAACGCAGTTTTCTGGTGCAAAGGGACGTGAAAAGGGTGTTGCTGTGGGCGCACCCATGGCTTTTTAACACTGCCCCAGATTTAGAAAGCTTCCTAATTCTCAGCAGCACCAAAAACGAACGCCTTTCAAGGGGAGGCTTTAAAGTGGTGAAAGTAACTTTTCTTCTTTTTCTCTTTTTGCAAAATTGGAAAGTTCGATGTTATATATTCTTGCAGAGTTATAATGCTTGGAGTGCGTATAATTGTTCTTATCCTTTGTAATGATTTTTTGATTCTATTTAATAGAGCATTACCAAACAACAACAACAGAGAGTGGTGCAATGAGGAGAAATACTTTTATTTCTCCTCGTTTTTCGCTCTTTCTATGTGTGCTGAAATTTACAGCACACATAGAAGGAGTAAAACACTATTAATGATTGTATTTGTAAAGGAAGGTGTCCCTTGGTGCAAGGGTGCCGGTGCTGGTGCATGGCTGCTGTTTTAGCACAGCCGCAGGGGAGAGCACAGGGGTGTGCCATATTCCTCTAAACATGGCACAGCCCTGCATTTTTTTAAATGAATCAGCTTGGCACAGCAAAATTGCTTGCAGCGTCACACTGCACTATTTTATTGTAAATATCCCCCATGGTCCACATCAATGCAGTTTTCTGTGGCAAAGTGGCGTGCCAATGGTATTGCTGTGGGCACATCCATTGCTTTGTGACAATGCTCCAGTTTTACAAGGATCTGTAAATCTGAAACAGCACCAAAAACATACGCCTCCCCAGTGGAGGGGAAAGAGTGGCACAATGAGAAGCACAAATAGAAGGAGCAAAACACCATTAAGGATTGTTTTTGTGAAGGAAGGTGTTCCTTCCTGCACAACAACAATCACCCTGCAATGCAGGCACTCTTGCACCATGGTGCCTGTGCTAGAGCGCTGGAGCTAAGCTGTGTTTTTTACGTCGCACAGGCTGAGTACGTGAATGCTCCATAATGTTGTAAAAACGGCGCATTCCCGTACTTGAAAAATGACGAAGCTTACTTCAACAAAATTGCTTGAGACACTTTGCTGCATCAATTTCTTATATATGCCCTCATGTCTTATAGCCAGCACTTCATGCTCGGCAAGGGACCATATCTCCACAGCATCACCATTCTCTGTTTACCTAGGAGAAGGGCCGTAGCCATACAAGTCTGTAGGTAATGGAAACATGCTACACATACTCCTAAAGGGTCACCTCCAAGCCATTTGGATGAAACCCACCTCAGCCAGCACACTGTGAGAGAATGTTGCCTCTCATGGCAAATACAAATGTGCTCATCTCCTTAAACAAGAAAGTATTTGGTGGAAAACATTAAATAAGGAACAATCGATGTGTATTATTATGCCTATTATTAAAGAGGTTATTTTGGTCTGTTGGCAACAAAAAAACCTTGATGTTGAGACTTATGTCATGTACAGCAGTCTTTTATATGTGACACTGATAGCATGCATTGTATTCCTTGATGTACATGTGAACATAGTCTTTGTCTATGTAATAAATGATGTATTAAAGGCCTTATTTCAACTTTGGAGGTCTGAACACTATAGTACTGTGCCACCCCAGCGTCCGCCAGCAGCCCACAGCACTAGCAGTCTAAAGACCGCCACATTACGAGTTGACCACAGGTCCAGCGATGTGAATGTGGGGATCTTGTAGCTATGGTGAGTACTTTTCAAAAATATATCGAGGCTTGTGTGTGCATTTCAACTGCATATGTGTCGGTTGCATATATATGCAATATATATGTGGAAAAATGCCATATATTCATTAATGGGTGCAGCCCGAATGAGGTCAGTCCTGGCAATAGGTGTATGGTTTGAAAAGGACTCACTGTAGATCGCCGCAAACAGAGTTGTAATCCGAGGTGTGAAGATCCTTCTGTGAAGGGGGGACCTGGAGAAAGGGCTCCATGTCAGAATCTGCCTGAAAGAAGACGAAAGGGGTAAGTACAAACCCCAAATACTTTGTCACTGGCACCTTGCAGCAGGTGGTAAGACGACCTGCTCGTGGACCATGGTCTGCTGGTGGAACAGACAACTGGAAATACGGATGGCGGTATAGCTCCTCTGTACTTCCCTATGGCGGCAGCCTTTCCCCGACAGCGAACGCGGCAGCCAGCAATCTTCTGGCTGTCTTGGCAGTCCAGTGGCAGTCTTCGCAAAGCTGATCCACCCATCTCATAATACAGAGCTCGGACTGCCACCACCAAAATGGCGATCCATGGGACTGCCAAACTCCTAATAAGGCCCTAAGTGTTTATTTATCAGATGTGTGCTGGGCCTGAAAATTAAAGATTAAATATCAAGTTTCTTGTTTTATTTTGTGCAAGCTGACAACCTTCTTTGTGTGCACACAGCTGCCACATGCCTTCTGTTCAACATCACTTCAGCTAAGGGGAAAGTTCCTTCGCAGTTTTGTATGCTAGCAGTGGATGGAACTGTAGGATAATACTTCTCTATTAGCTGGCTGGTGACAGGATTTAGGTCTGCGCAAAACTAACTCAAGCGGCAGACAGCATACGCTTCTGCACTTTATAATGCTTTCAATGAGAGCATGGTTGACACTTTAGCTTTGCAAATGCAGGGTTTTGACTGAGTTAGCCTCCACCAGTCTCTAGAAATCCTAAGGCAAGAAAGGTATATAAACTCTCCTCAATTAAGATGGGGCAGACAGACAAAATTGTTTCTGAGAAGCATGCTGTCTTACGAAAGGTTCTTCTCTACTTGACATGCGGGGATTTTACATGGCTTGGCAATACATTGAATGATAATACCATCCTGAAAGTCAGAAAGGAGTTTCAGAATAACTGGTTTGGGGTGTTAGATGACCAATGTTTGGGACCTATATCATATTTACTCTAATAATTTTTAAATCTTGGAACACCTAAAGCCTTGCCACAAAACCAACAGCTACTTTGGAATCAATGCAGAGTGACTCAAAGCCTCTCTGCACAGCTGCCAGCTCCATTGGAACAGACACAAAATGATGCAAAGCCCCACAAAGCCTCGCAGCACAGCTACATCGGAACCAACACCAGATGATGTAAATTCTCACAAAGCAACGCCACACACCAGGATTTCAAGTATTGTGTTCAGCGGTCCTATGTGGGTCACTTTAGCAGGCCCACACTCTATTGAGTTCAGTCTGAACATGTGACTTTGTCCCAGTCCAGCAGGAGCACATAATGACAGTTGACACTTTGTGGTGTTTGGTGCTATTTTCAATAAAGCCTTTAAAATTGCTTACCTCCAGTTCAACTGAGTTGTCTATATGGTCATGTTTTATTTATAAAAAGAATTCCCGATTTTAATAACATTGTTTGGAAACCTTTTTGTATGGTGTTCCACTTTTATTACTATCTGAAGTGTTGCACAGATACTTTACACACTGCCTCTAAGTTGAGCCTGACTGCACTGCGCCAAGCTACCAGAGGCTGGAGCACAGGTTAAATTAGGGTTGGTTTGTGCCTTACCCTGACAAGAATTGTGGTTGCTGCTTGAGTATGGTTTCACTCCCTTCAACCAATAACCCAGTTTCTTACAGTGAGTTACATAGCTAAGGAAGAGGCCCATGTTTGTAAATTTAGCAGTTTTGAACTTGCATAGATATGCTGTATAATTGTTTTGCAAGGTATAGAAGACTACATGGATTTGACCTTGCTGTAGGCAATGCTTGTTTAATTTCAGAGAAAATAACAGTAAAAGCAGGCCCAGCAGCCCATAAAATAGCTCCACAAACAGCAGCAAAACCGGCTCATACACTGACCTGTGAGACCAGCCCATTGGCACTACCTGTTTGCCCTATAGGCTAGCCTGACCCTGGGTGGTGGATTCAATGCAGCAAAACACACCACATCCCGGGAGGGAGATGTGTAGTTTTTGAGACAACCTTTGATCATGGCACAACTTGTATATCAAAACAGAAACTGTGAAAAGTGCATTTTTCAGTCTCATAATTCCCATTTGCTTAAGTAATATTTTGTACGACTCACCAAGGCATTTGAAGGAGTACCCTTGTGGATTAGCTCTGAACCATCTGGAATGTGGATAATTAAAGAATATGTGTATCGAAATATTATAAATAGAAACTACCGTGGGACTGTGGCCTCTTTGACTTTTACTAAGAGCTACGTCGGACATTTTGAGCTCTACTTAAAAAATAATAATTTATTAGTACATACAGTATAATTTCTCCTGTGTGTACTCATAAATACCTTTCGAGAATCAGTCCTTTTCCATTAATGCAATTATTGAAATTAACTGGCGGTTCTAAAATATAAAGAGCGGAATTATCTTGCTTACAAAATGTATTCTGACTAGGCATGAAGTGGCAGACTGATAGATATCTTGATTTATAGCACAAACTCTAGTAATTACAGAAGAAAAAAAAATAATTATGGCCCACTGGGTGACCGTTTTCAGTGATATATTGTACCAAACGTGTGCTATTACCAAACGACATTCACTTGCAGGCAGACAAAAACAGAAATTTCACCTCGCCTACTCTATTAGTATAAACCATTGCTGCCTGCCAACGGTGTGAGTCATTTTGCCAAGTATAGGCACTATCTAGATTGACTGCACTGGCAGCAGAGCAAAGAAAGTTTATTGGAAATGTATATTCACACATAGATTCTTCTGCTTTCTTCTAGTTTCTTTGATAGTGTGCCCTTTCTTTGAATTTCATGGCAAGGCGCGGGAGCCAATATTATGCATATTCTCTTTAGTGCTAATTTACAGCAGCAACATCAATAAAAACTAGAACTTAAAATAAGAATATTTTGATCATTTCAATCTACTATATAATCCCCTGTGAAGCAGCCAGCTCCCTTGCTTGCCGCTCACTTTACAGATGAGTACAGCTTGATTTTTGCTCTTATAATATGTGTTTGATAGATTGAAGCAATTGATGTTAGAATGCAAGATGAGGCAGCTGAGAGCATGGAGGTGAATGGTTTGATTATGTAATGTGTCTGTGGCGCATGAAGAGCTTTCTTACTTATCAGCCGACAGATTTAAATATGCAGTATGCGTTTTAGCTGCCAGGGTGGAATGAGAACTTATGTATTTTTAAGGGCTTTAGGATTTAACCCCTTCGCTGCTAGGCCTCCTCCCCCCCTCCCGCTGAGCCTTTTTTGGCTATTTGGGGTTGTTTGCACTTAGGCCCCTGTAACTTTTTGACCAGATAAGGTAACCACGCCAAATGTACGCCCTTTTCTTCCAACATCATGGGGATTTTAAATGTACCCAGTGTTTGTTGATTCCCCTGGAGGGAACCCAGAAATTAGCCAAAATACAGCTAAAGTTTGGTTTTTTTGGGAACATTTTGAAAAAGGTGCTGCAGATGAAAAAGTCTGTTTCTTCCATGCAAATGATATCAACAAAGGGTTTATGGTGCTGAAATCCCCAGCTTTCAGGGACTGATAGACTTTTGCCAAAAAACCTAAATATTTCATACAGTTTTGGCATTTTACTGGGACATAGCCCATTTTTGCAAGTTTTCGTGCATTCAACCGCCTTCCAGTTAATAGTAGAAATGGGTATAAAAGCAATAGTGGATCATGGAAAGCTATACATTTCAGAAAAGTACACAAAATTATGAGTTCAGCAAGGGGTCATTTGTGTAGATCCTTCAAGGTTTTTTTTATAGAAACTAACAGCTGAAACTAGGACAAATTGAAAATTAGTTGAAAAAAAACAGCCATTTTTGCCAACATTTTCACCTGTAACTTCTAAGTATGACAGATTGTTTAAGGCAATATACCATTACATCCGCTGGACCGTTCTGGTTGTAGGGATAGATATGACTTGTAGGTTCACCAAGAACCTGAAGAACCCAGAGCCAATAACCGAGCAGCGTCTTGCAATGGTATTTTTTACTGTTCACCGGGTATATAGCAATTCACTGCGACAATAAAAACTGTGAAAAATCGGTATGAAAGACACCTATGTATTTCCGAAATGGGAACAAAATGTGGAGTTTTGAAACAGTAGCTATTTACACAGCTTGAAATTGTGGGTACCCATACTAGCATGTGAATTATAGGGCATGTACTTGACCTGCCCACACGTGACAGAATTGTGGAGAAAATTTGTTTTTTTTACAAAGTTTGAGGGTTGCAAGGGATTCTGGGTAACAGAACCTGGTGGGAGCCAGAAAAGTCACCCAATCCTGGATTCCCCTGGGTGTCTACTTTTCAAAAATGTATAGGTTTGATGGGTTTACATAAGTGCCAGCAGAGCTAGGGTTCAAATGCTACAGCTAGGTACTTTGCAAAAAAAAGGTCCGTCTTCACAGTAAAAATGTGGTGTATCCACATTGCGTTTTGGACCGTTTCCTTTCGTGGGTAAAAAGCCTGCCCAAACAAGGGAGGTACCATTTTTATTGTGAGACTTTGGGAAATGCTCGGTGGGTGGACGTTTGTGGATCTGTGGAGATTCCAGCACTTTCCTTTTTTTAAAAAACTTTTTTAATATCATTGCAAGAGAGAAAAGAAAAAGCAAAAACATTTCCTAATTACAATCATGAAATTATAGATATCATTGTACATAATTTATGCGAAGGAATCAATTATAACACAATTTCCCAGAAGAGAACTAATATCATAAATACATATTGTGGCGGTCTTAGCAACATTTTTAAAGTCAGGGCTCAAATAAACGTTCCCCAAATTTTCTCTCCTTTTCTCAGTGAAGATGGCCCCCTTCTCTTTGCCAATGACATTTCCATAGTATAAATCTCATTGACTAGAGTCCACCACTCCATAACATGCGGAGGTTTCGGAGAAATCCAAGCCCTAGCAATTGTCAGTCTTGCACAGCCAAATAAAATAGTATTCAGATCTTTATGAGGGCCATTTACATCCTGTAAATCTAATAAAATAAAATGGACAGAAAAAAACGGAAATATGATTTGCTTCTTAATGAGAACACCTTCTATTCCTTTTCCAAAATTCGGACAAGGCGGGGCAAGAATTAAGCATATGCTCCAGATTAGCAGCAATCAAATCACATTTAGGACACTTAATGCGACCACTCAATAAATTTCTTGATGGCCAGCTAAATATTCTTTGAGGAGTATAGTATAATTGACAGACAGTTCTATATAATTGAAGTCTTATACTAGAAGACTGAACCACTAGGTTGATTTGACTAAGAGAAGCAGATATATGACTTGGAGTTACATTTATCCCTATTCTAGTAGTCCATTTACCCGCCAAGTTGCAGCAATCGTCGCCTTTCATCTGGATTAAGTGTCTGTAACTTTCACTAATAAGTGATTTAGTCCGGTCAGAATATATACAATTTAAAAGATCAGAATGACAGACTTCGCTAATCTTCATTTTCCGTACTAGGAAATCTTGAATTTGCATATATTTGAAATACATGCCATCATTCAATTTGTATAAAGTTTTTAGTGAAGCAAAGTCAAGTATTCCTTCAGTGCCATAAAAGTCACCTAAGGTATTGATGCCACAGCTGGACCACAAAGCCCCAGCTCCATCCGAAAAGATTCCAGGAAGTCCTGGATTATCCCATATTTGTAAATTTGCGTAATAGAGAGAAATTCTACCATAGATCTTAATCAGATTCCAAATTTTTATGATATCCCTGGCAGTCTTAAACTTGACTTGCTTGTAGTAATTAGGGTCGCGGACTCTAGATAGAAATTTTTTACAATCAGGGCCGAGGAGAAACTCATGAAAAAATAAGGAGTTTTCTTTTTTAAGTAAGCTTCGAACACGACAAAAAAAAGTTGCATAAAAATACAATCTGAAATCAGGAAAGGTTAGCCCTCCTTTTTAGGTCTCGGCAACGAGAACTATTGTCACTGAGTAAGCTCGCAAGGGAGTACAGAGCGGTGCACGAGCCGACCAGGGTCTGTGGACGCGCACACACCCAGGCAGGCAGGCAGCCACGGAAAGACACACATAGACAGACAGACACACGCACGCACACGCACGCACACACACACACACACACACACACACACACCCACCCTCCCTCTCTGCCCACTCCCTCTCTGCCGCCCCCCCTCTACCCCCACTCACCGGGCTCTTTCCCTCCGCAGCGGGTCAGTCATGGCAGCAGGCAGACTCGGTGTCTTCTCCGGCGATCTTCAGCTGATGTGCACGCCCACGCTGCGTCTCGTGCGCGCCCACCACGCTGTTTCGCGCCCGTTGATGCTCAGCTTGTGATTACTACTCCTTCTAACCGGTATTCTAAATTACTATTTCTTGGTTCTCTAACTCCACTCTGTTGATTCGTAACAAACTGATATTCAGCACATTTCACAGTCTCGCTTTTGCTTCTCATAAATACAATAAGATTATTTTAAGCAAATGTCTACCCTGCTTTTGGTCCTGTGCCTATTATGCTTCGGACTATAGAGTTTTAGAAAGTGTGGTGGAAGATTCCATGAGTGCAGAGTGTGAGTGCAGAGTGTGAGTGCAGAGTGTGAGTGCAGAGTGAGTTTGCAGAGTGAGTGTGCAGAGTAGTGAGTGTGCAGAGTAGTGAGTGTGCAGAGAGAGTGTGTAGAGAGAGTGTGCAGAGAGAGTGTGCAGAGTGCAGAGTAGTGAGTAGTGAGTGCAGAGTAGTGAGTGCAGAGTAGTGAGTAGTGAGTAGTGAGTGCAGAGTAGTGAGTAGTAAGTGCAGAGTAGTGAGTAGTGAGTGCAGTGAGTGCAGAATAGTGAGTGCAGAGTACTGAGTAATGAGTGCAGAGTAGTGAGTAGTGAGTGCAGAGTAGTGAGTGCAGAGTAGTGAGTGCAGAGTAGTGAGTAGTGAGTGCAGAGAAGTGAGTAGTGAGTGCAGAATAGTGAGTGCAGAGTAGTGAGTGCAGAGTAGGGAGTGCAGAGTAGTGAGTAGTGAGTGCAAAGTAGTGAGTGCAGAGTAGTGAGTGCAGAGTAGTGAGTGCAGAGTAGTGAGTGCAGAGTAGTGATTGCAGAGTAGTGAGTGCAGAGTAGTGAGTGCAGAGTAGTGAGTAGTGAGTGCAGAGTAGTGAGTGCATAGTAGTGAGTGCAGAGTAGTGAGTGCAGAGTCGTGAGTAGTGAGTGCAGAGTAGTGAGTAGTGAGTGCAGAGTAGTGAGTGCATAGTAGTGAGTGCAGAGTAGTGAGTGCAGAGTCGTGAGTAGTGAGTGCAGAGTAGTGAGTAGTGAGTGCAGAGTAGTGAGTGCAGAGTAGTGAGTAGTGAGTGCAGAGTAGTGAGTAGTGAGTGCAGAGTAGTGAGTGCATAGTAGTGAGTGCTGAGTAGTGAGTAGTGTGTAGTGAGTGCAGAGTAGTGAGTAGTGAGTGCAGAGTAGTGAGTAGTGAGTGCAGAGTAGTGAGTAGTGAGTGCAGAGTAGTGAGTGCAGAGTAGTGAGTAGTGAGTAGTGAGTGCAGAGTAGTGAGTAGTGAGTGCAGAGTAGTGAGTAGTGAGTGCAGAGTAGTGAGTAGTGAGTGCAGAGTAGTGAGTAGTGAGTGCAGAGTAGTGAGTAGTGAGTAGTGAGTGCAGAGTAGTGAGCAGTGAGTAGTGAGTGCAGTTAGTGAGTAGTGAGTGCAGAGTAGTGAGTGCAGAGTAGTGAGTAGTGAGTAGTGCGTGCAGAGTAGTGAGTGCAGAGTAGTGAGTAGTGAGTGCAGAGTAGTGAGTAGTGAGTGCAGAGTAGTGAGTAGTGAGTGCAGAGTAGTGAGTGCAGAGTAGTGAGTGAGTGCAGAGTTGTGAGTGCAGAGTAGTGAGTAGTGAGTGCAGAGTAGTGAGTAATGAGTAGTGAGTGCAGAGTAGTGAGTAGTGAGTGCAGAGTAGTGAGTAGTGAGTAGTGAGTGCAGAGTAGTGAGTAGTGAGTGCAGAGTAGTGAGTAGTGAGTGCAGAGTAGTGAGTAGTGAGTGCAGAGTAGTGAGTGCAGCGTAGTGAGTAGTGAGTAGTGAGTGCAGAGTAGTGAATAGTGAGTAGTGAGTGCAGAGTAGTGAGTAGTGAGTAGTGAGTGCAGAGTAGTGAGTAGTGAGTGCAGAGTAGTGAGTGCAGAGTAGTGAGTAGTGAGTAGTGAGTGCAGAGTAGTGAGTAGTGAGTGCAGAGTAGTGAGTAGTAAGTGCAGAGTAGTGAGTAGTGAGTTCAGAATAGTGAGTGCAGAGTAGTGAGTAGTGAGTGCAGAGTAGTGAGTGCAGAGTAGTGAGTAGTGAGTGCAGAGTAGTGAGTGCAGAGTAGTGAGTGCAGAGTAGTGAGTGCAGAGTAGTGAGTAGTGAGTGCAGAGTAGTGAGTAGTGAGTGCAGAGTAGTGAGTAGTGAGTGCAGAGTAGTGAGTGCAGAGTAGTGAGTGCAGAGTAGTGAGTGCAGAGTAGTGAGTGCAGAGTAGTGAGTAGTGAGTGCAAAGTAGTGAGTGCAGAGTAGTGAGTAGTGAGTGCAGAGTAGTGAGTAGTGAGTGCAGAGTAGTGAGTAGTGAGTGCAGAGTAGTGAGTAGTGAGTAGTGAGTGCAGAGTAGTGAGTAGTGAGTGCAGAGTAGTGAGTGCAGAGTAGTGAGTAGTGAGTGCAGAGTAGTGAGTGCAGAGTAGTGAGTAGTGAGTGCAGAGTAGTGAGTGCAGAGTAGTGAGTGCAGAGTAGTGAGTAGTGAGTAGTGAGTGCAGAGTAGTGAGTGCAGAGTAGTGAGTAGTGTTGGACCCGGCCTCATGGCGTGGTCCTACCCCTCCCGCATGGCGGGCCCAGGACGACATCGGCCCTCCGCCCAGCATCGGGCAGCCCTTTTGCCCAACACTGCACGCCCCAACATTGCTGGTCCGGCCACCATCCCGGACCCCCACTACCGACCTGGCTCCATCGTTGGCCCCTCACGACCTAAGCACGAGGCCGCGCCCGACTCCATCTTGGGCCCACCACGTCACGACCACGTGGCCTCGGCCCCGGCCCAGGCCCCAGCGAAGCCCAGACATCGAGGCACCAAGATCCACCCAGGTGGTCGAGTGGCCACTCGACAGATCCCGGAGAAAAGGGTGTTTCGATGGCCCTCCAGCCGTCCCCGGGCGCCTGGTTTCGATCGCCCTCCGGCCTCCCTGGGCGCTGGCTCCACCCCCCTGCTGGGTGTCTGGACACCCTCATCCCGGCCCCTCTGACCCCCAGGCGCGAGGGTCCGGACATCAAAGGACTCCAGTCCTATATCTGGGCCAGCCCTGGATTAGGACGTCAGTTGTATCCTGGACTGGAAGCCCTGCTGACGCTGTCACGGCCGACACCAGACGAACTCATCTCCGGTAACCTAAACCATCTGAGAGCCTGCTGGCGCTGCCGCGGCCTACCTTGCTGAAACCATCTTGAGAGCCTGCTGGCGCTGCCGCGGCCTACCTTGCTGAAACCATCTTGAGAGCCTGCTGGCGCTGCCGCGGCCTACCTTGCTGAAACCATCTTGAGAGCCTGCTGGCGCTGCCGCGGCCTACCTTGCTGAAACCATCTGAGAGCCTGCTGGCGCTGCCGTGGCCTACCTTGCTGAAACCAGCCTGAGAGCCTGCTGGCGCTGCCGCGGCCCGACCTCTCGGAACCCCCCAGCTCGAGGATTGAGAGCTGTGCGTAGGGTATCCCTTCTTCCACCCGAGTTGAGACTGTCCCGCTACCCTACCCCCCTTTATGAGACTTTACGGATCCTTCGATCTGCCTGTATATACTGCCAAGAACCAGCAACCTTTATTACCTATAAAAGCTTAAGATCTCGACCTCTGGTGTGGTGTCCGTCTGTAGTGTTGTGATTATTCTGCTGTACGATCCTAGGAGAGGACCCTCACCCAGGAGGCCTCTCGGTAACGCTCGGCTACTTCTCGAAGGAGAGGTGGACCTAGGGGTGGTCAGTCAGACATCTTCTGCCTCCCCCGGGGTCGCCTTTCTAACATTGGTGGCAAGCGCCGGGATCCGAGCCCACGCAGATCGTACAGAGAGTGATTCACTCACTACCAAGAAAAACACACTACGACCATGAGCACAGAATTCCAGAAAGAGAAAATGGAAGACTACAGTCACAAGGAGCTAAAGCAATTCTGCAAAGACCTAGGCATCGCTACCACTGGCTTAAGCACCAAAGAAGACTTTAAATCGGCCCTGCAGGCCTGGGTGGACGCCGGCGAGGCACCACCCCCGAGTGAAGATAACCCGGGCCCGAACGGAGGCCCGGAGGCCGAGACGAACCCAGCGGGAGGGAGACCCGCAAACCCAGACACGGGCCTCTCCCACGAAGACGCCCGAGAACGAGAGAGGAACCGGCTCCACGAGTTGGATCTTGCTCGACTCAGACAAGAAGGAGAAATCCAACTGGCAGAAAGGAAGTTAGCCCTTGAGGAGAAAAAACTCATGCTCGAGCACGAGCGCGTCCTCAAAGAAATGGAACTGAAAGCCAAGGCAAACGAGTCTGCCATCGCCGGGGGTAAGACCTCACCCCCGCCGGTGGACCCGAAGGTACACATACCCAAGGATGTCGTCAAAGAGTACTATAAGAACGACGACATCCAACAGTGGTTCAAAGCCTACGAGGTCGCCATGGCCGCCCATCGAGTACCCCTCAAGGACTGGGGCGCCGGCCTGTGGGGGAAGTTTATCAACGAAGGGAGGGACGCCCTGCTGGAGCTCCCTGATACCGAGATGACCTCGTACGAGCACATGAAGACCGCCCTCCTCACTCGCTACGGGCTCACCCCCGAGATGTACCGGCAGCGATTCAGAGACTGCAAGAAAATCCCCGGTACCACGTGGGTGGAGTACGTGAACTTTTACAGCAGAGCCTTCGAGGGGTGGGTCAGAGGCTGCCAGGTCACCACCTTCCAGCAGTTGATCGACCTCATTCTATGGGAACATCTGTCCAATAATTGCTTCATCGAACTCCGGCAACACCTCCTCGACAGCAAATTGACTGAGCCACGAAAACTCGCTGTCGAGGCGGATAGATGGATGAGCACCCGAGTTCCCCGGAGTCCACTGGGAGACTTCGGCCGGGGATCCCGGGGAACCACCGACCACGAGGCGGCGGAGTAGGCCAGAGCAAGGGTCGAGATGTCCCCCGGGGGTCCTCCCCTACCTCCACGTCGCCAGCCCTGGGCCAGAGAGGGGGCCCCCCAGCCAGACCGGGCCCCGCCCGAACGTTACGTGCCACAGATGCCAGCGACTGGGTCATTATGCGAATGACCCTCTCTGCCCAATGAATCAGCGACCCGGCACCACCGGTCCCCCAACCCGCCAGATCGCAGCCGCTGCCCTGGGTGAAGAAAGGAGTGAGGAGGAGGACGACAACCCCGAGCAAGCCGAGTGGGAGCCCGCCGCCATGACCTTAGCATGCCTGGGTACTCACGACCTGATCCCCCGAGGCCCGATCCCCGGCAACACCCAGAAATACCGCCAGTAGGTCACCATCAATGGACGCCGGACCGAAGCCCTCCGTGACACTGGGGCCAGCGTGACAGCGGTCCGCTGCCATCTGGTGACCCCGGAACAGATCCTTCCTAACGTCCTGTGTCCAGTCCAGTCCGCAGATAACTCAGAGACTTTGTGCCAGATGGCCCGCATCCCCTTCGAGTGGGGGAGAGTGTCGGGCGTGCTGAAAGTGACTGTCCGCGACGATGCCCCCGTGGACTGCCTCCTTGGGAACGACCTGGAAAGTTCCCCCTGGGCTAGCGTCGAACGGGGAGAGCACCTGGGGATGCTAGGCCTTCCCGAGTGGGTCTGTGCGACCACCTGCTCCATGACCGCCCGAGCCTCCCCCCCAGCGGGGGAAGCTCCCACCGAGGAGCCGGAGTGGCCTGCCCCTCCACCGCCCGTCGTCCCCGAGGATGCCGACCCCGAACACTGCCCCCAAGGGCCCGACCAAGAAGATCTCACCGAGCTCGACCACCTCCCAGAACTCGCTCAATGGCGCCAAGAAGGTGGCCCCACCTGTGAACATTTCCGGCAGGAACAGAAAACCTGCCCCTCCCTCGAGGGGATTCGACAGCAAGCCGCTACCCAAGCAGCTGGAGACCCCGCGGGGTCCCACTGGATCTTTTGGGACAACGACCTTCTCTACAGTGAGCAAAAGATTGCTAAACTAGGGGCCGGCCGGGTACTGGTCGTCCCCCTCCGATTCAGAGACTTCCTCCTGAACTTAGCACATGATGTGCCCCTCGCCGGGCACCTGGGGCAGGACAAAACTTACAGCCGCCTGGTGACCCATTTCTTCTGGCCAAAAATGCGTACCGATGTGCATAACCACTGCAGGACCTGCCCGACCTGTCAAGCCAGCGGGAAGAGCGGGGGGAAAGTCAAAGCCCCGCTCCAGCCGTTCCCCGTGGTGACTACCCCCTTTGAGCGAGTGGGGATAGACATCGTAGGGCCCCTGGACCCTCGAACCTCGCAGGGGCACCGCTTCATCCTCGTCCTGGTTGACCATGCTACCCGCTATCCCGAAGCCATTCCTCTCCGAACCATCACAGCCCCCGTGGTGGGCCGAGCCCTCATGAGCATCTTCTCCCGAGTTGGCTTCCCCCGAGAAGTCGTGAGTGATCGAGGCTCCAACTTTATCTCGAAGCATATGCGGTCCCTATGGCAACAGTGCGGGGTCGCCTATAAATTCACCACCCCGTATCATCCCCAAGGAAATGGACTAGTGGAACGATTTAACAGAACATTGAAGGGGATGATCAAGGGCTTAGAAGAACCACTCCGGCGCAAATGGGATGTCCTGCTACCTTGCCTCCTGTTCGCCTACCGAGAGGTACCCCAGAAGTCCCTGGGGTTCAGCCCCTTTGAACTCTTGTACGGACACCCGGTCCGAGGCCCCCTCAGCCTGGTCAAGGAAGGCTGGGAGACAGCAGTTCGAGAGGCCCCACCTGATGTCTACCGGTACCTCCTGACCCTCCGCAATCAGACTCGGAAGTTCCGGAAACTTGCCGAGGCCAACCTGGAGGCTAGTCAGGAGGAGATGAAACGCTGGTATAACCAGAACGCCTCGTCCATCGAATTCGAGCCGGGCCAGCAGGTCTGGGTCATGTCCCCAGTCGAACCTTGTGCCCTCCAGGACAAATGGACGGGGCCCTTCAAAGTGGTGGAGCGCAAGAGCCCAGTCACCTATCTGGTGGACATGGAGTCCCCCCGGAACCCCCTCCAAATTCTGCACGCTAACCGGCTCAAGCCACACTTTGCACGCACTGAACTGAGCCTGCTGCTAGCGACCGATGACGGAGCGGAGGACGACTCCGAACCCCTACCAGATCTCCTCCGCACCACTGAGAAAGACGGCTCCATCGAAGGGGTCACGCTCTCCTCTTCCCTGACCCCAGAGCAGCAACTGGACTGCCGGAAGCTGCTGGGGCAGTTTGCGGATCTGTTTTCCCTCACTCCGGGGGTCACCCGGTGGTGTGTCCACGATGTAGACACAGGAGACAGCCCGCCTGTAAAACACCGAGCTTTTCGAGTGCCCGACCGGGTTCGGGCCTGCATCCAATCCGAAGTGGCCAAGATGTTAGCTCTGGGGGTAGTCGAACCCTCCAACAGTCCCTGGGCCAGTCCCGTTGTCCTGGTCCCTAAAGCCGCCACCCCCGGAGCAGCTCCGGAGCTCCGGTTCTGTGTTGACTACAGGGGACTGAATGCCGTCACCAGGACCGACGCCCATCCCATCCCCAGGGCGGACGAATTGATCGATCGCCTAGGGGCCGCCAAATATCTCAGCACCTTCGATCTCACGGCGGGGTATTGGCAGATTGGCCTTACCCCTGGTGCACAGGAGCGATCGGCCTTCTCGACACCAGATGGCCACTATCACTTCAAAGTGATGCCCTTCGGCATGAAGAACGCACCAGCAACCTTCCAGAGACTAGTGAACCAGGTGCTGGCCGGTCTAGAGGAGTACAGCGCCGCCTATCTCGATGACATTGCAGTGTACAGCCTCCACTGGGATGAGCACCTGACCCACCTCTGGACAGTCCTGACGGCCCTTCGGCGGGCCGGACTCACCATCAAAGCCAGTAAGTGCCAGATAGGCCAAGGGTCCGTGACCTATCTGGGACACCAAGTGGGGAGCGGCCAAGTGGCTCCCCTCCAACCAAAGATAGACACCATTCGGGCCTGGGAGCCCCCGGTCACCCAAACCGCCGTCCGCGCCTTCCTGGGGCTCACCGGATATTATTGGCGATTCATAAAGAACTACGGGAGCATTGTGGGGCCCCTCACAGAACTGACCTCAAAGAAACTACCACAGAAGGTGCACTGGACCCCCGAGTGCCAGGCAGCCTTTGAAACTCTGAAGACTGCCATGTGCACCGCCCCTGTGCTACAGGCCCCAGACTACAGCAGAGAGTTTGTGGTCCAAACCGACGCCTCGGAGCACGGCATCGGGGGCGTACTGTCCCAAGTTAACTCCGAAGGCATCGACCAGCCTGTGGCCTTCATCAGCCGACGCCTACTGATCCGAACTCTTGCACCTGGAACTACCTTTGAGGCCCTGCTGACGCTGTCGCGGCCTGACCAAGCTGAACTATCTTCGAGGCCCTGCGGACGCTGTCGCGGCCTGACCAAGCTGAACTATCTTCGAGGCCCTGCGGACGCTGTCGCGGCCTGACCAAGCTGAACTACCTTTGAGGCCCTGCTGACGCTGTCGCGGCCTGACCAAGCGGAACTACCTTTGAGGCCCTGCTGACGCTGTCGCGGCCTGACCAAGCTGAACTATCTTCGAGGCCCTGCTGACGCTGTCGCGGCCTGACCAAGCTGAACTACCTTTGAGGCCCTGCTGACGCTGTCGCGGCCTGAACCCCTGAACTATCCAAGCACCAGTGGGTGCCGAGACTGTCCCGCTACCCCCTTTTTCCCCCGAGATCAAGACATTACGGGTCCCTCGATCCTTGCCGCTATCCTGCCAAGAACTTGCTTGGAGTACTTATATAAAGATTCTTGTGAACCTCCTTCCTGTGTAGTGTCTATCTGTAAGTAGTGTGATTACCCGGCTGTTACGATTGTAGGAGAGGAGCCTCGCCAAGGAGGCCTCCCTACGGTGCTCGGCCTATTCCATACAGAGAGGTGGGTCTCGGGGCGGACAGTCAGACACCTTCTGTCTCCCCTGGGGCCGCCTTTCCAACAGTGCAGAGTCGTGAGTAGTGAGTGCAGAGTAGTGAGTGCAGAGTAGTGAGTAGTGAGTGCAGAGTAGTGAGTGCATAGTAGTGAGTGCAGAGTAGTGAGTAGTGAGTGCTGAGTAGTGAGTAGTGTGTAGTGAGTGCAGAGTAGTGAGTAGTGAGTAGTGAGGTCAGAGTAGTGAGTGCAGAGTAGTGAGTGCAGAGTAGTGAGTGCGGAGTAGTGAGTAGTGAGTGCAGAGTAGTGAGTAGTGAGTACAGAGTAGTGAGTGCAGAGTAGTGAGTAGTGCGTTCAGAGTAGTGAGTAGTGAGTGCTGAGTAGTGAGTAGTGTGTAGTGAGTGCAGAGTAGTGAGTAGTGAGTGCAGAGTAGTGAGTAGTGAGTGCAGAGTAGTGAGTGCAGAGTAGTGAGTGCAGACTAGTGAGTAGTGAGTGCAGAGTAGTGAGTAGTGAGTGCAGAGTAGTGAGTGCAGAGTAGTGAGTGCAGAGTAGTGAGTGCAGAGCAGTGAGTGCAGAGCAGTGAGTGCAGAGTAGTGAGTGCAGAGTAGTGAGTAATGAGTAGTGAGTAATGAGTAGTGAGTAGTGAGTGCTGAGTAGTGAGTAGTGTGTAGTGAGTGCAGAGTAGTGAGTAGTGAGTGCAGAGTAGTGGGTAGTGAGTGCAGAGTAGTGAGTAGTGAGTGCAGAGTAGTGATTAGTGAGTAGTGAGTAGTGAGTGCAGAGTAGTGAGTGCAGAGTAGTGAGTAGTGAGTGCAGAGTAGTGAGTGCAGAGTAGTGAGTGCAGAGTGGTGAGTGCAGAGCAGTGAGTGCAGAGTAGTGAGTAGTGAGTGCAGAGTAGTGAGTGCAGAGTAGTGAGTAATGAGTAGTGAGTGCAGAGTAGTGAGTAGTGAGTGCAGAGTAGTGAGTAGTGAGTGCAGAGTAGTGAGTGCAGAGTAGTGAGTGCAGAGTAGTGAGTGCAGAGTAGTGAGTGCAAAGTAGTGAGTGCAGAGTAGTGAGTAGTGAGTGCAGAGTAGTGAGTGCAGAGTAGTGAGTAGTGAGTAGTGAGTACAGAGTAGTGAGTAGTGAGTGCAGAGTAGTGAGTAGTGAGTAGTAAGTGCAGAGTAGTGAGTAGTGAGTGCAGAGTAGTGAGTAGTGAGTGCAGAGTAGTGAGTAGTGAGTGCAGAGTAGTGAGTAGTGAGTGCAGAGTAGTGAGTGCAGAGTAGTGAGTAGTGAGTGCAGAGTAGTGAGTGCAGAGTAGTGAGTGCAGAGTAGTGAGTAGTGAGTGCAGAGTAGTGAGTAGTGAGTGCAGAGTAGTGAGTAGTGAGTAGTAAGTGCAGAGTAGTGAGTAGTGAGTGCAGAGTAGTGAGTAGTGAGTGCAGAGTAGTGAGTAGTGAGTAGTGAGTGCAGAGTAGTGAGTGCAGAGTAGTGAGTGCAGAGTAGTGAGTGCAGAGTAGTGAGTAGTGAGTAGTGAGTGCAGAGTAGTGCGTGCAGAGTAGTGAGTAGTGAGTAGTGAGTAGTGAGTGCAGAGTAGTGAGTAGTAAGTGCAGAGTAGTGAGTAGTGAGTGCAGAATAGTGAGTGCAGAGTAGTGAGTAGTGAGTGCAGAGTAGTGAGTGCAGAGTAGTGAGTAGTGAGTGCAGAGTAGTGAGTGCAGAGTAGTGAGTGCAGAGTAGTGAGTGCAGAGTAGTGAGTAGTGAGTGCAGAGTAGTGAGTAGTGAGTGCAGAGTAGTGAGTGCAGAGTAGTGAGTGCAGAGTAGTGAGTGCATAGTAGTGAGTGCAGAGTAGGGAGTGCAGAGTAGTGAGTAGTGAGTGCAAAGTAGTGAGTGCAGAGTAGTGAGTAGTGAGTGCAGAGTAGTGAGTGCAGAGTAGTGAGTAGTGAGTGCAGAGTAGTGAGTAGTGAGTGCAGAGTCATGAGTAGTGAGTGCAGAGTCGTGAGTAGTGAGTGCAGAGTAGTGAGTAGTGAGTGCAGAGTAGTGAGTGCAGAGTAGTGAGTAGTGAGTGCAGAGTAGTGAGTGCATAGTAGTGAGTGCAGAGTAGTGAGTAGTGTGTAGTGAGTGCAGAGTAGTGAGTAGTGAGTGCTGAGTAGTAAGTAGTGTGTAGTGAGTGCAGAGTAGTGAGTAGTGAGTGCAGAGTAGTGAGTAGTGAGTGCAGAGTAGTGAGTGCAGAGTAGTGAGTGCAGAGTAGTGAGTGCATAGTAGTGAGTGCAGAGTAGGGAGTGCAGAGTAGTGAGTAGTGAGTGCAAAGTAGTGAGTGCAGAGTAGTGAGTAGTGAGTAGTGAGTGCAGAGTAGTGAGTGCAGAGTAGTGAGTGCAGAGTAGTGAGTGCAAAGTAGTGAGTGCAGAGTAGTGAGTGCAGAGTAGTGAGTAGTGAGTGCAGAGTAGTGAGTGCAGAGTAGTGAGTGCAGAGTAGTGAGTAGTGAGTGCAGAGTAGTGAGTAGTGAGTGCAGAGTAGTGAGTAGTGAGTGCAGAGTAGTGAGTGCAGAGTTGTGAGTGTAGAGTAGGGAGTGCAGAGTAGGGAGTGCAGAGTAGGGAGTGCAGAGTAGGGAGTGCAGAGTAGGGAGTAGTGTGTGCAGAGTAGTGAGTAGTGAGTGCAGAGTAGTGAGTGCAGAGTAGTGAGTGCAGAGTGCAGAGTAGGGAGTGCAGAGTAGGAAGTGCAGAGTGCAGAGTAGGTAGTGCAGAGTGGGGAGTGCAGAGTGGGGAGTGCAGAGTGGTGAGTGCAGAGTGGTGAGTGCAGAGTAGTGAGTGCAGAGTAGTGAGTGCAGAGTAGTGAGTGCAGAGTAGTGAGTGCAGAGTAGTGAGTGCAGAGTGGTGTGTGCTGTTGAGTGCAGAGTGGTGTGTGCTGTTGAGTGCAGAGTGGTGTGTGCTGTTGAGTGCAAAGTGGTGTGTGCTGTTGAGTGCTGTGTGCTGTTGAGTGCAGAGTGCGGTGTATTGGCAATGTAAATGACAATGCCATTTATTTATGATTTAAAGAAAAAAAAAGAAATGTCATGAGCAATGCCAATAGCTATACCTTTAATGATGCCGAGACCATTGCATTGTAAATGCTTGTTCAATTGGGAGTTTCAGCAGCTGAATCGATCGGCGAGCTTTTTTATACCCCCAGATATAGCTACTACATATTCCATCAAGCTTTTTAAAAAAAAAGATTATTAAGGCGTAAAGGAATAGATCTAAATAAGTAAAATAATTTAGGAACAATTTTCATTTTAATTAAATTAATTCATCCGACAAAGCGAAGTGGTATTTTATGCCATTTTTTAATGAAAGAGTTACTTCTTTTAATAATGAATTATAATTAAGTGTAATTATTTCATCTATATTCGCAGAGATTTTTACTCCCAAATATACAGCGTTTATACCCATACTTTGATCGGAAGCCAATGGTTTATAATTAGTGATAACCTGTGTTTTATTTAAATTTAGTTTATAGCCGGAAATGTCTCCAAATTTTTGGGCTTCCTGAGTTATCGCTGGAATAGCTTTCACTACATCAGTAGTGAAGATTGCAATGTCATCCACGTACAGAGTTATTTTTACAGTACTCATACCATGTTGGAAAGGGATTATATCTGTTTGAGACAGGAGCGCATTCAAAAATGGTTCCAAAGAAAGCGCAAAGAGCAAGGGTGACATAGGGCACCCTTGCCGAGTACCCCTTGCTATTGGAAATCCTGATTAAATCATACCTGCGTAGCTTATTTTAGCAGTCGGATGATCATATAATGACCGAATCCAGCAACGGTATTTATCCTGAAAGCCGAAAGATTTGAGTACTGCCCATAAATAATCCCACCCCACTTGGTCAAATGCTTTCTCAGCATCTAGCATAACCATTCCGAGTGGGGTGGATTCGGTTAGTGCAAAATCAAAGGCAGTAATAGACATATTGATATGGGCGGTGGTGTCTCTCCCCATAACAAAGCCATGCTGTTGTATGTTAACCTACTCCGGCATGAGGAGAGTTAATCGGGTAGCCAGGATTTTCGCAAAGGCCTTGGCATCCGCATTAATTAAAGAAATCAGCCTGTATGACCCGTATTGATCTGCGGGTTTTATTTTTTTAAGAAAAAATACAATTTTTGCAATGTTCCATGAATCAGGGGCTTTCCCTGTTTCACCAATTGAGTCTATAACTAAGCTAAAAAGAGGGAGTAGTTCCTGAATGCAAATTTTATACAGTTCAATGGGGAGCAGGTCCTCTCCAGCTGCTTTACCAGAGGGGAGAGAAGCAATTGAGAGCCCAATCTCTGTGGGGGTAATTTTTGTTTCTAGTTGACTAATTTTTTCTCTGATTGGGTGATCCAGTAAATGAATATTGAGATATGATAGTATATGATCATTAGAAGGAGATATTTCCGAAGTATATAGCAGACTGTAATATTTAACAAATTGATCAAGTATCTGTTCTGGCTGGTTATAAATCACCATATTGTTATCCTTAATAGCCTTGATAAAAGTTTTAGCCTGCTTATCAGCTACCTTGTAAGCTAGCACCTTTCCAATTCTGTCACCACTTTCATACTGCGACAGATGATATTTATGAAGTTTTGCACTATATGTCTCCCTTAATTTTTTTTAGTAGCTGATTGCAGGTTCGCCAATTCCATTCTTATCTCAACAGAATTCGAATCTCCTTGTAACAAAGCTGCTGCTAACCGAATTTCCAAAGATAGTATTTTGGAAGTTGCAGATTTAACCTCTTTCTGAGATTCTGAATTCTTTCTGAAAACAGATTGTTGGGCAAAGCCCCTTATACTAGCTTTACATGCATCCCATACTGATATCACAGCCGCAGTGTTCACATTAATATCAATAAATTAAATAATATGCCCCTTCAGTTGGGAAATAAAAACAGAATCCGACAATCAGTATCTAGGAAACGTAAATTTCCGAATTCCCTGTTTCCTAGTAGATATGTTAACTTCCAATAGAATAGGATTGTGGTCAGATGTAATTCTTGGGCATAATTCTATAGTGCAGTTATCCAACATTTTATCTGTAGCCCAGACCATGTCTATCCGGGAGCATAATTTGTGAGACGCAGAGTAGTAAGTATAACCGGCTATATTTGGATATATTGTGCGCCAGACATCTTTTAGATTATGCAACCGACTTAGTTCACATATAGCGGATCTAACTTTACGCATGCGCCGAAAAGCACCACATCTGGTAGTATCTATATCGTAATTCATAACACAATTGAAATCTCCCATGATCAACAGTTCTCCTTCCCAATCTAACAGTTCGATGTTTAATCGATCATACATGGATGGTTCATCAATATTAGGACCGTAAACCACACAGAATACATATTTACAGTGTTCAAATTGTGCTTGAATGATTACCCATCTCCCTTTTGGATCCTGAGCCATGCGTGTAATTTCAATAGAAAACTGTTTTTGTTTCAGTATAGCTACCCCCCGGATTGAGGCAGCCAAAGTTGAGCAAGTGATAAGCTCATATCCTAATTGTCCCAAAAGTTTTCTATCCTGATATCCTATATGAGTTTCTGAGAGCATAGCAAAATGATGTTTATACATATTAAGCTCCTCCTGAACCAATCTCCTCTTATTTTTATTGTTGAGACCAGCCACGCTCCAAACTATACACCTAAGAAAAAACATCTTTAACAAGCATGTAAATCATCTTCCTCTGCACTCTAAAAGACCAGAATATAAATGTCATGTTTAAATTCAATTTGACAGTACTGACTCTTGCAATGAAATTTTCCACCCTATTTTCCACCCTATTTGGCCACCCGCCCAGCAACCCATTCTCACCCGCCCCACCCTTTAGTCCCTCTGAGGAGATTATCCCACTATACCCTACTGCCGTTGAAGAGGCAGCTCTGCTGAGTGGCAGCCAGGAGGGTCTAGACACCGATCCCCCACCAAAAACCCAGTATTGAACCCTAGATCAGAAAGAGAAAAAAAGAAAAGTAAAAAAAGCAATTGTTTTATTAATTTGTTTAAACCCGTTCGCTATATTATTTGATGAACCTGCTTTAATTTCTATATGAGTATTTAATGTACGTAGAGCTAAGCAATTTTGTCTCTTATACTGTATCTACCAATTACCCTTTCATTGGTGTTCAAGAGCCTAGCTTAGGGGCCGATTACGATAGCGGATTTCCCGCATCCACCGGGCCGGCGGAAGCCACCGCCGGCCCGGAGGATGCGGAAAATCCGCCGGGGAGCCTTGCAAGACCCACCGCCATATTAGGATGGCTGGTGGGTCTTACTATCTGTCCGCCGCTTTTCCGCCGCGGGCGGATTCCGCCCGCGGCGGAAAAGCATTAACATGGCTGGTGGTGTCTATCAGACACCGCCAGCCATATTAGGATGACTGCGGAAAGATGCCTTTACACGGCGGCATTTCCGCCGTGTAAAGGCATACGGATTTGTGTTTGGGGGCCCGTTGAGGGCCCCCAGGGGTGAAGGGGGTGGGGGTGGGGGGTGCACATGGGGGGTACCTATGGTACCCCCCTGCATTTGCCTGCACAAAGCGGCAGGCACCGCGAGGTGCCTGCCGCTTTGTACATGCAAATGCACAACTTACTTTTTTATCATTGCGGCGGGTGCTGCTTCAAGCAGCACCCGCCGCAATGATAAAAATACAGGATGTGACCGCCAGGGTGGCGGTCACATCCTAATTTGCACGGAGGGACCGCCGCTGCCCCTGCGGACGGTCCCTCCTTCTCTATGGTGGCGGACGGACTCATGTCCGTCCGCCATCATAATCAGCCCCTTAGTTAGGGCCAGTTCAGCTTTTTTTAAATCTGTGAAAAAATACACATGTCCATTCTTAATCACCTTAAGACGGGCCGGTTCCTGAAGATAAACATCCCATTCTATAGATTTAAAAGAATCAATTGTCTGACGAAGCTTCCATCGCCTCTCCATAGTGTTTTTGCTCAAATCTGAACGAACAAAAAATTTGATATTTTCTTCCGTAACAGGGGTATTAGATCTGGCTTTTAATGATACAGCCTGTCTCAGTAAGTAATTACTGAAATAGATAAGGAGGGTACGTGGGAACTTGCTGTCCTTATTTTTCTGAAAGAGAGGTAGTCTATGCACTCTTTGCAATTGCGAGTCCCAGTCCTAATCCGAAAGATCTAAAAAAGCCTTCTGGAATAGTTTGAAGACATAGGCCCTAGGGTCTGCTCCTTCAGATCCCTCAGGTACCCCAAAAAGGCGAAGATTCTGCCGTCTAGCACGATTTTCCATATCCTCCAGTTTAGTTTCCAAGACAGTTAGTCGCTCAGTATGTTGTTTGGTTAAAGATTCTGTTTGTGCAGCTCCCTCCTCCACATCCACAACTCTTTGCTTAAGTTCTTCCATCTCCTGAGTTATCCCCGCTATTTTACTAGTAAGCTCTAGTAAGGAGTTCTGTAATTTGTTGTTATCCTCCCTTAATTGAAGGAAATGTTGTTGTTCTTCATGCCGATGGTCTGTAAGAATCTTCATTATTAAATCCAGAGAAGAAGAGGTAAGATGATCTGTGTCAGGCATTTCCTCAGAGGCCAGTAGCCCATTAGTACGTGTTAGAGCCATCGTTGGAGCTGGAGTTACAGCATCTGATATAACAACTGTAGTGGCAGGTGTGGCGTCTAAAGTATCAGATGGGTACACGACTAGAACCGGGCTTGGAGCGTCAGCAGCCATGATGCCACAGGTCGGATCCATACGGGCTGGTTCAGCGCCTGCATGAGCAGGGATAAGAGTGGAGCGCAGAACATCATCCAACATAGAAGAAGGGCTTTCGCCATCTCTGACATTTGTCTCTTCCACAGAGCTGGTGCCCGACAGTCGTAAAGCCATATACTTAACCCCGCCTTTTGCTTGAATCCATTTTCTTATGGGGCTTTCGTCTTTAATAGGCTTTACACCTAATTTAGCTGGGGAGATGCCAAGATTAGACGAATTACAGTTGCCTTTCTTAAGTCTAACTTTCGCTTTTACTTTTCCCTTTTTACACCCAAGGGGTTTGCTAATGCTTGCCCCTGTAGCAGGTCTGCCGATCTCCTCTTCTTCTTCAGGGATTTCCTCATACTCCGCGCTCAGACTCTCCTCTAGCTCTTCTATGGTTAAGCCACCTGGCCCAGCAGATCATAGCGCGGTCGAACGCTCGGCGCTCTCAGTCCAAGCAGCCAGCGCCGGCACCAGCCCCCGGCAAGACGCAGTATCCAGCGTTATTCCAGTAAACACTACATTTTCAAGCAGGTTTTTAGTACAACGAAGACAGCAGAAGCAGTTGCTTTAACTTAGTATAGCAGTTTCTCTCTCGCGTAGCCGCCGGGCGGTGGGGAACCGGGAGCCTCCGTAGCTGCAACCACTCAGAGGCGGCGTCAATCCGCCATCTTGATTCTCCTCACAGATTCCACACTTTCCATCACTGAATAGTGAGGGAAATGTGTTTTTTGTTAACAAAGTTTGAGGTTTGTAAGGATTCGGGGTAACAACTCCTGGTGAAAGCCACAGAAGTCACCCCATCCTGGATTCCCCTTGGTGTCTAGTTTTGAAAAATATACAGGTTTGCTATTTTTCCCAAGGTGCCAGCTGCTCTAGGACCCAAAATCCACAGGTGGGCACATTCCCCAAAAAGTCAGTGCCTAGTGGCCCTTCTGCTGCCCTGAGGAAGGGGAACATCGAGGGCTATTACCCTGATATGCCCCCTAGGGGGCAGCAAGATGGTGGCTATTTTTTGGGGGTTGGAGGCATTGGTATGCCCATTCTGGGCAGCCCCACCCGTTTTGTATAAAAAAGCCAGCATAATTGCTGGTGTTTAGTGGGCTCTCTGCCCCCCTGGGGTGCAGATCAGGGGCTACTGCCCCATCTGCCTCCTGGGGATGGCAGAAAGATTGTGGCATCTTTTTTGTGGGTATGGGGGAATTGGCATACCCATTCTGGGAAGCCCCTACCCCTAAATTTCATAAAAATGTATCCCTGGTGCCTAGTGGACTTTCTGCCCCACGAGGGGGCAGATAAGGGGCTGTTGCCCCATCTGTCTTCCGAGGGCGACAGAAAGACTATGGCCTTTTTTAGGGGTTGGGGCATTGGCTTGCCGATTCTTAGCAGCCCCCCTAACTTTGGAAAACAAAATCCCTGGTGCCTAGTGGGCTTTCTGCCCCCCCTGGGGGGCAAGTCAGAGGCTATTGCTCCCATATGCCTCCTGGGGTGGGCAGAAAGGCTTTTGTTTTCTTGGGCGAGTAGGGTTGGGGCATTAGCATGCCCATTCTGGGCAGCCCCATCCCTGGCCTATAAAGAAAATAACCCCTGGTGTCTTGGGTGCTTTCTGCCCCCCAGGTGTGGCAGATTGGGGGCTACTGCCCCCATCTTCCCCCGGGGGGGCAGAAAGATGTCTATGGCAAAATGTAGTGGGGGAGCAAAGGCCCTTGCCCAAGGGGCCGAAGCAGGAATCCACTAGGGAAGGGTACTATTGGAAAGGGGAGATTCTCCCCTTTCCAACAATACCTCTCCCAAGTGTTTCGGCGCTTGGGGATGAGATAGCCCCACGAGCACCGAAACAATTAAACTGAAGCTAAGTTTCAGTTTCATTTTCAATGCAATGACTCCAGCGTGCCATGCGTGCGATCGTCATTGTATTGGAAATGCAAAACGGCCTCGGGAGGTTCGGGAAGCTCTTCCCCAACCTCCCGAGGGCAAAAAAAAAAGGAAATCCCTCTGATGTATGCAGCAGAAGGATTTAGTGCTCCTTTACTCATGACAGAATGGTTTTGTCATGAGCACAGGAGCACTGGTTCTCACGATGGAACCATTCCGTCATGAACACCAAAAGGGTTAAGGGGCTTTAAAACCCAAAATAGGTGCTGAGTAAGGTTTGGGCTGGTTTTAGGTCGGCGCATTTTAAGTTGTCAGTGGCAGTAAGTGAGCGGTTAGCACGTCAGGCAGCATCATTGATGTGCTGCATTCAGCCCACGTAGCTTGGTGAAGCACCATAGACCCGGGCACGTGCAAATGTGTACAGCGTTCTAGCTTGCGCTGTATGATTTATATTAGGCAGTAGAATATTGGAGTAGAGGCACGTGCGAGGTGTGCTCTGCATACCGGCACACGTGGAATAGCTTTCAATACTGTTTGAGCAAGACGCATGTTAAAGCACATAATGAGGTGACCTTGCCACAGGAATTACCTAAATCTTGAGGCCATTAGGGCACATGCAAGTGCAGCACGCCGGAATTGTGTGGAGAAGGAAGGAGTCTGGGAAATGAGTTGAGCTATAATGCTTGTGATAGGGTGGCCATTTTAGAATGGGATACTAGGATTTGGAATGAAAAGATTATAAGTCAGCCTTCTTCTGGGCTAGAACGGTTGATAATTTGTTCTAGTCAGTTTCTTCACACTGTGAGTCTGTTGTCATAGGGAATGTTAGGTTTGTGTGCTTTCTGAGGAAATAATAAACTCTATCACTAGAGTCTATCAGGTGAAGAAGCATATTAATTTGAGATTTTGGGAAGGTTTCATTAGATTTGGATTGGTTGTTAATTAAGCAGGAGAATGGAGTGTGAAAAGGTTTCACAGATGAATATTGATGAAAAGGTACAGGAATGTGTATCCAAATCAGTTTCTTCTTTGGCATCCCAGTTGAGTAAAAAAATTGGATGATTGAATGGAGAGAGTAGAGAAGAAATATGGTGGGAAAAAAGTGGAAGCTGAGCAGTTTTGGTCTGTTGAGGAGGCAATTGTTAAAGATGGAGGGTTGAATGGAGGTCATAAGGTGAATCAAAAAACTAAACATCTCCAGAAGGAGAAGGGATTTAAGGCAAAAATATATTACCATTCAAAGGAAAAACAAAGGGTAACTCTGATGGAGTTGAATGAAAGGTTATTAAGGCCGGTAAGAGGGATCACAGGGCAGTTGCCTGTGATGAGTGTTCCAGTAGCGGAGACATCTTGATCTTGTGTTCATCAGATCTGTGAGACTCTGATCAGGAAGAGATATGAGAAAAGAAAGTTTAGATAGAGTGAGAGTAATGATCAGGATTATCAAGTGAAGGATCCCTCTGGGAGTTTATGTTCGGCCCTCTTTAACCTCAGTGGGTTCCAGCACAGCATGCAGCGGAATGCATGAACTACTGGATTAGGGGGGAAATGCCTAAAGAGGTGTGGACAAGACCTTAGCCTGAGTGTCCAAGGCCATCTATGGCCAATAAGGTGGCTTTTATACCTGAGCGAGACTCTAAAATGTTGACGTTTCTCAATAAGTCCGGAAGAGATCCTAGAAGGGGTCTCAAGGAGGGTTTGAAAGGATGTCAGGATCGTTTATTATAGGTCTTTGAGCCTATGACAAAGATCTCTTATATGAGTGAGGATGCTTATTTGCAGAAGACTGGCAAACACAAATGCAGCTTTGTGTGCAGAGGGCAGGAAAAGCATTCTTATGACAATAGCTTTGAAGTTGGCTGAGCTCGCTAATAAAGACTCAGCTCAGAAGGCAAAGGACCTGTTGTTTGGGGACAAGTTTATGAAGGAGATGGTGAAGTGCGCCGGTGCATTTAATTCAAGTCAGAAAGTGCAGAAGGATATAAGGAAGGTTTTCAGTGGGGCAGGGAGATGTGGGGTTGATTCTGCGGCTGTCGATTTGGAATCATGGGGACTTCTTTTTGACGTGGGTGCAGACCCTACAGACATCAAGCCTCTGGCTTGATATTTGTAAGGAAAGGAGCAAAGACAAACCAGAGGAGACAGGAAGACACAGGGACAACAAGGCATGTTGTTTAAGAGACCCTTTGTGTAGCCATGTAAAACTGGGTGGCAGACTTGCCCATTTTTTATAGAATTCGAAAGAGATTACAGCAGATCTGTGGGTATTGCAAAGAGTACAAGGGTACTGGATAGATTTTGTAGAGGTACCAGTGCAGAAGGGTTGGCCAAGGCCAGTAAAGAGAATGCTAGATCAGAAAGTACACAAACTAGAGAAAAAAAGGAGAAAGAGAAAAAGTAGGGAATTTGAGACTGGGGTTTGTAAGCAATTTATTTTTCGTGGAGAAAAAGGACAAGGGAATGAGGCCTGTTATAAATTTGAATGAGTTGAACAAATGGGTTCAATACAGTCATTTCAAGATGGAAGGAATTCATATGCTGAGAGACCTGTTGAGAAAGGGAGATTGGTTAACACCACTGGATTTAAAGTGACGGTTCCAGTTTGCAAGTAACCAAGAGATTTTCTCAGGTTCCAGTGGCGATACGGTAACATGGAGCCAAAAGCCTCCCATTTGGATTGATGTCAGCTCCCTGGAGTTTTACAAAGGTGATGAGACCAATTGTTATTTGGTTGTGGACAAGAGGCATCAGATTAATAGTGTATTCAGACAACATTTTGATAATGGCAGAGAACAAGGGATTTGCTCAGGAGCACACGGAGTTGGCAGTGTGAGTGATAGAGGATCTTGAGTTTGTAATGAAGAGGAAAAAGTAATGTCTGGAACCAGATCAGGAGATGGTATTTTTAGGATTTCAGTTATGGACGTTGGAATAAATGTTGAGGTTACCCATAGAGAAGGTGAGTAAGATTTGCAGGGAGATAAAGAGGATGTTAGCAAGCGATTGGGTGACTTTACGTCAGATAGCGAGGATACTGGGGTTGTTATTGACCCCAATTCAAGCAGTATTTCCAGCCCCACTGCATTATTGACTTTTGCAGAGGTTGAAGGCCAGGTTTCTTCGAATAGGGATGAGATAGTCCCAGAAGGTACAGGTGGATTCAGTGACAACGGGCTAGTTGAATATTTGCTTAGGAAACTTGGAAGGTTGGATGGGAAGGGCCATTTTTGGCGACATTCCAGATATGGTGATAGAATCGGATGCTAACCCACAGGGTTGGGGAGCAAGGTGCGGTTCCCTGGCAACAGGGGGAAAGTGGACAAAGCAAGAGAAGGAGATGAATATCAACTATCTAGATTTTCCGGCAGGATATTTTGTGGTAAAGAATTTTGTCAGGCACCAGGTAAAGAGTTGTGTTCTATTGGAGAACGTATCCAGAGACGGAGGTGGTGGAAGCATTTCTACAGCAATGGAATGGTGTCTGCAATTTTGCATTTGCATCTTTGCATTTATTCAGAGATGAATGTTGAAGGTGTTGAGAGACAGGCAGAGGTAGTGCTGATAGCTCCCTTTTGGCCACCCCAGGTATGGCTTCCAGATGTCATGGAATTGTTAAAAGATGATACAGTTTTTTTTGCCAGAGATTACAGAACTGTTAGTGAATACAGTGGGAGAGAAGCACACGTTTGTTCTACAAGGACCATTGAGGCTGATGGGATGATTGATTTCGGGAGAAACTGGAAAGTGTCAGGCTTATCATCCGAAGCTTCTAAATTCATCATTGGGCCCTGGGTTCCAGTAAAATCTAAGGCACCCTGGTTAGCATTGAAGAGATGGCTTTGTTGGTGAATGGCACAGAGTTTGGATCCTGTATCAGCTCATGTGGTAAAGGTAGTTAATCCTTTGACAGAGGTCTTTTTGAAAGGAAACGTATTCAGTATGGTGAATGCCAGTAGATCAGAAATTTCTGCTGGTCATGATTTGTAAAATGGTGTCCCGGTTGGACTGCATAATGTAGTGCAAAGATTACTAAGGGGTGTTAGGTTGAAGATTCCTATGGGACCAAGATATTCATCTTTGTGGGATGTAGATTTGGTCTTTGAGGAGTCAAATAGTTGGACTGAAAATGAGTTTTGGGATTTGAGGAGTTTGTCAATGAAGTTAGTAATGCTTCTTTGTTTAATTTATTTTCGGTGAGTGTCAGATGTTAAGGCCTTGGAGGTAACATCTCAAAGTTATTTATCATAAGGGGTGTGTTTTAATGTCAGGAGGAGGACTAAAACTATGGGGCATATTAGCAAGAAACTCGTAAAAAGTTATCGCTGTTTTAGTGGCACGAAACTGCCGCTAAAACGGCAATAATGAGCTTGCTAATATGCAATATAGAATTCCAATAGAAACCCAGGTTAGATGTGCAGGACATCTAACCTGGGCTTCTATTGGAATTCTATGACGCATGTTAGCGAGCCCATTATCGCCGTTTTAGCTGCAGTTTCCTGCCGCTAAAACGGCGATAATTTTAACAAGGTTCTTGCTAATATGCCCCTATGTCTCCTACAATAATTTATCCAGTTTTAGATGAGTGTAGGAAGTTATGAGTATGAAATAAGTACAGAAGGACTGAGACATGCAGGAGACTCAGTTGTTTATATCATTCAAGTACCCTTCTAAACCAGTCTCTAGTCCAACTTTGGCTAGATGAGTGAAAGAAGTTATGAAAAAGGCAGAGGTAGGTGTAACAAGATTTGGAGGGCATTCAGCCAGAGGGGCAATGGTTAGCAAGGCTTTGGTTGGTAGTGGAGGTTTGAATAGCATTTTTGTAGCAGCGGATTGGTCGTCAAATTCGATATTTAAGAAATGCTATTTCAAACCGGTAGAGTGTGCAGTGAGAAGTATTATGGCAGGGCTTCAAACAAACATAATATTGGCCTCCGTGCCTTGCCATAAAATTCAGATTTTCCACGGCAGGGTTGGATAGAAAATCATGATTATAATAAAGACATTGAGACTATTATTATTCCTCCCTGTTTGATACCCATCCTGTGATTGTTCTTTTAAATTCTAGGAGGAGGTGACTACAGGAAGTAAATAAGAAGAGTCTGCAGTATGGAAAAGAAAGTAAATATCCATTCGGCTTGATTCAAGTTGCAAGGAACTGTCATTTTATTTCGATTCGCTGCAAAAATGAAGGAAGATAGCTGCTTCATAGGGGATTATATAGTGGATTTGAATGTTAAAAAGATTCTTATTCTATGTTCTAGTGTATATTGAAGTTGCTCCTGTGAGTTAGCAATACTTAGGATAGGCATCATATTAGCCTTAATGTCTTAATAAAATCATGATTTTCTACACACCCCTGCTCTGGAAAAGCGGAAACTCCTGAACAAGTGATAGTCTTATCTTCATAAGTATCACATTTTGCCTTGTGCTGGACATGCTTCTGCTTCTTAAGGCCCCATAATATCCACATGAGAATGTTTCACCTCTGCTGTCAGGAATCCTGATGGCACCACCCCTGTCATCAATTCTGCTACTTATGATGTTAACAGTGTTTGTTTTGATGGAATTAGAGTTCTGTGGTTTACTTTTCACCATCATGTAGGCCAAAGCTGATTGCATTGCCAGCACTTGGAAAGTCCACGGTCATGGGATTGCTTAATGCTAGTGTGTCATTCAGTAGAGGATGAGATACCTGAGAACCGACAAGCAGAATACTTCGATTAGTTTAGGTCGAACTTTCTTAAAAACAGTCTATGGATTCTCTCTCAAAGTTGTGTTTGTTGAAGGAGAAAACTCTGTTTAGGTACAGTGCAGCAACAGCTTCATTACAGTTGATCTTTTAGTGCAGTGTATGTTTGGAACAGCAGGGGCTTCTCCGCTGTGGCGGAGGAGAGTCGCCACTCGACAAGCAGCAGGAAAGGAAAAAAAAACAATAATAAACACTTGTTTTATTTTTCCTTTCCTGTTGAGTCTTGGGGGCAGGGCCTTGGGGGTAACCGGCACTGAGGGAGTGGTAGGTGCACTCCCTTCTCTACACATGACTCTTTGGCCAGCGGTCTCAGGCCAGCCAAACCATCATGCATAGTGAAAGCTCTCTCCAACCCAGCAACGCAGCTGGGTTGGAACAAAGTAACTTCTGTGAGATTAACTGCACCTGTTTCTCAAGAAACAACAATATAGGTCACACACCCAAGGTAAAGGCAACCTCCTTCTTGGATCTGAAAAGAAAGAAGGTTGTGAAGACATTTTTCTCAATATTTGTAAAGAGGTCTTCCAAAGAAGATTAACCACAGCCCAGAGTGAAATACCTCACCCTCATAGCATTGATAGATGCAGGGCCTCTGCAAATGTCATGGATAAACAATAATTCCTTTACCAACAGCTGGGGCCTACACTGACTGGCTAGACATGCATTTATGCCTATGGAAGGCAGATATTACTGGCCGGAGTAGGAATCTTTGCAGAAACAAATTTCATGGGACGAGTGTGTTTATAGCTAAAGTATAAATTAAGGAGAGTGCCGCCAGTACTCTGTTGAGCTGTGCAGCAGCCAAAGACATGGGCCTCATCTGCTTTACCTGCAGTGTGCACACCTTGGATATTGGTAAGATACTGAGAAAGTACCATATAGTAATCGCTTATCAAGCTGGTAAAGAATAAATATTTACGGCCGGCAGCGCACAAACGCGGAAGGATTGTATTCTACCTAAGGCCATAAGTGGAAGCTAAACTAAAGAAACTTAAATATTTGAGCCTCTTAGAGAAAGTGGCTTGATCCATGTCCTTGGTTACAACAATAGTCATGGCAATGAAGCCAAAGCCATCAGACCCTGTTGGCACATGCATTAACAAGAGGCTGCTGAATGCTGCCAATAAGGAGAGACATATCATTGTAATGGTCGATGACATCTTGGATGCAACAAATGCTGCCAAATGTTTCTTAAATGCCAGAACTCTGACTGCTACCAACTGATGCTTGAGGTGTCAGGGTTTTAAATCTCAACCTTCTCGACCTGTGTCGGCTTGGGGGTAGTAGATGACTGAGCTTTTTGGTGTCATCAGTCATGGATATGTTTCAGAATGCCAATTGTCAAGCACTGTCAAAACTAGATGGTGTCATAAACATAAGTGATACCAATCTCCAACATGCCACAACCACTGCTGAACATCATGTCTAATTGAAGGATACCCAATATCTTATGAAGAAGTCAAGGGTTGCACTGAACCAGGAGTAAGGTATGTATGTATGTATGTATAAATTGTTTTGTAACGCGCTCTGTTACTTGGGAGTATCCTGGCGCGATGAGGTGAGTTTCTAAAAGACAACATCAACTTCTTTGGATACATTTTCTCAAATGAAGGAATCAGCATGGCCCCTTGGAAGGTTGAAGTAATTCGTCTGGAGCAATCTACCTAGAGTGTAATGGATATGTGGGCTTTCTTGGGATGGTGAACAACTGTGGGTCGTTCATACCCAACCTGGACACCCTGACTGACATATTTAGCAACCTGACAACTTCTAATGTCACATGGTCTCAGTCAAATGTCCTCAAAGATGTATTTCAAAACACAAAGGCTACCCCCTTGACTGACACCACAATGCAGTACTTTGTTACATAAGAGGCAAGGTAGCTGGTGGTTTGTATCAGTTGTATGTGCAGAGGGACTACTTCACATCAGGAAACCAGACAAGACAATTGCCATCTGAATGCCTTTGCAAGGAGATTACTGATTGAAACAGAAAAATGTTACTCAGAAATAGAGAAGGAGGTCCTAGATGTAAGGTGGGGAAGTGCACACTCTCCCTTTTATTTATATGGCTGTGACTTCAAAGTAGTGAGTGATCTCAAGTCTCTGATCAAGTTATTTGGACAAACAGCTGAACAATCCACACCATGCTTTAAAAAGCGGAGCTCCCAACCTCAGAAATACAGATTCACAGGTTCCTATAGGATAAGAGCACAAAACACTGCTGGATATTCATCCTGTCACCTGGCAGCATATGGAAACAAGGAAGTAAAACACTCAACATTACTGAGGAGCCTATGCACCAGGGGGCATATTATCAAGTGCCATATCGCCGTTTTAGCGGGAAAAGGGTATCGCCCTACAATCAAGCTGTTGCTAACAGCAGTTAGCGACAGCTTTTAGGCGATAGCTACAGGTTTGGGGCCCGCTTTGTATCTTAGCAATATTTATCGCTAATGACATGCAAAGTGGGCGTACTCAAACTGTTAGCGACTGAAAACAGTCGCTAACACAGCTATCGCCTATTAGCGGCAGGCGTAGTGATAAAAAACATTGCGCTAAGCGCGATTATCGCTAAAACCTAACGCCTGCTCAGACCATTTCTTAACCTGTATATCCAATGGGAGGTGGATATTCAGGTTAAGTCCCCATTAGTGATGATGCCTGAATATCGCTGGATTCCCAGAGATATTCACGCATTTTGCTGCTATCGCCGGATATTTTATCGCATTTGAGATAAACGTTGCTAATAGCACGTTATCTCTTAGATAAAATCCGGCGATGCGCGGCTAGAAAAAAAATATCGCTAAGCTCATTTAGCAATAAATATCGCTAGTTGGTGATAATATGCCCCACGATTTTGCCCGAGTTTCAGCTGAATATGACAATCTACAGTTGTTGGTCTCTGTGTCAAAGTCAATTGCCTGGAATACATTCCTCGCTTACTAGAGGATAAAGACTCACACAATTCTAATGTTCAGAGCTTTGGAGAACATGCCATGAACTGAACCTCTCAGAAGAGGATCTATTGCTGAGAAGGGATTTGACTGTGATACAAAGAAACCTTTTTACAAGAAAATACACTCATCACATTTTTTATAGGAGAAAGGGAGAAGAACTCGTAAGTGATGTACCAGGATGAACCTGAGTGGAATCGGTGGGATCCTGTCACTGTAAGTTCATCAACCAGGCCTGAAAATCAAGAACCAGAGAGGACAGAAATCAAGGTTGGAGAAGACCGGTCAGTAATGCTATCTAAAAGGTCATCTAGAGAGATTCAAACAAGGTATTTGTAAAGAAATGTGCCCATGTCTTCTGAAAGACTGAAACACTGTCTTACATTAAGTTACTTTATAGTCTTGTAAAAATGCCCATGTTGCCCTGTATTGGCACTCTGTAGTCCACCTTTATATTAGGTAGGGAAATTGTGTGCAGATAGACAAGCATGTGCAAGCTCTGTTTCTCATAACTCCACAAAAGGAGTCCTGTATCATTTGGACCCTGCTGACATTGGTTCAGGGAGTGAAGATAAAAGCTAGCATGTTAAAAGTAGGCCACTACAAAAGTTAGTAGGAGTGATGGGGCAGTAATATTAAAGTGGTTTATGATTTTTTCGGGTCATCATGGTCAGTCTAATATTCGGGTGGGGGTAATGCAGCATGGATTAGAAAATGAGTGATAAATTACTGTTTGATGTCAATTTTCAAACTACAATCATGTTCCCTGTGAACATAATTTCTGGAAACTGGGTTACTTGTTGAGGGGTATACATTCTTCTCAAGCAGTAACCACAATTCCTGTCAAGGTACACAAGCAGCTACTAAATTAACCTGTGCTAAACCCTCAAGTAACTTGGCAAAAAACATTAAGGCTGAACTTAGAGGCAATGTGTAAAGTACTTATGCAGCACTCCAAGCAGTAATAAAGTAACAACGCAACACACGAAAAAACCTACACTAATTTAAACAAATAGAGGAACATGTAATAAATTATTTGAGACCAAAATGACAAAAATCCAATCAGTAGGTCTGGAGATATGCAATTTTAAAGCTTTAAATAAAAATAGTGCCTAGAAGCACAGAGCTTTTTGGTCATGCTAGACTGGGAAAAAGTAACACAAAATCACGTTGACTGTGATGGAACATGGGCAGATACAGGGACTAAGTTAGGCCCGCTGAACAGAGTCCCTTAATTTCTGGTTAGCATAGGATTGCAAGATCCTGCATTGAGAATGTGTTGCACAGTGGCGGGTCTGAGGAATCTGCGGGCTGCGATGCAGAGTCCTGTATTGTCATCAAGAATGTCAATGAGAGGCTTCCGATGTAAAGGCCTGCACTAAGCATGAGTCACCTTGAGGCAGTTCTGAGGAAGCTTGCGAGGTCTTGTTATGGGGAAGCGTTTTGCTGTGGTGGTTCTAAAGCAGGAGATGCATTGCTCTGCATAGATTCTGCCCACAGGACCACAGCTGGCCTGGCAATGCACTTTCAGGCCCACTTCCAAGGGTCCTGTACCTGGGGGATAGGACTCACAACAGACCGAGTCCAGGTGCTGTGTTCAAGGTGATTTGAGCCTTACCTGTCCCTGCAAACCTGATTAGGAGGTCAGCCAACTTGCCCTTTGAGTCACTAAGGGGATCCTGGGATAAAGATGCAGGTCCAGTCTTTCTTACTGAGGCAGCTGGGCTGGAGGGCAGCAGGGTATCAGGGAAGCAGGGTAGCAGGGCAGCAGAGCAAAAAGTGTCCTTCTGAAAGTGCAGCTCAGCAGACCTTCTGAGTGTTCCGCAGGTCCAGCGGTGTCCTGCGGAGTTGGGTCTGAGAGTCAATATTTATACCTGATGCTCACTTTGAAGTAGGAGAGGTTCAGGAGGTTTCCACACCCAGAGGTGCTCAGGATTTCCTTCTTCCCTGCCCTGGCCCCAGCTTGTCTGGGGTCACATAAGACTATTGCCAACCCCTTTGAGAGTGTACTCAGACAGATGCTTTGTAATGTGGAAGTGAGGTATGTGACATCTCCCAACCTGCCACACATATTTCCCCCTTTGTCTCACTGACGGGGACTAATTTACAAAGTTCAACTGCCAGCTACACCTAATCAAGTGATTTAGGATACGGGCTGCAGGCACCAAATGGTTTGGATGAGAACATGCCAACTTTGTAAAAGTGGCATTTTCAGAACTGTGACTTAAAATCTGACTCTACCATTAAAGAGAGTTTTAACGTTACAATTCTTCAAAACCAAATTTGATATTCCTACTTCCACCCAAATGAAAATTAGCTCTTATTAAATTTAATAAGGTAACCAAATGTTATCCTATTGTAGAGATAGGAGTTTTTCATTGCCAGAATATGTAAAACTTAAAAGTACATGTCCAGCTTTTTTAAAACACTGCACCCTGCCCTCTTGGTTGCTTGGGGCCCAGCTTAGGTGTGACTTATATGTATTAAAAAAGGAACTGTTAGGCCTGGCAAAAGGTTTATTTTACCTGGTCGAAATAGCAGTGTAAAACTGCATATACAGGCTGCAATGGCAGGCCTGAGATATGTTTAAAGGGCTACTTAATTGGGTGACACAATAAGTGCTGCAGGCCCACTAGGAGCTGTTAATCTGCACTCCCTAGTTACATGCATTACCACTTTTCCAGGGACTTACAGGCTAAATATGCCAATTGGGTGAAAGCCAATTTTACCATGTTTAAAGGAAAGGGCACACACACTTTAGCACTGGTTAGCAGTGGTAAAGTGTACAGAGTCTTAAGTTCAACAAAAACAAGATCAGCAAAAATGGAGGAGTAAGGCAAAAAGCTTGGGGGAAGACCACCCTAAGGCTGACAGGTCTAACTATAATTATACTACTGACTGTGGAGCTTAACTCGATAGGCACAACAGCAATGCACATTTGTTCATGCAACTAAATGGCTATCCCTGGTTGGCTGAAGCATGATATTTCAGACCTGTGTAAATTGGAGGATAACTTGTGTAGCTGAGGCTATTGCTACTAACATCTTTGTAATCCGATGGTTGTGTGTGCTTCCTAAAACCTGAGTCTCCAGGGTCTATCTGACTATTCTTGATGAAACCTGTATATACTAGAATCTGAGGTTATAAGGGTATTGTCACCTGAGGAATGGCTGCTTTTCTATCCTAACAAATAGCCCTGTTGTCTGATATCTGATCCTTAAGGTGAGCGCTGGTATCTAAAGCAAGAACCTGAAGCATGATCATTATATCCTGAGGGCTCGTTCTGCAACATATAGTTTTAACATGTAATGTTCAGGCACAGGAAGGGTTACAGGTTTGTTGACATTCCTTCAGCCCTTGGGGCTGCCGTTTGGCATTTGCTACAACTGGGCATGTGGTTATGCTTGGGCATTGGATGACTGTTCCTGGGTATGTGATGATTTGCACCTGTGGAGTGCCATTGAAACGCCTCATGGAATTTCAAGGTGGCGGCACAGTTAATATATGGGAGGTAACTACACTGTACTTTTACTTGCTTTAGTACCCTTTTTTATTTTAATTTTCTACTATTGCAGTTTTGTATGTAACTTATGTAACTTCATGGGTTGTCGGCTGGAACAAAAGCCATGTGCCTGGACTGGCTGTTATCATGAGTTGTATAGGGCACATAATGCCACTTTTGCTGCCCTTACCATTTTGTTGAATAGACACCGTTGGTACGCATCAGAATTGTATAGCTAGTTCAATGTAGAGAGTTTTCTATCCTTGTGGGACCATGAGAAAAGGAAGTTGAGGAATATGGGAGGAGGTAGGGGTGGCAAGGCATGAGACATAGGAATGGATGTGGTTGTACCAAAAAGGACCCAGGTAATGAGGTAGCAAGAGACAGCAGGGTACTTCTTAGTCAGTGAAGCATGCCAGGAATGGACTTGAGTCTTTATTACTATTAACAGTATGACCATGTTGCCCATTCAAGTAAAAGTATAATGAGTATACTATTGGATAAACAGCCCTTTCCTTTCTATTATTAAGACATGGTCAAATCAATATACCATTCATACTTCAACAGATCTTCACACTTTTTTTATGAAAAACATTACTCAAAGATTCAGACCTTGAGAGAGCGTAGAGTTATAGTACAGACCGTTTGCATTTTCTGAGACCATCTGCTTGAAGTGATAGTAGAAAAGTACGGTGCACCAAAAAGCAAAGTACAAAAGAGCTTCGAGTTAGTCCAAAATTCTTTATTCTTTTCAATCTCTTAAAACCTCAGCCAACTCGTTTCGTTCGTATGAACTCCGTCAGGGCTTTTAGGTCCAAAAGGTGCTTCTAAAGAATATGGTCCGAATTACGCCAAAATCTTGGCAAAAGTATCTTAACCTTTTTCTTGGTCCATCAGTATGAAGATTTTTACATGGCATAAAGGGCGGGTGGCTGCTACACTGGTCGGTTGTTTTCTCATCATCCTTTGCAGTTATTGATGCCGCTTGCTTATTCAGGACATACGAACGCAAACTTGGGTTATTTCAAAGTAGTGGCATGGAAATCATTAAGCAATCAGTACTTTGGGCTATCGACCTTTGGACATTTGGCTCAATGTGAATCCTTTACCTACTGGTCGTGTTTATTGTGAAATCAAATTACCTTTTTGGTTGCGACTCTGAATTTAAGATACTTTTGCCAAGATTTTTTTTTGCCAGAGTTTTATATAGCGCAAACTAGACCCGAACCAACTCGGGTATCAGAGCGCATTACATAGCACCAGTTCCGTTACATGAGGACACACATTCATTTAAAAAAAATTTTTTTAAGGCCCTTTAAAGTACCATCAACTGCTTACCGATACTTTCTTTCGACAACACACGATATTATATGTGTTGAAGAGAATAAGGCGTAATTCGGACCATATTCTTTAGAAGCACATTTTGGACCTACAAGTGACTAATAAGCCCTGATGAAGTTCATACAAACGAAATGCGTTGGCTGAGGTTTTAAGAGATTGAAAAGAATAAAGAATTTTGGACTAACTCGAAGCTCTTTTGTACACTGCTTTTTGGTGCACCGTCCTTTTCTACATCAGCTTTGGGATCTGTCTCACAGTGGAGCATTTGTGCGGCGAGCTCCGGACTTTTTTTGCACAATCTATGAACTTTTATCTTTACTCAGAAATGTAGGTGCTTAACCATGGTCAGCCTCATAGTTCATTCTAAATAGTTCAAGTCAAAGTAGAATCTGACCGGTGGCTCCTAAAACTGGTTAAAAGCATGGGTAAGCCAGCATTGACCTTGCAAATCGGTTCCGCCCATTAAATGTGCTAAGATTTTTAGCTTTGGATCATAACGTTTTTAGGCCTTTACTGTGGGTGAGTCTCAACTCCTGAGTTTCACTCATGGCAATTGCATGGTAATTGGACAGCGTTTGTTTACCAGAAGTGTTTGTCTTGCATGATAAAAGTGCTACGATGCAGCAAGGTTCAGGGGCAGTGGTCTAGGACACTTACGAGTATGTGCGCACATGAGAATGCACACGTCTGCAGACTACACGTGAGAGACTGTGGCAGTTTTAAACTGCAAATTTGACCTGTCAAAATAATCCCATTTCACAGTCCTAAACCTTCCATTTAAATAAGTCACTTCTAAGTAATCTTATTTCCCATTAAGGCAGGTTGTGTGATATACGAAAGTAGGACATGTGGAAGTTAATGTAGAGCTAATGTTGAACTATGGAATTTAGAATCTGGATGACACCAGGACTATATGAGACACCAGGACTATATGAGTCTCTCTGGGGCCAAGGAAGCTGGCCTACTTATACCCACTGAGGAACGTTGGGAGGGGCCAGGACTTCTGTGGCTCAGCAATGGGAGAGGACCACAAAGAGTCAGGCAAAAGAGAAAGCAGGCACTGGGAATCAGTGAAACCAGCTCCCCGCAGAGTGTATTCTTTTAGAGGCTAGGAGGCATGGTTAGTCCTGACCACAAAGAGCAAAACGTGTTCAAGATCGTCAGAATCAGCACATCAAGGGCAGAGACATGCTTGTGGAAAGGATCTAATTTCCCCCTAAGGAAGTTGGAGTGCTTTTGTTTCCAAGCAATTTATCCCAGGGATGGCAAAACCCCCGTGGATGACACTCAGGGCTGGTATGAAAGACATTCTGGTATGGTTCTGGTATGAAAGACATCAAACCTGGGCTTCTATGGGAATTCACAAGGGCATATTATCAAGCCCTTTATCACCACGTTAGCGGCAGTTTCCTGTCGCTAAAGTGGCGGGAATGTATTTGCCGTTCTTGATAATATGGCCCATAGTCACCAGGCCCAACGCATTACAAACTAGGGCCCAGGACACAATCTCTGGCCCTGACGTGAATGCTTGAAAGAGGGAGCATCGCAACTCCACCCCACCAGTGGCGGTGTGCTGGGGAACAGCTCACAACTGCAGCACCCACCCACACTCCATGCATGAGGGTAAAAGTGTATCTCTCTCACCCGCTGGCCTGGAGTGCAGGCAGGGAGAGGAGAAAGGACCCATATGGGAGTGATTTACTTCGCTGACCCAGCAATGACCAGGCTGTAGCACCCCTCCTAAGAAAAGAAAATTAAAAAAACAATGTGAGGTTCGCATCACAGCACAGCTGCAGGAGCCGCTAATAATATATGCAAAGCTCCTTCGAGGTAGTACCTCATAATGCCCTTTGACAGCTTAATTGGAATATACTTCCTGCTTTGTGGTGCCCTAATTAGGGCAGGTATACCACCAATTAAACCCAAATGTGCTGCAGAGATCTGCAGGCAATGCAGCAGCACCCCCAAGAAGTGTCTGGTAAATTGCCCTAATTTTCAGAGGCCCGTGAATCTATGACCCCTCCCTCTTCATCATTAGTTTCTAGCCTTGTCAGAGTTGGCTTTACCCTCTTCAGCTTGGGAGTGCAGGGACGTCTATGTTGGTCCTAGCCTAAAGAAAGTGAATGAAAGACTCTAACACATGTATTTTGTTATTCTGAACATTAATAATTTGTTGGTGGTTTTACTGATGAACAGTGCAATGAGCATATTCTTAATAACTCCTTTTTTCATGGGTGTTATTTCCATTTTAATGATGAATCTTAACATGCTAGTTACTGTTTCATTATTGTGGCGATGCCTTTGACAAAGCCAGCAGGTCTCTTCTACATATTGTGGTGAACCTTGGAGAAAGTAAATAGGCCTGCTTCTGGTATTGGGGACCCCTTGACCAAGACAGTAGGCTTGCCTTCAATATTTATTTTTGTAGGGTCATGACCACTAGGGGTCAAAGGAGATTTCAGAATGTCACTAAAGTTATTCCTATCTGCCTGATGTATATATTTGTAAATTAATGTGCAGTATTAAGTAATGTGTGTGTCATAAATATACTTTTACTTTCTCAAGAAAAAGCACTGACTGTAAATTCATTTATTGATTGTTGTTATTGCGAACCAGTAGATGGAGATTACCAGCCTACACCACCTACCCTACACCACCCTACCCTGACTAGGTCCTTGACTGCTCTGCTTCTCTACCATGAGAGAGTTAAGTGCGACTATAGGGTATTTGGTTCCCAGTAAGGAGACAAATATGAACCTATTACTTGCACAGGCCTCCCATCTTGCACAACTAATAACCCAATGCGTTGCCATCGTCAAAGCTAGAAAATCTAGCATTGGTTGCCAGCTTTTTGGCTTTGTCACTGTTTATTTTGTTTGATATGTTTTCTGTAAAACTTTATTTTTGTGGTATCTGGTGGGACAAAATCAAAAAAAATGTTGTCTCTAAAAGCATGCATTGCCAAAGCAGTCCCTGGCACTTAGTAGAGCTGTGTTGCATGATGCTGTGCTCCTTGTAGAATAGCAAAATGTTTTCACTCACAGTGAAGTTATCCAGGGAAGTGGGCAGACCCATTACCCCATGCTGAATGGTGCAGTGGTCAGACAAAAAATGTGAATGACACAACAACAGGCCAGCGGATGAAGAAGCCTGACTGAAAAACCCTATAAGTAACTACATAATATAAAGTATCTTAGTAACATCAAAAAGTCTTGGCCAATGCCAGAACTAAAAAGAGTGGGTGTATAGTTAATATGGGGAAAATGCTAGAGGACAAGAAAAGGCATTGGGATGAGGTTCAGCAGTGAGAAATACTCCGACTGAAGACAGCGGGCAGTGATAGGTTTAGTGATGAAAACACCCAGAGGACACTATATATATGAGCCATCACAAATAGCGCTGGCAAAGGTATAGCATATGCAAATGAGGAAGAGTGCATAAAGAAGAGCCACAGTGCATTGAAGAGCGGTGTGATGGGAATGGAAATTATACATAGAATGAGAGTTGCAGCATATTTGCAGAAGTCAAGAGCAGTGTGATATGGAGTTGCACAGTGGCGTGGTTGGATATACTGTGACATGGTTGGAGGCACAGTGTGAGGTGAAGAGGTGCAAATCAGGAGAGGAGGGAGGAGCACAGTGTGAAATGGAGGACATTTATTGACATTGGAGAATCGTAGTGACATGGCAGAGGCCCACAGACATGTGAAAGGTGCAGAGATAGATGGGGGAGACACACAATCATGAGGTGCGTGCTCATTTCCCCAATGGGATCTGTCTTCTTGGAGGGGCGAATGTCCTGGCAAAGTCCACCCAGCTCACCACATTCGCTGCCAACTCACTTCCTTGTTTGGTTTATTATGGCCAGTACCCACTGGTCTCTCAGCCTGCAGGCACCATGCTCTTGGGCCTTTTCAAACATGGGGAACAGGGCCTCACCTGACTGGCAGTGCAGATATGCAGGTAGCTCGGGCTGAAGAGATTGGCTACCTAGTCCCACTTCCTTATTCGAACCAGTTCTCTACAATGCTGACTTTGTTATGTGCCTGCTTAGATGCAGGTGGTGTGACTCACAAGCGTATGGGATTGATGCCTGGGCCACCAGGAGGTCTGCCCCTGAGGATGGAGATATTTAAACTGAGGAGCCCCAGGAGCTTGTTCTGAATTTAACCCAGTCCGGTGGGTCTTTTGAGAGCCATACCCTTGCCCACCACAATTAAGGTGTCTTTGGAGTAGGGGAGCAGATACAGGAACAGCAAGATTGGACCAGCACATGGAATGAAGACAGCTGGATATTTATAACCGGACCAGTGAGCAAGCGGTGACATGGGGACACAGATCTTAGAATTGCCAGGGGATCGTACAAGGGGATAGTGTAGCCACCGTGTGAATTGTGAAAGCCGGTCTGTGACACTATTGTAGCACAGGCCGGCTTTCACCATTCACACGGTGGCTAAATTGAACTTCTTTACATCACTTCTGGAAAAGGTCGGAATTGCTTTTATCAGAATGGATTACCTGTGTCATCGGATGTGCTAAGGTTACAGATTCCTTTGAAGACATTTAGGGCCATATGCATGAACACATTTTCCCACAGACACAGAATGGGCAAAACCTTTTGATGCATCTGGCCCTTAGTGAGAATATCTTAGATTCCAATACTCTCTGTTGTGTTGTCATTCCTATTCTGGATATATATGTTCTTTCTAATTCTCTGTCTGTTGTCAAGAGTACATACAACATACAAACGCATTTTGCTCTCTTTTCCTATGTCCCACCACCCTGCAGTTGATGTGACGTGAATCTTGTGTCAACTCGATGATTTCTCTCTTTAAGCGGAAGAGTAAGCTGTCACAATTTTGCAAACGTTTACAATATGTACACCATGCTCATCTGTGGACTCAGATGGTCCCTCTCTGCTGTGAACACATTGTTGGCATGGGTGACGCTAACGTCTGCTGAAAAGTATTCGGCCAGGGCTGCCTTGCACAGCGAGGACACGGAGCCCTTGGCTTTAGCCTGGATATTTACTGCTATAAAGATGGTATGTTTTCCTCCAGCACAGAAAACTGTTTTACTTTTCTATCCAGATGTTGTGGTTTCAGTGAAGTAATTTCAACATTTGGATTTCACTGAACTCGGTTTGCTCAAAGGGTGATTCTTCATTTACGTGGCGGCATCACTTAGGGGCAGCTGTACGAGCCTCTATCACCACCACAAGGTTACTTTCAATGATGTTGCGATGGCGATAGGAGCTTTGCCTTATTTACAAGGCAGCGTTAAGCCACTTGAAAGCCTGTGAAAGGGGAAGGCAATGGGTGTTGTAGTGGGGTTTCCACCGCAACACCCATTGATTTTGACGTTGCCCCCTATTTACAAGAGCAGCATAAATAGGAAGCAGCGACAAAATTAAGACCAGGAAAAATCTGGTCTTAAACAGGCAAAACGAGGAGAAATGCTTTATTTCTCCTCATTTTTACTGTTTCCGTTTGTGCTGGCTTGCGCAGCACACATAGAAACAGCAAAACGCTAATTGATTGTTTATGTACAGAAAGGTCCCCCCTTCCTGCATGTAAACAATCATTCTTAAAAAATGCTGTTTTGCAACTCCTATGACTGCTGCGTTAAGCAGCACACATAAAAGTTACAAAACAGCATTTAAAGATTGTTTATATGCAGGAGGAGGTCCTTCCTGCGCCTAAACTATCTTACCCCAACACAGGCCCCCTTACACCATGGTGCAAGGGTGCCTGCGTTGGCACTAGGCTGCAAAATTTAGCGCCAGCATAGAGGGAAATGCAGGGCTGCACCATATTTTTGTAAACATGGTACAGCCCTGCGTTTCTAAAGTAACAAAGCGTGTTGTTAGCCTTCTTGGCTTAACGACACGCTTTGCCACTTTCAGGTAAATAGGCCCCTCAGTGTCACATGCCAGATCTATGGCGAAGAGTAGAAACTTCCCAGCATGAACAGTGAAAATATCATCTTAATTAGCAAATATCCATTAACTAACTAAAAGAGACACCTTTCTCCGCTGGCAGCAAGTTTGGGTTGCTGAGCATTAGCTCTGAAAACCTGGACTTAGTGATTTAAGATTCCTTTTTTGTTTCAATATCTATTTGCAGATCAAGTATAAGAGGGAGTTGCCTATAGAGCATTTCATTGGTTTTCCCCTTCATACCCGCCAACAGTGGCCTAACAAAAGGAGAAGAATGCTCCTCCGCCGTCCCTCATTGGATAGTAAAAGACAACCATAAATGAGATGACACCTCTCACATTCCTACGCACTGGTGCCACTGCACAGGCTATAATAGTGCGCGCACAACATGCAAGTCGCAGAACCTCTCCACCCAACGAATCATCCATCCCCAAGACGAGTGAGAGACATACTCCAATTGTCTGGTATCACCATGACGTTGCTGTTTAATCGAGGAAAACAACATTAGCGAATGAAGTGGCAGTCATATAGTGCTAGTTATAAAAATAAGGAAAGCAAAGAAGATCATACTCAGATGATACAGTAATTGACTTGCAATAAATAAACCAAAATACATTGAGCCAAGTCCAGTGATAAACGGTTCACACATGTATTGTAGCCAGCAGCTTCTTTCCACATGCCTCACCTGCATGGGCAGGGACCGGGCGCCCACAATTCTCATCCCCACCAAGGGTTCGTGGGCAAATAACGTCATCAACATTCCTTTTTAGAAGCTTTTGCCTCTGTCTAGGTGAGGTATTAACATACACAGAGTTAGCTACATAGCATACATTGCCATTGGGAAACATCCTTGACAACGCAACTTTTACCACGCAGTGCCTTTACGACGCAACTTTTACAACGCAAACCATTACAACGCATTGCGCTGGGGGGCGCTCTAGGATAGGGAATACGTTTAATTTACTATCCAACACCTTCCCTAGTGTCCACGGGGACTGGAGTTGGAATAGTAAATTAACCTATTCACTATCCAGCACCCCAAAGCGCTATGCTTTGTTAAGGTTTTCGTTGTAAAAACCGCGTTGTAAAGGCATGCGTTGTAAAAGTATGCGTTGTAACGTCATACATCCATTGCCATTGCATACAACTTCAGAGCACCGCATAACGCACCGTTCCCTACCGGTTTACCTGGGGCCTGACAGACCTCCAAGCAAAGCCCCCATTCATAAACCACTCCAGGCAACCCAGGTTAGGGCTAAAAGTTCTAGGACCACCAGCAGTTCAGCCCACTTACAGCCAGTCCAGGGCCCAACAAGATCCCTACCCTATCAAGGAGTCAATGCCAGCCAATCAGTCCAATTTCTAGGGTATAACCATTCTCTTCTGCTCAAATGTTATCCACAGGTGGTGAGGACACCGGCAAACATGCCCTCCCCGATCCACTCCTGACTTTCTTGGATATACAGCCCCCACAAGATTGCTTGCCTGCAGAATCAATGGCCTGAAGACATAGGTGCACCCCATTGCTATTTAACAGCACACCACCCTTAATTGTTGCAAGAGATGCCTGATAGTACATTCCGAAGAATATTACTGGTGGCACTCCCGCATGCATTACTAGGATATTCTTACAATTGATCCAGGTGGCCATAGAAGTGCAGTACCTGCAGGCCACCCAATGCCCAACCCTTGATGTTTAACTCCCTGAGCCACTCGTTCACTCCCATTCATGAATCTGCAGAATTGCTTACCTGTTCAATGTATAAATCAATGGCTTCACACGACACCCTTGCCTCACATATCCAGTTTTTGGACCTCCTAAGTAGCAGACTGATGGACACTGTCCAGCCAACTGCAACCAATGGTAACCGTATCTCCTGTGGAGACAAAATTGTACTATTTTGCCAGAGGACACAGCTGTAAAAATGTAGCACACTCTTGCTTCCAGACCGCCACCTAAAAGGTATCTCCTCTGACTAGATTAGGGATGGAAAACGCTCTGCATTTGATAGCAATCGCCAGGGAACAGCATAATGCACAGTTCCTGCCAGGCGCCTTTGTTCTGACCAACCCCGGGCAGCCCCCAATATAATCAACTCAAGGCAACCACGGATAGGGCTGAAAGGTCCAGGACCAACAGCTGATCAATCCCTCTTCCAGCCAGCCCTGGGCCCACCAAAATCATTACCGGCTCATGTCAGCCATACGCACCTTATCAGTGCATGCAAAAACATGGTTCTTCCCTGTGCACTGAACCAAATGTGCTTCCTTCATGCTGAACTAGATCTGCTATGATGCATATTCCAGTCCCATTAATAAACCGCTTCATCTGTAGCTCAGGACCTTTGCCGAACCATTATTCTGTCATGAACACGGCATGCTGATCCCTTCCAATGAATACGAAATCTTGCCTGTAGATATGCATATCCTCCCACCTGGGCTGCTACCGATATCAATAGTGGTACAAAAGAGATGGAGCATCTGAACCAATCAAACACTCACACCCAGTCAACAGATCTGGGTTTAAACCATCACCGTTCTTTAGCCCACTCTGCCACCCTAGTTCAGACATGGCCATATGCAAATCAGTCTGACCCTGTGCCTCATGGGAACAGTCCAGCCCGAACTGCCCAGCCATACCTTCCCTGGACCGGAAACAAGCTTCCTAGGACCGGTTTCTGTTCGGTCTGGACTGTTCCCATGAGGCACAGGGTCAAGACTGATTTGCATATGTCCACGTCTGAACTGGGGTGGCTTGGTGAGCAAAATAACGATGATTTAAACCCAGATATGTGACTGGGGGTGAATGTTTCGTCATTGTGCAACATTCAGTCCATCATCTTGTGTGTTTTGCTGTTCACCCTATGTGGGAAGGGTATGCCCAGATGTGGGTCCTGTACTCACCACGCCACTGGAGACAAGCTATCCTGGCTGAAGACGGCTGATAGCCTGAAACCGGTCCTAGGATGCTTGATTCCGGTCCAGGGTAGACATGGCTTGGCAGTTCGGTCTGGACTGTTCCCATGAGGCACAGGGTCAAGACTGATTTTCATATGGCCATGTCAGAACTGGGGTGGCTTGGTGAGCAAAATAACTATGATTTAAACCCAGATCTGCGACTGGGGGTGAATGTTTCGTCATTGTGCAACATTCCATCCATCATCTTGTGTGTTTTGCTGTTCCCCCTATGTGGGAAGGGTATGCCCAGACATGGGTTCCATGCTCACTACGACACTGGAGTCAAGCTATCCTGGCTGAAGATGGCTGATAGCCTGAAACCGGTCCTCGGATGCTTGATTCCGGTCCAGGGAAGACATGGCTTGGCAGTTCGGTCTGGACTGTTCCCATGAGGCACAGGGTCAAGACTGATTTGCATATGGCCATGTCTGAACTGGGGTGGCTTGGTGAGCAAAATAATGATTATTTAAACCCAGATCTGTGACTGGGGGTGAATGTTTTGTCATTGTGCAACATTCCGTCCTTCATCTTGTGTGTTTTGCTGTTCATCCTATGTGGGAAGGGTATGCCCAGACGTGGGTCCCGTGCTCACTACACCACTGGAGTCAAGCTATCCTGGCTGAAGACGGCTGATAGCCTCAAACCGTTCCTAGGATGCTTAATTCTGGTCCAGGGAAGACATGGCTTGGCAGTTCGGTCTGGACTGTTCCCATGAGGCACAGGGTCAAGACTGATTTGCATATGGCCATGTCTGAACTGGGGTGGCTTGGTGAGCAAAATAACGATGATTTAAACCCAGATCTGTGACTGGGGGTGAATGTTTCATCATTGTGCAACATTCCGTCCATCATCTTGTGTGTTTTGCTGTTCACCCTATGTGGGAAGGGTATGCCCAGACGCGGGTACCGTGCTCACTACACCACTGGAGTCAAGCTATCCTGGCTGAAGACGGCTGATAGCCTGAAACCGTTCCTAGGATGCTTAATTCCGGTCCAGGGAAGACATGGCTTGGCAGTTCGGTCTGGACTGTTCCCATGAGGCACAGGTTCAAGACTGATTTGCATATGGCCATGTCTGAACTGGGGTGGCTTGGTGAGCAAAATAACGATGATTTAAACCCAGATCTGTGACTGGGGGTGAATGTTTGGTCATTGTGCAACATTCTGTCCATCATCTTGTGTGTTTTGCTGTTCACCCTATGTGGGAAGGGTATGCCCAGACGTGGGTCCCGTGCTCACTACGCCACTGGAGTCAAGCTATCCTGGCTGAAGACGGTTGATAGCCCGAAACCGGTCCTAGGATGCTTGATTCCGGTCCAGGAAAGACATGACTTGGCAGTTCGGTCTGGACTGTTCCCATGAGGCACAGGGTCAAGACTGATTTGCATATGGCCATGTTTGAACTGGGGTTGCTTGGTGAGCAAAATAACGATTATTTAAACCCAGATCTGTGACTTGGGGTGAATGTTTCATCATTGTGCAACATTCCGTCCATCATCTTGTGTGTTTTACCGATATCAGTAGTGGCGCACCCATAGGACATACAGAGCACCTTTTGCTGGACGTACCAGTATGCCAGGATTATCAGGTCCACTCCCACACACATCCAATTAGTATAGTATGGCCATCATACTGCTCCCATCCAAAACCCATAGTACCCAACAAGGAGGAATATGCCAGTGACTTATTCAACTATGCCATTGAGGAGCAGCCCAGTCCAATCACCACTCCCTTTGCTCGCAATGTGCCAAACATGGACACTGCTATTCTGTCCAACAGTGTAGACTAGCTCCTGATTACACCTGACCCAACTGTACTCAGCGTCAAGGACGAAATCACCTCACAGTTTACTCCTATGTTTGACCTCTATCCCAGGCCTGGCACTCACTGATATAAAACCCCCTGGTTCACCAATCCAGGCATGGATGCCACAATTAGTTCATCCTGAAGGTGATTGCATGCTTCACTTGCAAAAGTCCCCCTTGATAAATATAAATGTGAAGTGACTGGCACCTCCAAGACATATACTGCAAGCTAATTCTCTGAAGTCTAGTCTGGGCCTTACAAGGCTGATCCTCTAAGGAGAATCGTTGCCACCTCTCCATTGCAATGACCTTGCTCTGTGGACCCAGAGGAAAAAAGGTAAACGCAGGCAAACACCTACTAACCTCCCCACCAGACCAGGCACCCTGTCAAAACACTGTGGAGCAAACCTAAGATTTATAAATCCTAGGTCTTCCTTATGGCAGCCATTGATAGGTAAAATTTAGTGTACATTTCTCCACAATCCCTCCATTACAGAAAGGGTACCTAATCAACTCAAATCCAGCGCACAGCATAGCGCACCAGCACTGCTGGGGTACCTGAACGCAGGCAAAGCACCCAAAAAGTATCAACCAGACATTGCGATGTAGGACAGGAGAGTCCAGAACGACCAGCAAGTCGGTCCCCCCTACCGCCAGCCCAGTGCCCAAACAAATCACCAACCCATCCAGGGGTCAGTACTGTCTCAGAAAAACAATTCTTGGGTATCTCCTGTTATTCTGCTGCCAGGGACACCGCTAGACGTCCAGAGAGGGTAGGGGAGGTATAACCCTTTCATAAATATTGGCTTCCTAGTATTGAGGTAATTGTAAGGTTGGTGAGACATGCCCAGCTGTTTTTAATTGTGCACATGTACTTGAAAGGAATATATTTTCCTATTCCAACTACCCTGGCACGATCTCCAAACTTCTCTTAAATTACCGGCTTGTCCACGGAACCTGAGAACAACATAAATCATAATACCGGCGATTTGAGCATACACCTTTGTTAAACAAGTTGAGGCTAAATCACCTTTGCGAAAGTTTTCATTACCCTTTCATCTAAATACTTGAGGTTGCTATTTGCTGTGGACATATAAGTTAGCTGGAGCAAAACCAAGGATGATTTGATGTGTTACTCAATCTCTCCCTCCCTTGAGAAAGCTCTTGTGTCACAATTCTTTTTTTTGCATATTTATATAGAGCTAACTCGACTCTAAGGTATTGGAGCGCTTTACATGAGCACCGATTACTTACCCATTCAGGCACAGGTAGATTAAGTGATTTGCCCAGAATCACAGGATGTGGACGCGACCCCGAGGCTCAAACTCTGATTTCCAGTGCCAAAGTCAGCAGTCTAGCTGATGGACCACTTCCTCTCACAATGAAGAACTGTGCAAAAATAACAGATTAAACCCAGTACAACCAAGTGTCCAGATGTCACCTGGTTATTACTAAAAATGCCTGATGTAGAAGACAAAAAAGATGTTGTGCTTCTTTTTTTTTTTTTTAAGACTTTTATTACACAAATTACAAGAACACAGCCAATTGCCTACAACCCATAGATGGGCCGGCCGCAAAAGACGTCATTCATATATCCCACCCATTAATACAATCACTGTATCCGAGATGGAAAACAAGATATTGTCAGAAAACAATCCAGAACCTGAGTCTCGTAATAAGTCTTATGCATAGTATAAGCAGTCTCAATTTACATATATCATAACATTTAGTAACCTTCTAACATCCCCCCACCCAACATCCCAGTTCTCAGAACCTAACACCAATGTGCCATGTAGACAAGCATGTATCCAGAGAGGCATATGGAACAGGTCGTAGAACACTTCTTGAGACAATGTTGAAGGAATGGCAGAACCAATAGCTGTCTGTATGTCACCATTATCAATCTAAGTAGGGAGAAAGCATACCCATACCCCAACCATACCACAGATTCCAACATCCATACATGAAACGAACTAGGGACTCCCATCCTCTGCAAGCCTCGACAACATGTATACAGTGTATGGGTCCCATATATCTCGAGGTTTCGAGGCTTCCGGCAGTTCTTCATAGTAACAGGTCAATTGGTCTCGACAATAAGCCATGGCTTGTAGCCAAAGTTTGACATCAGGTGCACGTTCCCCCCCCTACGACACAGCCACTCTGCGTTTAGCAATTTGTAGTGCCAGCACTATCAAGCGTCTCACCCCGGTAGGCACTCCGGAGACCACGCCCAACAGGCATAAACGCGGATCAGTAGGTATATCTATCAATGTCATCTCAGACAACGCCGCAGTCACAGCCATCCAGAACTTATATACCCGATCACATCCCCATGCCAAGTGTATAAAGTCTGCATCCTCTGCGCCAAACCGCACACATCTGGATTGGTCTCGCAGGCCATATCTCACCAATTGAACAGGCGTATAGTACCACTGCTGTAGATATTTATAGTGAATGAGACGGAAATTCCCATTAGCTGCAAAACCGCCAGTCATAGAACAACACTCAGCCCATTCATCATCAGTCAGCGGGTCCGGCAAGCACGCATCCCACCTCGCTTTGGCTGCCACCCCTCCCCCTCCCTCATCCTCCTGTGAGGCCCGATATAAACGTGAGATCAATTTCACTCGGTCCGTTGATGAATATAGCAATTGTAAAGCTCCTAACACCGGAGGTTCTTCCGGGAAGGAAGGATACAAGGTATGTATCGCAGCACGAAGTCTAACGTAAATGAATGTGGCCATCGTAGGATTATTCGTTTGATCTAACAAGGTCTGTAAAGGAAGGAATGCAGCAACAGGAAATACATTCCCCATAGTGATTATACCTGCACCCTGTAATAGCTGTAAGGCTCCCAATTCACTCGAGACCGATATCTCAGCATGATATAGTAGTGGCATAGCAGGGGCATACAATGGCAATCTATTGGATCGTTTGCCCAATTCTTGCCATGCGCTGTACGTACTGCGTATCGTGTCCACCTCCCCCTTCTCAAACACGGAATGTGTATTCACTATCATTGCCTTTAGTGGTCGTGGAATGACAGCACTAGCCTCGAGCGCCACATGTGGTGTATATGGCGGTGCCGATAACGAGTAAGTGGCAAAATGAGCCTGAGCACAAAGATAGTACAGCTTCATATCCGGTACCGCAAAACCCCCCAGCTCATATGGTTTCGTCAACACTTCGCTTCTTCCCGGCCCAAGCCAGCGTGATAAGTAACGATTGTATTTGTGCAAAGAAATGGGATGTCAGGGTAATTGGCACATTACCAAAATAGTACAAAAACTTAGGGAGTACCACCATTTTGATGAGAGAGACCCTGTCCGCAAATGACAGCGGCAGTCTAACCCAACGCTTCACCTGATCTTCCAATTTCGAAATGGCTACCCCGTAGTTGGCCCGTATTGTTTTATTGCTATCCCTGTGCACCCAGATCCCCAGATATCGCACCGGCTCCAGCGCCCATTCCAATGGGAATTCTAGTGGGAAGGGTATCGTGGCATCCGTGAGGGGAAGCAATATGGACTTATCCCAATTGATGGACAGTCCAGAAAAAAGCCCGAACCTGATGAATTCCCTAAGTACGCTTTCCAAATTTTGAGCTGGGTCTCTTATGTACAGGACCATGTCGTCAGCGTACATGGACACCGCCAGTGACCAAAGTGGGAATCGTAACGCTGTGTCAGCATATCTTTGTCGCAAAATGCAAGCCAGGGGCTCTAGCATAAGAGCAAATAGCAAGGGCGAAAGAGGGCATCCTTTTCTAGTCCCCCTTTGTATATGGAATGGTGCCAACACATGTCCGTTAACCCTCACCCGTGCCATCGGTTTTGTGTACAACAGAGTAATCAAGGATGTGAAAAAATATGGCACACCCATGCGATGCAGCACTGCTATCATGTACCGCCAAGCCACAGAGTCGAATGCTTTTGCCGCATCCAAAAGCACCGCCACTGCTGTAAGATCTGGCTTGAGAAGATGCAGAACCGCGAACAAAGCTCTCAAATTATGAGTAGTGGAGCGAAGGGGTACGAAACCGGACTGGTCAGGTAAAACCATAACCGGCAGAATAAGTCGCAATCGCGTCGCTAGCACTTTGGCAATGATCTTAACGTCTGTGTTCATCAGGGACAGAGGGCGATACGACTCGCATAGATTCAAGGGTTTGCCCGGCTTCGGCAGTGCCACCAACAGCGCTTCTCTCATTGTTGCCGGAAGCTGTCCCTGCTCCATCGCTTCCTCCAGAACACTCGCCATGCGCGGCATTAACAGATCCACGTACTCTTTATAAAATTCGGACAAGCCGTCTGTGCCTGCCGCCATGCCATTAGGCAGAGCGGCAATTGCATCCCGAAGCTCCCCCTCCGTAATGTGATGCATTAAGAAATCTTGCTGTCCCTTGGATAGCCAAACCAACGCTATGTCATCCAAGTAATGCGCCAAGTCGTCCTCATCTGCCGTATCCCTGAAACGATACATCCGCTCATAGTACTGCACAAAACAATCCAGGACGCCAGTTGCTCTTGTTATGGTAGCACCCTCATCCACTATCTCCTGAACCCCACAGTGCCTAGCCCAGGGCTCTCTGATTCTGTCCGCCAGTCCGCGGCCTGCACGCCCCCCCTCACTATAATACCGCGCCCTAGTGCGTTTGGACAAGAATTTAATCTCTTGATCTGCGAGTTCGTTATAGTCAGTTACTTTCTTCCGGATCTCCGCCAACCTAGCATCTTCCGGTAGCTGCTCCTGCTGCCGCTCTAGTGATAACAGTTCATCCTCCAGTTTGCTCATGGAGTTCCTCAATGACTTAAGGACCCCGGATTGCATGCCTATACATGCACCTCGAATTGTTACTTTAAAGGCTTCCCACACTGTACCTATGCTCTCCACAGATCCCACGTTCTTATAAAAAAATTCTTCAATACTCGTCCCCAGTTCTTCACGCATTACAGGATCTGTCAGCATACCAGGGGATAGGTGCCATGAAAAGGGAGCCGGAGTGTGCGATGGCAAACTTACCTCCAGAATCACAGGGGCGTGATCTTAAAGTGTCCTAGGTAAGTGGCTATTCTTCCTGACCCACCCACTAACATCCCGCGTCACTAGCCAATAGTCCAGCCTCGACCATGTGTCATGCGCAGACGTGTAGCAAGTGCCTTCTCTTTCACCCGGATGCCCCAATCGCCACACATCCACCAGTCCAAGTCCACTCATACCATCACGCACCGCATCAGCCGCTTTCCTGTGCTCATAGGGCCTTTCATCCTTCATATCCAGCATCTTATCCAGCGTCACGTTCCAATCCCCCCCACAAACAATCGCTGAGGGCGGTAGAGCATACACCTTGTTCCATAGATTGATATAAAATTCAGGATCGTCTATATTTGGACCATATACATTCAACATCGTTATCAGTGTACAATATAGTTTCCCCTGCAATATAATGTACCTGCCTTCTTTATCAATTTCTTCATGCATCGAAACAAATTGCACATTTTTCTTAATCAAAATCATGACCCCACGAGCATAGGAGGAGTAGTCTGTCGCCACCCGAACGCCCGCCCACTGCTTAGCTACTGCCTCGACCGCCTTACCCCTAAGGAAGACCACCTGAGCTCCATGTTTGTTAAGAAAGGCCATCATTTGTCTAGTCTTCTGCGGTCGATTCAGACCTCGCACATTCCATGTTATCCAACTCATCTTCCCTCCCTCAGCCATAGGGCCTAACCGTCCCAGAATCTGGACGCATGGAGAGGAAGCAAGTCTCCCAGTTCCAACTGCCATGCACATGGCAGTCAAACAAGCAACCATCCGCAGAAGACATCCAAAAATCAAAGCAATGTGTCAGCCCATAGTTCTGAATCCCAGTGTCCACACCCCTCAACCCCTCGCCCACATACTTGAATTGCAATACACAGACATGAAACCCCCGAAATACCGCCAACCTCCCCCCACCCACTTCAGCACCCCCAACCTGCCAAAGCCTATCCCAACCCCCCAGCCTCCCAACCTTAATCCCTACATCAAACAAAGTGTGGGGAACTCCCATACGCGGGGGCGTAGAGGTGCCCAACTCCCACTAGTAAGCTAAGCAGGAGAGGACCGGATTAGATATCCAAACATCCGCCCCAGTCGTCCCAGCATCACGGCCCATAACACAAGGTACTTGCAAACTGTATTCGAGGAGGCAATGTTACCAGTATCCGCTAATAGCCACACTCCAGTAAACAGAATATCATAGTTTAATCCCCTCACACATCCAATCCTTAGGCCATATCCGCTATAATGGCTCATCTCTCTTTCCAGCCCAGAGAACTAGCTTTCCAACTGCCGAGTCCCAATAATAATTAGTAAGTTGTCCCACAAAAGTCATATATCATTAGTCAGGGTTCATGATGCATCTTGGGAATCGCATATTCACTCAGGCCAGCACGTAACATCAGCAGCCATGCATGACGAGATCTTCAGTCACAATAACAGAGTGTTAAGGAGTAGCAGCGCCCCAACATAGCAAACGAAGAGCAATGATCGAGCTGACGCAGAGTGCATACTCATGCAACTTCGTCATGTATTTCGTCCTCCCTGTCCTGCGCTGCATTTTCGTCTCGTTTTCTTTTTTTTTGCTTCTTTGCATAGTCCATAGCTGCCTTAGCAGAGGTAAAGATTTTATTATCCGACGGAGCTCCAATCCGGAGGCGAGCTGGATATAACATAGCATATGGAACGTCCTCAGCCCTGAGTTGCTGCTTCACCGCATTGAATTCTTTCCTCGCCGTTTGCACCGCCATCGTAAAGTCTGGGTAGAACTCGAGCTTACTGCCTTGCCAGTCTATGGTGCCCTTCTCCCGTGCTAGGCGCAGGATCACATCCCTGTCTCTATAATTTAGTATGCGGGCAATAATAGGGCGGGCGGCGCTCCAGACACCGGTCGCTTAGCTAACAAGCGATGTGCACGTTCCACAATGAACACTCGAGACAACTGATCCGCCCCAAAAATATCAGTGATCAGTCGTTCCATGAAGTCTTCCATGCTGCCATTTGTAGACTCGGGCAGCCCCGTGACGCGGATGTTGTTGCGTCTGGACCTCCCTTCCAACTCCTCATTCTTGGCCTGGATGACCGCCAAGACGCGCTCCATGTTGAACACCTTTGTAGTCACGGTGGCCAGACCGTCCTCCGTAGCAGATACCCTTTGCTCTACCTCCCGCATCCGTTCGTTCCGCCTATCAAACTGTGTAGCCATATGATCAAGTCTGTGATTCACTGCTTCCATGGTACCTTCAATGGATTGCAAAGTCTTTTGCATAGCCACCAGCACCAGATGCTCCAGCAGATTCAGTGTCCGGGGGAGCCTGCGAGGCTGACATGGTAGTTTTTTTTTAATCAAAAGTCAACTTGGGTTGATTTCTCTCAGGTCTGCCCATGACGCCAGCAGCTCAGCACACCCAGCCACACCCACCGCAGTCTTCAAAAGGTACCAGGAGTAATCAACAGGTCACCTCAGGATCCACTAGTGGCAAGTTGAACAGTTCCAGCCTCCAAGAAAAGCGAGCCTCAGAATCCACACAGGCCGCTCCTCGCGCCAAAAGTCGCAGTCAGCAGAGGCCTAGTTCGCGCTCTCAGGGTGCCAAGCTTATCCCCCAGGACATGGGCACGTGCAGACCCCGGCCCCACCGATCAACAAGATGTCCACACTCATCGACAGTTATGCCCAATCACTGGGCAGGTCAGGCGTGGCTGTACTTCACTCCACAAATAGCCTCATGCGTCCGGCAGGTAGAGCTCCAGACGCCACAGTCCCTCAGCAAACAGCAAACCAGGCGGCTATTAGGCCACAGATACAGTTCCACAGCCAGTGCACACCAGTGGGCAATTATATTCCAGGCTCCAACGGGTCTCATACGCCTCAGCACCGCCACGATTCAGCCCGTCTCCTGCTGTCATCCCCGAGCTCACCCCGCCCCCACCAGCCTCAGTTCACGCGGAGCGGCCCAGTGCGGCCTAGCGCCACCTCCGCAGCCCCGGGCTTTCCTAGGCCGCCACCCCACTCACCGCAACCGGCAGAGACCGGACACAGCCCAGGAACCGAGCGCTCTCCTCCGACGGCTTGCAGCGCCCCTCCGTCAGTCTTAATTTGCCGCACCACCGCCTGGTCCGTTCCCAGCTGCAGCGCCAGTTGCCACCAGAGTCCTCCGCCGCCGCAAGCCCTCAGGCTCGGCCACCGCTCCGGAGCACCACAATGGCGAACACAGCCGGCAGACCCAGCCGCAGTGCTCGCTTTCAGAGACGAGCCGGTCAGCCAAAAACAGTGCCAGTCAGGGCAGCCTCGTACCCCTCACAGATAGCCGCTACGCTGGCACGTCACTAGGGCAGAATGCGCAGGATAATGGAAGGATTTTATTCCGATCTGGCGGAGCCTCACATTCGTGCGGCCATCTTGCCTGGCGCCCTCTAGCGCCCCCCGATATTGTGCTTCTTTCCCTAAATATAAATGAATACTATTCCACAACAATCCATCTCGCTATCAGCGGCCCTATGCAGGATACCAAAATGCATTTCATTATACAAGGATGCTGCAGCCCTGACTACATGCATTTAAATTTACCAAGCTAACTATACTTCTGTCTCCACCATGCACTGCTCATGACTTCACTTACATTAGTCCCATTCTGACCACTATGAAACTTACTGTGCGGTGCGGAGGGAGAGAGGGTGCAACCAAATGATAACCTGAGGATAATTACTTGACTGCAAGGACACTATCCATTTTTGCACCTTAAGCCATTTGGGATAGGATCCTTCATCAAGAATATCCTGCAAGATGAAAGATAATGCCCTGCACTATGTAAAACTTATAAGCTTTATCCTCCACTTCAGTAGCTTGCCTGATCCTATGTAGGAAGTGTGAGAATGTAAGCAACTAACTTCCAATTGATCATCTTTTTATTTTATTTTATTTTGAGAATTTTATATAGCACTGGTTCGACCCGGAGGTATTAGAGTGCTTTACATAAGGTTCCACAGAAATTACAAAATTACATCAGTTACACGTTACATCAGTAACTAGAAAAACATTTCAAGAGAGTAGAAGACTAAATAAATGGAGCTTAGAAGGGTAAGGGGGTGGGGTAGGAGGTAGATAGAATGGAGATACGAAGGAGAGTATGCCCAAACTCCGGGCTGGGTAGGTGACGGCCGAGAGGGAAGTCCACAGCCCATCTCCTCTTTGGCTATCAGGGTAGCTCCACCGGGTATCAGCCAAACAGCTAGGTTTGAGACCTTGGGAAAACAATTAAAGAGCGAAGAGGAGGGTTAAAAGGAGCGTAAAAGAGAAAGGGGTGGAATAAAGGGGTAGGAGGGAGAATACAATGGAGAGACGAAGTAAGTTCTGTACAAAGACCGGCTGGGTAGGTGACGGCTGAAGGGGTAGTCCACAGCCCATCTCCTCTTTAGCTATCAAGTAGGTCCACCGGGCATCGGTCAAAAAGGTAGGTCTCCACGGTCATAGTAGTAGCAAGACGTGGTAGGGACCACTGTGGCTGGGCCCCTCTTATCACTGGCGGTCCCCTTTTTGTGTTGCGGGGAAAGGACGCGTCCATAGAGAGTTGTCCCTGATATGTGCCCAGGACCTGCTAAGCCCCTGAAATGGTGGGTCACCTCGAGATGACTCATAGCAGCCATCTTAGGGTCAAGCATGGGCTGGGTGACTTCTTCAGAATCTCTCATGCAAAGGGCTGTATCCTGGGACGCAGAGCTGGATGTATAGCAGGAATCTACAACACTGTGCAAGCAAGGGTTTGAGTGGCATCCTCTTTGCTGAAGTGAAGACAGAGGCGCCGGTAAGTATCAAATCCAAATGAATGACATAAATACACATGTTTGACCAAAGCCCAATATATATAGTAGCTTCTCCTGTTGTGCGGCCTAGCGCCGCAGGGTCAAGTTGCAAAACTTTGTGTGTCAAACAAACACCAACGATGTCCTGTCTCCAGCAGTGGAAGGCATGTGTGTGCCTCTTAACTACAGGGGTTCGGGAGACACTACCAGGCAAAACGATCTCAAACATAGTTCTTACGTTTCCACTCCTGAAAAAGTTCTTTTTAAAATGCCACTCTAAAATCTTGCCAAAGATCCTCCCAGCGGGAACCAACCGTCCCCAGTCTGCCTGTGCACCGCATGCATACGGACGGGCCTACATTATTACCCTCCCGGATTGCCCCTGGGTCTTGCTCCAATACCAAGGATACCTAAAGGCAAACACTATTTATTTCTTCAGGTATGAATCGCAATTATACCACCAAATACGCGGGACATCCATGGGTTCTACCTTCGCGCCGAGCCTGGCGTGCCTTTACATGGCTTCCTTTGAGGAACAGGTCATCTATCCTGCGGCAACCAACCCCTTTCTTGAACAGCTGACCCTCTGGCGTCGCTATATCGACGACATCTTGATCCTATGGAAAGGGGATAAGACTAGCTGCGAGGCTTTCTGCTCTTGGATTAACCTGCAGAACCCGTACCTTAAATTCACGGGTACCATTTCCGCCACTTCCCTTCCCTTCCTGGATCTTACCATCAGGCTGGAGCCTTCAGAGATTACCACCACTCTCTATAGGAAAGAAACCGACAGGAACAGTCTCCTCCCCTACCGAAGCCACCATACTCGAGCCTTGAGGGACAATCTCCCGTTCGGTCAATTTCTCCGGATTCGAAGAAATTGTACATCACTGACTGATTTTGTACGTGAATCATCGATCCTCCAACACAAACTCCAGGACAAGGGCTACCCAACCAGACTGTTGAACGCATCTTTTAAAAGGGCACGTAACAACAACAGAGAAGCTTTGCTGGAGTCAACTCCGAAGCCCATCAGTGATGTCATTACCTGTGTAACAACGTACACCAGGAACTCTACTTTCATCAAGAAAGCAATTAACTCACATTGGGGCACCCTTAACTCTGCTGGCCTGGATATCCCTCGCCCACGGTTTGCTTTTAAAAGAACTGCTAACCTCAAGGACACCCTGACCCACACTCGACCCAAGAAGGCAGGCACCCACCATGAGAACCCCTTGTGGAACCTGCCACCCGTGGTCGGACACTATAGGTGTGGCAGCTGCATCATCTGTCCACAAACCATACAAGGCAAAGATATCAAGCTGACCACAACGTTCACCTGGCACATGAACAGACACACTAATTGTAACAGCAGCCGCTGTATATACATGCTCGTTTGTCCCTGTGGGCTGAAGTACATAGGCATGACTATGCGAATTGTGAAAACAAGGATCATTGAGCACAACAGCAATATCCGCTGTATGAAAACACACACCAGGCTCTACGATCACTACAAAGAAGCAGGACACAGGGCAGACAACCTTCAATGGACAGTGTTGGAGTGTCATCCATCCATTAACGAACTAGCACTATATAGACTAGAACAAAGATGGGTGCACCGTCTCCAATTGGATACCTGTGGCCTGAACGATTCCATCCCGTGGAACCAACTAACAAGATGATTCCTCCCCCACCCGCCTGCCTAATGCCTCCGAGACTGGTCATCCTCCATTGAAAACACGGGTGTACCATGACTCTGCACGAGCACAACATATGTAGAGGCATTCATTTTCTGAGTGGTCTATAGATCTCTGCCTCCCCTAACATTAGTATGGCCAGCTAACTGTTCACTACATCCACCGGTCTACTAATCACATGGGCACAGCAGGAGCATCCCGTCACTCCCTAGTGTTATTCGCCTAGCCACCCATGCCTCCCAGTACTAGTCTGGGGTTATTTTACCATCCCCGACCTCCATATGCCATACACTGTGCTATTGTCCACCGCAGCGAGTCACTTGCCCTTCCATCATAGGCGGCCCACACTCGGGCGGCCCCCCCAAAAGATAAAACCCCCCCATTTATTACTGAGCAGGATGCCTACGTAGGTACAATGAGAGCACTCACTCTGACTGCGCTTTGTCCCATCAGGCTCGCGTTTCAGTGCTGTACGCAGTACCAGTTGAGCCACGGTATACCAGCCTGCTCTTGCCTCCCCCTTTCCCTGCCCCCCCTCCCTCCCCACCGTACACGCCCAACCAAGCGCTTCCAAACATGCACCAAAGAGGTCAAGGGACTACATCTCCCATGAGCACCGTGATGCGGGCTCCGATTGGCGCTTTGGGCACACTGTCACCGCGGGCCCGCCCCCTCTCGGCCGGCACCCGCCCCCACCCCGCCCCCAAACAACCTGTTCTTAATGGCGGACGCGTGGCACACTCCTGACCGGCTGTTCCGCGGACATCATACGCCGACGGTGTGGGGGTAGGTGATACCGGCGATTATCTCACGCCGCTAAGGTAAGCGTTGCACCTCTGATTTATTGCTGGCCGCCGTTCTACTATGACGGCACTTTGGCCAAGGCTTACGGAGTGCGCCCCGCCTCGCCAGATTGTCCGGGTCATGACTTTAGCTGATTTTCAGCCGCCCCCCTTATGCACCCTCCCTGTCTATCTAGCGACTATTGGTAGACTTCCCGAGGATAATATCTACTCTGGTGCCTGCGAGCGGTTGATCCGTACCTCCGCTTTCCCACAGATCCTTGGCACTTGATGGCCTGGCGAGGCGGGGCGACCGCTGCCCCGCTGATACCTTCTGGTCATGACTTTGGATCATGGCCCCCAGCAATGACTCGCTGTATAAATACTCCAATCCTTTTTCCTTCCCTAGGGCTACATATCCCTAGCGCAGTCCCCACAGGAACTAGCCGCGAAGACTGCCAATTGGCTCCTTAGGGTAGGTCTAATCATTGATACTGTAACCATCCCACTGGGTGCCTGCTGCGCCGCGCGGCCCCCCCCATGTGGCTGAGTGGCTTTTGATTTATTTATTTGTGTGTTGGTATTATTTTAGTTCTAGTGGCTCCATTGTTTAGTTAAACAACTGACCACCCTTGCTACAATTAGCACTCGCACATGCCCTGAACTCCCCGGGGCTATGTCCTGTTACACGTAATATTGGTCTCTCTCCACTCACCCCGTTGCACTCCATTAGCCCTCATAGACACCTAGTTTAATTTGGATAACTGGGTTTGTGTTTGACTTTTGGGGTGATTTCACAGTGTTGCCTGCAAACGGTATAATCACTATCGGCATATTAGCAACTGTGATGTCTACTGTTCCCTTAGGTCTGACGGTGATGCAGTGATCCTCGCCTTCCTTAGACCTAGACCTATCAGGTTGTATCTATAATAGCCTGTAGCTCACCTTCTGGGGCACATTAGGTTTATATGAGCACATTTTTTCGGTCCTGACGAATTGCCCCGCTGGGCATGAAACATGTTGACCAAATGGAGGGTCGATACGAGGCCACACCAATAGCTACGTCGGTCCTCAGTACCCCTCCCTATACCTTTTAATAAAGTGGCTAACCACCCGAATAAAGACTTCCCTGTGGATTATCCAACTTTTTTTAACAATTTTTCACCGTTTTGCTCACTACCTCACTTTTTAAGCCTCACAAGTTTCTACTTATCACGGCAAGGAACAAAAGACCTCCGCAAAAGTGTGACACTTGTTGTTACCCGTCGGGCATTGCAGCGCCGGCCCGACGTAGGAGCAGGAAGCCGATGATATAAACAACATCCCCAGTAGGCTGAATGAGACATGTCATCCAGCTCATCAGTTGTGTGAGGCTTCCTTAGTTCCGTCAAGGAACTTGCTGACTACCCGGCACCCCCACACTCTCTAGCTGACTTGCAGCTAGCTGTGAGAGAGACCTTATTACTTGTTTAACCCTAGGGGAACAGTGTACACTCTTTTTTGTTTGTGCCCTGGACAAGTACACTGGACCCCTCTAAATATTGTCCATCTCCGTCCCCCCTTGTTGTCTACATACTTAGCGTGGGTTGCCCCCACGGGACTATTAGGATACCAAGAGTGACACTTTTTCACTGTCTTGGCCCATTACTGGGTGTTATCCCTTCCCCCAGTACACCGCACCTGCGGTTCTAGATTTTGTAAAATTTACATTCACCGACACTCTAATTAGCCACACCCTAGCCACCATGGAGGATGTACCAGGCCTCAGTTTTGATGACGATGCCATTGATGAAGCCCTACGGGCAGCCCCGAGTCTAATTACACTATCAGCTACGGCTACCTCGAGCGCCACTAATGACGATTGGGCCATACTCACTGCCCTTAAGAAAGAACTCATCAGGATCACTATGCATGGGATTATGATGACCGAGTACCTGCGAAATAAAATTGCCCCATTGGGCCTTATCGTGAATATCATTCCAAGACTCTTCCTTGAAGATAAACAGTTCAAGGTCGAGTGGGTACAAGTCTCCTGGAAATGTACCAAAGACCTGCTTTTCCTCATCGTACAAACATCCAAACGATTAGCAGAGGCCCTACAAGAGAAAATCTCAGCCATAGAAGCCACAATGAGAAGTACGGTCAATAAGAACACAAAGGCCAACTTTACCAATAAACTAGCGGAGATCAACCAAGAAATGGGAGACCATCATGAATATCTCCTCAATCAAAAAACTGCTAAATTACAGAAAGACATTACTAAGTTCGAGAAGGAGAAAGTCTATCCTTATTTGAAGGATGGCTTCAAGAATAAGAAGACATCCTACTCCTCTGATGAGAACACGGATAACAGCCGGCGAGGATCCGCCAGCAGTGACTCCAGTGGAGGATACAACTCCAGGAGCAACCGGGCTCCACAACATTCCAACTGGCAACCAGGTTACCATCAAGGACCGGCCTTTCATGGCCCTCCACATATGGCACCCCCATGGCAATACCCCTTCTATCAACAGGGCCCGCCACAATTCTTTCCCTCTAATCCTCCACCTTTTCAAGGCAGAGGCTGGGGCAGAGGAAGAGGGCGAAAACGAGGCGGACAGAAAGGAGTACAGTGGCAGGACCAACCAACACCACAGACATCAGTGGAAACCAGGAGCTCCACCAGGGGGAGAAGAGTCTGACGGTAAACCTATCAAAGAAAGTGCTGACCCCTCTTGAGCTTCAAGTCCTGGAAAAAGGACTGGGTTTTGTCCCCACTCCCACCCCTGACGCTTTTCAAGAAATGATCGAGCTCAAACAACTGTTCAGAAAGATACGCTTGAAAGCTTTCTTCCAAGACAAACCAGAACCGGATACTTCTGATTCAGGTCTACGGAAACCTTCCACTTTTACCCCCACAGATGGGATGGTTCCCCCAGAGATCCTGACCTTCGAGAGAGCAGTCCTCCACACTCTCAATAACAAACCTCAATGCAAACAATTCAACAATCTAACCAACCTGGAGAAACAGGCCTGCCAGGCCCTGGGGAACGATAACACGATTGTCGTCAAACAAGCAGACAAGGGGGGCGCAACAGTCATTCAGGACTATGATGCATATGACCTGGAATGCAGACGCCAACTTTCCAACAGCACCCACTATAGACCCCTCACAATAGATCCTACCAAACGCCTGTCCACCACGATCATGAGCCTTGTGCTAGAGGGTGAAACCAACGAATGGTTGTCAAAAAAAGAGGCAGATTTCCTCATCACCACCGAACCAGTCACACCCTATTTCTATACCCTCCCTAAAATACACAAGGGGGTCATACCGGTACCAGGAAGACCTATCGTGTCAGGTATAGGCTCTCTTTTGGAACCCCTGTCACAATTTTGCGACGTGTTCCTACAGCCATTAGTGAAGAAAATCCCTTCCTTCCTCCAAGAAACCAGAGATGTTCTACGTCTTATTGAAGATATGGACGGGAGGGAGAATGTTGACCTGATAGTGACCCTGGACGTAGAGGCACTCTACACTAATATCCCCCAGCAAGCCACCTTGGAAGCAGTGGAGAATGCCTTGAGATCTGAGGAGTGGACTTCCTGCACGCCCATCTCTTTCATCATGGCCCTTGCGAGTATAGCCCTGACGGAAAATTTCTTCAGGTATGAATCGCAATTATACCACCAAATACGCGGGACATCCATGGGTTCTACCTTCGCGCCGAGCCTGGCGTGCCTTTACATGGCTTCCTTTGAGGAACAGGTCATCTATCCTGCGGCAACCAACCCCTTTCTTGAACAGCTGACCCTCTGGCGTCGCTATATCGACGACATCTTGATCCTATGGAAAGGGGATAAGACTAGCTGCGAGGCTTTCTGCTCTTGGATTAACCTGCAGAACCCGTACCTTAAATTCACGGGTACCATTTCCGCCACTTCCCTTCCCTTCCTGGATCTTACCATCAGGCTGGAGCCTTCAGAGATTACCACCACTCTCTATAGGAAAGAAACCGACAGGAACAGTCTCCTCCCCTACCGAAGCCACCATACTCGAGCCTTGAGGGACAATCTCCCGTTCGGTCAATTTCTCCGGATTCGAAGAAATTGTACATCACTGACTGATTTTGTACGTGAATCATCGATCCTCCAACACAAACTCCAGGACAAGGGCTACCCAACCAGACTGTTGAACGCATCTTTTAAAAGGGCACGTAACAACAACAGAGAAGCTTTGCTGGAGTCAACTCCGAAGCCCATCAGTGATGTCATTACCTGTGTAACAACGTACACCAGGAACTCTACTTTCATCAAGAAAGCAATTAACTCACATTGGGGCACCCTTAACTCTGCTGGCCTGGATATCCCTCGCCCACGGTTTGCTTTTAAAAGAACTGCTAACCTCAAGGACACCCTGACCCACACTCGACCCAAGAAGGCAGGCACCCACCATGAGAACCCCTTGTGGAACCTGCCACCCGTGGTCGGACACTATAGGTGTGGCAGCTGCATCATCTGTCCACAAACCATACAAGGCAAAGATATCAAGCTGACCACAACGTTCACCTGGCACATGAACAGACACACTAATTGTAACAGCAGCCGCTGTATATACATGCTCGTTTGTCCCTGTGGGCTGAAGTACATAGGCATGACTATGCGAATTGTGAAAACAAGGATCATTGAGCACAACAGCAATATCCGCTGTATGAAAACACACACCAGGCTCTACGATCACTACAAAGAAGCAGGACACAGGGCAGACAACCTTCAATGGACAGTGTTGGAGTGTCATCCATCCATTAACGAACTAGCACTATATAGACTAGAACAAAGATGGGTGCACCGTCTCCAATTGGATACCTGTGGCCTGAACGATTCCATCCCGTGGAACCAACTAACAAGATGATTCCTCCCCCACCCGCCTGCCTAATGCCTCCGAGACTGGTCATCCTCCATTGAAAACACGGGTGTACCATGACTCTGCACGAGCACAACATATGTAGAGGCATTCATTTTCTGAGTGGTCTATAGATCTCTGCCTCCCCTAACATTAGTATGGCCAGCTAACTGTTCACTACATCCACCGGTCTACTAATCACATGGGCACAGCAGGAGCATCCCGTCACTCCCTAGTGTTATTCGCCTAGCCACCCATGCCTCCCAGTACTAGTCTGGGGTTATTTTACCATCCCCGACCTCCATATGCCATACACTGTGCTATTGTCCACCGCAGCGAGTCACTTGCCCTTCCATCATAGGCGGCCCACACTCGGGCGGCCCCCCCAAAAGATAAAACCCCCCCATTTATTACTGAGCAGGATGCCTACGTAGGTACAATGAGAGCACTCACTCTGACTGCGCTTTGTCCCATCAGGCTCGCGTTTCAGTGCTGTACGCAGTACCAGTTGAGCCACGGTATACCAGCCTGCTCTTGCCTCCCCCTTTCCCTGCCCCCCCTCCCTCCCCACCGTACACGCCCAACCAAGCGCTTCCAAACATGCACCAAAGAGGTCAAGGGACTACATCTCCCATGAGCACCGTGATGCGGGCTCCGATTGGCGCTTTGGGCACACTGTCACCGCGGGCCCGCCCCCTCTCGGCCGGCACCCGCCCCCACCCCGCCCCCAAACAACCTGTTCTTAATGGCGGACGCGTGGCACACTCCTGACCGGCTGTTCCGCGGACATCATACGCCGACGGTGTGGGGGTAGGTGATACCGGCGATTATCTCACGCCGCTAAGGTAAGCGTTGCACCTCTGATTTATTGCTGGCCGCCGTTCTACTATGACGGCACTTTGGCCAAGGCTTACGGAGTGCGCCCCGCCTCGCCAGATTGTCCGGGTCATGACTTTAGCTGATTTTCAGCCGCCCCCCTTATGCACCCTCCCTGTCTATCTAGCGACTATTGGTAGACTTCCCGAGGATAATATCTACTCTGGTGCCTGCGAGCGGTTGATCCGTACCTCCGCTTTCCCACAGATCCTTGGCACTTGATGGCCTGGCGAGGCGGGGCGACCGCTGCCCCGCTGATACCTTCTGGTCATGACTTTGGATCATGGCCCCCAGCAATGACTCGCTGTATAAATACTCCAATCCTTTTTCCTTCCCTAGGGCTACATATCCCTAGCGCAGTCCCCACAGGAACTAGCCGCGAAGACTGCCAATTGGCTCCTTAGGGTAGGTCTAATCATTGATACTGTAACCATCCCACTGGGTGCCTGCTGCGCCGCGCGGCCCCCCCCATGTGGCTGAGTGGCTTTTGATTTATTTATTTGTGTGTTGGTATTATTTTAGTTCTAGTGGCTCCATTGTTTAGTTAAACAACTGACCACCCTTGCTACAATTAGCACTCGCACATGCCCTGAACTCCCCGGGGCTATGTCCTGTTACACGTAATATTGGTCTCTCTCCACTCACCCCGTTGCACTCCATTAGCCCTCATAGACACCTAGTTTAATTTGGATAACTGGGTTTGTGTTTGACTTTTGGGGTGATTTCACAGTGTTGCCTGCAAACGGTATAATCACTATCGGCATATTAGCAACTGTGATGTCTACTGTTCCCTTAGGTCTGACGGTGATGCAGTGATCCTCGCCTTCCTTAGACCTAGACCTATCAGGTTGTATCTATAATAGCCTGTAGCTCACCTTCTGGGGCACATTAGGTTTATATGAGCACATTTTTTCGGTCCTGACGAATTGCCCCGCTGGGCATGAAACATGTTGACCAAATGGAGGGTCGATACGAGGCCACACCAATAGCTACGTCGGTCCTCAGTACCCCTCCCTATACCTTTTAATAAAGTGGCTAACCACCCGAATAAAGACTTCCCTGTGGATTATCCAACTTTTTTTAACAATTTTTCACCGTTTTGCTCACTACCTCACTTTTTAAGCCTCACAAGTTTCTACTTATCACGGCAAGGAACAAAAGACCTCCGCAAAAGTGTGACACTTGTTGTTACCCGTCGGGCATTGCAGCGCCGGCCCGACGTAGGAGCAGGAAGCCGATGATATAAACAACATCCCCAGTAGGCTGAATGAGACATGTCATCCAGCTCATCAGTTGTGTGAGGCTTCCTTAGTTCCGTCAAGGAACTTGCTGACTACCCGGCACCCCCACACTCTCTAGCTGACTTGCAGCTAGCTGTGAGAGAGACCTTATTACTTGTTTAACCCTAGGGGAACAGTGTACACTCTTTTTTGTTTGTGCCCTGGACAAGTACACTGGACCCCTCTAAATATTGTCCATCTCCGTCCCCCCTTGTTGTCTACAAACACTATTTAGTAGCTTGATGTCATTGCTGCCCATTGATAAACGATTAGGGCCCAGAAAGCCAGGTCATGGGATGTTGCAATCTATTTTCCCCCTCCCCAGTGTTGCCCTAGCACTAAACAAACACCATTGTCATTATTATGGCCCAAAAGATTACAAGCCTCATACCATTCAGCCTTCACATCTACCCATGTCTGCGAACGTTCATGAGGTTCAAAAGATTCCCAAATAAAAATATGTTTCGGGCTCGCCCAGTCCCTTCATGCCCCCTAGCTGTTGGATGCTTCACTATCAATGAGACTGACGTCCCCAAAGCAGCCTGCGAGCTACCTACATAACAGATCTGGTAACTGCGGCCTCAGGCCTCCTGCACTGCGATCTCCATCCACCGCCCCACTGACATCTTAGATGACTCTGGCATCTTTGGGTATGATCGCAAGCGCTGCTGGTCGTTGTCTTAGCCCCCCTGTTCTCACCCGTTGGATGTGCGGATCATGCTCGGTGACTATTGTGAACCCTGTCTCCGTGTCTGGCCACCATATCACTCCCTGTGGCTCCGTGTACCATACCGAAAACAAGAAACAATAACCACTGTGGGTATATACAACACACCAATACCGTTTATTAGAGCATCACGTATTGCCTATGTTCTCACTAAATACACCTGGAGACAACCTCTTTGGCGCCCCTTTCCAGATAAGGCCTGACCAACTAGGCTGACAGTAACTTGCCCTGCTATGTGGGAACTAATCCTGAGTTACATGCTACCCGACACTCCCGCCCCACTGATCCCAAAGAGACACATTTCGTGCCAACTTTAATACGCCATTTTGTATAGGTAGCCTCGGTCCCTATCTGCTGACTGGCAACCACATTGCTTCATTGTCTGGCTTTTAAAGAGACATTAAACAATTAGTTTGAGCATTTAAAAATACTGCAGTCGAAGGCCATTTTTAACACCTATGATGTGCAGCTTAGATTGAGAGCCCCCTGAACCACTTGCGCCACTGTGCTCTATGTATTACTCTAATGCTCAACTGTTAGACCTGGCACCTTGGCGTGAGTTTCCCTTCCACTTTTTGCTGATGTGCCTCAGATGTTTTTGCTGGTGTCCGCTGCTCAGGGCACTGCGCCACGGCCAACCCGTGCCGCAGTGCAAGTGCTCCCTACTGTAAAGTGTATATGTGATTGATGTCCATGATTGGTTCATTGGATTTACTGTCAGTCCCCAGTAAAGTGCACCAGGAGTGCCAGGGCTTGTAAATACCAATACTGCTAGTGGGCCTGCAGCGCTGGTTGCGCCACCCACAGAAGCAGCCCCTTAAAATGTGTCTAGGGTCTGCCACTGCAGAACCTGCGTGCAGTCTGGTACTGTCATGCTGGCTGGGCAAGTGCACACACTTGCCAGCCTCTAAACCTTCCCTTAACTTCATATTAGGCACCCCTATGGTAGGCCCCAGGGCAGGGTGCATTGTAAGTGTAAGGTAGGACATGCTCTGATGAGTGTGGCATGTCCTAATAGTGAATTACTACCAAATTCGTTTTTCACTATTGTAAGGCTACCTGTTCCCTTTAGGCCAGATGAGCTGCTGGAATTATTACAGTCTATAATCCCAGCAGGCTCAGGGAACATGGTAGAAAATGATGTTTAGTATGCCTGAACTCAGAATAATAAAATACTTCTTTTAGTAAAGTTTATTTTAATATCCTGTGTTTGCAAATGCTACTTTTAGAAAGTTAGCATTTGCTTGCCTAACCATTTCAGCCCGCCTCTGCTTGGATGTGTATCTGACTGTCTGGGTTGTGTGAGTGACAGGGCTGGGGGATGACAGGTGGTGAATGCAAGGATTACACCTTAGTGGGAGGTAGGAGTGGCCCTGGACTCTTCATCAGGCTGTGCTCTGCCACCACAATGCTGGCTCCGCCCCCCTGGGGAGCGACTGATGACTCAGCCTGCACCTGGCCCAGGAAGGGCGAAGCACTGTCAGCAAGGTACTCCTGGCAGCCCCTGTCCCCACAATGCTGGCTCCGCCCCCCTGGGGAGCGTCTGATGTGCCTGCCCTCACACTGAAAGCAGAAGCCAGAAGTACACCCAACAAGTGCTCAGAGACTGAAAGCAGTTATGCAAAGGCGCCCCTGGCCTGTGAGAACAAAAGAAACTCTGTATAAAAGTAGGAGCCCTGCTCCTTGAGAATTAGAATCCTGTTTCCCACAAAGAACCTCTGCCCGAATAGAAGGAGAAGAAGACGCTGGAAGGACTGGCCTGCTGCTTGCCTTGCTGAGGAAGGAGAGGAGAAGACTTTGCTAAAAGACTTTGCTGACTTGTGCTTGAAACTTTTCTCCAAGGGCTTGATTGAGCTTGCCCCCTGATCTGGACCCCAGGACTAGTGGGTCCTCTTGTGCTTTGGCTCGTCCCCTGCCTGAGGCCGAGTATTTCCTCCCGCCGGAGGTGAAGTCTGCCCCCTCTCGCCCCCTCCTAGGGCCGTGGTACCCGGGAGCCAGCCTGCCCTCTTGCCCTTGAGAGCCTCGCTCCACCCGGAGTCGCTCTCTGCCCCAGGGCTAAGGCCGGCCGCTCCTCTACCCCTGCCTGCTTCACGGAGCCCTTGAGGAGACTTCAGCCCCTCCCGCCGGAATCCCGGGGACGCGAGCTGCCTGTAGCCTGGACGGCCATCTGTGCATTCCTTTTGCACCCGGCCGCCCCGCTTGGCTCTGCCCCCCCCCCCAGGAGAGGCCGCGCCGCACTGAGAAGGGAGCCCCCTCGCTGTACCGTCGGTACTGAGGGCCCCGTGCTGCGTGTCACCCCCGGAGATCCTCCGCTTTTTGAAGGGATCCCAAAGCGCTATCCGGACCGAGTCGCGCTGCCTGTGCCGACTCGGCCCAACCCCAAGAAGAAGAAGTGTTCGTAAATCATCACCGGGCTCGGGGCCCGCAACTTGTTATTTCCCCGTCATCGAGCCGCTCCTTGCCTGGGAGCCGTAGGAAGAAGTCTGCGCGTCCTCTGGAGTCCCCACGGGTGAGTGAGAGCTGCGCGCTCCGTCTGCACTCCCCGTTAGGGACCCCGAGCTCCCCCCTGCCTGCCGCGCTGTCCCCGGAGCCCTCCTGCACCGCCGAGCCGAGGGGAAGAGCCGGTACCGGCGCAGGCGTGCTCACGCCCGATGCGTGAGCCGCGGTAGGGGCCAAGTCAGTTTCACAGCGGAGAGCAAGGGAGGCGCTGCAAGGCACGCCGAAGGCCCGGGGTGGGTCCAAAACCCACAGAACTTGGAGAGAGACTGCATTTAGAGTGTGATAAAACGAAGAGAACTATTGAAGTTGAGAGAAACCACTTTTTAAGTACAACAAAGAACAATTGCCTGTTTTTATCATCTTGTGGCATAAAGAAAAACGCTATTGGTCTTGTGAATAAGCCTGATCTGAGATATATATATTTTTACATAAAGAATCATATTTTGATATATACTTCCAGCCTGGTGTCCATTTGTGGGGGGATTGGTACATTTTACTTTGTGTGTGATTACAAATGCTTAACTGAATAACGCCTGAAGAATAGCCTTGGCTGCTCACGCCACACACCTAGAGGGTGAGCAAGGGTAATTCTAAGGGGTCATCCTTTGCCCTGACTTAGAGGAGAGGGTCCCTGCTTGTCACAAGTGCATACTTGCGCCAACCAGAGACCCCCAATTCTAACATTGGACGCAGCGGTGAGGATTTGCGAATTTGCATTTGTAGTTTACATACAGTGAGTTGCTGATCACCACATAGTGAGAGCAGACCTATAACGCAGCCACAGATTTCCATTTTTATTTTTTATTTTGTTGGGACATCTGCCATTGTTGAAGCCATGCCTGGCTCACTCCCTACTGGAAGAGCACCCTCTGTGATTTCTGGAATTGAAGATGTGGATTGGGAACATGGAGGTCTGGAGGGATACAGAGTAGAGCAATTGAAAGGCTTCTGTGTAAAGTTCAGAGTTGCACACACTGGGTGCAAAAGGAAAGCCCATTACATCAAGGCGCTGAGAGCCTGGAAGGAGTCAAGAGATCCACAGAATCCGGTGGATATCATACCACCAGATGGCATTGTGGAGCCCAACAGAGGCCTGTCACCAGAGGAGCTGGCGGACAGGGCAGCAGACAGGGCGCATGCAATGGAGATGGCAAGATTAGCTGGGCAAATGGAAATGGACAAGCAAAGATTGGTCATGGAGGCACAGCAACGCCAAATGGAGCATGACCTGAGATTGAAGGAGTTGGAGCTGAGAGGTTTGGGAACAACTCCTTCTGGTGGCAGCACAACGCCGGTACAGGTAGAGTCCAGGGTGTACATCCCCAAAGATGTAGTTAAGGAGTTCTTTAGGGGGGATGACATAGGACAGTGGTTTAGGGCATATGAGGTAGCCATGTCCTCCCACCGGGTCCCTGACAAGGATTGGGGGGCGGGGTTGTGGGGGAAGTTCCTTAGTGAAGGGCGGGACACCCTGCTAGATTTGCCCACTGAAGAACAAAGTTCCTATCCCCACATGAAAGAGGCCTTAATGACCAGGTATGGGCTTACCCCTGAAATGTATAGACAGAGGTTCAAGGGGTGTGAAAAACGTCCTGGGAGTACATATGTGGAGTATGTGACTTTTTTTTGCAGAGCACTGGATGGTTGGGTGAAGGGTAATAAGGTGAATGATTTTCAAGGTCTCTTTGATTTAATTGCATGGGAGCACTTGTCTAGTAATTGTTTTCCTGAGCTACGCCAGCACCTGATTGATAGCAAGCTGTCCAACCCGGGGAAGCTTGCTGAGGAGGCGGACCGCTGGCTCAGCACCAGGGTCCACAAGGGTCCAGTGGGAGACTCCGCCAAGGGTGGGCAGGGTCCCCAGCAGAAGAGTGGGGGGGACAGGGGTAAACAGAAAGGGTTCCCTAAAGGCCCCCAAAGTAATCCCCAAGGGAACCAGCAGCGAGGTTCTCAGCCTCCCCCACCCCCAAAGCAGAACGGGGCCCGTCAGGTAGACCTGTTCCAAAGGGGCCCTTCAATTGTTACAAATGTGGTGACCCGGGGCACATAGCCAGTGACCCCAAGTGTCGCCTGTTTGGTAAACCAGCACCCACTGGTGCTCCACCCCGGCAAGTGACTAGTGTTCACTTGGGAGAAGAAGTGATGGTCCCAGGGGGTGGAGATCCTGTCCAGATGACCCTAGTCTCGCTAGGAGACAGTGAGATGGTCCCTGAAAACTACCTGCCCTCTAACACTAAGAAATATGGGCAGGTGGTGACCATCAATGGTAGGAAAGCTGAGGCTCTTAGAGACACAGGGGCCAGTGTGACTGCAGTGAGGCAGCACCTGGTGTCTCAAGAGCAGGTTGTACCCCATGCCTACTGTAGGGTTGTCAACGCTGACAACTCAGAGAGTCAATGTCCAATGGCTCAAGTTCCCTTCGAGTGGGGGGGGTCTCTGGTACTCTGCAGGTCTGTGTGAGGAAAACCATGCCTGTGGACTGTTTGCTAGGGAATGACTTGGAGGACTCCCCTTGGGAAACGGTGGAGAAGACGACTCACCTGAGGATGGTGGGTCTGCCTGACTGGGCGTGCGTGACCACCCGGTCAATGGCAGTCAGTAGGGGTGCTCAAGAGGTCCTGGAGCCTGAAGGAGAGGCCCAGGAACCGGCCTTAGGGAGAAGGCGCAGGGGGCGCGGGAAACCGGCCCCTGTTGTTCCCATGGTCCAGGAGGAGGCAGACCTTGAGGGGGATGCCCTGGTGCCTACTGGGGAACAGATTGCTGAACTGGGGGACCTGCCTGAGCTGACCCATTGGCAGCAAGAAGGAGGCCCCTCCAGGGAGGAGTTCTGCAGGGAGCAGAAAGAATGCCCTTCTCTCGTGGGTATGCGGCAGCAGGCTGCAGACCAGGCCAATGGTGTTCAGGCCAAGACACATTATGTGTACTGGGAGAATGACCTCCTGTATTCAGAGCCTAAGGCTGCTGAACCTGGGTCAGCCCGTGTGCTGGTGGTACCCCAGAAGTTCAGAGCCTTCCTACTGGGGCTGGCTCATGATGTGCCTTTAGCAGGACATTTGGGGATGGATAAGACCTATGACAGGCTTGTCACCCACTTTTACTGGCCCCAAATGCACAAGAGCTCAGACGCTCATTGTAGGTCTTGTCAGACTTGCCAGGCAAGTGGTAAGTGCGGAGGGAAGAACAAGGCTCCCCTCCAACCATTCCCCGTGGTCAGTACCCCATTCCAGCGAGTGGGCATTGACATTGTTGGGCCTCTGGACCCCAAGACAGCCATGGGCAACAGGTTCATCCTGGTCTTGGTGGACCATGCCACCCGGTACCCTGAAGCCATCCCTCTGAGGACAGTGACGGCCCCCGTGGTGGGACGTGCACTGATGGGAATTTTCTCACGAGTGGGATTCCCTCTAGAGGTGGTGAGTGACAGGGGTACCAACTTCATATCCAATTATATGAAGTCCCTTTGGCAAGAGTGTGGTGTAACCTACAAGTTCACCACCCCTTACCATCCCCAAGGAAATGGGTTGGTTGAAAGATTCATTCGAACCCTGAAAGGCATGATCATGGGCCTAGAAGGTCCAATGAGGCGTAAGTGGGACGTCCTCTTACCATGCCTTCTCTTTGCGTACCGTGAGGTGCCACAGATGTCCCTAGGGTTTAGCCCCTTTGAACTGCTGTATGGTCACCCAGTGAGAGGACCTCTGAGTTTGGTAAAGGAAGGCTGGGAGCAATCTCCCAGGAAACCTCCCCAGAATGTATACAGTTACATGCTGGCCTTCAGAAACCAGACCAGGCGCTTCAGACAACTTGCTGAGGCAAATCTGGAAGCCAGCCAGGAAGAGATGAAGCGGTGGTACGACCAGAATGCCACTCTGGTAGAGCTTCAGCCTGGGCAAAAGGTGTGGGTCTTGGCCCCAGTGGAGCCTTGTGCACTTCAGGATAAGTGGACAGGTCCATTTGAGGTTGTGGAGCGCAAGAGCCCTGTAACCTACTTGGTGGACATGCAGTCTCCCAGGAACCCTTTGAGTGTCCTACATGTTAACCGCCTTAAGCCCCACTTGGAGAGGTCCGAAGTGGGCATGTTGTTGGCAACTGATGATGGAATGGAGGAGGAGTCTGAGCCTCTTCCTGACCTCTTGGTAGCCTCTGAGAAAGATGGGTCAGTGGATGGAGTTAACCTCTCACCCACCCTGACGCCTGAGCAACAGGAAGACTGCCGCCAATTGCTGGGGCAGTTTCCAGATCTGTTCTCCCTGGTTCCTGGTGTCACAGATCGGTGCGTCCATGATGTGGACACAGGAGACAGCTTACCGGTGAAGCATAAGGCCTACCAAGTAACTGACAGGGTCAGGGCCTGCATCAAGGAGGAGGTCTCCAAGATGCTTGCTCTTAGGGTGTTTGAGTCCTCCAGCAGTCCTTGGTCCAGCCCCGTGGTCTTGGTCCCAAAGGCTGCTGCGCCGGGAGCCACACCTGAACTCTGGTTCTGTGTGGACTACAGAGGACTCAATTCAGTCACCAAGACTGACGCGCACCCTATCCCCAGAGCTGATGAGCTCATTGATCGGCTAGGGGCTGCCCGGTTCCTCAGCACGTTTGATTTAACGTCTGGGTACTGGCAGATCGCCTTGACCGATGGGGCAAAAGAGAGGTCCGCATTCTCCACACCAGATGGGCATTTCCAGTTCCGGGTTATGCCATTTGGGATGAAGAATGCCCCTGCCACCTTTCAGAGGTTGGTCAACCAGGTGTTGGTTGGGCTGGATGAGTTCACCTGGATGACATCGCAGTGTTCAGTGGCACCTGGCCAGAACACCTGCGGCACCTCTGGGAAGTGTTGACGGCCCTGCGCAAAGCAGGCCTCACAATCAAGGCAAGCAAGTGCCAGATTGGGCAGGGATCAGTGGTGTACTTGGGACACCAAGTGGGGAGTGGCAAGGTGGCACCCTTGCAACCCAAAATTGAGACCATCCTGGCTTGGGAACCCCCCAAGACCCAGACTGCAGTGAGGGCCTTCCTGGGGCTCACTGGGTATTACAGGAGGTTTGTCAAGGGCTATGGCACTATTGTGACCCCCTTGACAGAGCTGACTTCTAAGAAGCAGCCCAGGAATGTGATTTGGACTGACACATGTCAGAAGGCTTTTGACACCCTGAAGACTGCAATGTGCACGGCGCCCGTGCTCTTGGCCCCTGATTTCTCCAAGGAATTTCTGGTGCAGACAGACGCTTCAGAGCATGGTGTAGGGGCTGTTCTCTCACAGATGACTGAGGAGGGCTGGGACCAACCTGTAGCCTTCATCAGTAGGAGGTTACTTCCACGGGAAAGTAGGTGGAGTGCAATAGAGCGAGAAGCATTTGCTGTGGTCTGGGCGCTGAAGAAGCTAAGACCCTACTTGTTTGGGTCTCACTTCCGGGTTCAGACAGACCACAGGCCCCTCAGATGGTTAATGCAAATGAGGGGTGAGAACCCAAAACTGTTGATGTGGTCCATCTCCCTACAGGGTATGGACTTCACGGTGGAACATCGCCCTGGCACAGATCACGCCAATGCTGACGGTCTGTCCAGGTTTTTCCGCCTTGGTGTTGAGGAACTCCCTGGGGAAGGGTAGTTCCCCCCACATTTCAGCTGGAGGGGACACGTGTTATACCTGGCACCTTGGCGTGAGTTTCCCTTCCACTTTTGCTGATGTGCCTCAGATGTTTTTGCTGGTGTCTGCTGCTCAGGGCACTGCACCACGGCCAACCCGTGCCGCAGTGCAAGTGCTCCCTACTGTAAAGTGTATATGTGATTGATGTCCATGATTGGTTCATTGGATTTACTGTCAGTCCCCAGTAAAGTGCACCAGGAGTGCCAGGGCTTGTAAATACCAATACTGCTAGTGGGCCTGCAGTGCTGGTTGCGCCACCCACAGAAGCAGCCCCTTAAAATGTGTCTAGGGTCTGCCACTGCAGAACCTGCGTGCATTCTGGTACTGTCATGCTGGCTGGGCAAGTGCACACACTTGCCAGCCTCTAAACCTTCCCTTAACTTCATATTAGGCACCCCTATGGTAGGCCCAAGGGCAGGGTGGATTGCAAGTGTAAGGTAGGACATGCTCTGATGAGTGTGGCATGTCCTAATAGTGAATTACTACCAAATTCGTTTTTCACTATTGTAAGGCTACCTGTTCCCTTTAGGCCAGATGAGCTGCTGGAATTATTACACTCTATAATCCCAGCAGGCTCAGGGAACATGGTAGAAAATGATGTTTAGTATGCCTGAACTCAGAATAATAAAATACTTCTTTTAGTAAAGTTTATTTTAATATCCTGTGTTTGCAAATGCTACTTTTAGAAAGTTAGCATTTGCTTGCCTAACCATTTCAGCCCGCCTCTGCTTGGATGTGTAGCTGACTGTCTGGGTTGTGTGAGTGACAGGGCTGGGGGATGACAGGTGGTGAATGCAAGGATTACACCTTAGTGGGAGGTAGGAGTGGCCCTGGACTCTTCATCAGGCTGTGCTCTGCCACCACAATGCTGGCTCCGCCCCCCTGGGGAGCGACTGATGACTCAGCCTGCACCTGGCCCAGGAAGGGCGAAGCACTGTCAGCAAGGTACTCCTGGCAGCCCCTGTCCCCACAATGCTGGCTCCGCCCCCCTGGGGAGCGTCTGATGTGCCTGCCCTCACACTGAAAGCAGAAGCCAGAAGTACACCCAACAAGTGCTCAGAGACTGAAAGCAGTTATGCAAAGGCCCCCCTGGCCTGTGAGAACAAAAGAAACTCTGTATAAAAGTAGGAGCCCTGCTCCTTGAGAATTAGAATCCTGTTTCCCACAAAGAACCTCTGCCCGAATAGAAGGAGAAGAAGACGCTGGAAGGACTGGCCTGCTGCTTGCCTTGCTGAGGAAGGAGAGGAGAAGACTTTGCTAAAAGACTTTGCTGACTTGTGCTTGAAACTTTTCTCCAAGGGCTTGATTGAGCTTGCCCCCTGATCTGGACCCCAGGACTAGTGGGTCCTCTTGTGCTTTGGCTTGTCCCCTGCCTGAGGCCGAGTATTTCCTCCCGCCGGAGGTGAAGTCTGCCCCCTCTCGCCCCCTCCTAGGGCCATGGTACCCGGGAGCCAGCCTGCCCTCTTGCCCTTGAGAGCCTCGCTCCACCCGGAGTCGCTCTCTGCCCCAGGGCTAAGGCCGGCCGCTCCTCTACCCCTGCCTGCTTCACGGAGCCCTTGAGGAGACTTCAGCCCCTCCCGCCAGAATCCCGGGGACGCGAGCTGCCTGTAGCCTGGACGGCCATCTGTGCATTCCTTTTACACCCGGCCGCCCTGCTTGGCTCTGCCCCCCCCAGGAGAGGCCGCGCCGCACTGAGAAGGGAGCCCCCTCGCTGTACCGTCGGTACTGAGGGCCCCCGTGCTGCGTGTCACCCCCAGAGATCCTCCGCTTTTTGAAGGGATCCCAAAGCGCTATCCGGACCGAGTCGCGCTGCCTGTGCCGACTCGGCCCAACCCCAAGAAGAAGAAGTGTTCGTAAATCATCACCGGGCTCGGGGCCCGCAACTTGTTATTTCCCCGTCATCGAGCCGCTCCTTGCCTGGGAGCCGCAGGAAGAAGTCTGCGCGTCCTCTGGAGTCCCCACGGGTGAGTGAGAGCTGTGCGCTCCGTCTGCACTCCCCGTTAGGGACCCCGAGCTCCCCCCTGTCTGCCGCGCTGTCCCCGGAGCCCTCCTGCACCGCCGAGCCGGCCCGCAACTGACTCTGTCCCCGAGCCGAGGGGAAGAGCCGGTCCTTGCGCAGGCGTGCTCACGCCCGATGCGTGAGCCGCGGTATGGGGCCAAGTCAGTTTCACAGCGGAGAGCAAGGGAGGCGCTGCAAGGCAGGCCGAAGGCCCGGGGTGGGTCCAAAATCCACAGAACTTGGAGAGAGACTGCATTTAGAGTGAGATAAAACAAAGAGAACTATTGAAGTTGAGAGAAACCACTTTTTAAGTACAACAAAGAAAAATTGCCTGTTTTTATCATCTTGTGGCATAAAGAAAAACGTTATTGGTCTTGTGAATAAGCCTGATCTGAGATATATATATTTTTACATAAAGAATCATATTTTGATATATACTTCCAGCCTGGTGTCCATTTGTGGGGGGAATGGTACATTTTACTGTGTGTGTGATTACAAATGCTTAACCGAATAACGCCTGAAGAATAGCCTTGGCTGCTCACGCCACGCACCTAGAGGGTGAGCAAGGGTAATTCTAAGGGGTCATCCTTTGCCCTGACTTAGAGGAGAGGGTCCCTGCTTGTCACAAGTGCATACTTGCGCCAACCAGAGACCCCCAATTCTAACATGAACCATTACAACTGCCGCTTCATGCGTAGGGTATTGTTTATGAGGCCTTGCATAATTTTTGCGCCACCGTTAGAACCATTTTTGTGATGCACCAGTGGCATAAAAAATGTGCCATGTTACGCCATATTTACAAAGTGATGGATCTAAGTAGATGCCTGACTTTGGAAAGCCCTGCACTACATTATACCTGTGTCAGGTATAATGTATGCAGGTGGGTGTTCTCCCGCAAAAGCCTCATAGAAGAGGCACGGTGAAATCTATCAGATTTCACTGCTCCACTTCTAGGACACCACTTCGTCAAAATCTTACGCCATCTTAGGCCTGCCTCACATCAGGCGTAAGACTGATGCAGGCACATTTAACATGGGACTTGCCCATCTGTAATCACCCATTGCTGGAAACTGCATCACCTTTGCGACACACTCCAGCAATTCGTCATTACTGCACCTACAGATATGTCAGAAATACTGATGTATCTGTATTGGTAAACATCAGTCACCCCACATGATGTCACAAAACGGTTGTTACAATGACTGCCTTGTAACAACGCAATACCATTACCCTGCAAGTCGTTACAACAACTTGCGGAGAGGAGGGGGGAAGGTGTTTGATTTAAAATCAAACACCTTCCCTACAGTCCGCACAGACTGGAGTTGGAATAGTAAATTATACTATTCCAACATCCGGTGCCCCCCTCCGCAAGTCGTTGTAACGACTTGTGGGGTAATGGTATTGCGTTGTTACAATGCAGTCATTGCAACAACCGCGTTGTAACAACATGTGGGGTGAGGAAAAGCAGGAAAAGTAGACATATTCATCTGTTTCTCCCTGTGACGTGGAAAGCCGTTCATTAAATACAGCGCATCCATCGTGTCGCAAAGGGCACAGTGGAAACTGTTGCATTGCTGTTTTATCGCAGCGATGCAAGTTTTCATAAATAAGCCCCTTAATGTCCCTAACTGCACCGAAAGTGGGCATACTCTTTGTGTATAGATCAAGCAAATTGACCAGCAGCTGACTGGACTCCACCCACACCAACGAAAGTGTTTTTTTGTTTTGTTTTTTTGCAGCTTAAGAGTGTGAACTTAACCCGAGGGTATTGGATGGAGCACTTTAATGAGCACCAGTTATATTACACGAGGGCACATTGTATTCACTGATTGCTTAGGTGTATTTATTGGTATAAGATTTTCTTTATAGGAGACTGATAAAAAATAACTGATTAAACAGCAAGGGATTATGGTTGAATATTTTGATTAAAACTCGAAATGGGTAAGACAGACACACAATTTATATTTCTTGCATCTGAAGTGACTATCAGCCAGATTCATCATCGTCCTGTTTTGCGAGTCCTTAATAGCGATTATTAAGGAATCGCTATTAAAGACTCGCAAAACGGGATTCATGTAGAAATCGCAATATTATTTGCGATTTCTACAGCTTCCTTATTTGCGATTAGCAAATTGCTAATCGCAAATAAGGAATGACTCTCCATTCATTCCTATGGGCCTACAGGCCCATAGGATTGAATGGGGAGTTATTCCTTATTTGCGATTAGCAATTTGCTAATCGCAAATAAGGATGCGATTTCAAGGGTGCCAGGGGTGTCCAAAGGACACCCTGTAGCACCCCTGAAATGAAAATGTAGACTGATGTTGCGCACACACATGTCCAAAGGACATGTGTGTGTGTAACATACAACTTAGAAAAATGCACTAAAGTGCATTTTTCTAAGTTTTCGCTATTTACCACGAAGGCAGACTTTGCGGTAAATAGCGGCCAAAAATTGCGATTTCGCAATTCTAAAATGGTTCATGAATTGCATTTAAGGAATCTCAAATAGAGATTCCTTAAATGCAATTCCTCGCAATTTAGCGATTTCGCAATTTGCGATTTTTGCATTTGGGATGATGAATCCCAAATGCAAAAATTGCGCTCGCAAAGAGCCAGATTCTCAGAATCTGGCCCTTTGCGAGCCGATTTTCCCTTGATGAACCTGGCTGTATGTGCCTTTGCGACTGATTCGGCGACAGTGATATAGCGCTTCTGTCTGCCGTCTTAGACAGAATAGCTGTCTGAGGAGAACTCCTTTCCATTGTGTGCTCAGGCAGAGCCACTGCACTCAAAATGGCCCCCACCCACATGGCCAGTCCCCATCAACAGTACACCCCCAAAAAACAAAAAACACACAAACATCACCACAATCCAATGGAATCCATGCCCTCCATGATGCTTACATTAAAGAGACCCCACAGACAGACTCAGTCCATGCACCACTCACTACCCCTGGGCAAAAGGCCCCAACAACAGCCAAAAAATCGAAAAACACACAAAAATCATCACAATCCCATGCCATCAATGATGTTTAAATTCAAGAAGGCAACCCACAGAAAGACTAAGCCCATGCACCACTCACTACTCCTGGGCATAATTGATGGAAGCTAGGCAAAATGGGTGCAGGCCTGACAACACTGGCTGCATTCAAAATGGCCCCTTGCACCCCAAGCACATGGCCAGGGCCTGCCTGTACCAGCACTCAAAATGGCCCCCACCCACATGGCCAGTCCCCATCAACAGTACACCCGAAAAAAACGAAAAACACACAAACATCACCACAATCCAATGGAATCCATGCCCTCCAGGATGCTTACATTAAAGAGACCCCACAGACAGACTCAGTCCATGCACCACTCACTACCCCTGGGCAAAAGGCCCCAACAACAGCCAAAAAATCGAAAACCACACAAAAATCAGCACAATCCCGTGCCATCAATGATGTTTAAATTCAAGAAGACACCCCACAGAAAGACTAAGCCCATGCACCACTCACTACCCCTGGGCATAATTGATGGAAGCTAGTCAAAATGGGTGCAGGCCTGACAACACTGGCTGCATTCAAAATGGCCCCTTGCACCCCAAGCACATGGCCAGGGCCTGCCTGTACCAGCACTCAAAATGGCCCCCACCCACATGGCCAGTCCCCATCAACAGTACACCCGAAAAAAATGAAAAACACACAAAAATCACCACAATCCAATGAAATCCATGCCCTCCATGATGCTTACATTAAAGAGACCCCACAGACAGACTCAGTCCATGCACCACTCACTACCCCTGGGCAAAAGGCCTCAACAGCAGCCCCAAAAATCGAAAAACACACAAAAATCAGCACAATCCCATGCCATCAATGATGTTTAAATTCAAGAAGACACCCCACAGAAAGACTAGGCCCATGCACCACTCACTACCCCTGGGCATAATGGATGGAAGCTAGGCAAAATGGGTGCAGGCCTGACAACACTGGCTGTATTCAAAATGGCCCCTTGCACCCCAAGCACATGGCCAGGGCCTGCCTGTACCAGCACTCAAAATGGCCCCCACCCACATTGCCTGTCCCCATCAACAGTACACCCCCAAAAAACGAAAAACACACAAAAATCACCACAATCCAATGGCATCCATGCCCTCCATGATGCGTACATTAAAGAGACCCCACAGACAGACTCAGTCCATGCACCACTCACTACCCCTGGGCAAAAAGCCCCAACAACAGCCAAAAAATCGAAAAACACACAAAAATCAGCACAATCCCATGCCATCCATGCCCTCAATGATGTTTAAATTCAAGACACCCCACAGAAAGACTAGGCCCATGCACCACTCACTACCCCTGGGCAAAAGGCCCCAACAACAGCCAAAAAATGGAAAAAAACAAACAGAAATCAAAACAATCCCATGCTATCCATGCCCTCCATGATGTTTACATTAAAGAGACCACACAGAAAGACTAGGCCCATGCACCACTGAGTACCCCTGGGCAAAAGGCCCCAACAACAGCCAAAAAATCGAAAAACACACAAAAATCAGCACAATCCCATACCATCCATGCCCTCAATGATGTTTAAATTCAACAAAACAGTTGTATCATGCACCCATAACTAACCCTGGTCCTACTGGATACTGTGGCTACCCGCAATATCTTTTATTTCAGGTTCTGAAAAAGTTCCAAAATTGTAGTTGCAGCAACTGTAATGCCCCAAACAAACTTACTTGTGAAAGTTGATTTCTAATCCAAAAGTGATCCAAAGAAAGTCAAAAAGGCCTCAAATCCAAATATCCAGCAGCATCCACAAAAAGTAATCCCTCCAGGTCAAGATCCAAATCAAAGTGACCAGCACATGAAGAAAGCACTGGGAGGAGCCTGCTGGACAGGAACAGGAAGTTGGAGACTGTGGGGCACTTCCTTCCTCCCACCCCCCCCCCCAAAATGGACTCCTTGCAAAAAAAGTGCAGGCAAATGTCAACCTTAGGAGTTATTCTGATAAAAATCATAATTTTTAGAAGGTTTATGCTGCTTGCTGGTGGATTCTTGTGCAAAATTGCAAATTTTGAAATTTCGCGAATGCGAGATTGTTGCTGCTCGCCGCATCTACGTGTTCGCAATTGCGAACTCTCGCGATAGGTGCTGTGCAAGGTGGCAAGCCGCGATGACGTAATCGCGGTCGCCAAACTCCCGCGGGATCCCGCAGCAAGATCCAAAATGGCGCAGCACACGCAAAATATGGAAAAAAAACACTCTGCAAACGCTGAATGACGGTAAGTGAATGCCGCGCACCGCTAAATTGTATCACCAAGCAAAATAATCCGCTGCGTGCGAATTTGCGGATTTTCGGCAAATTCGCGAGAGTTCGCCGATTGCGAATTTGCCGAAAATCCGCAAATTCCGCGAGCGGAACGGATTTTACGCCCACGCTTAGCGAGCACTACCTACATAACAGATCTGGTAACTGTGGCCTCAGGCCTCCTGCACTGCGATCTCCATCCACCGCCCCACTGACATCTTAGATGACTCTGGCATCTTTGGGTATGACCGCAAGCACTACTGGTCATTGTCTTAGCCCCCCTGTTCTGACCCGTTGGATGTGCGGATCATGCTCGGTGACTATTGTGAACTCTGTCTCCGTGTCTGGCCACCATATCACTCCCTGTGGCTCCATGTACCATACCGAAAACAAGAAACAATAACCACTGTGGATATATACAACACACCAATACCGTTTATTAGAGCGTCACGTATTGCCTATGTTCTCACTAAATACACCTGGAGACAACCTCTTTGGCGCCCCTTTCCAGATAAGGCCTGACCAACTAGGCTGACAGTAACTTGCCCTGCTATGTGGGAATTAATCCTGAGTTACATGCTACCCGACACTCCCGCCTCACTGATCCCAAAGAGACACATTTCATGCCAACTTTAATACGCCGTTTTGTATAGGCAGCCCCGGTCCCTATCTGCTGACTGGCAACCACATTGCTTCATTGTCTGGCTTTTAAAGAGACATTAAACAATTAGTTTGAGCATTTAAAAATACTGCAGTCGAAGGCCATTTTTAATACCTATGATGTGCAGCTCAGATTGAGAGCCCCCTGAACCACTTGCGCCACTGTGCTCTACGTATTACTGTAATGCTGAACCATTACAACTGCCGCTTCATGCGTAGGGTATTGTTTTTGAGGCCTTGCAACATTTTTGTGCCACCGTTACAACACTTTTTGTGATGCACCAGTGTCATAAAAAATGTGCCATGTTACGCCATATTTACAAACTGACGGATCTAAGTAGATGCCTGACTTTGGAAAGCCCTGCACTACATTATACCTGTGTCAGGTATAATGTATGCAGGTGGGTGTTCTCCCGCAAAAGCCTCATAGAAGAGGCACGGTGAAATCTATCAGATTTCACTGCTCCACTTCTAGGACACCACTTCGTCAAAATCTTACGCCATCTTAGGCCTGCCTCACATCAGGCGTAAGACTGATGCAGGCACATTTAACATGGGACTTGCCCATCTGTAATCACCCATTGCTGGAAACTGCATCACCTTTGCGACACACTCCAGCAATTCGTCATTACTGCACCTACAGATATGTCAGAAATACTGATGTATCTGTATTGGTAAACATCAGTCACCCACATGATGTCACAAAACGGTTGTTACAATGACTGCCTTGTAACAACGCAATACCATTACCCCGCAAGTCGTTACAACAACTTGCGGAGAGGGGGGGGTGTTTGATTTAAAATCAAACACCTTCCCTACTGTCCGCACAGACTGGAGTTGGAATAGTAAATTATACTATTCCAACATCCGGTGCCCCCCTCCGCAAGTCGTTGTAACGACTTGCGGGGTAATGGTATTGCGTTGTTACAATGCAGTCATTGCAACAACCGCGTTGTAACAACATGTGGGGTGAGGAAAAGCAGGAAAAGTAGGCATATTCATCTGTTTCTCCTTGTGACGTGGAAAGCCGTTCATTAAATACAGCGCATCCATCGTGTCGCAAAGGGCACAGTGGAAACTGTTGCATTGCTGTTTTACCGCAGCGATGCAAATTTTCATAAAAGCCCCTTAATGTCCCCAACTGCACCGAAATTGGGCATACTCTTTGTGTATAGATCAAGCAAATTGACCAGCAGCTGACTGGACTCCACCCACACCAACGAAAGTATTTTTTGTTTTGTTTTTTTGAAGCTTAAGAGTGCGAACTCAACCCGAGGGTATGGGATGGAGCACTTTAATGAGCACCAGTTATATTACACGAGGGTACATTGTATTCACTGATTGCTTAGGTGTATTTATTGGTATAAGATTTTCTTTATAGGAGACTGATAAAAAATAACTGATTAAACAGCAAGGGATTATGGTTGAATATTTTGATTAAAACTCGAAATGGGTAAGACAGACGCACAATTTATATTTCTTGCATCTGAAGTGACTATCAGCCAGATTCATCATCGTCCTGTTTTGCGAGTCCTTAATAGCGATTATTAAGGAATCGCTATTAAAGACTCGCAAAATGGGATTCATGTAGAAATCGCAATATTATTTGCGATTTCTACAGCTTCCTTATTTGCGATTAGCAAATTGCTAATCGCAAATAAGGAATGACTATCCATTCATTCCTATGGGCCTACAGGCCCATAGGATTGAATAGGGAGTTATTCCTTATTTGCGATTAGCAATTTGCTAATCACCAATAAGGATGCGATTTCAAGGGTGCCAAGGGTGTCCAAAGGACACCCTGTTTATTTTAGAGAGAACAAGGGGAACCCAATAAATGGCCTAGGACCATGGGTATCAATTATTTCAAGGAAAACAAGTGGTCCCAAGCATAAACAAAATAGTTTTAGCAAAATAATATATAGACCACAATGGGCTACTATATAGTATATAAAATCCCTTGCCCAGCCGGGCAGGGTATCTTTATTCAAGTGATAATCTATCTAGATGTATGAATAAAACAGGTAACCAAAGACATCAAGGTTACTGTAAGGCACAGTCCTGTGCCATACACAAAGGAAGAAGTAAAGAGGACAGTAAGTGCAGACAATATCAGGCAAACAAAGTGAGCTAGCAGGCCACTGACATAAATTGAAATCAACAGTGTGACCTGGAGTTAGACAACCATACTCTAATGCAATAAATTACAAATATGGGACACTCTTAAAGCAGTCGACGGACGTTTCGATCCCATGCTCAATTATAAAGGGATCATCTTCAGGACTTTCTTAATCAAAACTTTTGCCTGAATATAACCTTTTAACATAAAACCGCCAGAATTGTATCTGTTATTGGGGTTTTTTGTTCTTTGTTAGGTATCTTCAATAGTTAAGGCAATAACACGACATCCATGTTTGGAGGTTGGAATTCCGAGCTGGACTTCAATTACGCACAGCAAGGATGCGGTTCAGGTTGTGGCGCCAATTTTTGAGTCCGGGTTGGACTTGGAATCTAATCCCTCGGGATTTGTAATACTAGTCCCAGTATTTCGCACTTTAAAAGGATTTTCTGTACACAAAATAACTTCTATACAGGAGGTGGCAATAGTGTTGATTTGTGGTGGGTATTGACTGGGACCCACTATCGATAAATTCTGATCTACCTTTTACATTACGGAATTCCGATATGTTTAGCTGCAGTAGAATTAGTTCATACTGCAATTCGAAAATCGGCGCTGGTATCCTCCGTGAGGGCCCGAAAATTAAAGGTCTCCTCGAGGTACCGGTGGCTTTGCGTGCATCGGTGGCACGTTGTGATCAGCAGGATTGCTCATCCTGCTGATCACAACGTTTATGCTTGGGACCACTTTATATATGGATTAGATTCCAAGGCCAACCCGGACTCAAAAATTGGCGCCACAACCTGAACCGCATCCTTGCTGTGCGTAATTGAAGTCCAGCTCGGAATTCCAACCTCCAAACATGGATGTCGTGTTATTGCCTTAACTATTGAAGATACCTAACAAAGAACAAAAAACCCCAATAACAGATACAATTCTGGCGGTTTTATGTTAAAAGGTTATATTCAGGCAAAAGTTATGATTAAGAAAGTCCTGAAGATGATCCCTTTATAATTGAGCTTGGGATCGAAACGTCCGTCGACTGCTTTAAGAGTGTCCCATATTTGTAATTTATTGCATTAGAGTATGGTTGTCTAACTCCAGGTCACACTGTTGATTTCAATTTATGTCAGTGGCCTGCTAGCTCACTTTGTTTGCCTGATATTGTCTGCACTTACTGTCCTCTTTACTTCTTCCTTTGTGTATGGCACAGGACTGTGCCTTACAGTAACCTTGATGTCTTTGGTTACCTGTTTTATTCATACATCTAGATAGATTATCACTTGAATAAAGATACCCTGCCCGGCTGGGCAAGGGATTTTATATACTATATAGTAGCCCATTGTGGTCTATATATTATTTTGCTAAAGCTATTTTGTTTATGCTTGGGACCACTTGTTTTCCTTGAAATAATTGATACCCATGGTCCTAGGCCATTTATTGGGTTCCCCTTGTTCTCTCTAAAATAAACAGGGTGTCCTTTGGACACCCTTGGCACCCTTGAAATCGCACCACTTTAATTTTCGGGCCCTCACGGAGGATACCAGCGCCGATTTTCGAATTGCAGTATGAACTAATTCTACTGCAGCTAAACATATCGGAATTCCGTAATGTAAAAGGGAGATCAGAATTTATCGATAGTGGGTCCCAGTCAATACCCACCACAAATCAACACTATTGCCACCTCCTGTATAGAAGTTATTTTGTGTACAGAAAATCCTTTTAAAGCGCGAAATACTGGGACTAGTATTACAAATCCCGAGGGATTCGATTCCAAGTCCAACCCGGACTCAAAAATTGGCGCCACAACCTGAACCGCATCCTTGCTGTGCGTAATTGAAGTCCAGCTCGGAATTCCAACCTCCAAACATGGATGTCGTGTTATTGCCTTAACTATTGAAGATACCTAACAAAGAACAAAAAACCCCAATAACAGATACAATTCTGGCGGTTTTATGTTAAAAGGTTATATTCAGGCAAAAGTTTTGATTAAGAAAGTCCTGAAGATGATCCCTTTATAATTGAGCTTGGGATCGAAACGTCCGTCGACTGCTTTAAGAGTGTCCCATATTTGTAATTTATTGCATTAGAGTATGGTTGTCTAACTCCCTGTCACACTGTTGATTTCAATTTATGTCAGTGGCCTGCTAGCTCACTTTGTTTGCCTGATATTGTCTGCACTTACTGTCCTCTTTACTTCTTCCTTTGTGTATGGCACAGGACTGTGCCTTACAGTAACCTTGATGTCTTTGGTTACCTGTTTTATTCATACATCTAGATAGATTATCACTTGAATAAAGATAACCTGCCCGGCTGGGCAAGGGATTTTATATACTATATAGTAGCCCATTGTGGTCTATATATTATTTTGCTAAAACTACTTTGTTTATGCTTGGGACCACTTGTTTTCCTTGAAATAATTGATACCCATGGTCCTAGGCCATTTATTGGGTTCCCCTTGTTCTCTCTAAAATAAACAGGGTGTCCTTTGGACACCCTTGGCACCCTTGAAATCGCACCACTTTATTTTTCGGGCCCTCACGGAGGATACCAGCGCCGATTTTCGAATTGCAGTATGAACTAATTCTACTGCAGCTAAACATATCGGAATTCCGTAATGTAAAAGGGAGATCAGAATTTATCGATAGTGGGTCCCAGTCAATACCCACCACAAATCAACACTATTGCCACCTCCTGTATAGAAGTTATTTTGTGTACAGAAAATCCTTTTAAAGCGCGAAATACTGGGACTAGTATTACAAATCCCGAGGGATTAGATTCCAAGTCCAACCCGGACTCAAAAATTGGCGCCACAACCTGAACCGCATCCTTGCTGTGCGTAATTGAAGTCCAGCTCGGAATTCCAACCTCCAAACATGGATGTCGTGTTATTGCCTTAACTATTGAAGATACCTAACAAAGAACAAAAAACCCCAATAGCAGATACAATTCTGGCGGTTTTATGTTAAAAGGTTATATTCAGGCAAAAGTTTTGATTAAGAAAGTCCTGAAGATGATCCCTTTATAATTGAGCTTGGGATCGAAACGTCCGTCGACTGCTTTAAGAGTGTCCCATATTTGTAATTTATTGCATTAGAGTATGGTTGTCTAACTCCAGGTCACACTGTTGATTTCAATTTATGTCAGTGGCCTGCTAGCTCACTTTGTTTGCCTGATATTGTCTGCACTTACTGTCCTCTTTACTTCTTCCTTTGTGTATGGCACAGGACTGTGCCTTACAGTAACCTTGATGTCTTTGGTTACCTGTTTTATTCATACATCTAGATAGATTATCACTTGAATAAAGATACCCTGCCCGGCTGGGCAAGGGATTTTATATACTATATAGTAGCCCATTGTGGTCTATATATTATTTTGCTAAAACTATTTTGTTTATGCTTGGGACCACCTGTTTTCCTTGAAACAAAGGACACCCTGTAGCACCCCTGAAATGAAAATGTAGACTGATGTTGCGCACACACATGTCCAAAGGACATGTGTGTGTGTAACATACAACTTAGAAAAATGCACTAAAGTGCATTTTTCTAAGTTTTCGCTATTTACCACGAAGTCAGACTTCGCGGTAAATAGCGGCCAAAAATTGCGATTTCGCAATTCTAAAATGGTTCATGAATTGCATTTAAGGAATCTCAAATAGAGATTCCTTAAATGCAATTCCTCGCAATTTAGCGATTTCGCAATTTGCGATTTTTGCATTTGGGATGATGAATCCCAAATGCAAAAATTGCGCTCGCAAAGGGCCAGATTCTCAGAATCTGGCCCTTTGCGAGCCGATTTTCCCTTGATGAATCTGGCTGTATGTGCCTTTGCGACTGATTCAGCGACAGTGATATAGCGCTTCTGTCTGCCGCCTTAGACAGAATAGCTGTCTGAGGAGAACTCCTTTCCATTGTGTGCTCAGGCAGAGCCACTGGGCGTGTGCACGCCTGCTAATGTTAGCCCTGCTAGGCCTCGTCCACTGAAGATTTGGCTGCAGGAAGAGTGCTCTAGTTTCAGCCGTTAGTAACTTTATTTTGCACACCTATTTAATTTAGTGTTTGTATGAGACATTTACAAGTATTTCACAGTCGCATCGCATGCACATTGTACATTAGATAACTAGCAAGTTGTTAAATGGATCCTATTAGTCACTAGTGACCACCTGTATTTCATACACGTGAAAGTAGCACGCCAGTTTCACTGCCTTCAGTTAACCCTCTGCCCTTCCAAATTGCAGGCATACCATCTGAAACAATTTCAGTGAAGCATGCACATCAGCGCTTCTACTAGTTTGTTTTAACATGCTGGACACTACATCCCTGGACTCTCTGCTCTCTTTTAACATGAAGGAACTAAACATTTGCCCTGCTGACATCACTGGCCCCCTTATCAATTGGCACAGTACATGGACAACTTTCCATGCCTACAAGCATAGTGATAAACGCACTAACAACGCCTTTAGCAGGACCAGACTGGGAACAGCAACCAGCCCTGGAAGATTGCTGCTCGACCGGCCCTGGGAGGGGAGGGGCAGTGCTAGCCAGAAGCACCACTCCCGCTTTTGTTACAGCACTGATGCAAAACCGGCCCCAGTGACAAAACCGGCCTCCACGGGTACAAAACTGGCCCCACCCCTCCGGCCCACCCGGGATATGTCCAGAGCCCACTTTGGCCAGTCCGGCACTGGCCTTTAGGGCTGAAGAAATTGACGATCCAAGATACACGTACTTATTCAATTTTCCTTTTGCTACCCATTTGGCTAGAAATTGCTATGTTAAGGTTGGCCCCACAACCACACTCACTAACACCTCCTGACTCACCTCTGCTTAAGATGTGGCTCTCACTGCAGGTCAAGAGCTTCCAGAGATGTTGACCACCATGTGGCCGTGGGACAAAGAGGGAGCACTCTGGGACCACTGCCTTCTTAAGGCCCCGCTGCTTGATTTGTCACCCCTGGTTGACATCACACCCTTCGTGAGATGAGAAACATACCCCCTATTATGCTCCTACCCATGGAGCAAATAATGGCATACCTCTTTTACAGGCAGGGTATGCCTGCTCTGATGCCTTTGGTTGCTTCCTCCTCCACCTCCTCCACACCTTTGCACCCCCTCACCCTTCGACTCTCACTTCTAACTAAGCATCTTAATATGTGATTTAGGTGTGGGGGGAGGGGACCTGGCATGTGAACACAGAAGCCCTCCACCCCTGCCTCCCAAACAGGCTCTAGGGCGGTGCGACCGGTGCCACCGCACCGAGTGCTAGCTTCCTGGGGGCGCCGTGTTTGCAAGTTTATTATGTTTTTGAAGCACCTGCTGCTGCGTTCCTTTCCTCAGCAACGACCTCGCCTCACAAAAATGTCAAGATAACTAGTGTGAATAATTATCTTCCTGGAGAGAGATCAGTGTTTTGTATAGTTGAGGTTTTGACATATGTGAAGTTAGTGCAGAGGGTTAATATGCCTGCTGCAAAGAACGTGTACCAAGTAGATTACAGAGTGCATATAGTGTAAACAGATCAGCAGGTTACTGCTTTTAAAAGAGACTTCCTTTTGTTACTTGCAATTTATAACTAAAAGTCCTAATATTCAACAGTGAGCTGTTAACTTTAATCATAGAACTGCATACACACGGCAAAGAATACATTCATACGTTGATTAATGTTGCATAAAGGGTTAATTTGGCTAGAAATAGATTCTTATTATTAGAGAAAACTCCCACTATGCTGTTTCTATTTCGACTCTGATTCTGTACTTCTCCACACCAAGTACTCTTAAACCATACTGCCTACCAGTGACTCCTACACTTTTAGTCCTTTGGCTTATGTAACATTTCCTATACACTGATTTACACATATATCTATGATTGATTGTCTCTGTGTAATGTGTGTGATGCAAAGTGCTCTGACACCCTACACTTGTATGAGTGGCGCTATATAACTACTTCAGTGAATCTGAGAGAGTGTGGTTATGAAGACTTGGTTACTGTTAAAGGGTGCTAGTGAGAGAATCCAAGGTGGAGGTGGTCATTGGGGGGGCACCAACAAACATAGTCGCAAAGGGCGCCACTAGCGCTGAAGCCTACTGCACTCCCACTAACATCACTAGCAGCAGGGAGAAGGTGGGTTACATCAATGGAAGACTTTCCATAGCTCTCCCCAACCAAATGCATTTCTCCTTCAACATCCTCCATTCACTATTAGACGGCAAAGTCAGAGGTGCATCTTCCTTATGTGCTAATACTCTTTTTCTTTTCCTCATGCAGGCATAGTAGCTGTAGGAGTGTCAGAGAACGGACAAAGCTTCTCTCATTCACACAGCAAAGGAGTAGCACAAAAGAAGCACTATTAACATGTGTAACGTCACCCTGCTGGCCACGCCCCCCTCGCCCAGTTTGTATAAATTGTGCGCCAAAGCGCCAGCGCTTTCATTGACAACCTGAGAATACTACTGAGGCGGAAGCCGGTAGTCGCTAACCTTCTTTTAAAACTTTGTATATCTGTGTATTTTGTGTGATTTTAATACCATATGCACCCTGAATAACTTTGGCCTTACCTGCTCCAGGGCTTAGCGGCAGACAGCTGGTCGCTTCGCTCGTAGAGCACATCGCGTCCTGCCGCCATTTCCTGGTCGCCGCCAGACACGCCCACCGCGGCTGGCCACGCCCCCCTCGCCCAGTTTGTATAAATTGTGCGCCAAAGCGCCAGCGCTTTCATTGACAACCTGAGAATACTACTGAGGCGGAAGCCGGTAGTCGCTAACCTTCTTTTAAAACTTTGTATATCTGTGTATTTTGTGTGATTTTAATACCATATGCACCCTGAATAACTTTGGCCTTACCTGCTCCAGAGCTTAGCGGCAGACAGCTGGTCGCTTCGCTCGTAGAGCACATCGCGTCCTGCCGCCATTTCCTGGTCGCCGCCAGACACGCCCACTGCGGCTGGCCACGCCCCCCTCGCCCAGTTTGTATAAATTGTGCGCCAAAGCGCCAGCGCTTTCATTGACAACCTGAGAATACTACTGAGGCGGAAGCCGGTAGTCGCTAACCTTCTTTTAAAACTTTGTATATCTGTGTATTTTGTGTGATTTTAATACCATATGCACCCTGAATAACTTTGGCCTTACCTGCTCCAGAGCTTAGCGGCAGACAGCTGGTCGCTTCGCTCGTAGAGCACATCGCGTCCTGCCGCCATTTCCTGGTCGCCGCCAGACACGCCCACCGCGGCTGGCCACGCCCCCCCTATGCACCGACATCGACTTTAAATCATGAGCCCTTGCAGGAAGCGCAGCGGGAGCGACGAATGCGCGCCGAAGGCGCGCATAAGGCAAGCTCGTCTGCGCTCGTCCGCGCCTCGGTAGCGCCCGGAGCAACCCTCGAGGCTCCAGTCCTCCTATCCACCACTAGCCCTTCGCCTCTGGCGCGCGAGTCTTTAATCTGTCTCAGAGATTACGCTCATGAAGGCCATCTGTCCTTCTTTGATACCGCCTATCCTCTGCATGACTTTGCCTGCAAGGGTCTACTGTCGGGCGGCCTGTTGAATGTCAGGTCTTTACCTAAACATGCTAACGAAATCTCCCAGCTCATCGACAATCACCATCTTGACGCCCTATTCCTGACGGAGACCTGGACCCACTCCGATTGTAATATAGAATTGGATTGGGCTTGTCCTCAAGACTTTAAAATCCTGCACCTCCCTAGACCTAAGGGTCGGGGTGGTGGAGTCGGTATAATATATAGAGCCTCCTGGACCATAAAAATCCTTGATATGGACCCAGTGGCCGGCACGGAAATACTTGGACTCTCAATCAACTGCCACTCCGGATCAACTTTCTCGGCTATGATTTGTTACCGCCCACCGGGAGCCTTCAACTCCACTCAGCAGCAGTCGCTCCTCACCACCATTACTAATATGGGTACCTCTCATAACAAGTTGATCGTTTTGGGCGATTTTAACCTATGGCCTAACGGCAGCCTAGACTCCGCTCTCAACAATCTTCTACTTTCCTGTGAAGGTATGGGACTTTCCCAGCTGGTCAATAAACCCACACACTCCGCAGGGCACCAGCTCGACCTAATCTTTTCCTCTCCCCAATTAGTATTCCTGAGCGACATTCTGCCTATGTGCTGGACAGACCATGCGCTCATTAAATTTCACATAGCCGGCAGCAGGGCCAGCAGATCGGCTATCAGTTCCGGCCCCGATTTTCTGTACAGAGATTGGAAAGTTCTGGATCATCTAAGACTGACCGGCCCGGTTTTTGAGGTGGAAGACAGCTTTTCCAGCGCTCAGTCGGTAGAGGACAACTATCTGTCCCTCTGCTCAAGGATTTCCAACATCTCCGAACGCCTCGTCCCTCAGAAAAAGGGCAAACCAATGAGACGAGCACCTGCCCCATGGTTCGATGACTCATTGAGAGCACTCAAACTAGCCTGCAGACAAGCAGAGAGAAGATGGAGGCAAGGCTACTCTGACATCAACAAATCTCTTTGGAAAGATAACCTCCGGGCGTACAAAACTGCGATTGCCCATAACAAGGCCAACTATTACTGTTCCACCATTACCAATGCCACTAACAGTTCAAAAAGTATTTTCCAGATACTTAAAAACTTAACCCATCCAGACTGTGTTACTTCTTCGCAGCCCCCCACCCAAGCCCTCTGTGATAACCTCGCAGCATTCTTTATCAATAAAATAAACACCATTATTCAAAACCTGAAACCCCCCCCCCTCTTTGGGAGCACCCAACACTCAGGAACCCAGCACCAGTTCTCAAAACTTGACGCCTCCAGGCTCCGTCCTGACGGCCAGATTACGGGAATTTCCTCCTATCCCGGTCTCCGAGTTTGCAAGACTGGCGCTTGGAATTACCTCGGGTTCCCCGCTCGACCCCCTGCCTCCAAAAATTTGGAAAGGTTTTGGAACTGAACTTTTTGGCATCTTGCGCCAAATATGCAACCAGTCCTTGCATAGTGGATATGTCCCAACCTCGTGGAAACAGGCGCTTGTTACCCCACTCCTAAAAAAACCCTCCCTGAGTACAGATTGTCTATCGAACTATCGACCCATCTCCCTATTACCATTTCCGGCGAAAGTCGCTGAACGATGGGTCAGTTCTTGCCTTTCCTGTCACCTAGAACATAACAACCTTCTTGACGATCACCAGTTCGGATTCCGTCCCGCCCACGGCACCGAAACAGCGGTCTTGACAGCCATGGAAGACCTTCGCATGCGTGCAGACAGGGGCCAGCCAGTAGCACTGATACTGCTGGACCTGTCTGCCGCATTCGATACGGTCAACCACAGTACGCTGCTGCAGAGACTAGGGGAGGCAGGTGTGGATGGCGCAGCGCTGCTTTGGTTTCACTCCTACCTGTGGGACAGGAGACAGGCTGTCTCCCTCCCCCCATTCCAATCCACCTTCACACCGGTACCTCAGGGAGTTCCCCAGGGCTCCTCCATCAGCCCCATTCTTTTTAACGTGTACCTCATCCCGCTGATCACGTTAATTAAGTCTTTTGGGATAAAAACGATCAATTACGCTGATGACACGCAGCTCATTCTCTCTTGGGAAGGAGAAGACTCCATTCCTTTAACCTCCTTCCACGACTGTTTAAGAGAGACGGCTGGGTGGCTTCACAGAAACTCCCTCCAATTCAACTCCTCCAAAACAGAGGTTCTGTTTTGTACTGGCACCATTATACCCCGCCAGTTTCCAAGTGATTTCTGGCCTCCAGAGACTGGAGACAAACCTCTGCCAGTCACCTCGGTCCGCAACCTGGGAGCCATGCTCAATAATAAGTTGAGTATGGATACCCAGGTGGCAAAAACAGTGGGGATGTGCACTGCCTTGCTACGCTCCCTGCGTAAAATCATGCCACTCCTCCCTGCACAAGCTCGGGCGTCGATAGTCAGGTGTACAATACTCAGTCGCCTTGACTACTGTAACGCCCTGCTCCTTGAGTCTCCAGTCACGCTGATGGACCGACTCCAAAGAATTCAATCTGCCGCCGCCAAACTGGCCCTTGGCTGGACGAGAAGGTCTTCGGCCACAGCAGCCCTGGCCGAGCTGCATTGGCTTCCCTTAAAGCAGCGTGTGGCATTCAAGTCCCTCTGCATTGTCTTTAAGGCTCTGCATGGACTTGGGCCCAGCCCCTTGCAAGCTTTGTTTCTGTGGTACACCCCTACCAGAGACTTACGATCATCATCTGCTCGTCTGGTGAAGGTGCCCAGATTCAACAAAGCCAGAACCGGGGGCAGATCTTTCAGGGTCGCAGCGGCCAAGTTATGGAACAGCTTGCCCATTGACATACGCCAGATCTCACAACTTCTTCCATTCAGGAAGCGCATCAAGACCTGGCTATTCCCCTAATATTCTGCCCGCCTGCTAAATACCCCGGCTTTACCCTTCAGTAGAGTATTCTCCAGCGCCAGGAAGCCTGCAAGGTATCAGTCGCGCTTTACAAATACTTAAAATAAATAAAATAAATAAACTTAGAAATGATTAAGTAAAAAAGACTGGGCAGATAGAGGACAGAAAAGGCAGGAAGACCTGGAAGGGTGATAATTTGATTTTGTCTGGGGCGCTGTCAGAGGTAAGGCTGCCTCTGTATGTACCGGATGCCCCTTCTAACAAGCCTCCAGCCCCTGAGCTTGCCTCATGATGCTGATGCAACATCACAAATAAAGCTCCTCCACAGGTACAGGACAAGGAAAGCAAGTCCACATCCTGCAGGGTAGTAGGAAGCGGTTTGTCTACTTTTTTCTCTATTTTTCTGTGCAAATTTGGGCTTGATGTTCTCCCTCAGCAGATAAAGCAGGGTCTCTGACTGGCAACTACCTTTCCTGTTGGCTGTACAATTAGGAGAGAGAGAACCAGAGCTTCGCTAAGATACTCAGAAGAAATTTTTAGGTTTTTCCTAAGACGGCTCATTCACTGTTGGTAGAAAGACATTTTGTTAGCTTACACAGCCCACTGTGTTGTTGCTGGTACCTTGGTGAATCCCGTGTTGTTTCTCCCCACCTCCTGTCCCGTGTTTTGATTGCCCCCCTCCTGCCTTCCATCTTATTGCTGAACCACCCGATAACAAAACAAGCATTTGCAATGCAATAGGTCTCGCATTTACGCTTGTTTAAGCTATTGGCATTGTAAATGACAATGCCTATAGCTTCAAGTCGCGTAAATGCGAGACCTATCGCATTACAAATGTTTGTTTAAGTTTAAAACTGAGCGTGGCGCCGCGTCAAGGACACCGCGCTCAGTTCTTTTTTTTTTTTACTTTAACACTGATGGCGGTGTCCTTGAAGCGGGCACCACGCTCAGTGTTAAAGGTGAACAAAAAAGAAAGAAACCGAGTGCAGTGTCCTTGAAGAGGGCACCGCGCTCACTCTGAAAGTAAAAAAGAAAAAAACAAAATTAAACAGTGCGCGGTGTCCCAAAAGTGGATGCCATGCTCAGCATGAAAGTTTTATCAAATAAAAATGTTAAATGATTGCGGTGTCCCTAAAGCGGGCGCCACACTCCTTATGCAAATACCCAAAAAAGCAGCAGCCATTTTCTCCATCAGTGACAATAACAACAAAAATAGTGCTCACTTACTAGATAAAGCAGTCCGTGTAACGTGCCACGTAAAAGGTCCAGTCCTTATGAGCGGTAACAAATGGCAACAAGGCAGTAACAAGGAGGGACTAACAAGCCTCTTAATGAATCGGAAGCCAGCATTTACAAAAGAAAATGACACCAGCCAATGAAAAATATGGGAGGAGATTGGGCGGGGCTTCCACAGCATACTCTACTACAGCATGCCTCGCAATGTTAGCAGTGCCTGCGCCTTGCCGCTAGGCTGAACCTAAAACATAAGTCCCAGGGTCCTCGCCAGGAGGGCACTGCAGCTTGTAACACATGTTGCCCTTGCCAGCGCTGTCAATGACAGTACCTGCATAACTACTAACCATCACACTGCTTGAAGTGGGACAATCAGACTATTCCATACCCCTAATGCTAAAAGAACGGCTTGGGCGGTAGGTAATACTTATTTTTCCCTAATATTGAACGAATAAACGACCGTTCTTGTCCTGATCTCTAACGGAGATATACAGCGCCACCATGTGGCAGACTGTTAGACCTGGCACCATTGGCGTGGGTCTCCCTTCCATTTTTGCTGTTGCCTCATGTGTTTTTCTGGTGTTAGATGCTTTGGGCACTGTTCCACTGCTGTCCAGTGCCACAGTGCGAGTGCTCCCTACTGGAAATTGATGTATTGATTAGTGGTTCCTTCATTGGATATTTGGTTTACTTGTCAGACCCTAGTACAGTGCACTGAATGTGCCCAGGGCGTGTAAATCCAAATACTGCTAGTGGGCTTGCAGCACTGGTTGTGCCACCCACAAAAGCAGTCTTGTAAAATGTGTCTAAGGTCTGCCATTGCAGAGCCTGCGTGCAGTCTGGTACTGTCATGCTGACTGGGCAAGTGCACCCACTTGCCAGTCCCTAAACCTTCCCTTGTCTTCCTATTAGTCACCCCTATGGTAGGCCCAAGGGAAGGCTGCATTGTAAGTATAAGGTAGGACAAGCCCTGATGCGTGTGGCATGTCCTAATAGTGAATAACAGCCATTTTCGTTTTTCACTATTGCAAGGCTACCTGTTCCCCATAGGATAGAATGGGCTGCTGGATTGTTACATGTTTATAATCCTAGCAGACTCAGCGAACATGGTAGAAATTCGAGTTTAGTATGCCTGGACTCAGAATAATAAAATACATCTTTTAGTAAAGTTTATTTTAATATTCTGTGTTTGCAAATACCACTTTTGGAAAGTAGGTATTTGCTTGCCTAACCATTTGAGCCCACCTCTGCTAGGTTGTGTCTTCCTTGTCTGGGTTTGTGTGTGACAGGACTGTGGAATTCCAGGAGACAGCCTGGGGCAGCCCGGTGGTGAATAGGGAGATCTGTAACCAGATGGGAGGGAGGAGTTGCACCTAGGACCTGAATAGGACTGTGCCCCCCCCCACAGTGCTGGCTCCACCCCCTGTGGTGCGTCTGATGTCTCTGCCCTGCACACTGAAAGAAGAGAAGGAAGACTGTCAACAAAGTGCTCCTGGACTGTACTTGCCTTCCACAATGCTGTCTCCACCTCATGTGGGGTGTCTGATGTGCCTGCCCTGTGCTGTGAAAGTGAAGGAGAAGTCTGGTAAACAGAGTGCTTCAGAACTGACTAGAACTGGGCACAGGCCCCTCTCCCCTCAGAGAACAAAGGATTTTGGGGTATTAGTATTGGGACCCTGATCCCATGAAATTAGATCACTCCTGGAACTGACAAGAAGAAACCTCTGCTGAGGAGAAGGAACCTGAAGAAACTGAGAAGAGACTATTCCCAAGCTGAAGTGCTGCTTGGGGAATTGGCCTGCAGTAGTTGCCTGGCTGCCTAGAGAGGAGAAAGGACATTGTGGATTTTACCTTTGCTTTCAACTTGTGCTAAAAAGAACTCCAAGGGCTTGGAATGGAGCTTGCTCCCTGATCAAAGTCCCAGGACCAGTGGATTCACCAGCCTTTGTGAATTGCTGCTGTTCCAGTGGCTCCAGAGGCAGGGAGCTGTGACCGACTCTCACCACCGGCCCGGTGTCCTGTTGGCACCGCACTGAGCAATGTCCGCCTCGAACAACACAAGCTCTGCGCTCACCAACTCCGTCTCGATGCCGTCAACGAGTCGTAGCCTGCACCGCGACTGGAAGGACACCGCAACGTGCAACGCCTCGCTACACCAACTCGAACTGGTCTGACCGACGCGTCACTGCAGCTGACTTTGAGTCCTGTGACCGCACCGGAATTGGGCACTGCCTCGCACACTTTGCGACGCACTGCCCGACTCGCACCGCTGTCAGGACTGACCGACGGCAGCTCCCAAACTCCGGCTTGAACGCCGCACCGTAAAGCTGAAAGCACCGCAACGAGCAACATCCACCCCGAACAACGCAAGCTCTGAGCTCACCGGTGCTGTCAATGAGCCGTAACCTGCACCGCGACGGAAGGGACACCGTGACCTGCAACGCTTTCTTTTTGTACACAGCGACGATCCCCGGAACCGGCTCGCATATCCGTGCCGGCCGCCTCAAGGAAAAGGTACTGTGTTTGAGTCTGTCGACATTTGAGTGGTCCCGGACCGCCGCGGTCCACTGGATTTATTAGACTCTGTGTTCTTTCAGCAAGCCGTAGCCGGACAAGGCTACCGACTCGCACAGAACGTTGATTTACACCTTTTTAACCAGAACTCTTGAAATTTAATAGTACAATGGATTCTTTTTGTCGTTTATTGGTCTTGTGATAATTCTATATAAAGTATACTTATTTTTTTATATAGAACCTTGTGTGGTGTCCATTTGTAGTGTTGTCACTGGGTTACTGTATGTGGTCACAAATGCTTAACTTACATCACATCTGAACTAGCCTTGACTGCTCGTGCCACGCCGCCTAGAGGGTGAGCAGGGGTTATTTTAAGAGGGTAATTCCCTTGCCCTGACTAGAGGAGAGGGTCCCTGTTTGTCACAAGTACCTACCTGTGCCAACCAGAGACCCCCAATTCTAACACAGACTGTCAAAAGTCTCCATGTTGACGATTAAGTGCCAGTGCAAAGGACCAGAAACCATCGGCTCAAGTTAAGCACTGAGCATCTCAAGGCCTTTGCATCGAACCTCACCTTTCTCACGTGAACTGATTGCGACTGCTCAGTTATGTCATGTCCTGTAGAGACCACGTTTGCGGTATTAGAAGCGGTTATGATTTAAGTTTTTCACTAACTTATCAAGTGTGTAAAATCAGTGCAATGACTTATCAAACAATAACAGTCCCATTGCAGCCTTGTAAAATGCATGCTGCATTGTCTTTTTATTCTTCCAATGTGTGATCACATGATCACCAGTGACTTTTTGGAGACAGTAAATGTTTTGCACATGCAAAGTTTGTTTGTTTTTCTTTTTCATGTATGAATAATTGTGGCCATTTATGGTTACTATCATTGATTTCTTTAACACACCAAATTCCGGATCAATATGTATCACGATGGCATGTCAACACGTTATAAAACGGTTTACATAAATTCTGTTGGTTCAGGTGAAGAGAAAGATGCAGTCACTTCTAGGGGGTGCTGGCATTACTAATTTACATTGGATGCCATGAGTAAGACGTCTCATTTATTTAACAATTTACTGTGAGGACGTAATGTACATTACGCTCAAAATAATAACGTTTTTTTTAATACATCACACACCCCTCACATCTGCCGTTCCTAAATCACTTCTTACCCCTCTTCTGCTGCATCTAAGCACTATAAATAACAGATGATTCTATAATTTAATATATGGTCCTCACTTTACCAATCAAAATAAGGAGGAAGGGCTGAGACGGCCTCGATGGGGTTGGGACCTGCAGATAGCCATGTCATTCGCAAGAAATGTCTAGCTCACTGAGCCATCCTGTCAGCGCTCTGTTAAACATTCAATACCACAGCTCTGTTACGGCATTGCCATGTGCAAGTTTTAAGCTTGCACTGCTGATGCATTCGAATTATAAATCACTGCGTATTATCATGTGGCAGCCTGGAATGTTAAATAAAGAATGTTTAGCTTACTAAGGACCATCCGTCATCCGGTTGAAAGGTACTAAAAGTTAATCTCTGTAGTAAATAGGATGCCCACAATCTTAATATGAGGGTTAGAATGCAGGAGGTGCTCTTGTGAGGCCATACTCTTGTACAACCGCACAATTATGACGACTGAAACAACTGCAAACAAATTTGTTTTTATTGGGCATGTTCTCCAGAGCCTTAACTTAAGCACTTGCTGGATGAAGTCATAGGTGTCGCAACCTGACTGCGTTGTTTGCCCAAATTCCACGTTAAGAAGATTACGAGTGGAGCCTTTCTTCCTCAGCTCGTGATACAGAAGTCATGGTTCTACAGACTGCTACAAGGAAATACACGCACTGTATGATCCAAAATGAGGAACTGGATCCACATAGGTCTAGCTGCAATGGTAAAAGCACTGTGTGCTTTATGCAAAGTATTCTGCTTTACGAAGAAGCGTATGTGATTAAAAACACAGTTAACGCTGACATTCTAAATATGTCTACAGGATGTTCAAAAACAGGCAAATGCAAATAGCTCCTTTCAAGCACTCGTGCTTCTGCTGGCAACCGCCTTGCGGGAGTGAGCAGCCCTCTGGCCATCTGTTTTCAATTAGCGTGGCTGCGGGTGCCGCTGCTCGCTCCCGCAAGGTGGATGCCAGCACAAGCACGAGTGCTTGAAAAGAGCTTACCAATTTCGAAAGGTCATCTCCTAGAGCAGCGCATACATGCTGCCTTGGCGAGACCTAAAATGCGCTATGACACGGCCCTCACTGGCTGCATCTTAGCATTCTTTTTTTAAACTTTCAGCAATGCACCAACCCTTGTTCCCTCTTATAGTCATTGCTTTTCTCCCCCCACCCCTTGTAATTCCTTTCTCCCTCGCTCCATAATTCTTCCTGTCTTGCTCCCCCTCCAGCAATAAAAAAAGCTATACGATGGGGCCCGCACTGGCCATGTCATAGCACAGGTTTCTTTTACTTTCAGTCATGCTGCACACCAGCACTGCTGCAGTACAATATGAATAAAAAATATTGAAAAAGCTAATACCTCACTCGTGTGCAAGACCTATTGTCCTTGCCAATGCTTGTTTAGAGCCAGCCACATTCTGCTGTATTTGTCCCCGATTTCATCAACGGGCATACTGTAAGCTGATGTCTGAAATTTAGAGAAGATTTTGCAAGAGGTTTGGGAGGCGAAAAGGAACCAAACAGGCAGGGCACAGCAGAGGAGCAATGCCTCAGCAGGCAACTAATGGTAGACAATGCAGTCCAGAACGTTATGTTCCATATGCTAATTAGCATGAATGTGATGCCTATATTATTCTTGTCAGTCTCCCAACTTTGTACTTACTCTAGGACTACGTTCAGTTTTTAGCCTGGCTTACGTTCAGTTCAGCCTTTCAGTTTAACAAGACATAGGGCGTCATTACGATGTCGTGTGGAAAGGCTCTGCCCGACAGTAGGAATGTCCTAGACTGCGTTGGAACCCTTATGACCAACTCAGTGGGATTACAATCCGACCAACCAATTACGATGTTTGCTATTGCAAAGGAAACTGTGTGGTTATTCCGAATCGGTTCCGACTGGCTCTCGGAGTATTTGTGTCGGTCAGATAGTGCACCTCTATGAATAGCGTTTCTGACTGACCGATTATGATGTCGATTTCTAACAGCCTTTCTGAGTCGGCCTGTCTGACACAAAAAGGCTGTTGAAAAGGAGCTTTGGGAGCCCCTAGCAGGACCCCCTTTATCCTGCGTGCTTCAGTTGGGGGCTGAGGGGTGCCTAAGGGACCCCCCTGTACTGTGTGGCAGGGACACTGGGGTGCCCGCAACAGGGTGCAGGTTTTTCCACACACATCCCATTTCCCCAAAGGGGCCTGTGTTGTCGGGCAAAACATGGGCTCCCATAGGAAACAATGGGACCACGACCAAACAGTGTTTAGTTGCATCGTAATCGGTCGGGCGGAAAGGCAAACCCTGAGTCAGTCAGTTCCCAAATTCGAGATGGTGTCAGGGGTAAAGTTTCTGCCCGACATCATAATGAGGGCTTTAGTTGCAATGTCAAGTTATGTTACTACCGCTCTCACAGCTGTGGTATCATTTTTGTATTATTATTTTTTTAACATTGTATTGTAACATGCCAGAGTAGTCTCTCTACAGACGTGCCAACTTCTAAACATGCTTCACTGTGTGAGAGATGGGTGCTGAACCTTACAGGAGCTGGGCTTTTTTTGTGCCATTTTATATAGTGCAAACTAGACCCGGAGGTATCAGAGCTCTTTACATGAGCACCAGTTATGTTACAGATGGACAGATTCATTTTTGTTAGGCACGGGAGATTAAGTAATTTGCCCAGAATCATAGAATGTCGAGCGTCCCTGCCGAGACTCGAAACCGGTTCCCCTGCTCTGAGGTCGAACGCCCTAGCCGTTAGGCCACATTATCTCTTGGCTTTGTGCCAAGCACTTCTTGTGAGGCACTTCAGGCCGTCCCCACCCCAAAAAAATAAAAGCTGCTCATGCTCTAAGTGGAACGGGTATGCCTAGACATGAGTCCTGTGCTCATTCTTCAACTAGAATCAAGCTACTCCCAACTAGTGAGCCCTAATAAGTATGAAACTGGTCTCACTAGATAAATCTGTGCTTAACCCTCTGGTAGGTTGACACAAAAGCAGTCAGGCTTAACTTAGAGGCAACATGTAGAATACCTATGCCGCACTCAAACTGTAATAAAGTGAAAGCACATAACAAGTAAAATCTAAAAACAGTTTCGAAAAACTGAGTACATTTTAATAAATAAAATGACAAAAATCAGTAGACACAGTTATTACAATTTCAGTGAAAATAGCACCAAAAAGCATAAAGCGGCACTAGCGGTTATCTAGTCTTGGTGGGAGGGTACAAATCAGAAGTTCCTACCGACTGCAATGGAGCGCAGGTTGGCTACAAAAACCAGGTTCATCCTGGTGAAGAGCTACCCTTCTCTCAGGCAAAGTCCATCCAAGGAGCCTCAACAGGAGCTTTGTGCTGGTGGGAGTTGCAAGGAATTCACTGTTGACTCGAGGAGCAAGGTCACCATTGGAACTTCGCGTTGGCATGAGTGGTCGCTGTTAGGTGCGAAGAGCAGGCCACTGTTGGAACTTTGTGTTGGCATAAGATGCCCCTTTTGCATCTGGCGCAAGCCTTTGTGTGAGTAAAATACCTGGCTTACTCCCAAACTAGTTGTGGTCAGTTCTTCCCCTGTGTTTCGCTCCAAACAGTCTAGGATAACAAACACAGGAGCTGGCCTGAAACATGTTTTACAGGGCTACTTTAGTGGGTGGCATAATGAGTGCTGCAGCCCACTGATAGAATTTAATTTACAGCTCCTGTGTACATGTAGTCATTTACTAGGGACTTATAATTTATTTAAATGTGCCAATCAGATGTAGGACAATTTTGCCATGTTTTGAAGGGAGAGAGGAAGCACTTTACCACTAGTTAGTAGGTGTAAATTCAGAGTCCTAAAAGCCAGAAAAACTGATTCAGCAAAAGAACGGCAAACATCTGGGGAGATCCTGCAGAGAGTGCCCAGTCCAAAAAGGTGTAATAATTTCAATACAAAAGTGAAATATATAATACATATGCCTCTTCTAACAAATATTAATTGAAAACGGGAAGAGATTACAGATTACTCCTGAATAATTCTGCAAGAAGAAGTTCTATCCCTGGTGTTCTAACCCTAGTAGATGAATTTACACGTTGGGCAATGGAAACATCAGATAACTTATCAATATTTCCACATTCAACAGATGTTTCAAACAGGCTAGACATATCACAGCTATTCATATTGGAATGAGATGGTACAGCTCTGAGTTCATTAGGTGGCAAGGAATTATCAATTAATTCACACTTTAAATCACTTTCAGACTCTGGTCCACCATTCCCAAAATCCACATTTACATCACTGCTTTTCACACTTCCTTTCAAGAGCTTTATGCTCCAACACATCCTATCTTGGTTACTTACATTTCATTTATTAATGTTGACAATAATTGTTATTGGTTTGTTATATTTGATAAATCCCTTCTCAACCTGTGTTGAAATTCTTTCTCTCACAGACTCTACCAAACAGAAACCATGGCGGTGAACTGAATGTACTATTTCATACCTCACTTAAAAGTGTAACTGATGGCACTTCACTCTACTGTTAGCTGACAATAAGTCTCTTTTCTTGCTAGTTGAAATTCTGTTCTTCAACAGCCATGCTCATAATTTAGACTCAGGTTGCCTACTCTTCAATTAAAGGGAAGTATTCTCCCTGGTAACTGAGTTGAGTAAAATCTCTAAGAGACAGAATAATCAATTTTTGGCAAGATGAACCAAATGAATGCTATCTACAAGGAGACAGCCCAATCGTTCTACTTGGGTGTTACATTGAAGGTCATACAAAGTATTAGTATTGTGAAATTTCCCATGTGCTTGTGACCTCAACTGTACACCATGTTCAGTAACTAACGTTTCTGGACAATATTTCTTGCCGTAATCCAAAAGCGATCCCCACTGGGGTTCGTCCCCTCTTTGCACTGCTTAAATACCTAACCAGTGGGATTGTTTGTAAAATTCAAGGATCTCAATCACAATTGAAGATTCAAATTTTCAGGAACAATTTTTTATTCATGGATTTACCAATGAAGTAGTTGTAGGTATTTTTCCTTCGTATCCATATTGAGTAGTAAATACAACTTTGAAAAATCAAAGCGCTTGTTCATAACCAAAGTAAAGCTGTCCCATCTCAATGCATTTCGGGCCGGATTAGCCCTTCTTAAGGGGATTGTAAGTCTGCAAAACAGTAATATGTAAGAGTCACAACAATGGCCAGCCACCAGGCTGTACTGACATGAATCATATGTGTGCAAAACGTGTGTTTCAAATGTAACAGATGCACCTTCTCATCAAATATGAGTACCAACCGTGTCCTAGTATCCGGGTGAACCTGATAGTAAACTCCACAGTTTAGACTGAATTCCAACCAACCGTGTTCATATAGAGCACCAGTCAATCAAGTCTCATAGTATACATGCTTTGGAAAAAGATGAACTAAACTGAGTGCTCGTGTACAAACAGAGTGCTGATGCTGGTTCAAAAAACGTTCTATGAGTGATGGTCCAACGTGTGTGACATGGTGAAGAAGGTTACCCTAACTCATGTGACAGTAAATACGCAAATGTTACATAGTGAACTGGATCTGATTAACAGCATCGTAAACTTGCGTGCAACAATGTGAATGTGACAAAACTCTAGAAACTAAGAAGTGCATCTTGTAGCGGTGATTACGTTCAGAAAGTTACCTTGACTCATGAAACTGTGAATATTCAAATGTTACGCAGTGGAACTGATCCATTAGACAGCAGAGTAGACTCGCGTGCAACAATGTGAATGTGACGGAGCTCTTGAAACTGAGAAGCACCTCTTGTAGCAGTGATTAGATTCATCACATAAGTAGTATCTCAAAACAGAATACTATGAACGTATCCCAGTGCTCCAAACGAATAAAATAAAGTGATCAAAACAAACTTACAAAGCTCTCCTGTTGGCGGTGGTCCGAGATGTTACCCAGACCGCTTAAAGCTGCCCAGGTAGATTAGGTCAAATAGTGAAAACATGTGCAGAAAATGACGGCCATATTAGAACATGCATTGTGTCAAGTGAAACATACACATCACGTCACCTAAGTAGATAAAGCAAAAAACATTGTGATAATGTTATAAACAGAAATGTACACATTTTGGGGCCATATTGTTATGTTCAATCTTACCCATAAATCAGAATACCTAAAGAGTTGGTACATGCGCACAATATGTTTAATTAACGGAGGCTATTTTTGAATGTCCAATGTCGCAAGTAAATCAAAAAGGAAAAACTGTTAAATGTCCACAATTGAGGGTTCGTGATAGCGGTGGTGTGATTTCAGGTAACAGCTGAATTCCATACTATCAATCCGCCCATTAGGCATTAAGGTGTCCAGTTTTTTAATACGGTAATTCTCTCTGTGGAGGAGGTGTTTGTAGTTGTCTCTTCCCGCCTTCATTTTCATTGTTTCCAAAATCATAAATTTAAGTTCACAAATGTTGTTACCAAATTCTAAGAAATGAGCTGCAAGCATTGATTTTAATTTTTTTGTCAGTATGTTACTATTATTTTTGTTCATTGAACCTAGTTTTCATTTTTCTTTCAGTTTTCCCTACATAAGCCAGTCCACATGGGCATTTTAGAAGATACACCACATTAATGGAGTCATAATTGGCTGTAGTTTTAAGGGTGATTTTGTTGCCTTTCCTATGATAGCAAATCTATGCACCACTTTTATGAGTCTTTGGTAGCATATATTGATTCGGGTTCATGGATTCTCTTGTGTGAGAAACAGTTTGACTTCTTCCGTGATGGTCCCTCTGTTAAGGGTACTGTCTAGGATGTCTTAGAGGAGGTCAGCAAAAACTTTTGTGGGACTACTATGTAATTTGGAGTATGTCTCAACGTCAGGCATTTGCTCACCCGCACTTCGTTTGTAAAATGAACTGTCCATGATAACAAGTGCTCTCCCTTTGTCAGCCTTCTGGCATGCAACATCCATGTTCCATGTGATGTTTTTCATGATACCAAGTTATTTTTGCATGAGGTTACCATGTTTTGACTTCTTATGAAATTTCGAATATTGGATATCTTGTTTAACTAGTGTTTCAAAAGAGTCCAAGATTTTGTGGCTCACAGAGGCTATGAATTTGCTTTTGGGCCTTGAGGATAGAGTCTCTTTTGGGTGGTTGAGCAACCAAAACATTTTCAAACAAATTCCTCAAACGTAGATTCCGCATGAATTTGTAAAAGCTGATTTATATAAATCCAAGTTGTTGGTATGATAGGTGGGAACAAACAATGTCCCTTTTTGTAAGGTATTAATTTCAATTTGACTAAGTTGGCTGGTCGAGATGTTAATTACCAAGCTGTTGGTGTCTATGTTTATTTCTTGGCCTTGGTGGCCCTTCTGGTGGATACTGCCGGAGTTTTTGTTGCCAGGCTTTCTTTTTCCCCTCCTGGTTCGTCGTTTGCTAATGAACCGATATCTAAAAAGGCCAAACCAGATGTTTTAAGTTGCTTGACACTATTGTTGGTCGATTGTTTGTTGGTTGTGGTCTTTTGTAAGGATTTATCAACTCTTTGATGTGACTGGTTAGTGTCACTATCTGTAGAAGAAGTTTCAGTGTCAGTGGTCTGACTGTATGGTTTCTGTTGTCTTCGTTTGTCATAAATTTCCACCCAGCTGTAAACTTCTCCAAGTTTGTAGTCAGTAGTGTCTCTTTTAAACTTGCGGATTTTACAATCGTTGTGTATCTGTTCAATTGTACATTGATGTCAACCAATGTTTTTGACCACTGTTCTGGATCCATTCATATTGATAGTTTGGTCTTGATTTGTGTGAATTTTTTGGTGAGATCCTCCAAATTTTTGAACAACTCTTCCACAATTAAGAGTATCAAATTAAGTGAACATTTATTAAGAATAGCATACCACTTATCTACAAATTTTGGATAACTTTTGCACAGACAGTTTCAATAGGAACCTTAATCTGGTCACCCAGGTCTCAGCCTTCCAAACAAATATAGAGTCGGTCAGACAGTAGAGAATACAAACCAATGTTATTTATTAGTATTACGCTGCAGCAGAGCCCAGTCTGACCTACCTTATAAGATAGCTGCTGAGGAACTGACTCCCCCAACATAACACAAGATATTAAACAATTCCAAACCCCTGAGAACACGCCCAGACTAGAAAATTCCAGTCCACGCACTAACAAACAAAGGAGGCACAGAAGGATGAGCTGCAGTCGTGGGGCCAGGTACATGGTATCTTCACTCCAAGGCCATTTCAACCATGCTCGCCATTAGAGTGAAGGTGGGAACAAGCATATCTAAGAGTTAAGGTGTGCAACAAAAGAGAGTACATTCATTAGTGCAGATGAAATTGGCCTTGGAGAAAAATGAGCAAAGATGCATGAGGATAGTTTTCTGCTGAGGCTTGCAAAATGAGGTAGGAGCTTAGCTTTAATCATAGACCAGAATAGTGGTTACCAATAAAATGGCTCCAAAAAACAATTGAGGAAGTAAGAGGCAGTAGTGATAGAATCACCCTCCTGAGCTTAGTATGTAAACAAAGAGATTCTATCAAAAGTGATTGTTTTTTAGGTATTTTGGTTTTTGTGAAGACCAACTCTCTTGTGAATAAAGGGGGGGCCCTCTCTGCAGTTGGCAGAAGGGGAGCACTATGTGCTTTTAAAATACCCCTCACACACTATGAATTCCATAGTGTGATGCTTCATCATCGGGGTCTTCCCGTCCCTCTACGGGGCGGGGCGTGCTGCGACCTACGAGCTACGCGGGAAAAATTGAAGATAGGCTATGTGTAGTGTAAGGACAGTGATAAGTGATAGGGGTGTAAGGACCTAAATACGTGGAAAAAAGTGAAGAAATATTAAAAATAGTTAAAACATCCCTGGCTAGTCGAAAAAATTGATTTAATGGTTTCGCTGGCTGGGAAAATTAAAAAGGGGTAGGAGAGCAGAGCAAAAAGTATTGTCTACTTGGTCGACATGACATGTTTCGTAGGCAGACCCCTTCTGCCTACTCCTCAGGACCTCTGTTAGTCCCTACTGAAAAAATACTCAATTCTTTGCTACGGATTGTATGTTATTGAAATAAATAGTACTGCCAAAGAATGTATTTTAGATCAGTGACAGGAAAATATTGAGCAGCAGGAGGAACCATTAGCAGAAGCATAGTAATGGCTAGAACAGCAGGAAGTTGGAGAACCACATTTTCTTTAACTTCACACCAATCAGTAACAATATTGTAAACACAATCGAAATAATGGGGCTATTTAACAGTCATCTCCTCAACCACGCCTTTCTCAACCAAATCCTACTTCATGAACAACAACGCTTTCTTCCCCGCCCATTGTATCCGACAGTAAGGGAAACGGGGCAAGATAGCATTGTCTTTAGCTTGGATCAAAACTGACGATATCTGCAGCAATCCCACCTCTGCATCGCCTGTTGCCCACAAAGTGAATGGCGCATCTGAGAAAACTTAGGGGGAAAAAAAACACTAGTCACTACGTACTGTAAGACCCATCATCATATATTCACTTCCTGGAGAGCGGTAATAGTAGGATGCCAAACCCATCACTTTCTCACCACAATTAGACATTAAAACAAATGGAGAATCCACGGCAAAAAGACCCATAGTCACAACAAGAGGACACAAATTTTGTGTTACAGCTAAAACATCCACATAAACCTACCAAAACACTCATAATATTGTCCTATGTTAAATATGTAACAGAAAGAGGCAACGTAGACCAAGTACTCTCAAATGTGTACAACCAAGCCGCTAATTCAGAAAACACATTATGAATGAATCTGTGAACACACAATCAAATCCCCTTTCAGGAGACAACTCCTGCCCACTATAATCTAGGAACACCTTCAAGTCAAGTAAAAATAAACCACATCAGACACATTCTCATTTGTCCTCTGGCGGCACGCAGTTAACTTTTTCTTGATGGAATAAGAGAATCCAAAGGCTTGACAATGCGGCCCAGCAAAATAAGTATCCCTGTTAATAACACACAAAATCAAAGCAATATAGACATCATATTCCTAAGGACAAGCTGTTGCACTAAAGGTTCATCATTTTTATCACATTCCACACACCTACCACACAAACCCACTGAGCACCTTTATTAGCTATTACCCTCTTTCCTTATTTTCCCACTTCAGATCACACGTATGGACCCACATGTTCCTCCAATTTCGTCCAGTCTCTATCCTCAAATCCACATACCCATGTCCGAGTACTGACTAATATCGGGGGATGAAAAACCACAGTGGGAGTAGCAACAGAAATAGCAGACATTATTATCACTGCTGGCTGTGCCGCAAGTATAAGCATTAGCAAAAAAGGACACTGAGGCAATAGGTGTGTCAGGGGTACTAACAGTCATAATGGCCACAGGTGGCGGAGGCAAAGAAAAGCAAGATGTACCATAGCCAATGCAGCCTGAGCGACATAGCAGGAGCAGAAGCAGAAGAAATAGAAAGAACAGCTGTATAGATTCTCAACTATTCTCTCACAAAGCATATTGGACACAAAGTACTCCATAAATGAAGAAAACCCTATTTCTAAGAAGCTGCCCAATGAGCCCCTCCTTTTCCTTCTGCAGAACTCAAGGAAAAGGCTGTGTTTTTCTGCTTACATCCTTTTCATGAAGAGACAGAACAGAAACAGCGAGAGAAATTCCATTCTTATCTCAAGGCCGGACAGTGAGTGAGGCTTCTAAAGAAAACTAAATGATGAGCTGTGTATTTCATCTTTCCTACTACGCTTTAAAAACGCTTTTGAATTCAGCACAAACACATGTTACCTTGAATGTTCAAAACACATTTTACAAATTAAATGCACATTCTATAGTGCGGTCCAATCTAAATTAAACACACTCAAATCGATCATGAATTAATTACCATTCCCTACACTACTCATCAGACTGAAAGCATCTGATCAGGCCCCATTCATTGCCTTCACTCTTCATGCACTGAAGGAATGCAGTCTATGTCTGAGACTCAAAGCAGCTTTTGTCATCCAGCAATGCCTAAAGCTATAGGTGAATCAACCCGCCCCCTTTTTGTACATTCCTTACCATCCTTTATCGCCTCTATGAGCCTCCTACTGCCATGTTCAAAGGGAATCAAACATAGACTGCCTCCTCTTCCTATGTAAAAACAAGCATATATATTATTACTATTATTTCTGTTCAAAAGTGCCCATCAACGCCTATTTCAACTCTGCATTGTCCCTCATATATTTGTGGCATAGTATACTAAACATAATAGGGCCAGGACCATTCTTCACGTGCATCAATATTAAGAGGCCTTCTGGAGGTGCCGGCTGATCTTCCATTCGAGCATCCACAGGGCAACAATGTCAACAAGAAACTCATTCCAGGCATTTTCAAGAAGGAGCCAAATTCATTATTTTGCCTGGCAAAGCAATTGCAAATGCTTTTTTTTCTCCAAAAACGGTCCTCAGACCTAATCACATGCAACTCGAAGTGGTACCATGCTCATAAATAGCCCAAAGACATTCAAGAGCTTCTCCAAAAACAGTCCTAAGACTGCACCAAAGAGATAAGTCAAAACCAATACCACAATATCAAAAACCAGCCATGTTCCAGGCATTTTCAAAAGTAAGCCAAATCCATTATGTTGTCTGGCAGAGTGTCCACAGACTCTCTGTATCAAAATCGGTCCACAGACCTACCAAGTACAATCTAAAAGGTCCTCAGACCATACCAAAGATTATCCAAAAGGGTGCCATATTCACAAAGAACCAAGACAAAACTCACCTGGTGGACACAGGTCGAACAAATTTATTCTCCACTGCCGACTCTTCGGACCAAACGGTCAGATTCAAGGGTTTCGCCTTTCAGGACCCTAGTAGGGAAAACACTGAGCGAGGCAAGGCCCGATCAGACAGGCAGGGCAGCTGTGAGAACTAAGCTCTGTCGTGTGGGGATCCCCGATCCGTGCATCCAACCTGACGCGGACCCGTCCTCCACACCTGTTTGCAGGTGAGGATGGGCCACATGGTGGGTCACTGTTCGGGCACCAAATGAAGGAAATGACCTGCATAGGGTCACCCGGGTCACTCGTGACCACCTCTCAGCCTTCCAAACAATTGAAGAGTCTGTCAGACAGTAGAGAATACAAACCAGAGATATTTATTAGTATTGCACTGCAGCCAAGCCCAGTCTGAACAGCCTCATGAGATAGCTGCAGAGGGACTGACGACCCCCAACATAACACAAGATTTAATACAATTCCAAACCCCTAAGAACACATCCAGACTGGAAAATTCCAGTCTAGGCACTAAGAAACAAAGGAGGCACAGAAGGATGAGCTGCAGTCCTGGGACCGGGTACATGTTATCTTCACTCTAAGGCCATTTCACCCATGCTCGCCATTAGAGTGAAGGGGGGAATGAGCATATCTAACTGCTAAGGTATGCAACAATAGAGAGTACATTCATTAGTGCAGCTGAAATCAGCCTTGGAGAAACACGAGCAAAGACGCATAGAGACAGTTTTCTGCTGAGGCATGCAAAATGAGGCAGGAGTTTAGTTCAATCATAGAGCAGAATAGTGTCTACTAATAAAATGGCGCCATGAATGCTAACTTAACACAGTATAAAGCATGAGCAAGGGGGTAATAACATTTTCAATTCCAACAATCCTCTTGGGATTGGTTCAACCCGACGGTACCTAATTATTGTGCCGGCATGCAGTCTTTGATTTACTTCCATTGTCGTGAGATATAATAGTTGATTAATAGTGTTTTGTATGTTGCCTGTGTTGGATGACATTGCTGTTTCCTCTTGAATGAGAGCATATATCCTGTTGGCTTCGCTGCCTGAAAAAGTGAATATCTCTGCTCGTGAGTCACACTAGATATTTCCTCGTAAGACATTTTCAATCAATAATCCTTATGTGCTGTGCTCCTTGATCAGAAACAATAAACAGTATAAATTCCAGGATCATGCACTCCACGAAACTCAATGTTTACCAAATGGTGTACTCAACTAATAGCGTGCAGTGGGGTTTCACCCTCTGATCCAACAGTGTGTCTAGTCTATAATCCAAAAGCGTTCCCCACTGGGATGCATCCCTTCTTTGCACTGCTAGAAAATCTAACCAGTAGGATTGTTTGTAAAATTCATGGATCCTAATCGCAATTGAAGAATCATTTTTTTATTCATGAAGTTACTAATAAAGTAGCTATAGGTAGTTGTCGTTCGTTTCCATATTGAGTAGTAAATACAACTTTCAAAAAACAAAGCGCTTGTTCATAACCAAATTGAAGCCGTCCCGTCTCAATGCATTTCGGGCCGGATTAGCCCTTCTTCAGGGGTTCATAAGTCTGCAAAACAGTGATATGTAAGAGTCACTACAATGATCGGCACCACCCGCACCTAGGGGTCAGTATTGTTTTGTCCTTCCAGAAGGTTAGGCAGGTTGGGGGCCGGAAGTGAATAGTGTAGCGGGGTGCCCCGTTCAACATCATCAAAGTGGGCAGGTGTCATCTTCCTCCCCCGGCCAGGATAAAAGCGGCGGGAGAGGCAAGGAAACCCTCTTTTGTCCTTTCCAGCAACTCCGGAGGCAGCAGACCAGCAACAAGCTACCCACCCGCCCATCCCTAAGAATAAGGACTAGATTGGCGGGGTCCTGGGTAAGAAAAATGGTGTGGACTCCTTTTTTGGCATGGACTGGCTGACCCTGGAACAGGGCGAGCATATAATAGGGGCTCTGGCCTGGGGGAGGGGGGGGACTTACCTGCTGGTGGTCCTGGACTCTCCTGCCCTAACCGAGATGCCTGTGTGTATCTTAAGAAACTTTGGAGGTGGTGGGGCGCTAGAGGGCGCACGAGCTGAATGGCCGCACTCCTGTGAGGCTCCATCCGCCTGGTTCTAAAAATCCTGCATTTATCCTTCTAACCTGCAGCTTCCCGTCTAAAACTTGGCACGAGTGTGCATCGAGGTGTGCAGCGGCCTCGGTGTGATTTCTGAGCCTCTGCGCTGCTGCATGCCGGAATTAGCGCTGCTCGAAGGCTGACCGCACCTTGTCTCTGGAGCCTGCTGCGGCGCCTGGCCGGGCGAAAATCTACGCAAGACCGGGGCGAACCACGAGGGGAAGGGACGTGAGGGCGCCCGCGGAGAACCTGCCCGGCGGCGGCCGCCCGAGGGACTGAGGATCGCCGAGAGGTACCCCCCCCCCACTGCTAGCGTCTTGCGGGGGGAGGACACCTGGCCTAGGCCCCCCGGGGGGAGAGAGAGACTTGCAGGCTTGCGCTGTGGGCCTGGTGGTGCAGCGCTGCGGATCGGAACCCTCCGACCTTCTCTCCGCCGGAGACCGGGGCGGGAGACAGATACGGGGAGTGGGGCCCGCACATCCCTGCACCGACAACGAGCGCGGGGGGCCCGCGTTGGCGGTCCCCTGCTGTATGGATGAGGCCCTGGGAGGGCCTGGCGCTGAGGTGGCTCCGTGGTCGGATCTGCACTCCTCTTCCTGATTGAGCCGCTGAAGTGAGAAGGACACACACTGCTGCGCTGGGGAGGCAGGCCCTTGCTGATTATACGGGCGATGGTGATATTGCTCGCTGGAGGGCTGCTTTCACGAATGGAGCTGGCTGCTGTGCCCTGCCAATACATGTGTGTACACTAGAAGGAGCCGGCCACTTGCACAGTGAGGCGAGGACCTCTACATTGAGGCCAGAGTGATGTCGATGGGGATGTGGCTCATTGGAGTGACTGGTGCAGCAGGGCGACTGTGACTGCTGCGGCGTGATACGCTGGGGCTGCTGGCGAGATTGACCTTCGGACCACTACGAATTACCGGCATTTTGCGCGGTGAGTGCTCTACGCACGCTGCACGGACATTGGCGACAGGTTGGGGCTTGGGAGGGTGTTACCGTCTCTCGGCACCCCTCCAGGCCGCGCGCAGTGGCTCCGCGCTGCAGGTCCGGCCGACAGTGAGTGTTTGCATCGGGGGCCTGCCTCTGCTTCCTGCCTGACCTTGGAGGCGCTATACACGCTGGTCTTCCGCAGTCATTCTGCGATACGACTTAGGGTCACCGAAGAGACTACTCGTAGTGCCGTGGAGCTGGCTGCTGTTGGTGGGACTTGAAAACACCGCGTGCACACCAGCCCTGTACTCTGGAACTTTTGCCTCGCTGCTTAACTCGAGACTGCGCTTGGACCTGAGACCGCGCAGGGTGTCAATGCACAAGGGGCCTTCACCTAGTAGAGAGGATCGAACCAGTCGTGTCTCACCGGCGGCCTCCAGTCCCTATACAAGGGGCGCCATAGGGAAACAAGATAACAAGCAGCCGAAACTGTCCTTTGATTCTGCCGCTGTAAAGAAAGTCACACGCAACACAGCTGAGAGCGGAGGAGCGCATGGTCCCGCTACTCCGGCCAGCTCTACCACGTCGCCATCCCCGGAGATGCGGTTAATGATGGAGGAGATGCGACAAGGCTTCGCCACCATAGTCGATAAGGTAGACCGCCTCTCTTCTAGGATGGATGCTGTCGCTCATAAGATAGAAGTGCATGAGGAACGCCTGGTCGAGGCGGAAAGGCGCATATCGGGGACTGAAGACACAGCTGCGTCCCACGAAACTCGGCTGTCGCGGATGGACAACGTACTGAGGGTAATCGCTGCAAAAAATGAGGAGTTGGAGGCGCGCAGTCGGCGCAATAACATACGAGTCCTTGGTGTGCCGGAATCGACCAACACCGGTCGCATGGAGGACTACGTTGAGAAAATCCTGTTGGCGGCGGTGGGAAAGGATGCCTTCTCCAGCCAATTCATTGTTGAGAGAGCACATCGCTCCCTTGGTCCGCGTCCTAAGTCAGGAGCCACGCCGCGGCCTATAATTGCCCGCCTTCTCAACTACCGAGATCGCGACGCTGCACTTCGAGCGGCGCGGGCGACTAGACACCTGTCATGCGATGGAGTGAATTTTTCAATATACCCGGATTTCACCCCCGTTGTGCAGGAGCAACGTAGGAAGTTCCTCGATGCCAAGAAAAAGCTTAGGGATATGCAGATAGACTATGCCCTCCTCTATCCGGCCAAACTCAGGGTCACTCATCAGGGCACGCAACATTTTTTCACGACTCCGCAACAAGTGGAGGACTACATAAAGAAACTGAGGCGAGATGGAGGGGGGCGGCGCAATGCTGACGAGGATGAAGCTGAGAGTCACCCGGCGGAAAATGAAGATAACTGATTTATAATAACGGTCTGTGGTAGAACGGTGATGCGCCAGTACACTTAGTTTGACCATGCTGAGGCTCTGCTACGTCGGGGGGAGCCATATGGGATTGGAATGCCATGGACGGGTATGACACTGCAGGTGGTGATACCTGCCAGGCACCGCCCCTCCTCTCTAACTGTTCCCTTATGAGTCCTGGGGGGTAGGATGGAGTTGTGGGGGGAGTAGGTGCGCACCTTGGATGTCCCCCGAAGGGAGTTCCCCTAACTGTTTGTTGTTGTTTCCGAAAGTGGGATCTGAGGGCGGGGGGTGGGGTTGGAGTGCTGGCAAGTTGGGGTTGCTTCAGTGGGAGGTGGGAGGGCTGGGTATGTGGATGTTGGGCTGTTGTTGGTGGGGGAGGCATGGGAGCTGTCTCTTTATGAGGCACTTTTGCTCCGGTTATGTTTGCTTGTGAGAGGTACAAATGGAAAGGCTGGGAGTGACGTTTTTCAGGGATCATGCTTGGGTACAGACAATAACTTGCGAGAGCTACATGTTACATGGCGGCTGGTGTGTGCTGTGAACGACTGGTGGGCTGGGTGCCTACAAGGGCTGGCTACTTTGATTCTCATCATGTGTAATGGGTGATAGTGCATTGGGCAGCATATCAGTGATATCTTGGAATGTGCGGGGCCTCAATGACGCAAGGAAGTGTAGGAATGTGCTTGCATATCTGGATCGACATCATGTGCAAATAGCCTTATTGCAAGAAACCCACCTCCGCCCGCGGAGTGAACCCCGGTTTGCCAGTAGGTGGGCCCTCATTAGTAAATTCTCATCGTACTCTACATATGCTAGAGGGACTGCAGTATTGGTTAAGAAATCGCTTGCATTTCAGGAACTAGGGGTGAAGTTGGATGTCGAGGGGAGATACGTGGTCTTGTGGGGGGAGGCTGGGTACGGATGTTGTGATCATTGTGAACTGTTATGCACCCAACGTTGATACACCAGGGTTTTTCACGACACTTTGGGGGCACATACTCGAAATTGATGCCACACATATCATCTGGGGTGGAGATTTCAACCTTGCACTTAGGCCGGGCGCAGACAGATCAGACGGGAGCGGTCAGTATAATGTCCAAGCGCGAGATACGCCACAGGGTATACTCCTTGAAGCGGGACTGCTAGATAGCTGGAGATTTACACATCCTGAGAGCAGGGAGGGCACACACTTCACGGCGCATGCGCAAACTTGGGCGCGTCTTGATTACTGCTTTGTATCGCGGGGGCTTGGGAGTGGACTACACAAGGTGGAACATTTGCCCAGGACCTACTCGGATCACTGCCCGGTTCTGACTACACTAGCTATGCCAGGGTTGAACAGGGTTCGCCCACCTTGGCGTCTGTTCCCATCAGCTCTACTAGATCCTGTCTTTAAATCGGAGCTGGGCGAAGAAATAGAGGCCTTTTTTCCCAGAAACAAGGGATCGGTGGATAGTGTGGAGGTCATCTGGGAGGCATTTAAGGTCACTATAAGAGGGGTCACAATCGCTAAAAGCTGTGGGGTGCTGAGGGACATAGTACGCACACTGACCAGATTGGAGTCGGAACTTAAGGCACTCGAAGATGGCATGGTTGGGGGTGATGATCCAGCACTGAAGCAGGCGTTCAGGGAGAAGCTGTCGGAGTTTGAGGAGGAGGCAGCCAGGGAAGTGAAATTCAGGGGCAAATACTGGACAGCCAGGAGGTATTGTGAAGGTGAGCGTCCGGGTAAAGTTCTAGCTGCCATCACGAGACATCAGCGATTTAGCACTCATATCCTAGAAATCACCACTAAGGAGGGTAAGAGATGTCAGGACACTGGGGGGATACAGGAGGCCTTCCTACAGCACTACCTGCAACTGTATTCCACGCAGCAAGAGGGCGAAGTGGAATTTGGGGACTTTCTGAATGACATTGCACTCTGCTGGCTCACAGACGGCCATCGAGCCTTTCTTGGGGGTCCTCTAGAGGTGGAGGAAATACGGGATGCCATCCTGTCCTTGAGTAATGGCAAAGCGGCAGGGCTGGACGGCCTCCCGGCTGAATTTTATAAGTGTTACGTGGACACGATGGCGCCAGTACTCAAGGAAGTTTTTGAGGAATCGTTGGAGGCGGGGAGACTGCCGGGGTCGAGGAGAGAGGTGGCGATTACTTCTCTTTTGAAACCGGGCCAGGACCCGTTAGACACTGATTCTTACAGACCCCTATCTCTCCTTAACTGTGACGCGAAGATACTGGCGAAAGTGTTGGCGGCTAGGTTGTCGCTACTTATGACCACACTAGTGCTCCCGGACCAGGCTGGCTTTGTGCCGGGACGGGCCACGTCGCACAATCTTCGCACACTGTTTTCACTCATCCCCACAATAGCCCCAGAGATACCGGTTGCTGCGATATTTCTTGATGCCACCAAGGCGTTTGATTCGGTGGAATGGAAGTACCTCATGGCCATACTGTGCAGGATGGGGTTTCCCAAGATATTCATCGCATGGGTGGAGCTGTTGTACACCGCACCGGTGGCTAGAGTTGTCATTAATGGGGTGCTATCCTCCCAAATGCCGATCACGAGGGGGACCAGGCAGGGATGCCCTCTGTCCCCCCTCCTGTTTGCCATATCAATTGAGCCATTGGCGTGCCGGATTCGGCAGCTGCATAAACTTAGCGCGTTTAACTGCTTCCAAAGGCAGATAGGGATATCGCTTTATGCTGATGATGCAACGCTTTATGTGAAAGACCCACAACAGAATCTCAACCCGTTGCTGAGGGAATTCCTTGTCTTTGGCAGGCTGTCCGGAATACACATTAATTGGAAAAAATCACAATTTTTCCCCCTAACGGCGGCGGTACAACGCTTCCAATTAGACTTCCCCCTAGAGTGGTGCAGCACAGACTTACGCTATTTGGGCATTACGATCTCGCTCAATAGAGAGGAAACGATTAGACTTAACTATGGAGTGGCTATCTCTCAACTGGCCGATAATGTAACACGATGGATGTCCTTGCCGCTCTCAATGTCGGGCAGGGCCTCGTTGATAAAGATGGTGGTGCTCCCCCGTTTCTTATATATCTTTCAAAATGTCCCCTACTATCCGGGCTCCTATTTCTTCAAGAGATTACGGTCAGAACTACTGCGACTGTTCTAGGGGGGTAAACAGCCGCGACTAACTTGGTCCACCCTGACGCAGCCTTATGACAGGGGCGGGTTTGACGTGCCGGATTTTGAGACTTATTACTTGAGCGCGCAGGCGCAACATGCATACCACTGGGTTCATCCTGAGCCCTTCATGCCACAGGTAGCGGCTGAGGAGTGGATTGTGCACCCCCTCCCGCTCAGTGGTATGCTACAGGGCAGAGCAGGAGACATTGAGACACCAGCCACCACAGTTACGTGTACTGTAGACGCCTGGCGGAGGGTGGTGAGGGCACTTGACGCTCCTTTGCTGTACTCACCGGCCATGCCACTCACGTACCACCCACGACTGTCCCTGTTACAGGAACCTGGCTTCCGTTCAATGTGTAAACGCATCAAATTGGACACGTGGGGTGATATGTTCCTCAATAGGAAGTTCCGCACTAAAGACCAGATATTTCAGAGTGGATCCCAGACGCCGCTGGAGATTTTCTATTTCATTAGACTTAGACAGGGGATGCGGGAGATCCTCCCACACTTTCCGGATGAGCCAGGTGTGGTCTTGCCCCTGCATGTGCTACTGATATCGGATGGCCGACACTTGGTGTCGAAGCTGTACAATAACATCAGATCGCAAAGAGTGTCTGCCACACCCCGAGCGCGCGCCAGTTGGAGTTCGGAACTGGGTACTGACATAACTGACGAACAGTGGCAATATTGCTGCTCCGTCACTGCGAACATCTCGTCTAGCTGCAGGCTCAAAATTATCCATTACAAATTTGTGCAGAGATTTTATTTTACACCGGTTAGGAAACTAAAGCTACGCTTAGCGGATAACGACAGGTGTGCTCGATGCCGTGCAGAAGGAGCGGGATTTCTCCACCTTGCTTGGGAATGTGGAGCGGTTCAGGAGTACTGGACTCAGGTACACGCGGCGCTACAGGTCATGACTGACAAGGTGTTTCCACAGGACCCCATCACGATGATACTGGGTTATACTAAAGTTATTCCTAAAGCATCTCGTAGATTTGTGGATGTTGCGCTCTTATTGGCAAAAAGGAGAGTGGCTTGTAGATGGGGGAGGGGCAGGGCTCCGAAGTTTAAGGAGTGGATTGATGATATGACGTACTGTCAGGAACAATACAATGTCTATGCTGAGCTTATGCCTGTGCGCTGTAGGCCTAAGGATATCTGGGGTCCGCTACAGCTCTATTGGCTGTCTCAAGCGAACCAGAGTGGAAGCTCTGACGATGATAGTCTGAGAGGAGGGTCCTGATCGGGGAGCTATCTAGGAATTGGGTTGTAGGCAACTGGCTATGCGGGCGGGGCTCCGCCCGTACTGCTGACGAGCCTCGGGAGTAGTTCTATTACTGTTATACGGCTGCACTGCGATCGCTCGGGGTCATACTGGCAATACATTACACTGCGCGGCCGCAAAATGAAGGTTCCTGAGACGTTGTAGCTCAGGGCGCAGTTGGGCTATCCCCTGCCGGCGCTTTAAGATGGTAAAATGGTGTCATGCTCAAGCACATTGACTGATCCACATACCAAACATAGCTGGGTGTACTACACTGCAATCCATACACACCATTGGGATATGCGACTGGGCCCTTCACATAATGGAGATTAGGGGGCTTTGCCTGCCCTGCTGTGACATGGATCGCTTCCGATTTGAATGTGCAGGAGTGCCCGCTGAGGACTGTTTTGTGTTCCCTAACGACTTGATGATACCACGTGGACTAAGTGATCTGCTATGATACCTGTTGCACCAAGTATGACATCATTGTTATAATTGCTGGCCCCTACTTGTTTCTCAGGATGGATGTATTACTGCACGTTGCGCATTGGGAATATTGTTGTGCTAATGAGAACTGTCAGTCATGCCTAGCCCGCTCGAAACGTCACCCAGTATTGTCCGGCCATTGTAGATCTGTACCATGTATGTCTGTGTTTCAAATGTAAGAAATGTACTGTTCCTCATTGCTACATGAATAAAGGTTAAAAAAAAACAAAAAACTTTGGAGGTGGTATCTGGTTTTCAGGAACCCCGGTTGGGCCAAGGCATAAGCAGTGCCCTGGTGGTAGTGCCTCTCCCAGGGATGGAGGGCTGAAAGCTACTACTGATAAAAACAGTGCAAGTTGTGGCCTGCTTGCACAGCAAGCACCGGGGATTCGTGACCAAAGTGCGTGTCTTGATCCGGATGGCTAAGGCTAGGACTAGAAAGTAAATAATATCTTTTGCAAAAATGTATTCCTTGGACTGGAAATAACCTACCTCTTTTGGCTAACATGTGTGTTGGTTTACCTATGCCGTAAATAAATGGTCAAGTGTCACAGTCAATGAACAATAAAAGATTACTCTGCTTAAGGTGTAATAATGGACTATGCAGTGATGACCAACTATCTGCCTTATGCCTTTCTATGGTGCCTAAGGGGTGGTGAGGAGGAAAAGGATGTTGTTTTCATTGGGGGGCAACCCGCACGTTGTATGCACACTATGGCCAGCCACCAGGCTGTACTGACATGAATCATATGTGTGCAAAACCTGTGTTTCAAATGTAACAAATGCACCTCCTCATCAAATATGAGTACCAACCAACTGTGTCCTAGTATGCGGGTGAACCTGATAGTAAACTCCAAAGGTTAGAATGAATTCCAGCCAACTGTGTTCAAATAGTGCACCAGTCAATCAAGTCCCATAGTATACATGCTTTGGAAAAACAGGAAATAAACCAAGTCATCGTGTCCACAGTGCTGATGCCAGTTTAAAAAAACATTCTATGAGTGACGGTCCAACTTGTGTGACGCTGTGATTAACGTTAATCTTACTCATGAGATAATGAATGAATGAATGAATAAATGTATTTACGTGGTTACTCAAAACCATTACAATAAAACAAAGTAAAGAAGAGCACTACATTTTTAAAAGATAAACATTTTAAAAGATAGACAGTGTAATTAAAATCTAAGGGTCTAAAATTCAAAGGTCTTTAAATCCAAGATAGCTTTTTGAAGTCAGCCAACAGTTGTTCATGCTCCAATTAAGCTAAACTGTTAGTACAAGATGATAGGTAACCTTGGTGCAAGTGCTTGCCTGATCACTTAACAGGGATAGTGAATATTCAAACGTTACGTAGTGAACCTGATCCGATTAACAACATCGTAAAATTGCGTGCAACAATTTTGACTGTGACGAAACTCTAGAAACAAAGAAGTGCATCTTGTAGCGTTGATTGCATGGCACGCCACCTTATGTCGGCTCCCCCAGGTTGGGGGATTCTTTGCAGTAACCTACGGTCCTGTGCCCACTTCACTCATGCAGTACTAGCGTGTGGATAAATACTCTTCCACATTGCACATTTTTTCCCATGTGCATTTATGAGATGCTCCCTTAAACAGTCCTTCAGCAGAGTGCTTAATCCTAGTCTGTTGTGTTTGTTTAGGCAGAAGGATGAAGACATGTTCAGATGGTTTGTTCAATTAAACTGACCGTAAACTATTCCGTCAGGACTTTCCCCATGACAACTGAAGACAAAAAAACAGGTCTACTGCCAAACAAAAATACAGAAACATGAGTGATAATAAACTGGTCCAGAACAGTGCTTAATTTGAGCCAGTGATTTCTGGTGCTTGGCACCAGCACTTAATTGACATCACCAGGACTTATGACAGCTACCACATGATGGCGCTGTTTGTGTAGTATAGAGAGGCCCACAACAACAGTTGTTACTTAAGCAAATAGACATTAAAACATCTAATACCTGCCTCCCAAGCCATTGTTATAGGTTTGGGAGGGCCTCGAACAGTCTGAATTGTTACACGTGTAGCAGTGTGATGGCTGGTAGCTGTCTACGTAAGTACTGTCACTGGCAGCGAGGGCAGTGGCAATGGGCGGTGCTAGCTGGTGTGGCCTCCTTATGTGGGTCCTGGCACTTATATTTTTTTTAACAAATCAGGCACTGATCCAGAATACAATACATTTCTAAGACAGTATGACGTGTAACAAAATGAGGTTTGGGGCCACGTGCCACTGCAGCTATAGATCGCCCGCGACTACTGTGTCGAATAATTGAAATAGGAAGGCGATATCTCTGCTTTGAAAGGAATTGGAGGCAAATATCCCGAAAAACGAGTCTCCCACTGGCATTCATTCGTCACGTTACGACACAAGCAAACCACATGAAAAGGGAGCAATACTTGTGAGAAAATCTCCTTTGATGAAATACCAGAAATGACACAGTTATAGAAATGATTTTATTTTAGACTTCCAAGTCCATGTTTATATGTTAGTTGACACATGGTCGTGATTGTTTTCACTGAGTTAAAAGAGCCTGTGATGTCTCAGAAAAATACCTCATGTAGGCTGGAAATATTTTGTGTTGATGCAGAATTTACATTTTGCTAAATCCCTGAAGCTGGAATGTCCTTAGTTTCTAAGGGGGTTGGCCAGCTGGGAGCCAGGTGGGACGCGAAAGTGAAACTCCATTAGGGCTTTGAAGACGGTATTAGACTACTGAAAAGGAGGCGATTTATACGATGTGGGATATGTTTTACATCTGTTAAATTTTTTTATTTTTTTTTACTTTTTAGCTATAAATGCAGAAAGCAGGGCTTTGAATCACACAGAGAAACTCCCCATGAACATAAATTAAGGCCAAGTCCTTCTCAGTAAATAATAAAAGTATTAACCGCACTCTCAGATCCAGAACACACTTCTTCCGTCTTGCAACGTTTCAACCCGAGATGCTGCCTGTCTGTCTGGCAGAGATACTTCCAGAGAACAAATACATCACTGCAGAGGATTATTTTCAAAAGTAAATCATTCACTCCTTTTCCAAGCAGACAGTCTAAGTTGAACTACATATGAAGATAAAAAGGCAAACATCAATGTTGCAATAGGGCACATAGAACCATGTATTGAATTTAAATACTTTTACGCCAACTTTAAGACTGCCTGTCCAGGTTTTTATTAAAATATTGCTACCAACAAACTTAAAAACTCACTTTTTGAATCCACTCTCTCTATTATTTTTTGTCTTTGCGACATCGACGTGTCACTTACTCCTTGTTCCTGTATAATTCCCATTACTTCCAGCTCCTGCAGTAGAAGCCCTAGACTCTAATCGGCAAAACAGGAGATTATAAAAAACGTTTTTGCCTAATGCAACCAACTAGGTTGATACATGCATATGTTTTTACTAGACTTAGGTGCTGGTTTATGGGTTGTTGGACATTTAATGAACTTATGTTGAGAAAATTATATTTCGGTCACCCTTCTTCTTGCAATTGGATGGCGGCTATTTGTTTTCCTTGGCATTTTAATTTAATTCTCAAAATATCATTTGTTGTTGTAAAGCTTTTATTAGACATTTTGCCATAAAGCCAAGACATATAAAATACATTTAAACATGATTCTTAAAAAAAACAAGATTAAATTTTTTAGAAAAATACAGAATAAACGAATGTACGGTCCCCAATCCAAGTCAAGTTGTTTACAATTCATAATTCATAAAATACATTACATTTTCGCCTCAAGGAGATTTACAGACCTACTATTAAAAACAGCTATATACAATCTATAAATAATTAAAAAGCCAGTATTAAAAAGAAGCTTTGTATCTATGTTTTAAGACCATGCTTTTTTCTTATCAAGCAGATACTATGAAGGAATCGACTGACTCCAAAGATTATCAGGCGAATAGTCGAAGATCTAAGTAATCTTTCTGCCTCTTTATATGAACGTATGCCCAAGTTTTTACAAAGGGGTTTGATCCATTTTGTGCGTTGTAATCTATACAATGGGCAAAAAAAAGGATATGTGCCTCATCTTCCTTTTGTTTCAGGTCACACAGTTTACAGTGTGAATCATACCTATTGGGATTAGAATTTCCCCACCGGCAAGTATTAGCGTTTATTTGTAGGACCCCGTACCTATATTGAAGATACATGGTTTTAGCCAGAGGTGGTTCCACTTCGTCCATAAATTTCATTTACTTTTTCAACTTAAAATATACAATTCAATCTCCAAAAATCAACATGCCACAACACGATCTGAGAGAAAGCATTTGTGTAACTGGTCAAGATGGTTTTCCTACAAAGATCCTTTTTATTATTGTGTCTCTTGTATTTTTAGTGCAAACTTTGATGGTTGGAAAGGTTCCACAAATCTCGGCCAGTGACAGTCGCAATTTCCAGTCAAATGAAAAATTAACTGAAATATATCTGGTGCCTGAGATTATTTCAAGCACTCCGCGTATCATATTTGGTTTTGTGAGGCACCACAAGTGTGACAATTCAGTGGCGCAACTAAAATTGAGGGGGCCCTCCTGCAAAGTACATGGAGGGGCATCCCATGCTCCGGAACCAGTCAGGAGCTTCAGGCCAGGGGTGTGCCGCCCCTGCACAGGGACTAAGGGAACCCACTGATGCTCAGGACTTCGGCACTGCATGGGCTATTTTTACACCACTGTGACAAGTATGACAAGATGTGGGTCGTATTCTCACGGTGCCATAGTTCTAAAGCTGCACCACACTGATGAGGTCATAGAAAGCTGAAACCAGTCTAGAATGATTTGTGATTTGTGCTCCCACCAATAGGGGACCAAGCCCGGCAGTTTAGACTGGCCTGCTCCTATTGGAGCATGAGCAAATCTGGTTTGCATATGACTGGTTTCTGTTTGAAGTATTTCACGGGGCAAATAAATGGAATGTGGCCTTGAGTATTTACTGTTTGGTTTGGCAGATCTTTCTCCCACCTCGCTGCCAAGACCTGGAACACCCTCCCCACCCGCCTACGGCAGACCCAAGAACTCTTGACCTCCAGAAGACTCCACAGACCTGGCTTTTTGAGCAGTAGCAGCATTCCCCACCCCCATCCCCTTGAGACCCTCAAGTAGCGCGCTTTACAAATTATATGACTGATTGATTGATTGATTTGGTAAGATTAATTTAAATGTTCCATTCTTCAAAAGGATTTTTTAATTGGTATGCCCTAAGTGTGTGTGGGCTGCTCAGAAGCTGATCCTAGGAACATTCTGCCTTTGGACTCAAGTAGTACTAAGCCCAAGAAGTCAAAAAATGTGTACGGGGTGGCTTGTGTTCCTATCTAGATGGTAATGCACCTGGACATTGTAGCAGGATTGTTGCATGAAAAGCAAGACCAAGTCTGAGTTGCATATGAGTGGTCTCTGTCTGGAGAAGGTACTGGGTAAAAAAATATGACCTGGAATGCTGTTGTGTGTAATTACCAGTGGCTGAGAGTAATTCAAGAATTCAACCTGTGACACACCCTTACTGGTATAGATATGATTGGATGCCATGGTCAATGAGCTATGAGACTCGGCTGCTTTTCGCTGATGAGGAGGAGGACCAAGAAGACTGAAACTGGTCTGTGTGTTTTTTGTGTTCCCATTTAGAGTAGGCCAAGTCTGCGGTTTGGGCTGGACTGTTCCTATTGTGGCAGGAGCAACTTTGATTTGTCTCGGTGTGAAGTGCACAGTAGGCAAAAATGGATCGGCTGGAAGGCAGTAATTTTCAGTGGCGGAGATTGATTAGAGTATTCAACCAACCACTTGAAGTAACTCAAAGTACTGATTTTTAAATACATTATGTGTTGATTATGATTTGTCTCTCTCTCTCTCCATTTATATGTATATGATAAGTGATGAGTTTGGTGATTAAAGTACATAAGCATTACAAATTAATTACCTATAGTTTTCTTTTGAAATTATCAGTTCAGTTCAGTTAAAAAAAAACTTTATTTCGGTCTTTAAGACCATAAAAGTATGCATACAATACAATAAAAATCATGACAATATATGTTTAAAGCACAACAACGAAAATTTAAAAATCAATGTGTAAGATCTTTGTGTACAAGAGAAATTTGGATGCACAGGCCAGTGGGCAGAACCAATAGGTTCAGAAAAGTGCAAGTGCAATACTACGGGAAGTGGAAACCACAAGCATAGGTACAATGGCAAACAAGTCTATTGCAGGAACCAACCAATGCGCAGCAAATTTAATAAAATCAGTGTAGTTAAAAATATACCGACATAGGGTTACACGTAAAATATCTCAGTTAAAAATAATCATCTTGTGTTTAAAAGTCTAAAACAGTTTAAAAAAATGATAACAATTATTCCTCTTTCCTTATTATGGGGAATAGAAAAAATCTATACGCTAGCAACCATGGTGGTTATTATATCTTTTTTTCTTTTTTTTAAAAAGCGCAGCGCCTGTGCCACATAGCATTTAAAAAACGAGAGACTGCAAAGGCAACGGGTTTGGAGGTATCATACTTCAGAATTCTTAGTGCCTCCTGGTAATGCAGAAACCCCATGTTCCCACACAGCTGAATAAGCCAACAGTGGCTTGCCAATTTGTAACCTGGACAAAAAAATAAAGCATGCAGCTCTGACTCCTAAAGATGGTTATATGCTGGGCACCCACGTTGGGCCGATACAGACAATTTGGAAGTAAAGGCCCGCAAAGGAAGAGTACTGAATCTAAACTAGAGGTATAATTTTCTTGCTGAGAACGGGAGAATATCATCCAGAAAGGATTCTAGTGTATACGCATCTTTCACAGTAAGGAATTCTACTGTCAGAACACCTAGGTCAGGATTCCCATGGATAACTTCCAATTTGTGTGTTTGATAAGTACTCACCAGTTCAGCACGTGAGACTGCAGAACATGTTTCTTCAGGGTTTCTCCAGAGTGTTGGTTTGCCTATCCTTCTGCACACTTCCCTTATATGTGCAAACCAAGCAATTTTTTTCTCTACCCCTGGAAGGCCTAGAAGCTCTTTAGTTTCTGCCTGATATTCTGCCGATTCCGGGGTCACCCACAGTCTACGCCAGAAAGTTAGGGGTCTTAAGGCAACCTCATCTCCTATTGGCCTTAAGTCTAAATCTAGCCGCAAGTGGATTAGCGGAGTGCTGGGGGGGAGACCCAGAATTTGTCTTAAGAAACTGTTCTCAACTTTGATTAGGCGACTGCAAGAAGAATGTCCCCAGAGTCCAGCCCCATACATCATGGCTCCCCTTGCTTGTGCCATATATATTTTAATAATAGGCCCAATAGGTGTATAGGTGGATTCCCTATGTAATTTAGCAATCCCACCAGTAGTCTATGCTAGTTTAAGTTTAACTTTGGCTATTTTTGGCCCCCAGTCCATATTTTCGGTAAGGGTGACACCCAAATAGTCAAATACAGGAACCCTTTCCAGGGCCATACCATCTAAATGGGGATTAGATTGCATTTTCTTGGCTGGGTTGACGGCCATAAAATTGGAATTCATGATATTAATCACCAGCCCCCTGTTGTTACAAAAGATGACAAAGCTGTCCAGTATCCTCTGGATTCCCATAGGTGACTTGGACATCAAAAAGGTGTCATCACAAACACCAATGCTGGAACCTTTGAGTTTGCTAACTTGGGGGCGTTGTTCTCCTTAACCTCAGTAAGTTGGGCGATACGTGCGTTGAAAAAGAGGCAGAACAGGGTTGGCACAAGCACACAGCACTGCCTTACTCCTCTGCCAACTGGGAGTCTTGGAGTTAGTTCTCCCCCTTTACCACACCTTACTCGGGCATAGTTGGCATCGTGCAACTTGATAATCATGCTTAGAAGGTAAAAGGGAATTCCCAAATCTCTTAGTACCCCCCATAGTTTGTCTCTGGGCACCAAGTCAAAAAAAATATTATTTACGCACCACTTTCATTTTACTATAAGCCAAACTTATAACTCAAATAAATACTTACGCGCCACCTTTCAATTAATATCAGTCATGCATCATTGTACACAGTCTTGTCACTTTACTTGCTGTGCTACATAAACTATTACTCACCCCTTCTCCATGAACTATGTATATATACCCTTAGATATTACCTAAGTTACAGCATGTGAGATTATTACAGTAAACAAAACAGTTATGATATCAGAAAATATATTATTAGCCAGAACACAGTGCATGGGAGAATGGCAAGTTATATTTAATGTAGAGTGGTGAGTGAGGTGACAAGACTACGAAAATATGGAAGCAGTGCACAAATGATAATTTCAAAAGTTAACTATATGGAATGAATCTGTTTAGCTTCTGTAGTTTAAGGTGTGTTTGGCACAAATAAGATAGAAATAATTGTGTCAGAAGTGCATTGATCATAAAATTGAAAGAGAACTTTAACTATAGAATTTGTAATGTTTGTGGAGTGTAATTTGGCTATCTATACCAAACCTAAATAAAGTTTTCCTAACTAAAAATGACTTGCAACCATTGTTTTTTATTGTGAATTTTAATATTTTTTACAATGTCAGTAACAATTTTTAAATATTTATCCAGTTTAGGTAAGTGGAGTGTTTTTAAGTGGTGTGTGGTACAATATAGTGGTGGATAGTGTTTTGAAGTGTATTCTGGAACAGTATATCGTGGTATAGTGAAGTAAAGTAGAACAAGGTCTAATGCAGTGCTGGATAGTGGAATTGCACAAAGCAGAGTGGCAAAGAGTGGAGTTACATAGAGTGGAGAGGTGTACATTTAATTCAGCTACACAGTAGAGGGGCATTTATTGAAGTGGCATAGAGTGTAGTGGGGTACAGTGCACTGAAGTTGGATGGCATAAAGTGGAGTGTGGTAAAGTAGATTGACGATCTGTAAAAATTGTAGAGTGTAGTTGCGTACACTATAGTGGCTTAGAGTGTAGTGGTATATATTGGAGTGCTATACAGTTTAGGTGAATATTGCGTACTGATATATCATACAGTGAAGTGGAGTTCAGTGGAGTGGGTACAGTGGAGTGCATTAACTAAAATAGTGTACACTGGAGTGGGGTTTACTGGAGTTCCTATTGAGTGGTGTACAGTGAACTTACATAAAGTGGAGGGTGGTACAGTGTAGTGTTGTAAAGTTAAATTGCATAAAATAAAGTGGTGAATATTGGAGCGCCGTACAGTGTAGTGATGATGAGCGGGATACTGTAGACTACAGTGGGGTGAAGTGCAGTACAGTATAGTGGAGTAGCATAAACTACAGTGAGATAAAGTGAAATACCATGGAATATAGTAGTGTTCACTATACTATATTCAGTTTAGTGGCATTAACTGTTTAGACATAGAGTGGTGTGCTATTTAGTGGAGTAGCATACAATACAGTTGCGCCTATCTATATCGGATTACTTATAAAGCATAGAGTGTAGTGTGGTTTAGTGGAGTGGTGCACACTGTACTCTTCTAAAGCAAAATGGCATATAGTTGAAAGTGGTACAGCGTGGTGGCGTATAGTGCATTTCAGTACAATGCAGGGGCGTAGAGTGCAGTGGTGGAGACTGGAATAGAGCTCACTCCAGTAGTGTACCACCAAAGGAGCCATAATGCAATAGCGTACATTGGAGTAGTAGCTCTCTCTTGCTGAAGACAAAGCTACCTTTGCCCATAGGAGCAATGCCTGGATGACATTAAGCAGCTACAAACTACCTGGGCCATAGGCATATTTTAAACTAGAGTACTCAAGGAAGACCATAGACCAATTTTTAAAATATAGCCTAGGAATCCGACCAGCCATACCGTACCTTCCACCCTGGTAGAGAGAGCACCATGGAAACTCATGCACGCTATGTGGAATCGGAAATAAGGATATAGGACATCTAACATGCTCCTGCACCAAATTAGAAGAGGAAAGGGTAGTTCTACTAAAAGCTCATTTCAAAGAACGAGGGATTTGAACTTGGAGACAGGCTGTGATTTCTTGCTTTGATCCCAAGGACCCGCAGCTAAATGGGAAGTTAGTAAAGTTCCTGTTATCAGCAGCATCTAAGCAAGGATCAGCGACGCCTCAAGCAATTGCAAAAACTACACAGGGTTTTAGCCTATATAAATGCAACCTGTGAGTACAGATATTGGACCGTCTCCAGCATAACCCGAATAAGGGCCTCTCTTATACCGGAGCCTCTTTAGTTTTTAGAAACTTATTTTGACTTTTTTTTAAATATATATGACTTTTACCAATGTGTATTTTTGTAATGGTTATAACTAATCAAAAACCAATAAAAACGGTCCTACTTACCTACTTAAATTGGAGTAGTGTACAGTGGAATAGTGTTGAGTTCTGAGCAGTACAGTTTAGAGCCGACCAGTAAACTTGCATACACAAAAGTGTACAGTGGTGACCAGTATAATAGCGTGTAGTATAGTGGTGTACATTACCATGGTGTACAGTCCAGTTGGATTGAATAGAGTGGAGTAAGGTACAGTGGACTACTGTAGAATGTAGTCTTGTACTGCTGTGTCAGAGTGTACTAACATACTATAAATTTCGTACAGTGAAGTGGCGTAAACCAAGCAGTTAGACAGTGGAGTGGCCTAAAGTGTGGAAATTAAAACAAATGTAGAGTTAAAGTTTGTCCAAAGATGGAAAAGTGTATTTGCCAAAATATATACTATCAGATGAAAGTTTTATGGGGGTCCCAAAAGGTGTTTAAAGCCAATGCATGTTACTTGATTTAGTTAAATGTGAGGATTGTGAAATCCAGAATTTAGGTTTGTTGAATACTTGGCTGGACTACATATTATGGTGCGCTGCTGCTTATTTCGGTAGTGCATCTAAGTAGCGTAACTGTTTTAAAACTTTTAATGTATTTACAGTTTGTGAGATCAGTTTGCACATTATGTTTGCAAAATTGCGGTGTATTTTGCTCTACTACCACGCAACAAAGTGATGCCAAATCATTAGCTGATTGGCTAATGAGTGCTTTAACAAAACTTTAAGGCAGGTATGTTGGGTTTAGGTAAACTTTTCCCGTGTTCTACATTACGCCTTCGGATGTAGGTAAGAAATTGGTATGGTATTTTTGTCCTTCCTATTAGCAGTTTACTAAAGGGGTAATAGACTTTGCAAGATATTTATGTTTCTTTATTTTTTTTGTATCAATAGGGAGATGTGCCGTACTACCGTGGTACCGCTAAAATATTTTATAAGGTTACCATTCTTATTTCAAAATTTCTGTATATTTTTGTAGTACTCTATGGTTAACAGCATTTTATTATTGAGTAGAGAGGTAATTTTTAGTAATTAATGTGCAGCTTTTTTCTGCATATATTAAATATATTAACATTGAAAAATTCACTTTAGCACACTATATTTACAAAATCTAGGGGCCGATTACTATCTCAGTTGGAAAGCCTCTGACCTTTGGTCAGAAGTTTTCCGACCAAGATCGTTGGTTTCACTTCCCACTGCCTAATTACTATTTAGGTGGTCAGAAGCATAACCGGCTGGTCATTCTGGCTGGATTTGGTTGGGCTAAAGGAGCTTATCGGCCAGTCGGAGACTGGCCCGTCATCCATATGGACCTCATCATATTTACGCCGCCCAGATTATGATGCTCGGTTTCCAGGAGGCTCTCCAGGCTGGTCTTTCCTACATGGAAAGCCTGTCGTAAACGAGTTTGGGGGCCCTTAGCAGGGCCCTCTTCTGTTTACGGTACAAAAGGGGGGTGGTGATGGAGGGAGCATCTGAACCAATCAAACACTCACACCCAGTCAAAAGATCTGGGTTTAATCTATCAGCGATCTTTAGCCCACTCTGCCACCCCAGTTCAGACATGGCCATATGCAATTCAGTCCGACCCTGTGCCTCATGGGAACAGTCCAGCCCGAACTGCCAAGCCATGCCTTCCATGGACCGGAAACAAGCTTCCGTGGACCGGTTTCTAGCATTACAGCCGTCTTCAGCCCGGCTTGCTTGAATCCAGTGGCAAAGTGAGCAAGGGACTCATGTCTGAGCATACCCTGCCACACTTATGGTGGCCAAAGCGGTACAAAAGGGGGTGGTGATGGACGGAGCATCTGAACCAATCAAACACTCACACCCAGTCAAAAGATCTGGGTTTAATCCATCACCGTTCTTAAGCCCACTCTGCCAGCCCAGTTCAGACATGGCCATATGCAAATCAGTCCGACCCTGTGCCTCATGGGAACAGTCCAGCCTGAACTGCCAAGCCATGCCTTCCCTGGACCGGAAACAAGCTTCCGAGGACCGGTTTCTGGCATTACAGCCGTCTTCAGCCCGGCTTGCTTGAATCCAGTGGCAAAGTGAGCAAGGGACTCACGTCTGAGCATACCCTGCCACACTTATGGCGGCCAAAGCTTACAGCCTCCGGTGGGAGACCGTGCCCCCTTGTTGATCCCTGCACTATGTGGCAAGCACCCTGAGGTGCCTGCCATGCGGTGCAGGGAAGAACACAACCTCCCATTTCCCTATGGGAGCTTGTGCTACAGCTGGTTTACGGGTGTAGCACATGCTTCCATAGGCTTCCACTTGAATAAAGTGGTAATAGGCATTGGAAAAATACCAAACCTTATACTTATCTACATTACAAGGTGTTATGCAGAGCGCAGAGAAACCAGGGCCAGACTGGCTACTGGGCAGTTGTGTGTGCTGCCGAGCTAGGGGCTAATTTCTCTGTGATGGGGGCTTATTTTGTTGATGGGGAGCTGCGTGCAATTTGAAATAAAAAAAGCAAAACGAATTTAATTTTGCACACGCAGGTCCCCATCAACGAAATTAGCCCCCAGCACGGCAGCACACACAACTGCCCGGTAGCCAGTCTGGCCCTGAGAGAAACTCAAGATGAAAACAAGACGGCTGCCTTCAACTTTTGTAAACTCAGTCATCGCTAATCACTTGTCATCGATACATTCCACGCAGCCGGAGTCTGGAACGAGCTCCCAGTCAACATCAGACGCTCCTCTACTCTGTACACCTTCAGGAAGAGCCTCAAGACCTCACTCTTCATCTGATCCGTTGGATTCGGAGCTGCACGCCCCCCTCCCCAGCGTCCTAAGACCCTCACAGGTAAGTAGCATGCTCTAACTTAGGGGTGGGCGGACATCTCCGTTCCGCCCAAAGAATGTGCGAAGACTTGCCCCTTCCACCTTTCGTAATGAAGATGGAGAAACGGGGTAAATCTCCGCACACTCGGGGGTATGATGGAAGTGGCCGCCCAACCGCCGCCCGCCTCCTGCCCGCCTCCCTCCTGCAATATTAAATGTAATTAAAAAGCATTAGGATGAGATTTAAAATAAAACTTACCTTATACTTACCTTTATACTTACCACTTCTATTACTTTATACTTTATGTTGCAGTCTATTTGTGTGATTTTAGTAAATTTTCGCAGATCCAGGTCATGGATGGTAAGGTGCTGCTGTTAGTCAGAACAGATGAGTCATGTTAACGGGTTTAAAGGGTTTCTTAGGGTTTTGATGGTCGGGGGGCTGTAGAAGTAGGCCTAGAGGTTAGTTATAGTGTTGCTTGTGGGGTTTTGTACATTTAAATATTTTGATTGTAGTGATATTCACTAGTGTGCACGTTTGGGCTTTTGTACACTGTTTTAGTCATGTATCAATATGTTATGTTATATTGTGTTATTTTATATGATTAAGTAAAATATGTATGCTCTTTTCTGAATGTAATGTTTTTTGCGGGTTGTTACTCCTGTTTTACTTTATCAGTCTATCTCTACAAACATGTCCTATGTTGATTGTGATTTTCGTTTTTTTTAAAGGAAATCTTTTTTGGTTTATAGCAAACCAATAGTTGTAACTTTGATTTCCCTTTTTCAGGTTTTTAATCCTAGATATTTGGGTTACTTTGAGGGTTCTCTATTGGATTGGTTTTATTTTTTGCATTGTGTGGTGGCTTTTTTGATAATATCTTTCCAGTTTTTGGCTGATTATACTTTTTAACTACAAGGATACAGAGAATGATCTTTAGCTATAGAACAGCTTTGTGTGGGAAATGTTATATTTTATTGTGTGTGTAACTATTATGTGATTATTATTTGGAAATGTGAATTTTATGTTTTTTAATTGTTTTATGGAATGGGTTGAGTTTGTTCTGTAAGATGTTTGGGTGGCGAGGTTTACATTTTTAATATAAATGATTTATATATTATTTTATTATATCAGTCTAATTTAAGACTAAAGTTTTAGTTAAGGTTTTTACTGATGTAATAAAATAGTACGTCTATTGTTCATATAGAAATGTGATATCATGTTGGTTAAGATTATTTTATAGGTTTTGGGGAGTTTTGCAGGTTAGCATTCAATTTGTTTTTGGCTATTGCTGCTAAGTAATCTACTCCTTTGTTGTATATGAAGAGTTTGACTTTAAATTGTAGCATGTCGTTCATTCTTTTGGTTTGTTTGCTAAATTTAGGGGAAATTTGGATTACAGATTGTTGGTAACTTTGCTCTTTTTGTAATTATTCTATGTAATGCTTCTATAATGTTGTTTTGGATACCTGTGCCAAGGTGCTGTCATTGACATTCCACCATGGTACTTGGAATTTGGGTTGGTGCCTATGTCCAGAGCAATGCAAATACAACAAGATGATGGATGGAGTGCTGAAACTTTTCAACTTCTCATCCCCAGTCAAGAGATCTGGGTTGAATCTATCATTCTTTTGCTCCCTATGAACCCCAGTTTGGACTCAGCCATATGTAAATCAGTCTTGACCCTGCTCTTCATGGGAACAGTCTAACCTGAACTGGCAGGCCAGGTCCTCCCTGACTGGAAACAAGCATCCTGGGACCAGTTTCGGGATACCACCCCTCAACATCCAGGCTATCTTGAATCAAGTGGCACGGCAAGCAAGGGACCCACATCTGGGCATACCCTTGGCCACTTAGGGTGAATGTAGCAAACACAACAATATAATGGACGGAGTGCTGAAATGTTTCAACCATTCACCCCCAGTAAAGAGATCTGTGTTGAATCCATTGTTCCTTGCTCACTATGCTATCCCTGTATGGACCGAGCCATATGAAAATTAGTCTAGACTCTGCTCCTGGCCAGGTCCTCCATGGACCGTAAACAAGCATTTGGGGCCTGTTTCAGGTATCAGCAAGGCTTGCTTGAATCCATTGGCACAGCGAGCAAAGGACCCACGTCTGAGCATACTTTTGGCCACTTAATACGAACATAGCAAATACAAGATGATGGACTGAGTGCTGAAACTGTTCAACTACTCACCCTCAGTCAAGAGATCTGGGTTGAACCCATTGTTCTTTTGCTCACTATGTCACCCCAGCCATATGCAAATCAGTATTGACCATGCACCTCATTGGAAAAGTCCAGCCTGAACTGCCAGGTCAGGTCCTCCTTGGACTGAAAACAAGGATTTTGGGACTGGTTTCTGCATATGTGTCTGGAGCGAAGCACTCCGTCACACCAATTATATCTTCGAAATGATCCATTAGCATCTTAGTTTGAGTCCATTTTGTAAATATAAACAGTTTTCAATTAGTAAACTGTAGTGGCTAGCTACCTCTGTGACAGGGATACAAGCTGGTGATATCATTTGTTTTTTCAAAGGCAAATTGACAGTTTGTGCATATTCACCACAGTGAAGATTGTTGGAAGTATCTTAATATGCTTTGAATAAAACAGTAGTGACAGCCTTGTAAGGCTCTGTGGTGGTACATTTTTTAATGGTTTGAACTGTGGCTTGTTCAAAGTCTATGATTATTTTTTATAGTAAGTGCTACAGTGTTTATTTGGTAGTAGAGAATATTTAAAGGGGATATTTGTGTTTAGATATTTAGCATTTATGGTGTATATCGGAGTGAATGGTTTGGGACACATTTTGAAGGTCCCTTCCATCATTCATGTTTCACAATGGCTAAGTTTTAGTAAGCTATCTACTGTTGAATATATTAGGATCCATTTATCATTGTTTAGATTGTCTTATAACATGAAGGCTTCCGCATTATGGGTCCTACATCGTCTCTGTCAAGGGACAGACCGGCATATGGTCGGCAGTCCCGACCGACTTATTAGGATGTGACTGAACACCGTTTGTTCGCACTCCTATTTATTACAATGGAAGCATGCATTCTGACCAGATTGCATGCTCCCATTGTAAAAGTGCAAGGTACAGTTCCTCCCTGCATCCCATGGCAGGCACCTCAAGGTGCCTGTCACAAAGTGCTGGGATTAGCAGGGCAGCCTCCAACCGGAGGCCGTGCACCTAAGGGGTCCCTCGTGGGGGCCCCCAAAGTGAAGTTCCGACAGCCTTTCTCTGTCGGATTGGCCATCACAGAAAGGCTGTCTCTCCCTGACATCATATTCCCTTGGGCAGAAAGAGCCACCCTTGGGATTACTGAAAGCATTCCGACTGGCGGACCCGCTCTCCGAGCCCATCTGAAGGCAGTTGGAATGATTGGCCGCATTCCTTTCTGACCAACTCCATAATAACGAGTCGTTCCGAAAGGAATCCAACCGGCTGATTACGATTCAGTTTCTGACCGCATCGTAATCGGCCCCCATGTTTCAATAAGTGTCCAGGTATTACTATTCATTAGTATCTTCTAGGGGTAGAAGGAGTATCGTTGGTAACTTTTTTAGTTTGTGCAAATTAATGTTTTTAAGTGCGTATAGGTAGTAATTGGCCTGTGGTGTTCAGTAGGCCTAGGTAGAGTTCGCAGAGTTTTACTCCGTGGAACTCCACAAAGTGCCAGGAAATCTCTGCTGCACTCTTCAGAGTTCCGCCAGTTACAGAGTCTGTTAAGTTGCGCTTCTTTTACTTATTTTTTGTGCCGGGAGTCTGAACCGTGCTGTAAAATCAGCAGAAACGGCACTACATATGTTGCCAGAGGGTGCTGTTGCATTCTGCCAGTCAAGTAGTCATTCTACTTGGGCAGCAGCTTCCTCAACACGAGCGGCAGATTTCTCAATGCTAGCAGTCATGACCTGCTATGACCACCGAATGTGTAATATGGTCGTAATGAGGACTAGCGCATGATTTTGTCTCGCAAGCAATCGCCAAGTGAACAATGGTGAGCCGTTTGAGTTAAAACAAAATCTGCTCCATGTTACTTCACAGAGTTTGTTGGAACTCAGGCGGAGTGGGCAAAACTTCACAAACACCCCTAAGGTTCAACTACGAGTCTGCTGCTCTACGGACTGCCAGACATGTGGAGGCGCAGTGGTGGCAGTCTCCTAACTGCCTGATTTCAATTAGGGCGGTTGGACCACCGCCGTTCCTTGGTCGTTTTTCGGCTGTCAGGAGGCCAAAATATGCTTGAAAGTACCGCTGGAGCCCTGCCGTGGACTCGCCAAGCATATTACAAGTTTCCCCTCCACCATGATTTTCATGGCGTGTCCCCTACAGGGCCCCCTTCTGCCTCTGCACACTGGAGTACATACAGGGGGCCACAACATGTGCCCCCCTGTGTGCATGCTCCACATTACATGTACGGTCTGGCACTTTTTAATCCATGCAGTGCAGGAACTGTTTTTGGCATCCCCATTACGGTGCCTATTTTCAAGGCACTGCCTTGGGAATGTAAAAAAATAAATCCTTGCGGCAGCCCGACTGCGGGTTTGGTGGTGGAGCGGCGGAGTGGATCTGGCACTGCACTGCCAATCTCACAATCAGACCCTTAGCGCCAAGGGACCTTAGGGAATATTTATTTTCAGATTTTGTGTGTGGACTCCTGTGAGCTAGTGCTTGTCTCTTTAATATCCTGCAATTCCTTCCAGTTCTGTCACATTTGGGGAGTGGTTGTGTTCACTTACGTTAATTACAACACATAATTTGTAGTGGCCCACCCATAGCATACATTAGAATAACATTTGGTAAATTTCAAATTCACAATCTCCATGTTTATCGGTCTTGAATCTGTCGGCGTGTCAGCTTTACACATCCTGTGCCACCATGGACCTGATCGTGCATTCACTGCTGCTACTGCTTGATCATGTCCAAAACCGACACCCTCATGGACACAACTAATGGCAAGACACACTCTTACCCATTTCTATAGACTCCTCAGCAAGTAGATGCCCCGCCATGGACCTGGCAAGGGATTTTGGGATCCCTGGGCCAAACATATTTTGTGGACCCCTGTTCAGAATTGTTCACATTGTATGATCCAATTACAGCTCTATGATCCCCTCTGTGTCCAGTTCACGGACACTGCACAGGCACCCTCTACCAAAGTTGGCATGTTTGCACCTAGTAATCAGGGATTGTGACGTGTGCATTAAATTGTGTCACACAACAGCACCTTCTCATCAATATCAAATCCATTGATCTCTGAGATACCCGCATATTGCTCACATGCTACGTCCTGTCATGATATCAAAGATACATCTGCATGTGTGTAATGAAACTGAAACACACCTTCTCTTCTAAATCTCTGAAATGGAAAAGGCATGCGGAGCCTGTTTGGGGGCCTGTTGCGGGCCCCCATGGACTCCCGGGGGTTGGGGGGTGCACATGGGGGGGTACCTATGGTACCCTCCTGCCTTTCAAAGAACAACATGGCAGGCACCGCATGGTGCCTGTCACCTTGTGCTTTGAAAACCACAACATGCATTTTTAGCATTGCGGCGGGCGGTGCTTTCAGCGGGCGCATCATAATGGGGTATGCGGGACCGCCGCTAGCATTGCGGGCGGTCCCATTCCCCACTGGTATGGCGAGCGGACAAAGTCCTCTCGCCATACTAATGTGCCCCTAAATATCTATTCTTTCAGGGCCCTATTAACAAATGTAAATTTATGGATCGATAATCCTACATGTGCAAATGTACTCTTACAGTTTGTATTGCCTTAACTACTTTTGCCTAGTCACCATGTTGAAGCATAAAGTTATTATGAGGTGTAGACTTACATGTCCCATCCCCTCAGTTTATGGGGTGGATTTTAAATACTGCAAAACAATTAGAGAGAGAGGGCTCCAGCAAGAACGCTCAAGACCCCAAGCTCAAAACAACAAAAGAGCGTCAACAAGTTCTATAAAAAACAAACACTACTCCACCAACAAATCCACCAGGAACACAGTCTTACCAGGAGTAAAAAATAGGGGAGTAAAGAGAAAGCATAGTGGGGAGAGAAGAGAGCTCAGTGGTGAAAAGAAGAACCCTCAAACACCAAACAAGTAGGTGTTTATTATCATCATTGGGTTCTTCAAGTATGAAAAAGAAAAAACGGGACCACCCATGAGGCCCGCAAAGAAAGTGCAAATTTAAAAGGAAGTATAGCAGTTCCTAGTATCAATTTTAATAAAGGGATAGCCTACTTCCATTAAAAACAAGTGAAAATACGGACATGTTAAGGAAGTAACAATGAAAACCTGATGTCCTTTACAAAAGAAATTAAAGTATGGTCAACATGTTTCTGCTTTAAATTGAGATACATTCACTCAAGCATTCGTCAGGACCAGAAAAAACTCTTAAAAAAGATTTTTTTGCTGGCAGCTAAGTAAAGGCACACACTCTAACGTGTGTCCATTCCTTGCTGTCCTAAAAGGGTTATTCACCCACTCACGGTTCCTCCTCCATGAGTTTCCTTAGTTGCTGTTAATACGCCTGTATCTGTGAAGAAGAAAACACATTTCTGATAACAACAAAGCCCGAGTAAGGTGTAACAAGACTCCTGTTAGGAATATACTCATGTCAATAATCGATGACTTAACTGGGTGCTGGTTTATGACTCAGATAATTCCTCATCTCTTAGGGGCCATGTTTTTAGTATTCCCACACTCGAAACCTAGAACTCTCCCATTTCCAAAAACTAGGTGCTCAACCACCGATACCGTGTTTAGTTAGCCCACGGACCGATTTTTCTAAGGTAACCTGGATTCACTGCCAAGTTTGACCATTCCACACGGATATATATATGTGACAAGACCCAAACAATGTCCTCCACCTTTTGACGTGCTGGGAACACTCCCACCTCAATGGTCGAAGGAATAACACTGCACACATGCATTACGAGGCAGTGTAAGTGGATCAGTTAAAAAACAACACTATACGTGTGCCAGCTGTCTAAAATGCCATCATTCAGAGAAAAGAGAAAGACCGTTTCTAGTATGTGTCATAATTACATTCGTTTTTAATCATGTAATGCTTAATATAAAGAAAAAATAGTTATTTATTTTTGCGCCACTTACTTATCAGGCTTCCTGTTAATGCCTCCTGGGTGCATGGCAGGTGTGATCTTCACGCCCGATCTCAGCTAAAAAGGGGAGGAGTAAGGTAAAAACTGAGAAGGAACCCCATACGAGCGTTACCTCTTCAATGCTTGTGTTTATAGTTTAAGGCGGAAGGATGGGCCAAACGAACATTAGTTATCTGGTGTTTAAGCCCAAAAGCCCTGTCAATTTAGATAAAGCGGTAAAGCGTAGCCACAACCCGTAAAAACACATGCAACTTTAGCCGTACTCACTGTTATACGGATGGCTCCCCTCTCGTAACCTACGGAGTGCACATCCATGCCCCGAATGGTGGCTGGTTGTTTGCCGAACTGACGTTTAGTAACGTCAGGAAGTGTAGTCACGTGATCGGGACTTTCTTGGGTCTTAAAGAGACATCGCTCTATAACCCAGTTTGACCTAGGGATATCAACCAACTTTATTAAGAGGCACACTAAAGTGACACGGTGGCTGTACATAACTAAAGGTGTTTGATAAGTTTCTACCTGTACGTTGTATTAATGCCTTGTGTCACTAGGAACCCTGTTATTTTTAACTGTAATCAGGGACCGAACAAAGGGAAGAAACGAAAGGGACGGGAAGCATAAGGAACATCATTTACGTATTGGCAAGGAGTTCTTTATCTCTGAGGTGACTAATTCAGGGGGAAGATAATTAATCAAGGTATTAAACGTAATTATCGTTAACCAGCATCATTGAAACTGTGGCTCTATACCCTATTCCTTCAATGTATCTAGTATAAAGAGTCCATAGTCATAAGTAGTTCATCTTTTTTTAAGAATAGAATCCCAGGGTATCGCATCATTGAGACCCAAATTATACGTAGACAAACGGTATATCCACCGTTGTTCCTTTTCAAAAAGTTGTGATTCGGAACCATTTTTCAGCTGTTCAATGATCGTCCATTTGATGTCATTCGGTGTATGGTTGGCTTCCAGGAAGTGTCTCGTTAGTTTAATCGTGTTCTTCCAGCACCGGATATTACTGCGGTGTTCTCCAATCCGCAGTTTGATTCTTCTTGATGTCATGCCCACGTATTTGAGACCACATGGGCAGACTATCAAATAAACAACGTTGTTGGAGTTGCAGTTTGTATGGCCTCTCTGCTCCCAAACCTTCCCTGCTTCCAGAGCCAATGTTTTGAACTGGTAGTCAAATGACATACAGCGCAGTCGCCACATGGAAAATGTCCTGTGACAAGTGGAAGGCCCCAAGCTGACAGTACATTATGCTCGATGTTAGACGATTGTTCTCTAGGCCTGGTATGCACTAGAGCGTCACGTAGGCTTCGTTCTCTCTTGTATGAGAAGAGGGGCTTTTCCCATTCATGTCGGTTACTTGTCAAAAATGTTCAATGTTTTGTGATACAACGGCTGACTGCATTTGAAATACTACTATAAGTAGTTACGCAGGTCAAAGGGGGATTCTCCGCTTGATTCTTGGGATAATTCTCAAGGAGGGCCTCTCGGTTTTGATTTTTAGCCCGCTTAAAACTCTTGTTCTGCACCTTCTTAGGATAGCCACGTCTCTGCAATTTTGCTGTCAGGTCCCCCGCTTGATGCTTGAAATCACTGAGATTGCTACAATTTCTCCGTATGCAGAGATATTGCCCAAAAAGGCAGATTTTCACGGAGAGGGCGAGGATGAAAACTCGCAAAGTGCAGTAAATTATTTTTGGTGGTAGGCTTATAATAGGTCTTGGTTTGTAGATGGTTCGCCTCTCTCGTAATAGTTACATCCAAGAACACGATGGTGTTTGCCGAGTACTATAAAAGAAAATATTTAATTAATTGAATTATGTACAATTATACATATTTTTATAGATTTATTTATAAAATTCTAACCTAAAATAAAAACATTTTTTATATTTCCTATTATGTAATAAAAGGTATACACAACTATACTATCATTTTAAAAGAAAGTTGAAATAAATTAATGTATTTCAACATTATTTCCTATAGGGTTTTATTTAAAGACCCTGCCTCCATTTTTCTCTGTGCAATGGTGTTACATTACAGGTGTTTGGCTATAATTGGTGCCGGACTTATTATAGGTTTGAATAGGAATGGGTTTTAGTGGGTGGATGCATGTCCCTTCCAAAAGCCCTCCCGTAACACTTTCTTACATCTCCCTAAACCCCTCCCACTTAGTAGTAGGTATTACCTATTTTCCAGGCACTTCTCCCTGTCCCCCTCAACTTTACTACTAAACTGTAGGCATATGTGTGCTGAGATCTCCACAGTCAAGACTGAAAATATAGGAGAGGTGCAGGTGTGAACAGGTTTGTGAATAGCAATCTGTAGTACGTGAGTAGCACTTTTTGCAGTAATACTAAACATAATATTAAATGCAGCTTGTGAATAAGACCACTCAGTGTTTTTCCAGTTAGATGTTTTGAAGATAAGCTAATGAGAGGTGGCATTTGCCAAGATGCGGTTTATGCCATATAATATTTCCCATCACACATCATTAAAAATATTCTCACCAAGTTTTTTGTCTGGTCAACTCATCACGTGGGCCTACATTAGTCACCATGTTGCATACCTAATTTCTTATATGTCTCAGGGACAGGTAATGTCAAGGAAACAGTAACATTGCTGGCCCTACTGATATATACTGACAGTGCTTCATTTGAGCCGGTGGTTGATGGTGGGGACACGACGCTTATTTTTGGGGACTAGCACTTATTTTTCAGCATAATTTATTTACCAAGTGCAAGAGAGGTAAATTACACCAATCAAAAGATGGAATAAGAGAAATACAGCGAAACCATCAAAATAGGAGAAATCAGGTACCTGCAGCAGTGATATACAGGATAAGTGAGTGGCTTGTAGTGAATTATAGAGTTATGAGGTGGTTTTAAAATAACCACACTTGGTAGACCGCATGCCAATGTTTTTTTTTGCACCAGCCACATCGCCTAAACCGCGATGGTACCTCAATCGCTCACGAATGAGAAGCAACACCAAAGGATCCAAGTCTTCTTCTCTGTTCCACCAGTCTCCATTCTCGAAGTGCTCCCACCAGGCTTCTGGTGCAGCTGGGCACCCGACGAATCACAAAGATCTTCAATATGATTTTCTAATCACTCCTTGGTTTGAGACACTGAGACATTTCCTTTTGTAATTTGAAAATTGTGTTCATCTGATGGCTACCATTTAACCTGCACCGAGGAGGGATCCACCACTCCATTCACATTCCCATTTTCAAGCTGCTTTGTGCTTCTGTTTTCTTTTTCAGGGCAACAGATGCTTCTGAGGTGGAAGCATGGGGTGGGGTTGTTGTTGGGGGGTGGGAACCCAGTAATATGTTATTTTCACTTAAAGATTTGAACTGTTTGTATATTTGTTTGTTTTTCATTGCACTCAGGCACACACTTGTTCTATAACTCAAGCAGCATGACTCAGTAATGTGGCCCCCAGTCAAATGCCACTGGCCCGCATTTGTGCTGCCCTATGCTGCGGAGTGAAACAATCTCACACATCCCACCTATCAATGCACAAGCCTCTTCCTTCAGGTCTGGCATCCATGTGAGTTGTGTCCTGGAATGTTAATGGACTTCTAGACCACATGAAATGCCCTGCAGTCCTAGGTTTTGCATCTCGACACATTCCTGAGGTCCTGACGCTCAAGAAGACCCACTTTAAGGGTAATCATTGCCTCTTTCTAGTGAATAGAGACTTTGACAGAGTCTTTCACTCAGGCTTTACTCTGGGTTGGTGGGGGTGGCGATCTTGCTTTGTCGCTCCTTTCCTATGGCCATCACCCGTCACATTAGACCTTCAGAGATGTTTTATTGCAATCACCAGTGAGGTTGAAGGTCAAACAATTAACCTAGTATGCATATATGAAACCCACTGAATCTAGACACTTTACTCAATGATTTGTCACAGATCCATCTCGACCTACCTCAGGGAGTGATGCTAACAGGAGGTGACTTCAATGCAGTACCTGTCCTGGAGGTTGTTGCTATGGGTCCCCACTCCACTTTCCGACATACCGGGTCCATTACCTCTCTGATTGGGCAACCACTCTTGTTCTCTGTGATGTGATGCACTTGGAGCCGAGTTGCAAGCCTATTTCCATTGCAATGAAGCTCTGTCAGCTCTATTGGCACCATCTTGGCTGGCAGCAAAGCAACCAAAAGGAGGTTTGTGAAGGGGTAACTCCATGAACAAGAACAAGCTCATTCGCTCCACATCACTCAGTTAGAGGCCTGTGCCTTGTGATTGGAGGAAAGCCTTGTGGGATACCTTCATTGTGAGGTCAACCCGACAGCTCAGCCTCTTGTGTGAAAAGATCTGCCTCGAATCCATGGAGGCTTCTAAGCACCTTTGGCAAGACACAACAGCCAGGGTCTATGGATGGGAGAGAAAAGGAGGAGCTGCTATATTGGTTGACCTCTAGCCTGCATGCAAACCAGCAGAATTGTGCCCAAAATCATAGAATAAACAAGGGCAATGCTTACCATACTCTTTCGGTGAATTCTGATTTCACCTTACAGTTTCTTAACAACCGGTCTCTGCCTTGTGCCGAAGCTCGGACACTGGGCGAACCCTTCACGGCTGAAGAGCTTGGGGCTGCTATCTCGGCAGTGGCCTCTGGAAAGACCCCTGGTGCTGATAGCTTCCCAGATTAGTGTAATTTTACATTACAGGATTTTCTGACTCCCCAGAGTCTGGCCCTTTATAGTGATGTACAGCAAAGGACGCCTTTCCTCCGTAGATAGATGCTGCCACAATCGTGGTGATCCCAAAGGCACAGCCTCCTCGACTGCCTGTTCTGACTATCACCCAGTATACTTCATCAACAGTGAGGTCAAGATCTTTGCTATGCTTCTGGACACCAATCTTAGGCAAGTCCACCATATCCTCATACACCTGGATCAATGTGGCTTTCTGTTTGCCAGCAGTACGAGGCATTGCCTTCGGAATCTCATGTGGCCCTGGCCCGCCATCATCTCTCCCTATCTAGGCTGGCCTTGCTACTAATTGATTTTGTAACAGCCTTCAATTCCATAGCATGGGGATATCTGAGACAAGTGCTGCATCGGGCGGGGATTGGACCCGGCTTCTATAGGCCCGTCTAGACATTGTGCTCAATTCGGACAGCACGGGTTCAGATCAACGGGGTACTCTATGGTGCCTTCTCTATTGGGAGGGGGACTAGGCAGGGATGCCTCTGTCCCTCTCCTTTTTGTACCCCTGATTGTGCCATTGGAATGCCTGCTTCTGTTGACACTCAGGTGAGTGGATGAAGGAGGATCGCCGGACATGAGGGCTGCATAGCTCTCTATGTAGATGACACTCTTCTGAGCCTTGCAGACCCAACGGCGAACGGACCTCACTGCCTCCACCTTCTCCAACGTTTTGGGGAGGCCTTCGCATAAATCCTTCCAAATCTGTGCTAGTGGCTTGTACCCCGACACGAGACTGCTTTGACTGGCAGGACAATATCCCCATTCTCCCCCTTAGGTTTAGATATCTGGGTGTTTGGGTGGCACTCCACCCTGAGCTAACCTGGTCCCTCAAACTCGGATCTCTGGCACAGAAGGCTAAAGACAACCTTGCCAAATGGTATTCCATTCCACTGAACATGATGGGCAACATAGCCTTATTTAAGGTGATGATCTTGCCTAGATTTCTCTACCTCTTTCAAAATCTCACTCTATCCATGCGAACTGGAACTATCACTTTTGGGGTTCCCTCGAATTCTGGCTATGCTGTATGGATCCCCAATCCCCTGTGCCACTCCCTGGGTGACCAGAGTGGTCTTCCTCAGCTAGAGGGTAGCACTCTGCCACACTCATTGGGATACAACACTTACTCAACAAATGCCCCTCCGGCATGGCAATTGACTGCAAGAGGTGTTGGCGCTACAAGGTTTTGGGAAATGTGACCTCATCAGCATCTGGGTGACATGTGGTTAGGGTCGCAAATTCGTTCCTTCTGATCCAGTGCCCCTATAGAAAATATGTCATAGCAACACTACCCAACTCCATAATACTCACCATTAACTATAAACACTTATAAGGCCCATAAACTAACAGGACATATTTTTGAGCAACTGAATCATGTGACCTAATTAATTAAACCTATTCACAATTTATTTACACATTTATGTACAACCACGGAATGATGACTTTACCATGGTTTTTGTAAAATACTGTATTTAATTAAGTCACTTAGGCAAATGGATCTGCTGATGGTAACTAAAACTCATGAAATAACAAGTCCAGCTTCTGTTTTCAAAAGTCTTATTTATTAACTATTTATTCAAGAAAAGTGCATTTTAATTAGAATCTTTATTACTCAAGCAGCATGATTTGAGAATTGCAACTTAGTCACCTAAACCCTATTTCCCTGTCTAAAAATTCTCTTTGCCTAAAAGAAATAAAGAATAAAAGTCATTTAACCCTATTGATCCTTCCGGGCTCCAAAAAGTCTGACAGCACGTCACGCCCTTCAGGATTCAGAAAGCGAGAAGCCACCCTCCCTCCAGAGGGGTCAGTTTTATACCTTTTTCCCTAACTAATCTCACTAAAATGAATACTTTTCCCTGCCATTCAAAATTTTGATTGGCTGACAAACATCAGACCACATTATGTCATCACATTTTCGAAGCCCAGTTCCGACTCTCTCTTAGAGTCTATTGTCCCTTATTCTCAAGTCACGCAGCTTCCTCCAATTTGAAACATTTGTAATAGACAGTCCGTGACTTCCTTAGCTTGACAATCTCTCCGCCGGTTTCCGACCTTGGCTAGTCCGACCAAGAGCACGAATAGTTCATTGTTCAATTAAGTTTGCATTTTTTCTGTTTATAAACGTGACAGAAACTTTCCACACTGGGCTTTTGCTTTTTCTGAGCAGGACTTTGCCAATTCCATATTAAAGATGTGCTAGGTCTCAAGCCTTTTTCTCAGTAACTAGTATTCAAACAAACAGAAAAGAATAATTAATGCAAGAATTAGAAATCATTCTGTTACCCACCCACCTTTGCTAAATATTAACCCATTAATAAATGTTACCTAGCAGAAGCACATAAAGCAACAAACAGAATTGTGCAACGTTTAAAACGGAAAGATAAAACATGAGCACACAGAAATAAGCACATGCCATTAATAAAACAGCCGCATTTAATACTGACAAAACAATAGACAGGATTAGTTTATTATCTTTAAACAAACATGCATTTGCACATAAAGCACATATATGAGCATATATATTAGTTTCCCACGTGTAATGATCTGCAATTTTAATCTAAGTTGATTAGTAATTTTCACTTCACACATGTTAATATTATTAATTATTATGGAAGTTTAACTTTGCGAGTTGAAATAAATATATTTCTAAATCTCGCTCCATCAACTCCCTCATCTGGTGATTTCAAAATCACCAAACTACACCAAAAAATTTTGCAAAATTTTATCCCAAAGATGAACATATTTTGATCTACTCTGTGTTAGTATTTCTAAAGACTTGTCTCATCTGTTTGTCTACAACTCTCATATTGAGTTCTACGAAACTCTTCCAATTCTATCTCTTTCTCTTTTATGTTCTTATATATTCTCTTCTTTTCCCTCAGATACTTCTTTCTCTTGTGTAAGATACAACTGATCTTTAACAACAGTATCACAAAAACTATAACTAATAAAGGTGTCAGTATTTTGCCAAGAATTGAACCACCAATCTCTTGAAACCAGGTTTTGATTGCTTGAAATCTTTTGGACAGACGTTCTGAAAAATCATCCTCTTCTAAGGGAACAATTTCTGATTGTAACTCAGTGATATTTTTGATATACATCTCAATACCCTGACTCTTATCTGGGTTATAGCAAAAAACAACAAGTGATGGACTGAATGTGGATCAATGTCACACACTCCCCCAGTCAAAAGATCTGGGCCCAAATCCATCGTTTTTTTGCACTCCACACCACCCTGGGTCAGATAATGGCTTTATGCAAATCAGCTCTGACCCTGTTGCCCCCAGTCCGAACTACAGCAGCCATATCTTTCCCAGACCGGAATCAAGCATCCGAGGACCGGACCGGTTTCGAGGTAACACCTCTCTTCAGCCCGGCTAGCTTGACTCCAAGTGGTGTGGAGTGCCTTGTTGTTTTTTGCAATTGCCGCCCTAAGTGCGCTGGGGATGCCCAGACGTGGGTCCCAGGCACTCCACACCACTTGGAGTCAAGCTAGCCGGGCTGAAGAGAGGTGTTACCTCGAAACCGGTCCGGTCCTCGGATGCTTGATTCCGGTCTGGGAAAGATATGGCTGTTGTAGTTCGGACTGGACTGTTCCAATGGGGCAACAGGGTCAGAGCTGATTTGCATAAAGCCATTATCTGACCCAGGGTGGTGTGGAGTGCAAAAAAACGATGGATTTGGGCCCAGATCTTTTGACTGGGGGAGTGTGTGACATTGATCCACATTCAGTCCATCACTTGTTGTTTTTTGCAATTGCCGCCCTAAGTGCGCTGGGGATGCCCAGACGTGGGTCCCAGGCACTCCACACCACTTGGAGTCAAGCTAGCCGGGCTGAAGAGAGGTGTTACCTCGAAACCGGTCCGGTCCTCGGATGCTTGATTCCGGTCTGGGAAAGATATGGCTGTTGTAGTTCGGACTGGACTGTTCCCATGGGGCAACAGGGTCAGAGCTGATTTGCATAAAGCCATTATCTGACCCAGGGTGGTGTGGAGTGCAAAAAAACGATGGATTTGGGCCCAGATCTTTTGACTGGGGGAGTGTGTGACATTGATCCACATTCAGTCCATCACTTGTTGTTTTTTGCAATTGCCGCCCTAAGTGCGCTGGGGATGCCCAGACGTGGGTCCCAGGCACTCCACACCACTTGGAGTCAAGCTAGCCGGGCTGAAGAGAGGTGTTACCTCGAAACCGGTCCGGTCCTCGGATGCTTGATTCCGGTCTGGGAAAGATATGGCTGTTGTAGTTCGGACTGGACTGTTCCCATGGGGCAACAGGGTCAGAGCTGATTTGCATAAAGCCATTATCTGACCCAGGGTGGTGTGGAGTGCAAAAAAACGATGGATTTGGGCCCAGATCTTTTGACTGGGGGAGTGTGTGACATTGATCCACATTCAGTCCATCACTTGTTGTTTTTTGCAATTGCCGCCCTAAGTGCGCTGGGGATGCCCAGACGTGGGTCCCAGGCACTCCACACCACTTGGAGTCAAACTAGCCGGGCTGAAGAGAGGTGTTACCTCGAAACCGGTCCGGTCCTCGGATGCTTGATTCCGGTCTGGGAAAGATATGGCTGTTGTAGTTCGGACTGGACTGTTCCCATGGGGCAACAGGGTCAGAGCTGATTTGCATAAAGCCATTATCTGACCCAGGGTGGTGTGGAGTGCAAAAAAACGATGGATTTGGGCCCAGATCTTTTGACTGGGGGAGTGTGTGACATTGATCCACATTCAGTCCATCACTTGTTGTTTTTTGCAATTGCCGCCCTAAGTGCGCTGGGGATGCCCAGACGTGGGTCCCAGGCACTCCACACCACTTGGAGTCAAGCTAGCCGGGCTGAAGAGAGGTGTTACCTCGAAACCGGTCCGGTCCTCGGATGCTTGATTCCGGTCTGGGAAAGATATGGCTGTTGTAGTTCGGACTGGACTGTTCCCATGGGGCAACAGGGTCAGAGCTGATTTGCATAAAGCCATTATCTGACCCAGGGTGGTGTGGAGTGCAAAAAAACGATGGATTTGGGCCCAGATCTTTTGACTGGGGGAGTGTGTGACATTGATCCACATTCAGTCCATCAGTTGTTGTTTTTTGCAATTATCTGGGTTATAGGTACAACCGTGTTGGACATGTAAAATGCCACAGACTCCTCCCTCTTTTGCTAGCAGAATGTCCAAAGCAAGACGATTCTGCATTACCATAGACCGAATAGCAATAAGCTCAGTATCCACTAATTGGAAACCACTAGCTGTGTCAGTTGACAATCTGTCAACAATTTTAGACAATTTTCTGATTCTACCTGCATTCAGGGTTATACCCACTAAAGGTATCACTGCTTCAAAGATGTCTCCCAAGATTTCTGAGAAACTTTCTCTTTTGTATCTGTTCAAAAGTTTGCTAATTTCAAATGAACCTTCTGCATTTCTGTCAACATGAAATATTTTTGGAAAAACCAATCCCACAAAACACGTCCCATACCAGTGATCAGGGAGGTTATAATAAGCTTTATCTCCACAAACAAAATAAATCCCAGGAAAAATTGGATCCTTGCCACCTTTAAATCCCCAACACCCCATGATTTGATAAGTGCCCTCACAATGACTCGAACCCACAAAATAGTTGTCAAATAAAGTATTGTCTCTTCTAATACAAAATGTACCACTAATTGGTTTATCTATATGTATAGCAGCATTCTCAAAAGATTTGCCATTGAGTTTTTCATCCTCTTTCTGCCAGAACTTGGATTTGGTTTGTTTAAGCATCTGGTTCCTCTAAATTGCTCTTCTCTCCTCAACTAAATTCAGGAAAGACTTTTCCTCAGATCTCAATTTACATGTCAAATTATTTCTAAAAGCATACTCATAGGTGAGTTCATTAGTCACAATAAAGAATTCCCTCCTCTGTTTGGCTTGTTTGTGTTTATTTAGACTTTTCTCAATTTTCAGGTTTGCAAAAATTTCATCATAATTAGAATAATAATACTCTAAACGACCAGTTTGATAAAATAAGCTAGCTATCACACTACAGGTTATGCCATAAGTAAGAGGAAGCATATTATAGGTAACTCCCTCCGAAACAGAAGCAGGCAATTTCACACAAATATAACAATCATTGACTTCCATGACTTTTACATATTCAGCCAGGAGTCTTGAAAAAGTATTACTAGAAAAATCACTAACAGATATATCTTGATGTATCACTGGTCTATGATCAATAACTCTGTTAATTTTGCCTGTTGCACTATGTTTATCTTGTTTAACTAAAGCTGTGCTTGTCATATTGACCTTATACATCTCCTTGTCAATTCCAAAAGGGAAAATGACAGCTATAACTAACCATAACAAGATTATTAGGACCACACAAATCAAAGACATCTTACAGCATCTCTTAAAGATGGAGCATCTTGAACTGTTATTTACAAAAACGTAAGGCATTTTCACTCTATTAACAAAGAAAAACAAAAATCAAAAATGGAAAATTGTCTAAATTTTCTGACTTCCAACACCCCCTATTTTAATTTTTTTTTTGTTTTTAGAAAACCCCACTTTCTAGCAGCTTTTCTTCGACCTTATGTCACAATTTTTTTTCCAACTAACACAATTTCTTCAGCCTTATGCCAAAAAACGAAAACCTAAATTTTAACAGAAAATACTTCAATCCTTGTCACTATTGTCATCTATTTCTTCCTGACTACTACTGTTAATCTCCACTACAGGTGGAATAATTATATAAGTCCACTCAGGTGACTTATATTTTTGGTTCGGTTTCACAATTCTTTTTGCCCTTCTACTAATGACTTCTATTTTCTTTCCTGCCTCACTTTTCTTTTCAGGATCTTTTTGACTTGATATTTCGTTAATTTGTTCCTTTGATCTATGTACCAATTTGAATTTCAGGCCTTCATTTTCTTTTGGCCAGGTATCACCTTTTCTTGGTAATTTCTTCTTTGGCTCGTCATATTACATTCTGTTCTCCAAGCTCTTTTTCTGAAATTTCTTATTTGAGAATCTTCATCACTCTCATCAGTTTCACTGTCAGAAATTTGAATTCTGGACTCAGGTACTTCTTTACTCGGCAACTTCACTCTGTTAGGAACATCATCTTTATAGCTGGTACTTGGTAATTCGTCTTCTTCTTCTTCTTCAATTACCTTCAACTTCCCAGTTTCAGAATTCCTGTTTCTGCTTTCAGAGCTTCCTTTCTGCTTTTCAATACTCTCCTGGTCTTGATTCACAACTTGATCAGACTCTTCTTCTGCTTCTTCTTCTAGCAGATCTTCACAATTTCCAAATCTTTTTCATTTAGCGCTTCATTTCCATTCAAACTCTTCAGATGTCGACTTTCTTGTCGATCTTCAGGATCTGGATTTCTTTCAGGTTCTTCTTCAGAATCTGAATCAACAGTGGTGTCACTCTCTTCATCAGAATTTTCAGGTGTAGGTACACGAATAGTATGGCTCGCATGTATCCACCTCTTCAAACCCTTACACTTCACTGCATTTGTTGTGACTAAAATAACTTGTCTTGGTTTCTGCCACCTGGGTACCAGACAGTGTCTTCTTCGATGAACTTTTGTCCTCATCCAAACACCTGGTAACAGATCATGTGCTTGCTCTTTTTCTCTTGTTTGTACTTCAGTTCCCACCTGATTAGACACAGAAGTCACGAACGTCAGACAAGTTCCTGCAGTACTCCAAAATGACGCTATCATTAATAGTCATCAACTTTCCTACAGGAATAAATGCCTGTCTCATAACTCTGCCCATGAGAATGTCATGAGGGCTTAACCTGTCTTTTTATCAGGTGTACTTCTCAGAGACATCAAAACAAGTGGAAGTGCATCTGTCCACTTCATACCTGTAGCTAGACACATTTTTCCAATTCTGTTTTTGATAGTTCCATTCACTTGCTCCACAACACCTGATGCTTCTGGTCTATATGCACAATGAAGTTTCTGTTCTATGTTTAAAGCTCCACAAACCAATTGTAACAATCTGTTTTCAAAATGTCTTCCATGATCACTTTCCACAGTCACCGGGAAACCGTACCTTGGTATAATCTCCCTTAAAAGTAATTTTGCAACAGTGATTGAATCATTGTGACGTGTGGGGAACGCTTCAACCCATCTTGAAAACAGACACATTATTACAAGGACATAACGCAATTTGTTGTGTGCTGGCATGTCAATGAAATCCATTTGCAACCTGGTAAAAGGACCACCCTCCCGTCCTATGGTTCCCATGCTCACAACTGTTTTTCTGTTGGGGTTTATTTGTTGGCAAACTAAGCACCGTTGGCAAAGAGACTCTGCAATAATTCTAAACTTTGGATTGAACCAAGTCTGTCTGAAAAGTCTGATCATAGAATCTCTTCCAACATGACCCTGACGATGATACATCCTAGCCATGTCAGCAATCATACTATTTGGTAAAACTGGTCTGCCATCTTTGTAAGTCCAAATTCCATCCTCATCTCGCTGTCTACATTCTGCTTTCAAGCATGTGTTTTTCTCCTCATCACTTGCTTCGTCTTGTAAATCTTTAACTCCCTGCCATGTTTCAACTATTGATGTAAGCATAAGTGAGCTCAAAATATGTTCATCATTCTTTTCCCGATTAATTGAAAAATTGTTTTTCGCACAGTACCTCGCTATCTCATCTGCATAGGCATTTCCTTTGGTGATAAAATCCTCACCCTTTTAGTGAGCTGAACATTTCACGACAGCAATCTTTTCTGGTAATTGAATGCCATCGATCAATCTTTTAATTAATTTTGCATTTCTGATGGGAATACCTGCAGATGTTAAGTAACCTCTTTGGGACCAAAGCTGTCCATAGTCATGCACAACTCCGTATCCATATTGGCTGTCTGTCACTATAGTGATTTTTAGATTTATTGCTTTTTCACATGCACGAATCAAAGCAATCAATTCTGCTACTTGAGCTGAACGAATTCCTTCGAGACATGATGTTTCAATCACAGTAGCAACTGTACAGACAGAATATGCTGCTCTCAGGAAACCCTCATCTGTTCTTAGACAAGAACCATCAACAAAATAAACAAAATCTGATTCAGGCAAAGGAACATCTTTAATGTCTTGCCTTGGCTTGGTACAATATTCCAAAACATCCAAACACTCATGATCGACATCATTCTCATTTCTAATCTCTGTTACAGTACCATCAGGCAATATTGTGGAAGGATTTAAATGTACACACCTCGCTATTGAGACATTATCTGATCCCAGAATAATTTTCTCATATTTGGTAAGCCTGTTACTTGTTAAGTGTTGCGTTTTACTTCTGGTAAGGAGAATTTCAACTGAATGAGGTACATAGACTTTTACAGGAAATCCCATGATAATTCCCTCACTTTGCTCAAGACTTACACTAGTTGCAGCTACTGCTTTTAAGCAACCTGGTAATGCTTTTGCAACAGGATCAAGCACTGCTGAGAAGTATGCAATTGGCTTTCTCAGTTTTCTGTGTCTCTGAATTAGAACTGACAATGCACATCCTTGTCTCTCACTACAATACAGTTCAAAATCTTTTTCATAGTCTGGCATACCTAAGACTGGAGCTTCACACAAGCTTCTTTTTAGCTTCTCAAAAGCTTCCATTTCAATTTCTGTGAGTACAATAGGGTCTTTTATATCTGATTTTGTTAGTCTCTGCTGTGGTTTCGCAATTACCGAAAATCCACTAATCCATTGGCGACAATAGCCAACCATTCCTAGAAACATTCTGACCTGTCTCTTTGTTTTTGGAGGTTGCATTCCCTGAATCATCTTGATTCTCTCAATTGTCACTTGTCTGATTCCCTTTGCAATTCTGTGACCAAGGTATTTTACCTCTTGTTTGTAAAACTGTAATTTTGCAGCTGACACTTTATGTCCCTCATCTGCCAAATGATTTAAAATAGTAATTGTATCTGTGACACAGTTATCTCGCGTTTTTGCTGCTACATGTAAGTCATCAATGTATTGGACCAATGTCGGTTTTCCTGGCAAATCTAGATTCTCCAAAGATTTCTTTAGCAACTGATTAAAAATAGATGGACTTTCTGTATACCCTTGAGGGATACGACACCATGCTAATGTGGAACCTGAACGCAAAGATTTGCTGGCTGTCTGGATGCAATGGAACAGTAAATAACGCATTGCAAAGGTCAATCACAGTATACCATTCTGCATCATGCGGAATTTGGTAAAGAATCACTGCTGGGTTTGGAACAACTGGGCAACATGGAACAACTATTTGATTAACCCTTCTCAGGTCTTGAACTATTCTGTACGTTCCATTTGGCTTTTTGATCCCCATGATCGGTGAATTACAAGGACTACTTTCAATTTCTTTTAGAACACCTTGCTTTATAAATCTATCGATTACAGGAATGACACCTTCAATTGTTTCTGCTTTCATTTTGTACTGAGGAATGTTTGGAAATTCTATTCCCTGTTTCACTGTGATTTTAACTGGATCGACATGTCTCATCAAGCCCATCTCATTTCCTGTCAAATCCCAAATTTCAGTTTTGACTGTCTTTTTCAACTCTTCTGGAAGATTATCTTTGTCAAATGCAGGAAACAATTTACTTTCCTCAGCTTCAACCATCAACATTGTCAATTAATAAAGCCCATCTTCCTCTAATGTCTGAAGCTCAATACCTTCCGGTGAACAATATATTTTGCAGTTCATCTTGCGTAGGATATCTCTTCCCAGCAAGTTTACAGGACTGCTGTTACAAACTACTACAAACCTGTGTTTGTCTTTAAATTTGCTAATTTCTACCTTCACAGGCTCTGTCAAATCTGTTTTAATTTGCTGATTAGCTACGCCAACTATTTGGATGGTGTCACCAGAGAGAGGCAGGTTTTCAATCTCCACTGATCTAACAGTAAAACGGGTAGCACCAGTGTCCACAAGAAAAGTGATTTCTACATCATTCACTTTACCATTTACATATGGACCAGACTGGTCAACCTCAAGAGTGGCTCCGAGTACACACTCTTCCCCCTCTCTCAGGCACCGTCATAAATAATCCTCTGAATCACTTCCTCCATTTTCTGTAATCAAAAACTGTTGAGAAACATTTGGCACATTCACTCTTTTTGGTCGGATTACCTGATCACCTCCGCTGAATTCTGTTTCCGAATTATACCTTTGACCATTCACACAGTTAGGGAGAGGAGGTTGTGGATTCTGACTCTGCTGATTCACTAACTGTCGCTGTCGCTGCAGATTCAATTCATTTAATTGTCGCTGTAGCTGTTGCTGCAGATTTACATAATTCTGCATCTGTGGATTTAATGATGCATTTTTAAAATTTCTGGCCGGATTTTTACATTCACGCTTCCAGTGTCCAATTTTGCCACAATTAAAACAAGGTAGCTTTTGTTTAAGCTCTTCAATATTAACATTACATTTTGGTTTATTAAAATTACCCTTCAATTTTCCTTGTCCCTGATTCTGATTCTGATTAAAGTTTACATTTTTGTTCTCTAAATTTGCAATCTGCTGTTCAGCTACCTTCACCTGTGCCCACATGGCTTTTTTCTTTAACTTTTTCTGCCTGGCGTCTATCTCATCACTGCAATATTTTGCCTTTCTCAGTATGTCATCAACTGAGAGTGATTGCCATCCGAGTTCAAGTTCAAGTTCAAGTTCAGGAATTTGTATAGCGCACTACTCACCCAGAGGGTCTCAAGGCGCTTGAGGAATGGTGGGTGCATTACTTATCGAATAGCCAGGTTTTAAGTTGCTTTCTGAAGGAGAGGTGGTTCTGTGTAAGTCGGAGGTGAGTGGGGAGAGAGTTCCATGTTTTGGCCGCTAAGTAGGAGAAGGATCTTCCTCCCATGGTGGATCTGTGGATGCGCGGAATTGCGGCGAGGGCTTGATTGGATGATCGTAGTTGGCGAGCGGGTGTGTAGAAGGACAGTCGTGCATTGAGGCATTCGGGTCCTAGGTAGTAGAGGGCCTTGTGTGCGTGGGTAAGGAGACGAAACGTTATTCTCTTGTTGACGGGGAGCCAGTGGAGATCCTTCAAGTGACCGGAAATGTGAGCATGATGGGGAATGTCCAGTATGAGTCTGGCTGAGGCATTTTGGATGCGTTGGAGTTTTTTCTGTAGTTTGGCTGTAGTCCCGGCGTAAAGGGTATTACCATAGTCCAGTCGGCTGGTGATCAGTGCGTGGGTGACTGTCTTTCTTGTGTCGGTGGGGATCCAGCGGAAGATTTTTTTGAGCATGCATAGGATATTGAAGCATGAAGACGAGACGCCGTTGACTTGTCTGGTCATCGAGAGGGAGGAGTCTAGGATGAAGCCCAGGTTACGTGCGTGATCTGTAGGTATGGGTGCTGTGCCCAGGGCCGGTGGCCACCATGAGTCGTCCCAGGCAGAGGGGGATGATCCTAAGATGAGGACTTCCGTTTTGTCCGAGTTAAGTTTTAAACGGCTGTTCTTCATCCATTCAGCTACTTCTTTCATTCCTGTAGATTTGTTTTGGCGGTGTTAGGGTCTTTGGTGAGGGAGAGGATCAGCTGGGTGTCGTCAGCGTAGGAGATGATGTTGAGGTTGTGTTGTCGCGCGATGGCTGCGAGGGGACTCATGTATACGTTGAAGAGGGTGGGGCTGAGTGAAGATCCTTGTGGTACAAGAATTTAACAAGAGGAGGGAGAGAGAGAGTCAGTGGATTCGGCCTCCCTAGTTATATGAATAAACAAAGTAGAATCCACTCAGAGTGGTGGTGATCCCTAACAAGATGGGGAACACACAGTGTTGTTTAAATGCCCCTCACACACCAACAGGCCCCTTGGTGTCATGCTTCATCATTGGGGCCTTCGCACCCCTCTACGGGATGCGGCGTGCTACGACTCGCGGATACGCAGGAGCACTTGAAAGTGAACTATGTGAGGGGGTGTGTTGCTAAAGTGTGAGTGAGGTGAGGTGAAACAATGGTTTAAAAGATACCTGGCGCGTGGGTGAAACAAATTTATTAAATCCCCGGCTGGTATTGTTAAAAAAGTGCAAGGCGTGGTTATAAAAATACAGATTAGGGTATAACAACCACTGTGAAAAGTGTCAACATGTTTCGGAGCTCAGAGGCTCCTTCTTCAGGACAAGGATAGCACTTACCCTCCCCTTACTCACATGTAAATGTAAAATTAACCGATGAAGTGGAGCCGCGTTGAGGGAAGGCAGGCGACTAGCCATTGCAGTAACCGTCATTTTCTGAACAGAAAGGAAGGATCCCCCAATAATACGCACAGGCTCATGAGGTCTTATGTTTGAGAACTTTGAGTTTTCATCGCTAATTGGGCGCAACGACATCCACCTACATATATAACATTGTTAGGTACATTACACATTGTTGTAATTATTTTTTACACTTTTACATTTACATGTGAGTAAGGGGAGGGTAAGTGCTATCCTTGTCCTGAAGAAGGAGCCTCTGAGCTCCGAAACATGTTGACACTTTTCACAGTGGTTGTTATACCCTAATCTGTATTTTTATAACCACGCCTTGCACTTTTTTAACAATACCAGCCGGGGATTTAATAAATTTGTTTCACCCACGCGCCAGGTATCTTTTAAACCATTGTTTCACCTCACCTCACTCACACTTTAGCAATACACCCCCTCACATAGTTCACTTTCAAGTGCTCCTGCGTATCCGCGAGTCGTAGCACGCCGCATCCCGTAGAGGGGTGCGAAGGCCCCAATGATGAAGCATGACACCAAGGGGCCTGTTGGTGTGTGAGGGGCATTTAAACAACACTGTGTGTTCCCCATCTTGTTAGGGATCACCACCACTCTGAGTGGATTCTACTTTGTTGATCCTTGTGGTACACCACAGATGACTTTGGCGGCGTCTGATTTGAATGGGGGGAGGTGGACTCTCTGGGTTCTTCCGGCGAGGAACGAGATGATCCAATCCAGAGCTTTTCCTTGTATTCCGATGTTGTTGAGGCGTTGTATGAGTGTGTTGTGACATACTGTGTCGAAGGCGGCGGAGAGGTCGAGTAGGATGAGGGCTACTGTTTCTCCATTGTCCAGTAGCGTTCGGATGTCATCTGTAGCTGCGATGAGGGCGGTTTCGGTGCTGTGTTTGGCTCGGAAGCCGGACTGAGAAGGGTCGAGGGAATTGTTGGATTCAAGGAAGGTGGAGAGCTGACTATTGACGGCTTTCTCAATGACTTTGGCAGGGAATGGGAGGAGTGAGATGGGGCGGTAGTTCTTGAGTTCAGAGGGGTCTGCTGTGGGTTTCTTCAGAAGGGCACAGAGTTCGGCATGTTTCCAGCTTTCCGGGAAGGTAGCGGAGTTGAAGGAGCAGTTGATGACATCGCGGAGATGGGGTGCGATGATGGAGTCTGCTTTGTTGAAGATGTGGTGAGGACATGGGTCGGTTGGCGATCCTGAGTGAATGGAGTTCATCAGGCGGATGGTGTCTTCAGTGGTGATTGGGTTCCAGGCGAAAAGGTTGTGAGAGTGCTGTTTTGGTTCAGAGGTGGGTGGAGTGGGCTGTTCTTCGGGTAGATTTTCAAAGCTGTTATGAATGTCGGTGATTTTGTTGTGGGAAAAAGAGGATAAAGAGTCGCAGAGGTATTGGGAGAGAGTGATGTCGTTGGTGCCGGCGGTGGGGTTGGTGAATTCTTTGACGATGTTGAATAGTTCCTTACTGTTGTGGGCGTTGTTGTCGAGTCAATCCTTGAATGCTGATTTTTTGGTGGATCGGATCAATTGGTGGTGTTTGCGGGTGGCGTCCTTGAAGGCGGTCAGGTTATCAGAGGTTGAGTTTTTTCTCCAGGTTTTCTCGAGAGTACGACATAACTTCTTGGATTTCTTAAGGTCATCGTTGAACCAGGGGGCCTTTATGTTACATTGTTTGATCTGATGGTTTTTCAAAGGTGCTAATACGTCAGCGCTGTGTGTGATCCATTGTGTGAGTTTGGTGGCAGCTTGGTTTGGGTCCGATGATATGGCAGGAGGGTTTTGGTTTAGCGATGTGAGGAGTTGATCGGTGGTGATTTTGTTCCAGTTTCTTCGAGGAATAGATTGTGAGGGGTTGTGGGTCGTGGTCTTTTTGTAGCTGAAGTGAACGCAGTTGTGGTCTGTCCAATGGAGAGCTGTGGTGTGATCGAAGGAGATGTGTTTGCTGGAGGTGAAAATAGGGTCGAGCGTGTGTCCGGCAAGGTGGGTGGGGGTGTCAATAAGTTGTTTGAGTCCGAGATTGGCGAAGTTGTCCAGAAGGGTGGTGGTGTTGCTGTCGTTTTTCTTCTCCAGGTGGAAGTTGAGGTCTCCTAGTAGGATGTAGTTCTCGGAGGTGAGGGCATGTGGGCTGATGAAGTCGGTGATGTCTTCGTTGAATTGTGTTCGAGTTCCTGGTGGTCTGTAGATGAGGGTGCCTCTAAGTGTGGTCCTGGGGTCTGTGTGGATCTGGAAATGAAGGTGTTCGGCGGTAAGGAGGTTAATGTCGGAGCTGGTCGTGATTCGGATGGTATTCTTATGGACGATGGCGATGCCTCCTCCTGTTTGGTTGGTGCGGTCTTTTTGGATGATCTTGTAAGTGTCCGGGATGGCTATGGCGATGTCGGGCGCTGATGAAGCGTTCATCCAGGTTTCTGTAAGGAAGGCGACGTCCGGCGAAGCAGTGTCGAGTAGGTCCCAGAGTTCAGTGGCGTGTCTGTGGATCGAGCGGGTGTTCAGCAGGATGCACTTCAGGTGGTTGGAATTGGAGCTGTGTTTGGAGGTAGTGGATTTGGTGTGGGTCCTGGTGCAGGCGAACTTGCAGGAGTGGCAGGCGAAAGGACCATGGGTGCGTCCTGGGGCAGCTTCGCAGCATAGTGGTGTGCGTCCGGGGTTAAGGGCAAAGAGGGAGGCGGCGTCATACGTTATGCGGGTCGGGGGAGGTGTGCGAGGACCAAGGGGTATGGCGCTGGGCGCGGTCCAGGCGCGGACGGGCGTAGACGGGCTTACCTTTGGTGCGCCTTGGGCGCGCATGGGGCACGACCGCTACGCGTGAACGCTGCGCGTAAATGCATTTGTCATAAGAGGAGAAGTGGGGGGGGAGGGGCGAGGGAGGATCAGCTGGGAGGCGGGTGCGAGGTGTAGGGGACGGTCTCCAAGGCACAACAACAACAAAATGGCCGGAGCTGCAGCAAAAACGAAACTAGAGAGAGGCTGGGGCACAAATCCAAAATCAAGCAGCTTCTGCGTTCATTTAATAAAGCGCTATAAATATTCCAAGCACAACACTTATGAATCAGAGCAACACAGCGAGCGCTGAAGGTCTAAATATTAATACAATTCGGCAAAGCTTATCGCAGTCTAGCGCGATTGTATACAGCAGCCAGCAGATGAACACTTCTCTAATGAGGGCAAAGAGCACAGCCTAACGATACCAGGAGTAAAGCAGGGAGCCAAACGATACCAGGAGTAGAGCAGGGAGCCAAACGATACCAGAAGTAGAGCAGGGTGCTTGGGGAGCGACCGCTACTGAGAGCGTCAGGACGGTCACAGCGCTGCCGAGGGCGGGAGCAGGGCTAAGCGATCAGTGGGAGGGAGGATCAGCTGGGAGGCGGGTGCGAGGTGTAGGGGACGGTCTCCAAGGCACAACAACAACAAAATGGCCGGAGCTGCAGCAAAAACGAAACTAGAGAGAGGCTGGGGCACAAATCCAAAATCAAGCAGCTTCTGTGTTCATTTAATGAAGCGCTATAAATATTCCAAGCACAACACTTATGAATCAGAGCAACACAGCGAGCGCTGAAGGTCTAAATATTAATACAATTCGGCAAAGTTTATCGCAGTCTAGCGCGATTGTATACAGCAGCCAGCAGATGAACACTTCTCTAATGAGGGCAAAGAGCGCAGCCTAACGATACCAGGAGTATCCGACAATACTATTTCTGATCATTTCACCAATTTCAGGTCTAAGACCATAGACAAATCTGTAAATAAAGTGACTCATGTCTTTTTCACTTAATTTTTCATAGCCACTGTACTGTTTAAAAACTAACAGTAATCTTTCATAGAATGAATGAACTGATTCTTTTGGCTCCTGATTTGTTCTGTCTATTTTGACCCAATCAACTTCTTTTGGGGGAATCTTATTTTTCAACCAGTAAATCACTTTGTCATACAATCCCATGACTTCTGATGATGGAGCACCTGTCACTGTATCTCGAGCTGGTTCTACTTTTGGCCAACTTACAGCAATTTTACATTCTGTCCAAACATCTCATGGGACAACAATATCAAAGAATCCATCAAGATCAATCCACAGAACTTTTGACCCTTTAATAAACCTGTCCACCTGTCCATACCATTCTACAGGCTTTTCTCTCAGCCGAGGAAAATCATTAGTGAACAGCAAAATATCTTGTCTACACCAGGGAACATGAACATAACCACCTCCTGCAATTTCTCTCATTGGGTATTGATTAGCCAACCTTTCTCTTTTTTCTTCCTCTTTTTTCATGGTCCACTTTACCCTACATTTACTCAAGTCACCCAATTTCTTAATGTACACAATCAAATCTTTTATATGTAAAATTCTTTTTCAGTAAGATCCAATCTATAATGTTTTCCCAAATTCTTCTGCCTGCTCAAATCAATCTTTAATTCTACAGCCAATTCTTCTAATTGATCATATTTGTTTTTCGTTTTCCACTGTACACTTTTGCAAATGAATAACAATTCATCATCTTGATAATGCTTCAAACTGTCAGGACCAATTGTGCCAATAATTAATTCCTCTAAATCTGCTTTTAATCTTGCAACATCAAGCTTTGAGAATGAATCTGATTTTTCAACACTCTTTTCTGGGGATTCAGTATCTGACTCTGCACTCATTGGTGTTCTGCATGATGAACCTAGATTAAAAGTTAAATAAGGAATTGTTGCTTTTTCTCGATGAATTTCAGTTAATTCTGAGTAAAATTTTTCAGCCACTTTCTGAATTTCTGCATTTAATGGGATTGTTAAACCTGGTTGCTTAATTTCTCTTTGATCAAAAACAGGCTGAACAGGACCAATCATTACTGGAACTGTTACTACTTCCATGCCTTTAGTTAATTGTCGAATTAATTCTTCCTTTGATCGTAAATATTCTGAAGTGCTTGGAGTTTCCACATCTCTTCCAGCGCCCATTAGACTTCTGGAAGTAATCTCATTTCTTGAAACTGGAGTTTCAGGAAAATTTCTACTTTCACCATATACACTAGAATTAGTTCTCGTTTCTAACCTTTCAGGAGTTTCTGTATTATTCGGGTAAAATCTAGGTGTTTCTTCATTTAATGGAGGTGCACTTGGTGTGGTTCCTGTAGAAACCATCGGGGTAGACCATGAACAAGCTGGTTTTAAAGGAGTCTGTTTTTTATTTGTCATATAAATCTCTTCTAAAATTGGATCTTCCAATTCACTTTCTTCAATGTTATTTTTCTTTTGAGTGTTCTTTTGACCTGGTATTTCAGTAATCATTACTCTCACTGGGTAAAGACCATCTCACATATCTGCCTGCCTGCCTTAACCCTATTGATCCTTACGTGCTCCAAAAAGTCTGACAGCACGTCACGCCCTTCAGGATTCAGAAAGCGAGAAGCCACCCTCCCTCCAGAGGGGTCAGTTTTTATACCTTTTTCCCTAACTAATCTCACTAAAATGAATACTTTTCCCTGCCATTCAAAATTTTGATTGGCTGACAAACGTCAGACCACATTATGTCATCACATTTTCGAAGCCCAGTTCCGACTCTCTCTTAGAGTCTATTGTCCCTTATTCTCAAGTCACGCAGCTTCCTCCAATTTGGAACATTTGTAATAGACTGTCCGTGACTTCCTTAGCTTGACAATCTCTCTGCCGGTTTCCGACCTTGGCTAGTCCGACCAAGAGCACGAATAGTTCATTGTTCAATTAAGTTTGCATTTTTTCCGTTTATAAACGTGACAGAAACTTTCCACACTGGGCTTTTGCTTTTTCTGAGCAGGACTTTGCCAATTCCATATTAAAGATGTGCTAGGCCTCAAGCCTTTTTCTCAGTAACTAGTATACAAACAAACACAAAAGAATAATTAATGCAAGAATTAGAAATCAGTCCGTTACCCACCCACCTTCGCTAAATTTAACCCATTAATAAATGTTACCTAGCAGAAGCACATAAAGCAACAAAAAGAATTGTGCAACATCTAAAACGGAAAGATAAAACATGAGCACACAGAAATAAGCACATGCCATTAATAAAACAGCCACATTTAATACTGACAAAACAATAGACAGGATTAGTTTATTATCTTTAAACAAACATGCATTTGCACATAAAGCACATATATGAGCATATATATTAGTTTCCCACGTGTAATGATCTGCAATTTTATTCTAAGTTGATTAGTAATTTTCACTTCACACATGTTAATATTATTAATTATTATGGAAGTTTAACTTTGCGACTTGAAATAAATATATTTCTAAACCTCACTCCATCACTTCCAAGAAATCCAGTATAGCTACGCAATCACCTCTACACAATTCTACAAATACGTCAAATTTCAACACGCATTCCTCACTCAGATGTCTCTGGGTGATCCGCTCCTGGAGTTTAGTTTGCTCGAGGCTAAGATTCTTATGGGTGCACTGGGCAAAAGGTGGGGTCTCCAAAATCTACTGTACATTGATAATCAATCCCCAGGTACCCTGGATCACCTTCTGTTCCACTGGGAGGCTGGCAGGGCCCCCTAGAGGATGACAGCCTGGGGGATGCAATGATGGCATCTTGGACTACCACCCTCTCCTCCAGGCTGCGCCTCATTCAGACATACTATATTGCCCCTATCTTACCCCACCTAGTTTACATTGAGTGAGCCTCCTTTCTGAACCCACCTGCCCCCGCTGCAGCAGTGCTCCCACTGACTGCAGTGGTAGGGAAATTGACTGAGTCCTGGGCTGGCAGGTCCCTCCCTCACCCTTGATGCGCCTTCTGGGGGTACTGGAGAGCTCTGGGGGCTCAAGGGCAGGCCGAATATTCCTGAGTACAGCCCTTAAGGTGGCCAAGCGGGACATTGCTAGTCGATGAAAGAGCCCTGCCCCTCCCACCCTCTGGCAATGGGGTGGGGATGGACTGGTATGCACAGCAATAGCGCCCTGTTTACGCGCCCTGCGTATGCCCCATGACACACTGTTAAGTATGGGGGAAGTGAACAGGACAATTTGCCAAGGGTCCCACATTCTGGTACATATGTTGATATGTTGCCTCTGAACCAGGAGATTGAACAACCGGTGTGGCCTACACCGTGGTCAACTACTGTAACATCATTTATCGTACTTATTGCGTGTCATGTTGTATTTCCTATGCAAAAATTCTATAAAGTCAGTTTATCAAACATATGAAACCCTAAACTGACACGAGTAATTTTCTAAAGGTAATTAATTTGCAGATATAAAACTTTAAACAAGCTCCTCTTATGAAAATGGCTTTTAACAGTATTTTTCGCTTTCTTCCCATACCCTCTTTCTACTGCTCTTCCACTCCTAACGTCTCCTCTTTCTCCTTTCCCTACTCAAACACCCAGTTTCCTCACTATGCTGTAATGTTTTTTTTGTGTTATAGCACCCAGTAAAGCAACATAGGACCTGTTGCCCTAGTACACGTAAAATATGTATCTCTCATTGTCCTCTTTAAAGTGTGCAAACGCCAATCTGGTAGTCAAATAAATAAATAAACGAATACATCAATGGATGGCATTGCGCAACAAAATCAATGAGGCTTAGAAGTATTTCAGTAAAACTTAACATAACGTACCAGCCAGCCTAGTTCAAGGCATATTGACAAGTGGCCTTATATGCTTTACAGTGCTTACAGATCTCAATAAAAATGCTGACGATGGAAGAGAAAATAAATCACAAAGAAAGGGCAAAGTAGCAGTTGGGCACTTTTTTGGAAGCAAAAAGTCCTGGGGATTTAGAGAGAAACTGTGCTGCCTCTTACTCGTGCTGCATAACACGAGCATTCAATGACTCGCAGATTCTTTTACCATCTGAATAATTACTGAGACCAAAGTCACAGCTGTAGGTCTTGTTATTATCCAAAACCAAGAATATTTAAAAATGATGAAGTGAGTGATCACGTTTTGGAGCATTCTTCCAACTCGACGCTCTTAGCAACGCAAGCAACATTTGATAGTCGTGCAAGGAGAATGGAAACATTGAGTTGTGCAAAGAAGCCTGGGGCGTAGAAGAGTACCAAATGAAATACAGTGCTTCTTGCATGTATGAAAATTGTTGGAGCACAGAACTGGGGAGCATATTATCAAGGGATTTATCTCCGCTTTTTTGGCTTTAAAAGCCAAGAAAGCGGAGATAAAATTATCTCCCTATTACCTAGCTGTCGCTAACACCAGTTAGCAACAGCTAGTAGGAGATAGCGACCATCTTGGGCCACGCTTTGCATATCAGAGACATTTATCACTAATGACATGCAAAATGGGCATGCCAAGATGTTAGTGACTGGAAACAGTCGCTAATATCGCCATGTCCTATTTCCAACTTTTGGAGATATTTGCGCTAAGAGCGAATATCTCCAAATGCTAACACCTGCCCTGAGCAGTTCTTAGCCATGTTATCCAATGGGAGGTGGATAACAAGGCTAAGAGCATTTGTTCGGTAATGCATGAATATCGCTGACTTTTCAGCGATTTTCATGCATTTCGCCCGATTTTTATCGCTTAGGAGATAAACCTTGATAATATCAAGGCTCCTAAGCGATAAAAATCATGGCTACACGGCGATAAAATTATTGCCGCTAAGCCAACCTAGCGATAATTATCGCTAGTTGTTGGTAATATGTCCCTGGGTTCCCCTGCCCTAGGACGGAACCAGAGTATTTTATAACATATACATATATATGTATTACAGCTGGCAAGTTTCATGCAGTTCTGTCAGTCAAGGGAGGGGGCAAGAAAAAGAGGGGGGTGATTTACAAAGGTGAATGAAATGTATTTATTTTATATTGCACAGTTACTTAAAACCATTTGCAATACATCTCGCATGCCGGTTAAAAGAAAGTTAAAAGCAACAATTTATACAAGAAGACGTTTGTATGCAACATTCTCAAAGCAATAAATTAAAAGACAATAAGTATATGAATATTTATATCTATACATTGGCAAAAACAGCAAGAATCTGCCAGTGCGTCCTTCTTGCTAAGTTTCTTGCGTAATTAAAAAAATAATAATAATAATAATTACTAAAATGATGTCTTCACCGACTGGTTAATGTTTATTGAACCGAATTAGCTTTCATCTTGCATGCCCCTCATCTTCCATAAGCCTGTTTCGAAGCTCGGCCATATATTTCCCAAACCTGGCAAGGTCCGATGGAAGCGTACAAGAAAAAAGCACCAAAACGACTTCTTTTACAGTTCCAACCCCGTGTCACAGCCAAATTTGTTTTAAAAAGGTCTGACGGGGCAAGAGCATCACAGGACAGCAGCAAATCATGTGTAGCAGAGATTCATGTTTATAGTTGCAGAGTCTGCATCTTATTTTATGTTCAAGGGACTTCCACCCGGGGTTTAATTATTTGATTTGAAGGGGCACTAGTCTGGCCCATATAATGTTTTTAAGTGCTTTCCTTCCCAGTGCTTGACTAAGATAGGGCTGGATTTTGTGCCCAGTATATGATGTTACCAACCAGGGTGGTCCTTTTCCTGTTGCGTATTCTGCTAGGTCATTTATGCGTGACAGGTGGGAACATTGTTTGTTTATTGCATTTTAATCGCCGACAGTTTTCGATTGCCAACCCCAAGGTTTCCATAGCTATTTCCTTGTAACCTTGCCACGGGTTGGTGGTCTCTCCGTAAATTGTCTTGATCATACTTTTTAAACTTCCGGCTGGGGCTGTTAAAACTTGATAGAAGTATTTTGCATGTGTTACCAAGCATTCCTTACTCTGTTGCCTTAGGCCAAACTCCAAATGAATTAGGCTGTTACGAGTGTATTTGGGAAGTTTAAAAATGCGTTTGTAGGCCAGGCATTGCACTTTATCCAACATTGCCTCCATTTTACCTGGAAATGCCTGTTGTGCATAACCTGCATTTGCCCTGATTTTGGCTTGTAATACTTTTCTAATAGGTTCTGACGTTGGACTATACATGAGCTCATTTAATTTGCATATTGAAAATATTGTTGCCTGTGCTCTGGCCTTCATTTTGTGCATGTGTGATGTTGCTTTGCCAGTTTCACTTAGCCAGCACCTGAGATAATTGTACGCAAGTGTGGTATTGATAATTTCGTTACCCACGTGCCATTTCAGTAAGGCTCTTTTGAGGAAGTGGCCAAAAATGACTACTTTTGTTCCGCTTTTGTACCGCTTTGTTCGCCATAAGTTGGCAGGGTATGCTCAGACATGAGTCCCTTGCTCACTTTGCCACTGGATTCAAGCAAGCCTGGCTGAAGACGGCTGTAATGCCAGAAACCGTTTCTAGGAAGCTTGTTTCCAGTCCAGGGAAGGCATGGCTTGGCAGTTTGGGCTGGACTGTTCCCATGAGGCGGCACAGGGTCAGACTGATTTGCATATGGCCATGTCTGAACTTTGGGGGCAGAGTGGGCTAAAGAACGGTGATGGATTAAACCCAGATCTTTTGACTGGGTGTGAGTGTTTGATTGGTTCAGATGCTCCGTCCATCACCACCCCCTTTTGTACCGCTTTGTTCGCCATAAGTTGGCAGGGTATGCTCAGACGTGAGTCCCTTGCTCACTTTGCCACTGGATTCAAGCAAGCCTGGCTGAAGACGGCTGTAATGCCAGAAACAGGTCCTTGGAAGCTTGTTTCCGGTCCAGGGAAAGCATGGCTTGGCAGTTCGGGCTGGACTGTTCCCATGAGGCACAGGGTCAGACTGATTTGCATATGCCCATGTCTGAACTGGGGTGGCAGAGTGGGCTAAAGAACGGTGATGGATTAAACCCAGATCTTTTGACTGGGTGTGAGTGTTTGATTGGTTTAGATGCTCCGTCCATCACCACCCCCTTTTGTACCACCCCCTTTTGTAATACTTTCGTTTTTTGAGCATTGATTGTAAGCTCATTGATTTCATTGCACTTATTGAGGGAATCTAGACCTCTTTGCAGCCCAATTTTTGTGTGGTCCATTACCACTAAGTCATCTGCGTATTGTAAAATTTGCAGTTTGTTTTTCCCGATTTTCGGGGTTACGAGGCTAGCATTCAGAAGCTTCTTCCCCAGATCTGCGGTGTATTGATTAAACAGCGTGGGGGCGAGTACACATCCCTTTTTTAATCCACGATTTGTCAGGCACTTCTTTGTTATAGTGTTGTCCGCTAGCTTTACTTGGATCCAGGTATTGCTGTAAAGTGAAATAATGGCATTAAGGTGACCTGCTGGGATGTGCCATATACTCATTTTGTCCCAGAGCTTATGTCGGGGTACCCCATCGAAGGCTGCTGAATAGTCAACAAAGCATGCAAAAACTGGTTTGTTGTTTTTGCAGTTAGCTTGCTGGCTCAGATATGACATATCCACTTTCTTAAAGATTGGATGCTAGAAAGACCCTCGCCATGAGTCTGGTACTTTTACTTATAGTCTACATTCATTGAACAGTTTAGAGAGAATTCTACCCCAGTAGACTGGATCTTCTCTAGAGATGGCCCCTGGGAGGCCATTAGGCCCAGGAGCCCCGTCTCTTCTTATCCTTTTTATCACTTGTTTAACTGTGATACCGTCTTGATCTTTGCCAAGTGATCCCACAGAGGCCTCCGTGTCTGTATCTTCACTAAATGCGCAAAGGACCTCGTTGTTTTCATGGTCTATAAGAGCTGCTTTCTCAGTATAGATTGAAGCAGCGTACCTCATCCAGGCATGTGCATGTACTGAATTACGCCTGGCCACTTTGCCTTTCTCCAAAGTTGCAATGTATTGCCAAAGTTGTTGTTATTTATGGGGTTTTGAGAGCTCGTGTATTGTTACCCAGTCTTTCTCTAGTTTTTCCTGTTTAAGCAACCATAATAAATGTCTCCTCTTCTTAGATAAGTCTTTACATCTCTCCTTTGTTTCCTGTGTTCTTCTCATTTTGTATAATCTTTTTGCCCTTTTTAATCTACGTGATATTGTAGTTAGTTTTATGTTGAATCTAAACCGTGGGGTATGCGTTTTGTTACCCGGTGCTCTGACATTGAGGTTGTTTACCAATTTGGCTTTTAGGTTTCCAATCCACTTTGTCCAGTTTTCCAATGTGGGTTGATTCCCCAAACCCTTCTCTTGGTTTTTTTTCCAAACATTGAACCTCTTTGCTTGGTTCTTGTTCCATTTTATCCTTTTAACTAGAGAGTATTCTTCAGTCCCTGTAGACTGCGATACTGCGACTGCTTGCTCCCTCTGTAATAAGCCGAAATTTAGGTCCACCTGCAATAATTTGTGGTCACTAGTTTCGTGTGCTTTTACTTCAAAGTCGACAATTTTCTGGGCTAGCAGATTGCATACAAATATGTAGTCTATTGTGGAACAGTTCTTAAATGTGGCCGTACCCAGGGGCTTGGAATCATTTTCCCGATGTCCTTCGTGGATTTTAGGTCGTCGTTTTTTAGGAAGGAATTGAAAACCCTTTCAGAGCTGGTTAGACCAAGCCTGTCATTCTGATCTGTTCCCAGGTGATGCCGGTTAAAATCTCCTACAATCACTTTGGCCAAAAGCGCATTGGAATATAAGATTTCCTTTATTAGTGTTATGATATGTTTGGTAGCATCCAATTCATTCTTACCCTGTGCATTTAGTTATAGGTTTATAACTAGAAAAGGATCACTGTCTTTTCCGACCCTATCGCCCTCTATTATGAGTGCCTGTAATGTGTTGGAATCTATTTTTACCCTCTTTACTGTCATCTGTTTTTGATGTTTTACATAGATCGAAATGCCCCCAGATGGTCTACCAAACCGACTGTTTTTGGTTGCTAGTTTGTGGAAACCAGCGTAGCCTTCGAGGTGTACATAGTCTGCGGCCCAAGTTTCTTGTAGATATACAATGTCTCCTTCCTGAAGAATTTGTGTGACCGTTTTGTGTTTCAGTGCTTTAAGTAGGCCTGCCACATTCCACGAGATGATTTTGAGATTGGAAAAAAAGTGTGATTAATATGGAATGTACTGAACGATTCAGGTGTTGCAGGTTTTACAATTTGAGACCCTTGTCGACACCCCATGGATTCTGGAGTGCCCCCTTGGACAGCAGGAATATTGAGTGGTTCTTTGAGGCTCTCGGCTTATTCTGTTTAATTGGTCATTCGTTCGCGTTCTGGGTGAACCGTCATCTTTTACACTCCTACTTATCGTCATGTCCTCCTGTCTCCTGACTGATATAGTCAATTTGTTGTAGTTTTTGTCTACATGTATCTTTGAAATGCCTCGGAGTATCCCTTGGGAGCACTCTTTCATGTTCCTTGTTATTGTATTTACTGGCTCCTGAAGAATTGATGGGTACTTTTCTTGTTTTGGTTGGCTCACCCCGATACCCCAGTTTTTGAAGATATCTTTTTCCCTGAGGACCGCTTCCGCCGTGAGTTGATTTGACCAGGTAACTATGGTATCTTCTTTGTTGGTATCCTCCTTCTTTGATTCAAATTGAATGCAGATTATGTCTTAAGTTTTTATGTGTGACAGTGCGGGCATGTGTTGAAGGAGCCATAAAAAATTCCCCCTGTATAAAATGTTGTGTCTCCCCTTTGATTTATACTGCGGTTGCAGGATTGTTTTCAAACTATTTCTAACATCTAGGAGAATTGATGTTATTCTAGACGAAGGTTCAGTGCATGTTGTGTCTTTGGACTGTGTCACCTCTGTTGCATGGACCGAAGTAATTAGCCCGATTCTTTGGTTTTGGGTTCCCAATCCTATAGTTTCCTTGGCTGGACCATGGTCAGATTTATCTTTGACCCGTTTGTTTATTATTTGTGCGATTTCCTTTGTTGTACTACCGTTTCCTGTGCGTAATTAGACCTGCAACATGGGTGATCCTGGTTTTGCCTTGTCTATGAGCTCGTTTTTACTCAAGGAGTTCTTTTGTATTTGAGTTTCAGTAAATATCGGGTAAAGTTTGTTTGATGTTGGCCTTTCCTTATTTGTGGTGAGTTGTTTGTAACCTTTGTAGGGACATGCGTGAGCTGACCCATGGTCCTTGTGTTTTGTGTGGACTTTTGGCATTTTAGTTGTTTTTTCAGTTTTTTCTTCATACGTCGCGAGAGTTTTGTCTCGATATTACTGGTTAAAATCTCCTGTGTACTTTCCTCCTCAGGGGTTCCGGTAGTTTTAAGTATTAGATTTGTGTTTATTGGTTCTGAATTTAAAATAGGGGGCGATGTTTTTGTAGTGTTCTCTTGGTTCTTTTCCTTGTCCGGGGTTCCAGATATCTCAGTTATTTGGTTAGTAATTGTTAAGTCCGTTTTTATATTTGGATTTAAATTTGCACTAGCTGTTTTTATGGTGTTTTCTTGGAGGTGTTGTTTATCGGCCCCCATTGTTTTGTTGCGTAGTGTTTGGGCTGTTTGAATTTTTAAATCTTCAATTAATGTGGTGAGTATTTCTGGGATGGATACTAGTTTATTGATTGTTGGCCCACAAACGCAGTTCGTATTTAAGGCATATTCTTGGGCTCGTGTTATCAGCTTGTTCAAGTTAGCTAATGTTAGATCAATTCCCGATATTGTTGTTGCCATAATGTCTAGCAGGTCCACTTGGACGTCCATCTTATTTGATTGATAATTCAATGCTTCAAGTTTGAGTTGAGATGTTTTGAAGAATATGTCCCATATTGATCCTGCATCTGTACTTGCTTCGGGGTGTATGCCCTCCGTGTTATGGCCGTGGTTAACCCTGGCCGTAGAATTATTGCAAAGGATTGCACTTTCAGCTATCAGCTGTGACGAGTGAGTTAGTATGTTTTCTTTGCTATTTAGTACTATAAATTCTGGAATCTGAATCTTCCTATCATTGGCTTCAGCTCCGTCTCCATCATAATTTGACTCTCTTCATCCCTCGTTTCTTACAATATTTTGTGTGCCCAGAGACGATGCTTTGTCAGTTGTTCTTTGTGTGTTAAGGGCTACTGCACTTGGGGCCATGTGTTGATTCTCATGTTGTATGACATTTGCGACGGGTTTGATGATTTTTACTTCTACCTCAATTGGTTGCTGGGCCGTGTTGGTGAAAAACTGACCTTGCCGATTTTGTGACATTTCTATGGCGTGGCTTTCAAGCGGGTCCCATTGAGACAAGGGATCTTAATTTATTACTAGGTCCTGGTCCTTAATTGATCCCCAAGATTGATCGATTTGTTCCATGTGGTCATGAACCTCCTGGGGTCCAGCTATTGTTGTGAGCTTTAGGTTGGTTTGGTCTTTCTTCAAGTTGAAGGCTCCTACATGCTTAGCGGGCAAAATCGGATCTGGTAAGCGCTGCTTCCCTTCTTTCAATTGCACGAGGGTGGATAACATTACGTCAGCTGGATCTTTTAAGAAGTTGAATTTGTTTGGGGTACTGGTTGATTTGGCAAACATTCGGTACACGGGTGCAATCAGAGGTTGCACCCCACCTTCTGATTTAGCTTTATTGTTATTCTTTACCATTGATCCTTGAGTTTTCTTTTTCCTCTTTGTTAGTGGGAGTGTCGCTCGCTCTCTTCCTGATCTCATTGTGGTTCATTGAGAGCACCTTTAGTTTACCTTGCGGTCGATATTCTGTTCTATTGTTTAGGGCCACCACGATCCACAATTCTAAAAAGACACCCTCACGACGTCCACTCTCTGTTACTGCCCTGCTGTTGCTGCTGTTACTGCTGTTATTGCTCCTCTGCTAATGCTTGCAGGTTAATAGTGGCTGCCTGCTTGTGAGGACCGCTCACAGTTCTCTGTTGTTTTCTGCTGTACTCAGTAACGTTGTACTCAGTAATGCTTTGCAGCCCCCTGCCGCTTTTGGATACCCGCACACACCTCCACTCAATCCATGGCACCCTCCGTGCAGGAGTGCAGGTGAGCAATTCACAGCTGCTCCCGGTTCCACCCTCACAAGAGGGAGAGGCAGCGGGGGCACTTGTGGCTCGTGGCTCCTACTCCCCTATCCTGCACAGGACAACCACTCGAGGCCAGACCGGTCCCCTGCGGCTCCTGCCGCGATGAGGGGCACTTTGGGGCACTTTGCGGCGGCTTGAGCAGCTTGAGCAGGAACCCACTGCACGCGGCCGCTCCTGCAGAGAAAGCTCCCGCCGCACTAGAGAGCCTCTCACTGCTCACCGTACTCGGCCGCCACCGCACCGGAGGAGGAAACGTCAGCTCACCTCACCTGCCGCGATGCCGTGGTGCCGTGGTGAAGAACTGACTGATGTGCCTGTCCGTGTTCCTGATTTAGAAAGGTAAACTTACACTTTTGTATAGGTTTAACGTTGTTTGGTAATTCACAAAAGGACTTACAAGTAGTATCTTTACTGGTGCAGTCTCTGCACGTGAAAAAGATAGGACAGTATTATCTTTTTGTATGTAGAGTATTCACACTCGTAAAGATACCTGTAAATCAGTTTGTGAATACCAAAACAATCGTAAACTTACCCAAAATTGTAAGTTTACTTTTGTGAATCAGGCCCGGGGTCTTGAAAGTGCTGTTTACCTTTTCAGCTTCTGTAGGATTTTTGCTCTTTGGTACAAAAAAATATAGCTTAATGGAACTATGCCAAATGTAGCACAAATGTAGAACATTAATTAAGGATTGTGCTTTTGTTGTTTTGGTTTAAGTCCATACAGGAATTTTGGAAGAAATTCACGTTAAGAAAGTTGTTCAGGTAGGGCATAAAGATGTTACCTTTACGAGGTATGTGAACCACTGATTGTTTGATCCTCTGCAGAATCAACAAAGGATTTCACCCGCATTTTTGTTTTTTTAAAAGGCACCCCTTGCACTTGGGAGCTTTTTCTCTATTTGTGCATTGTGACTCTGCAAATCTGGATGTGGACTTGTGCATCCAGTATGTTATGATTGGATACCCATCTCAGAAACATTTCAGCTGGTGGAAAAAGAGAAAAACAAAGTACATAGCAGGATAGGGTGTACTTACCCTGATCTACCAGGACCATGTAGACGTCAAAGTGACCTACCCCAAGTAAAATTCCCAAAAATATTTTTATAATGGGATTTGTGAATCATATGCTGGATTTGTGGATAGTAGACTTATCCGCGGACCCTTCATCACAGGATTTGCAAATCCCGTGGTAAGAATAAGAAAATAAAGCTAATGCTGTTCTTTGCTTCATGTTGGAGTTGGGGTTGTCTGTACTTGGCGGAGTGGGAGTAGGCCAGACCACAGTCCAGGCCTTGTGGCCAACCCTCCGCAGCACATGTGTGAAGTCTGTTTGCATCGGAGATTGGTCATCCGCTAGATTGCAGGGCCAGGCTGGAGATTAAGGGGCATATTTACAGGCCCATATCGCCACTGGAATGTCACTTTTTATGATGCTCCTGTGGCGATAGGGGCTTTGCCTTATATACAAGGCAGCGTTAAGCCAGTTAAGGCCCTCCTTAAAGCTTTGATTAGCGTGAAAGGAGAGGGCACAGTGATACATTTTCTTATTTGAAAATAAGATAAGAAAATGTATCACTTAGCCACTCATGTAAATCTTGATGTGTTTAAATATCTCTGTTTATTTTTAAGTTATTAATATATTTATAACTTTTGTTCATTCTGCACTTTATACATGTCTGTCTATTGTATACATTTGTGTTGATTTATTGTAGGAAGCATGTTGCAATGTCAGTGTCCAGTTTTTTATGTTTGTGGAATTAATTTTCTATGATATCACTATATGAAATTGCCTCAATCAAATGAAGTTTTAATGAAAATATAGTGTACACTGGGTCTGTAATATCATGATTGTGTTGGAATAGGTCTTGTTATAAGCTTGACCATTTGTTGCCTAGGGAAGTTATTTTTCAGAACTATATTTTCCCTGACCTAGGAACAATTAATAGTAGCAGGTGGTCCTTTATCTTGACATTAGAGAATGGAGGCTGTGCCATACTGCCTTGCCCAAGAGCAGCACTATTGCTTACCTATTATCTGCCTCCTCCAGCTTACACTGCAAAAGTGCAGCAGATAAATAAACTTTCAAACCTCTCACTTTGCCACAAAATGAGGGGAGAAATTGCACCCTCATTCTCCTTCCCTTGTCTAAGTCTAAAAGGGTCTTCAAAAAATCCTTTGGCGGATCAGATGCCAGCTTGGTACCAAGGTATATTTCAACCTGATCAGTTGGCATAATGACAAGGGAGAACTACACATTTCAACTCCAATATTGAAAAAAATACTTTGTAAACAGTTAATTGATTGAATATTAATGCTTACAAAATCAAAATATATGTTTTATATATTATTTTAAATTCAAAGCTGATATTATAATCACATACCTAATTTAATAAATGATGGTAAATTAAACATTAGGATAATTCTGTGTAACTACTTTTATTGTTTAATGTGATAATAGTTAACTTGTTCTATTTCTAGTATTTTAAAACTTAATCTAATACACTTAATAAGTGTTTATACTGCAGTAAATATTTAACTATACAAAAAAATTTCGTTGAAAACTATAAATGTTAATTATAATTTATGTCATTGAAAAAACAATATTGTAAAATAACTAATTTTTTAAGAGTAATCTTTTGGGAAAAATGAGTTTAATACATTGAATTAGTTTTTACTTATTTAAATTACGGTTTCTTTTAGAATGTTACATTTCATCTCCCCAATGTATACTTTCTTTGATCCTACTAAGATTGCAATTAAAATATTAAGTTTAATTGCCCCCAATGTATGCACTGTCCATAATATTAATAGGACTGGAGGTAGAATACTAAAACTGATTTCCACCCAGTGTATGCTCCTTCCTTAGTGTTAATGAAAATGGAGTTAGGATAATAAATCTGAACTCCCCTAAATGCATTCCCTTTGCCCAGTGTTTGTTAGAATGGAGTTAGAATAATAAACTTGACCTCACAATCCATCCTGTTCCCTAATGTTGGATAGACTGAAGTTAGAAAAGTAAATCAGTTTGACCCAATGAAAGCCCTTTCCTCAGTTTTGCTAAGACTGAAGCTACAATAGTCATTATTATTTATTTATTTGTATTTATTTATTTTTCACATTTTTAGAGCGCGCTGTTACCCAGAGGTGTCCTGGCGCTGTCTGACTAAGACTAAGGGGTCGATTCCGATCCGGTAAAATGCGCTCCGAATCGCCGTACGGAGAGTTTTTTCCCCATACGAATCGTACCCGTAGACGTCCCGTACGTACGACGAAGTACGATCCGTACCAGGTGCCAAACTCCGTACGAGTCCTACAGGACTCCGTACGACTCAAATCTCCGTACGAGTCTCACTCGGAACCGGCTGTACGCGACATCACTACGGTTCGCGGCTGGTTTTTACGACCCAGCAAGTACGATTCGTGTCGGGTACGCGCCGTACGACCCTTTTCCTACGGGAGCCGAAAACAGTCGTAAACGCAGAGTTCGTGCCGAAACAGGTACGGAACGCCCCCCCGGGTACGGCACGTACCCCCCATGATCGCAGGGGTACGCACCGTACCCCTGTGATCATGCGGGGTACGTGCCGTACACCCAGCGTTCATGGGGTACGCACCGTACCCCATGTACGGTGGGTGTACGGCACGTACCCCATGTACGCTGGGTGTACGGCACGTACCCCGCATGATCACAGGGGTACGGCGCGTACCCCTGCGATCATGGGGGGTACGCGCCATACGGTGTGTAGGTGATCGTGCGCTTTTCCGTACGAATCGACGTGTACCGTACGAATCGCGTCCAGGTCGGCCGATCGGGATCGGAATCGTCTGGTCGTACGGCGTCCGTACGAGTCGTACGGAAACGGCTCCGGACACGATTCGTACGGACGGGGATTTTACCGGATCGGAATCGACCCCTAAGTGTGATAGGTCAGAGAAAAATTAGTTTGTAAAAAGCCAGGTCTTTAAAGCTCTTCTGAAAGAAATTCTGAATAGTAAATCGGGACTTCTCACATTCATGTCATGGGAAGACCTACATTCTTCTCACATGAAGTTCTGGGTTTCATTTGTTAACTCTTCCTCTTGGCCTCTGTAAGCTTGTATCTGGGTGACTAGATGAATTATGCAGAATTTGAGAAAGAAGGATCTGTGAGAGAGATGATACTGGTTGTGGTTGTCTAGGATAGTTCAAACTAAAATGTCTAATGAGTTGTATCAGTCCTTTCTTTAATATCTTGCTATTTTATCAATGTGCATCTTCCAATAGGTTGCCCACTTTATGTATATTTAAGTCAGTTAAGGCTTTTTGACCATGGGTTTAGTTTTTAGGGGAAGCCTTGAATAATGTAGTATTGGAGAGGTTGGCGAATAAAGCATGGAGGTCCCAGTACTTAATTCCATGTCCATTTTGTGCATTGCATCGCATTTGGCTCTCTCTGAAGAGTTGTTCATCCCTTCCATAATATGTTTGCTAATAGAACAAGAATGAAGTATCACTTTCCACTAAAAGGAGTGGGTACTGTGGGATAGGGTCCCACCAGTTGTATGTATGTGTGCCCCAGGACAGTGATAATGTAGTTATATATCTAGAGCTGCTATGGTATATAGCAATGTGTGTCCCATTTAATGCATGGTTCCAGTTGAAGCTCACCTAACCCTTCTTCTGTAGGTTTCTAAGTGATTTTGTTATGTAAGTAGACTAATCTGAATAATATTACCATCTTCATAAGTGCAATCACTCTGCTGCTAATAGTGGTAGGTTGATCCCACAACCAACTATTGAGTTTAATTACTCATACAATACCCAATAATTAATTTTTAATGACATCTTCTGGATCGTGATTTATGTGTATTCCTAAATATTTTATTGTAGCTTCCAGCCCCATAAGTGTTTTTAATCAGCCTGAACTGAATCCTACTAGGTCTCTCACCATTCCCATAGGTCCTCACCTTCACATATTTAGCTAGAAGATTTCCTTTCCTTTCAGCCTCTTCCATGTATTCTAATAGCATTGCACTTATTTGTGTTTATAAGACTATGGTGTGAGAAAAAACAAGGACCCCCTGAAAAGGATACAATTCCTGGGACAGGGTAAAGCAATTTAAAATAGGAATAAAAACCCAGGCAATTTGAAAGGTGTAGCACTGTTACATTAAAGAGAAAAAACACAAAGTACTATAATAACATGATTAATTTAATTTGAGTCAAAAAAGTTGGCATACACATAATCATTAACACATTATCTTAAAATATTAGAACAAATATTTAAAAATAGTTTTTCTTTCTGAGTGATACATGAAATTCATAGAGTATATTGGAAAATCAATTATTCTTAGAGATGTCACGGAGAAGGTTGTTTTCGTCTACGCGTTTCGACACGTGCTTTGTGTCTTCATCAGGACGATACCAATATTTTTCTAAAAACGAACAGATAATATTTTTTAAATAAAATGCCATCCTTGTGTTACATAGTACAATGCATTAAATACTTTTTCCTAGTATTAAACTCTTTGGCTAGACGTCTGATAAACATAACATGATATACCGCCATAGTGTAACAAATTATCTAATTAATTCCTAATTCTTCAGAACAATCTTTTAACATAATACATTTAGAACTGCAGATACAAATCAATATATGAAGAGTAAACGAAGTGGTACATCAGAGTTAGAGAAGAAAAAAAAAAAAGAGATAGTAATAAGTTCAGGTGGTCATGGTGCTATATTTCTTTAAATCCTACATAATGATATTCAATATTTTATAATTTATGTTTTTACTATGGCTTATTTAGATCTTATAGATCAAGGAGTTCCTATATTTTCTTTTAGTATCTAGATTAGAACTTTGTTTAAAAAAAAAAAAGAAACAATTTTGGTTGGCTGTCTGGGAAATATTATGGTATGGCACGGCAGCTATAGCCCAAATAAGTTCATTAACTGACATTATAACTGACCTTCAAAGGGTAAAAGAGTATGGAATTGTTAATAACGATCCAAAATGGAGGACATTCCTATCTTAATCTATGGATTGAATAAAGTGACTAAATCATTCATGATAAAGGATATATTTATATATGTCTTCCCATTGGTAGCTATAGGATGGTGGTCTGATATAATCATTAATATATAATAACGATCCTCATTCTTTAATATATAACCTTATAGAATGGAGCCTCATCATTTATCACTATCGAATTTACCTCGTAGTAGGTGGTAGAAAAGTCTCACGCTGGGGGACAAAGATATAAGACTATGGGCCAGATGTAGGTAGCCAAATACCGGTCGGTAACGGCCGAAAATACAGATTTTCGGCCGTTACCGACCGGTATTTGGTTATTGAGATGTAGGGTCACAAAAAATACCGATTCGGTAAATACGAGTCGGTCATTTTACCGAATCGGTAATTTTACCGAATTGGTAATTTTTCCGATTCGGTAATTTTACTGAATCGGTAATTTTACCGAATCGGTAAATAAGAAATGCTAAAAAATGAGTTTTGAGATGTAGGTAACTTCTAAAATACCAAATTTCATGAAATACGGTATTTAAGAGTCGGTATTTACCATGGATTCAAAGCAGGTGGTAACCAGGTGCAGGCTATAAAAAAGGGCCCAAAATGCAACAGTGTGACCAGAATGACGGCATTCTACGTGATATCAAGGCGGCTACGGCTACAGGCAGCAGGAGAGAGGGTCTGGAGAAGGGAGGAGCAATTCTACAGGCAGAGGATAACGCTATTTCAACTAACTGATCCAGAGATATTGCAAAGGTACAGGCTACACCCCCACACCATCCTGGACTTGATCAGGGACTTGCACCCACTTTTGGAGTACCCAATCCCAAGGGCGCACGCCATGCCACCCCATGTGCAGGTGCTCTTTAGCCTACACCTGCTTGCATCTGGCAGTTACCAGAGTGTGATTGCTGCGTTAGGTGGGGTGTCCCAGAGCTGGCTGTCCCGTTTCTTCAGGAAGTTCCTAGAGGCCATGATGCAGAGAATGCATCATTACATCAGCTTCTCTGAAACTCACACCGAACTGCTCAAGACCAAGACTGACTTTTATCAAATTGCTCATTTCGGCTGTATTGATGGCACCCACATCCCAATATGCCCACCTGCTGCCACAGAGTACATTTACAGAAACAGAAAGTCAACCCATACAATCAATGTACAGGTAATCTGTGATGCCAAGTACATTATCACAGACATAGTGGCCAAGTTCCCAGGAAGTACCCACGACTCCTACATCTTTCAGAACAGTGGGATCTACACATGCCTGACAGCAGGGGAATTTGGCGAAGGATACCTGCTAGGTAACATACTGTATGACACTCCCTTGATACATTTTGCTGATGTATGTCTATGTGTGCATGTGAGTAATGGCTTTCTCATTTTCAAATAGGGGATAGTGCATATGCCGTCCGCTCTTTCATCCTGACACCCTACCTCAACCTTTCAACCCCCAGCCAGAGACGATACAACGTGGCACACAAATCTACTAGGAACATTGTGGAGCACACCTTTGGGCTGTTAAAACGCAGGTTCCGCTGCCTCCACAAAAGTGGAGGGGCACGGCAGTACTCACCAATCATCTGCTGTAAGATGATTGCAACTTGTGAAATGTTGCACAACCTTGCTACTAAGAATGGCACAGAGGTGGAATTGAGCTACTATGAGGACCCTGATGATGAACATGTACTGCATGAACCCAACACAGCAGGTGTTGCGACACCAACAGATGACAGACACAGACGGGCAGAGATCACACGCAACTACTTTTAAGTAAGTAAAGAGACACAGACAGGTGGAGTATGCACCCAACGTAGTTTAATATTTGGCACTACGCAGGTACTCAAAAGCACAAATGTGCAACACAAATGTAATCCATTTAATAATGGTAGTCGTGGGTCACTTCCCCATTTACTGTACAAGTCATTTCCGCCCACGCCTACCAGTGCCAGATGTAAGTGGCTGGCTCTCTTCACTGTGTGTTTGGGCTGTTGGCTCACTATGGCGCCTGCTGCTCCTCCGTGTCTCAACAACAAGGGGGCTTGTCATGCTGCTCCTACTGGTGCTTTCCTCACTTTCCGGTACATCCAGAGCAGCAGTTTGTGCTGCCTGTGCATTAATCAGCACCTCTACAGCACTGATCATCCTAGCAATGCCCCATGACACCTCATTGCTGTTGTGTGTGAGTCCCTCTTGCATGTTGATGCATCGTCTGCATAGCAGGGAAGTGGCTGTGGCCAGGTGTTTCATTGCCTTACTTTGTTGCTGCGCATGCTGCCTCTCCTTGCGCCTTGCTAACATGTCCTGGTCCAGTTTACTGCTCAGAAACTGCACCAATTGTGTCATGTCCCGCATCCCTGCAGCCATCTCCTTGTTCACGTCAACCAGTTCTCTGATGCCCTTCCCTATGTCTTCCATATTTGTGTTCAGGTTCCTCATCTGGCGTTGCACAGACAGGATGGCCTTCCCCTGCATCCTTTGAATCTTGACCATGCTACCCTCCAGGCCACGGAAGACACTGGGACCCTCCACATGTGCTGCAACACTGCTATCTCTGTGCCTGCGGCATCTGGTACCTGTACGGGCACCCTCTGCACTAGACTGCTGTGTGGCAGTGCTTCCTTTCCCAGCCAAGGTTTGAGTGTCATCCCCCTCCATGTCACCTGCTGATGACTCCATTTGGACTAGTGGGGCAACTACATGCCTCTTGCTCTTTTGTGATGCAGGTGTTCTTAGAGGCAGTGACACAGGCAGTTCAGGTGAGGACAGTGGCAGGGGGGATCCTGAACATTCTGGGGACGCCTGCAGTTGTGGAGACATTTCAAGGTCTTGGGATGGTGGCTGTGTTGTTGTTGCACCTATGTCCTCTGTGACATTCTCTGCACTTGTGGCTGCCTCCTGGCTGTCATCCCTCGCAGGTGCCGTGCCTTCCGTCTTCCTGGTACGCCTGCGAGATGTCTCGCCTGTGGACATATAAGCGTACATTAGCTCTGTGCTCCTGCCTCACAGCCTCTACAATTAAATAATTCTCACTGAAACAATGTTCAGTGCGCTTGATTATGTCTGAAAAGATTTGCCTAACTTGTTGCTTGCTGTGCTGTATGACATGGTGTTTCATTTAATGACTACATGTCCCATAATGCATTGCTCCTGTATAATGCTACCTCTACTGGACTGGGGTTAACTTTGCCACATAGGGAAAAGGGAAGGTGATGGGGTGGGGGTGGTTACGGTGCATGCCTCTTACCGTTTCTGGTGGCAACTCTGGCTGAGCTGTCTGCATCTCCCAGTCCACAGACGCTCTCTGGTTCAATGGTGGACCCCACCAGCTCCTCCAGCTCAGTCAGGGGGGGCGCGCGGTTCTTCCCTCCTCCAGTTTTGTTTGCCTCTTTGTGGAGCTCAGCAATTTTTTTCTTAGTCAGGCTCCTCAGGTCATACAACCTCTTTTTCATTTCATCTATGTCCCTTGAAGTCACTCGTACAGCATTCACCTTTACTTGTATTTCCAGCCAAATCTTCCTATTGGCAGATTCAGCCACAGTCAGGGACAGCTTGCCAAACAATTTCTGGTGTTCCTTCACCACCTCCTCCACGAGGACCTGCAGCTCCATGGTGCTAAATTTAATTTTTCTCTTCCTCTCTGGAAGTTCCTGCTAACTGCTGCTTGCCATTTTCAAAGTTTAAAAGCACAAAACTTTTCCTGTGGCTCAGTGACTCAGCTCAGCTTTCACAGCCTCTCCAGAAGCTTCTAATTACTTGCAGCTGCCTGTGTAGCCACTCCCTGGTAAGGAGGGGGAGGGTGGTAGCACCTGATTGGCTGCCTACTTAAGTTTCACTTTTAAAAGCTTTCCGATTCGGTATTTACCAAATCGTTATTTAACGAATCAGTATTTACCGAATCGGTATTTCCCTTTTGGCCCATAGGAATGAATGGGAAATACCGATTCGGTAAATACCGATTCGGTAAATATCGATTCTGTAAATTCCGAATGGCAGATTCCAAATTTTACCGAATCGGTAAAAAATACCGAATTTCTACCTACATTGCATTTACCGATTCTGAAATACCGAATCGGTAAAATTTGGTATTTTAGAGTCGGTAAATTGCAATTACCTACATCTAGCCCTTAGTTTTTTGAGGATGGCAATTTCATCTCTGCTACTTTCAGTTTGGTTTCTAATGGGCCATCATTGAAAGCCCTTTTGTGGTTGCAAACCATGCAGTTTGTAAATTCACAGGATTTAGAACCACCAGAGGGCTTGTCAATGTACAAAAGCACTTTTTACAAATCTGAAAAGACTTTCTGACTTGTACAGGGATTTGCAATCCTTTCCGAATAGCAAATAGGAGGAGGCTTGAAGGGTGCGTCTACGCCTATTTAGAATTTGGAAAGGAATGAATCAATGGTTTGAACTGCAATGGCACTCCACAAACTATTGATGAGTTACCAACCCCCAAGTTGGGCTGAGAATTAATTCAGAAAGGGGAAGGTGCCCCCAAAGACCGAAGCTGTAATAGGAACTATGTCTGCCATCATTTAAAAATAGTGTAACTAATAATTGGAAGACCTTACAGCAAAATAAAAAATCATTTGTAAACTTTAGCAACTTTATAATCCAATTTAATTCTGTAAAGATTTCTTTGATTTCTTTTGATAAAATCATAAAAGTACATAAAATCACACAATATTGTATAATCAGTAGCAGGTTTAGATTATCATTACTGAAATATAATTATCAGTATAGAGTTACATTTCTAAAATTTCATATTAATATAGTTTTTCTACATTTGATTACTTTTACAAAAAACGATGCTAATGACCTTATACAATTTTCATTTTATAGAAATTGCAGTGACAAGAATGCAGGACGACATTGTCTAAAACCAAGTAACCTTAAAATTGGTAAAATCCGTTTCCTTCTTTGTATTTCATGAAATTTACAAAATAGAACAACATGCATTGTCGATTGCTGAGATATATCATCGAATGGACAATTACTCAATATTCTAGACCTGTTCGACTCCTACTTACATTTTCGCCAGAACACCATGCAATGATGAGAGTTCCCAACTTCCCTCAGCCACTATCGTACCCAACTGAGTCAAAGCAACAACAGCAAACCAGGGGAAGATGGGGAAAAAACAGAGGAGGAAGAGAAATAATGCTGCCCCACAACGTCCTCCTCTCAAGGACAGGACCAAAACACCAGGAGAAACCCCTACCAAATAAACAGAGACAGAATGGGTAAGTATGCAGAAGTGCTGAATGTAACCTTTAGTATGAGGGGACATGTGTGACTCTAAACTACCTGAATGGTTCCCTTCTTCCTTTGGGTAATGACAACTTGTTGGAGTGGAGCTCATTAATCTTTGTCTATGGAACATGAAAGGAGGGATGTCAAATAGGGTTACGCAATAAAGAAATGCTAGGGAAAAAAAGGAGGAGAGCACACTGACACCCACCGATGGACTACTGGTAATGACCTTTGAAGACAGTCCTCCTGCATAGGGAACTAATTCTTTAGCAGCAGGATAAATGTTATATAAACATAAATTCAGTATATGAATAGAATTAAACTCCTCCTGAACATCAGGAAGGATAAACAGGGCATTCCTTTATCTTTCAGGAGTAGCCATGTTTAACCATAAGCAGGAAAAGAAAGACAAATCACATCTCTATGGACAAGGGTATTCATCAGATAAGTAATTCTGATTTTTAAAGTAACATTTACTCATGAGCAGCGCAAAGAGTGCAGAAAATGTAATGAACAATAAAAGGCTTTGTTTTCTCTTTTTCTTACCTGTTCTGTTGCAGGAGTGAAGAACTTTCCAGGCTGCAGAGAGGCGGAAGCCAACAAACAGGAGAGTTAGGAGTACTCCAGATGACCAGAGCGCAACACCGAGAAGCTGCAAGTTGAGGATGTGACACAAGAGCAGGAACTGGAACGCTAGAATCCCGACGGCAAACCAGAAGAACTGAAAATGAGTAACCCGGAAGAGCCTCCTATAGGTCCCAAACGCTAGAACATGAAGCATTCCAGTGCAGGATCAAAGGAGTTTTATACTCCTTTGCTGGTACCAGCGTACATGACGCAGCTGGACTGGCAGTACTGACAAGATGGATCATTTATGGTGGGAAATGTGTTTATCTATGAAAGATCCCTAGTCTAAAGCGAGTCAGTGCAAATCTTTTGTGTCCTCCTTATCTGCTTTAAGATACAACTGAATACCCTAGGTGGTCAGTATCATTTGGTTAGACTGTACAGTTGGCCTCAATGTTTCTACTGAAAATCTATTTATCTCCAGAAGCGTCATGCAGTTTCTTTGTAATATTTTCTGGTAACAGAAGTTATGGAGCTGGGGTCTTCATAATATTCTGGGTGCCAAGGTCATTCATAGAATCTTTTACATATTTTAGCCATGGTATATTAGAGGCCCGCTGTAGCTTAAGACTGTCTTTTATCTTATCCTGGTTAAAAGTCGTTTTTGTGGAAGTCCAAATCCTATGTCACAGCAGAACAGGTTGAATTTTTATAAGATCCGATATTTATGGCATCCCTAATTCTGAATGACATATATAGGTAGAAGTACTGCATGGGACCATCAGCAGAAATCTTAGAAGGACATTCTGGACCAACTGGAGGGGCTGTAAATCACAATAGCCCCAAACACCTGCACCATACATGGGAATCGTAACACATTTTACCTGGTATATGTGTAGCAACTCTTCAGTGGGTCCTCTTTCCAATTTCCTTGCAAAGTTAGCTACCGTGGCAGTGGCTTTCAAAAATAATAATTCCTTATCTTTAACTGCCTGGGACCATGTCCCCTTCTTGTCAAAGAGAATACCATAATAAGGGTATGTCTTAGTAAAATCAACCTTTTTGTTGTCAATGTATATGTCTCTACATTTTGTACTACCTGTCCCACACTTCATACTTAATGTTTTTGAGGTGTTCACTCTAAGGTCTAGATTATGCATAAATATAGTAAAACTTGCTAGTACCTTTTGAATCCCCAGGCCCATTAGGGACATCAGTACAGCGTTGTCTACGTACAGAAGGGTGGGTATAGAGAGGCTAATGATTTGTGGCAGGTCCAAGCACTGATCCACCAAGGCTTGGCTCAGTCCATTAGTGTAAAGTGTAAAAAAAAAAGGGTGAAAATATGCAGCTCTTTCTTACCCCCCGCTGTATATTGAAAAATACTGTGCATTCACCCCTAGCACCATAGCGAACCCTTGCCTTCGTATTGCAATGGAGCTGCCTCAGGAAGTGTGCAAGTGAAGTTTCCACGCCCATATCGACTAGTATCTGCCATATTTGCTGTGCACTACGCAGTCAAAGGCTGCAGTTAAGTCTACCAATGCCAAGTATGGCTGCCCTGTTTGGCCAATGCATACTTCCCCAGTAAGATGCTTAAATTAGACCCTGCTCTACTGTACCTAGGCTCTGCAGAAAGCCAAATTGTAACTCAGATATAATAAATGTATTACTCAATAACTTTTAAAAAGAATTTGTACGTCCAGAGTATATAAATATTTTGTGTTTTTTTATTATTATAATGTGCAATCTTAACTCATACAAAATTTAGTAGAGTTTGCCATATGTTTTTAAAAACTAAAAATCCATTCACATTTCGTAGATGAAAATTAATATGATACAATTTTATATTTTAATAAGTATACATTTGCATTCTTTAGTAAGAAATAATTTTAAATAAAAGTATATGTCAGTGCATTTTTGACAAAATCAAACAGTGTTGCAAATTTACACTTGCATTCATAAATAATAATGGTTAACATTCTTAAATTATAACATTCCAAGCAAATTAATATTATTTTTGTAAACATTTTTATATGCCCCTAACTATTAAAAGACATTATCTACTTCATTTAACTTGTTTCTAAACATAAATATTTAACAAATAGAAAGAAATAATGTGAAGCCTCTCTTTCATTTTTATTAAAAAACATTTTATTTCACTATTATAAGTATGGGAACGTCTTTTTTGCATTTTCTTCATTTAGAGTGGTTGGATTGGTAAAGCTGAACAGGATGATTCCCATTTATTGGATAAAAAGTCTATGTATAACTTTATTCTAAAGAAAACTAAAGGTTTGGAAGGAGAGTTAGTCCTTGGTAGGTGTGTGTAGTGTATGGCATGTAACTCTAATGTTTTACTGCATTTTGCGTTGTTGGTGTTTCAGGATTTTCTGCATGTTTTATTGTTTACATAAGTAATGTTTTTTGGTCATTTGTTGGCCATTTGTAGCATTTACACCCATTTGTTTTACTCAATATATTTTTGTTAACAGTTTTTCATCATAAAAGAACAGAAAGGGAACAGCTTGCCAAAGCTTAGTAGAGCATCCAGAATTCCTGCACTTAAGAAGGACATGATCTGCCAACAAAGTTTAAAATATTAGCACGTAATGCACATATCTTCGTGAGCAATGAAGTCTGTAAAGGCGTCCAAGAGATTCTAATACAGCAAGTTATAAAAAACGGAGTTTAACAGTACTTAAGAAAGTAAGTTCAAACAATGGTACTGAAACAACCAAGGTTGAAGGGAAGCAGAAGGGTCTTACTATCATTCCGGGGGAAGGGGGGAGGAACGGCATTGGAGCCAATGTTGAGAGGGATGGGACAGTGTGATCATTATGTGTCCTCACTTGTAGAAGCAATCTGTACAATGCCAGAATGCTTTATTCAAACAATTGGAAGGCTTTTAGTCTGGGAGGTGTGAAACATATGTGTTCCAGTATTGTAATGAAATGTATCAATGTTTGCCACGTATGGGCGAATTTACCTTCTGTGTACACTGTATTATGTGAGAGGAGTTCCATGACCAAGACGTGCCAGAGGCATGTAAACCATTGTGCAATTGGTGGGGCAGTGGTTATTTTTCCAATGCAAAGCAATTCATTGTTTAGCGGCTCCAAGCACGTGGTTGGCCAGATGTACGTTCATTTTTTTAATGGGGTTGTGTCATGACTGGAGCTGAGAGCTGTTATATTTGTTTCTTCATAGGATTGCAGATGCCTTCAACCAAGGTTGTTTTACACTTATGAGCCACCATTTTTTTAGGGGGGCTTTAAAGGAATTTTGTTTGATGAGTTTACATACCTAACATTTTCAAGCAATCCCTTTTATTTTCAGTCACTCCTACTAAGGGGTGGGCGACAACACTACGAAGGTCGACATTTCGAATGTTCATCAGTCCTGCGCAGTTCCTGGGGTGAGAAGCTCACCTTTTCTTTTCAAGAACTCTATTGGCCCCCACACAGTTACCTTCATCAACGCTTGGGGATGGCAACTTGGCATTTATGTGTACACAGGTACCCTCATGAATAATAAATATGGCCCCAATACAAGATAGTTCCACACAGTTTACAACTTGGTCTCGTTCCATCTGTAGTGAGTTAGTAGTGCAGCTCACACCCGGCCTGTGCCGGATTTGCCGCATACACTTGCTCAGGCCAGGCATGGCCTGAGGCAAGTCAATAAAAGGGGGAGTGGCCACAAGAGGCGCTCCAGTGCCCATACTAGTAATGACACTGTCTGTGTCCATTATTCTTTGTGCACCATGTACTAGGCCCCTGAGTGCACCCATTGCCACCATCACATTAACCGCTGAGCGCGGAGCCAAGCCTATGCTCCCGCGGAACTTGTCGACACCAGCTACGTGTCCCAAGCAACACGTCCCCTCCGGAGCGCTAAGGAGGAGCAGACCGCCAACTGTGAGCCGTTCTCCAATGTGCGCACTACTGAGGAAGCCACCATGAGGGAGGTACCCTTGCTGCTGATCGCAGTACGCCGGGCCAGCTGATAAGCTGGTAAGAGCGTGGCATGTCACCCGCTGCCATGCAGCTGTCTTCCGCGGCACACTGCCTTCCACCTTGCCCTCACCCCAAGCACCAGAGCCACAGCACAAGAACACCCCCCACACACACTTAAGGGGATCCTGCCACAGCCAGCAGATCCCAGCTGGTATATAGCCCAGAAGCCAAGAAGTCAGGCACCCCCCCGGCAGCCAAGGATTGGGGCTGTGTCTCCCCCAGAGGACTTACCTGTTCTGAAGTCAGGGTGGGTCTCCACCCTCCCGACAGCCAAGGAGTGGGACTGTGTATCCACCACAGGACTTACCTTCTTTGGGTCCCAACAAAGAGCATCTTCTCTTCACACCCCAACCCCACGCTGAAGCTGGATACCACTAAAAGGGAAAAAGAAAGAGGACACAGTGAGACCAGGCCAAGCCACAGCAGATCCCACAGCCCTGCGAGTAACCATTGCAAGGTGGAAGACACCAAAATAAGAGAGAGCCTGCAGAGTAACACAAGGGAAATGCCCAGGGTGACAAGATGGGTGATAACCCTGACACAGACCAGTCACCCACCCGCAAAGTCACACATCATGCCCCCGCAGGGGTGCTTCCCCCATTCAGTGTGGGGGCTGACCCCACCACCACGTCCCCACGCTGGAAGACATGGCTGGGGAGACCGGAAAACTACGTGGGAGACAGATGGAGCAGTGAAACACTCATTGTAGCTCCGTTGAAGAAGTATATCTTCTTTTCAACCCCCGGACTTCAAAAGTTCAAACTGCGCCAGGCCTGACAAAGAGAGGGAGAGTCGATCAATGCGTTTTACGCCAGACTCAGAGAGCTAGCCAGCACCTATACAACAGAAGATCGAGCCACCAGAGAGATTTGTGCTCAAATCATCCAAGGTGTCTGCAGCAAAGTACTACGAGGGCTGATCCTAAGACAGCCAAACATACCCCTCAACGACATACTAGTCCTTGCCAGGACTCATGACCTCTCAGCAGCCAGAGCCGACGAGATGGACTTAGCCCTGACTCGGGCCTCAGACAAGAATGTGACGGTCAAAACCAAGCGAGCCTATGCAGTGAAACCACAAGACAGAGGGAGAGGGCAAAGAGGACAACTCCCGCAAACCCCAAAAGGCCAATGTGGCTACTGTGGGCACAAAGAACACCCCATCAAGGCGTTCCTGGCCCATGGATGGATGTGCTCCCACTGCTGGATCCCTAATCACTTTGTTTCAGTGTTCCAGAAAAAGAACCAACGCAAAGACAATAGAGGAGGGGGGAAAACCAATGCAGATAATGGTGTGCTACCTGTTGAGCGCCTCCTTGGCTCATACAGCAGTGCCAGAAGGAATGAGCAGGCCACCTTCCGAGTGGACGACTCCTCCACAGAAGAAGATGAAGTCAAAACATATCTAGTCTTTTTTACACAAGAGATTAAAAACGAAGGACACCACAGCCAGCCAGCAGCCTGAGAATAGCTGGGTCAGAGGTGAAGGCAGTCATCAACACCGGAGCATCCGTGAACGTCATGGGTATCCAGCAGTATAACCAGCTAAGACCCAGACCCAACTCACAACATTGAAGATGAAAATCTTTGCATCCGGAAGCAACTCACCCCTGCCTCTATGAGGGAAGATGACAGTGCTGATCCGGTCAGAAGAATCCGAAATTGTGAAAACGGTACACATCCTGTATCAAGAGGCCAACACCCTACTAAGCAATCATGCCACCGAAGACCTAGGCCTAGTGACGTGTGCGAGAAGCTTGCGGGTTAACCAGACTGAAGAGTTGCTGAGTCAATTTGCAGACCTCTTTAAAGGGCTAGGATGCATCAAGAAGGCCCCAGTAAAACTTCACATTGACCCGACAATGGCCCAACAGCTTTACGACACAGGCTAATCCCTTTCCACCTCCGTCCGCTAGTGGAGCAAAAACTGCAAAAGCTGAGGACCAGAGGGTCATCGAGAAAGTATCTGGCCCAACTCCATTGGTGTCCCCCATGGTCATAGCAGAGAAGCCACGACAATGCGGGAAGATCAGATTATATATCGACATGTGCCTCCCTAACAAGGCCACTCAGCAGGAACGCCTTATCATGCCAACAATGCAGGATATACATTAGCGTATGTCAACGGGTCCCAGTGGTTCTCAAAACGTTCAGTACCCATGTGGGTTTGCGTCGTTACAAGCGCCTTGACTTCGGGATATCCTCTGCAGCAGAGGTATTCCAGGACATAGTACAGGAGATCCTAACAGGCTTGCCAGGCATGCTGAACATAAGTGATAACATTCTCATCCATTCCACCACCGTGGATCAGCACTGCCAACAACTAAGGGCGACGTCACAATGCCTTCAGGAATATGGCAATCAAAAGATGGGGGAGATAGAGGTTGAGGTTAGGTTCACCCTCCTAACTGAATGAAGTTTCCCAAAATCTGGAATACCAGAATAAAAACCTAACCGTGGGGAAGAACAGGGTTTTCACTGAACATGTATGAAAATCCTCTTTCCAGGAAAAACAATATCTTTTCTAGAGTCCCCTCACCCACCAGGGTTTCCCCTAGGTGGCATGCTTCATCATTGGGGTTCTCTCAAGCCGCTGCGGATTGAGGCGTGCTGCGACTTGCGGAACTACGTAGGAGCACTAAGTTGTATAAAATGTGTAGTGCAGTGAAAGTGGAGTGGAAAAACAAAAGTTAAAAATACCTAATTAGTGGGCTAATATTGTATTCCTGCCCCTTGTTGGTATGACTAAAATCATGGGTTATTCCAGATTTTGTAAAACTTCAGGAATGTGGCATGACCCTACACAGGGAGAAGTGCCTCTTCTTTCAGAAGGAGATAAGGTTTTTCTGCTACCTCTTCAACCAGGAAGGAATCCAGGTAGACTCACAGAAGTCACAGGCCATCAAGGACGCCCCACCACCCTCAACGGTTACAGAGGTATGAAGCTTCCTTGGGATGGCCACATACTGTGGCTGATTCATCCCGGACCTGGCTACCATTGCGGAGCCCTTCTGAAACCTCACTTGGCAGACGCTGCGTGGAAGTGGGGAGAGCAAGAGGAGGCAGCATTCTAGAAAGTCAAGAATGCCCTCCTCGACCACACCACCTTCGTATACTTTGATCCTGCCAAGTGTAAAGAAATCCTTGTTGATGCCAGCCCCATAGGCCTAGGGGCGGTGCTCACCCAGTACCAAGAACCCGGAAGATGGACCGAATTGGCCTACTCCAGCAAATCACTCTTCCCTACCGAAACGCACTATGTGCAGATTGAGCGAGAGACCCTTGGCATCTGATGGGTGTGCCAGCACTTTGACCTATACATCTGCGGCCAGCCGTTCAAGGTAGTCAGGGATCACCAGCGATTAGTGCCTCTGTCCAAGGGATCGGCACCTCACCCCCACCAAGGATTGAACTGTGGGCCATTGGACTGCAGCAGTATGAGATGGAGATCATATACAGGCCAGGCGTAAAAAACCCTGCCGATTTTCTCTCCCGACACCCAGCCGCGCAAGAACACCCAGAGGAGGCACAGGAACTTGAGGCGCTTCAAGCCCACATAAACATGATCTCATTGATCACGTGCCCTAAAGCACTGACCCTGTCAGACTTTGCAGCAGCAGTGGATGACGACCCAGTCATGACCAAGGTGTGCAATCCATACAAGGAGGCAACTGGCATAGATTTTTGCAAATGGCCAACAATTGGTCAGGACCAGAGAGGGAGTACCTTACGAAAGAATGGAAAATCCAAAATGAACTGAACATGATCCAAGATGGGATTCTACTACGAGGGTCCCGCATTGTCATCCCGTTGACACTCCACAACCAAGTAACCCAACTGGCTCACGGAGGTCACCAAGGCATCAAAATGATGAAGCCCAGGATCTGAGAAAAAAATCTGGTTTCCAGGGCTAGAGAGCAGAGTGGAGGAGGCTGTGAGGAAATGCCTGGTGTGTCAGCTCATGAGTGCACCAGAACGATCAACAACGATCCAAACGGAGGAGCATGGGAAAGCCCCGTGGGAAAAAGTGAGCGTCGACTTTGGGAGTTTTCCTTATGGCCGGGTGCTCGAGAAGACGTGTGCGATGTTCGGATGCTTTGGAGTGCTCAAGAGCAACAACAGGCCCCTGTTCCAGGGAGGAGGATTCTGTGACTTCAAGCAACTACATGGCGTACAGCATCGCCGAATCACCCCTCAGTGGCCGCAGGAGAAATTGAAAGGTTCATGAGGACCCTCAACAAAAATGCTGACCCTGAAGCCACCTACAGATGTTCCTCCGAGAATACAGAAACACCCTGCACAGTACCATGCACAAAACCCCGTGGGCATTGATGTTTAACGGCCTACGCCGAGACACCATTCCCATCTACCCCAGGTGGACCCCGCCACCATATGATGAAAATGAAGCGCGGGAGCAGAGGGAAAAATGAAGCAAAGATGCTAGTCACAAGAGACAAGCCTGACTCCGTGACTTCAAGCAGGAGACCGAGTGCTAATGAAAGATCGGAGGCCAGGAGGAAAATTCTGGAATCCCTATGAGTAAGGCCACTGGACAGTAACCGATATCAAGGGGAAGATGGTCAACGCGGAAAAAGAAGGAGATAGGGTGACCAGGACACCTAATGGCTCAAGGCAGTGGACAGCACGCCCCGACTACCTGGGGAAAGATAGCTGGAGGCAGAAGGGGATGGAGAAGTGGGGGCTGAGGGAGAACACACTGGCGCCCCTCTGGACAACCACCCAGGAGTGCCAGATGAAGTCAAGCCAGAGGCTGGCACAATCCCTTCAAGCCCAGGAGGCCAACCCGAAGCACTCTCGTAATCCAAAGCCCCAAACCAACATCCAAGATATGGACTGAGATGGAACCCAGTTCAAGCTTCAGCTTATAATGCTTTGCATGCCGGCTGGCGGATCCAGGGCCAGTTTGTGAGGAAACTACACAGAACTGCTAAGAAGAAAGAAAAGAAAATTGTGCATATTATTTATGTCTGTACTAACTACATATATATTGTACTTGGGAAACTCAAATCATTGATATAAGTGTGCTAGGGAGTGATTTTTGTTCTTGTAGACGGAGGACTGTCCTGGGGAGTCTGGTGGTTCTCCTCACCTTTTAGCACCATTACACAATTTGCTCATTACTATATTGTGTGTGATTCTTCTATGTGGCGCCGTTATACCTAAACTGTCCAGGATTTATTAGATTAGTACGTTAAGGTGGCTGCCCAGAAGGCATAATGGCTACCTTTTCAAATGATAAAGTAAATAGAGAGAGAGAAGCAGAGGACCTCTTTAATAATATGGAAGGTCAGAAAACTACTACTTCACTTGCGCAGGGCAGTCAATCCTCTAGACAGGAGGGTCTGAGGGAAAGGTGTATCAGATTGGAGAGACTTATAAAGAGCGAAATGTCAAGATGGTAGGACGCAGCAACCCTAAAATAATACATAAGAGTCAAACGAGTTCCCAGGGGCTTGAGATCCCAAATTATACCAACTTATGAGGATCTTGAAGCAGACCTACTGGCAGACTGGGAGAGGGAACTCATAAGTAATTCAAATAGGTTGATGGGGATAGACAATTGTGATAGGAAGGTTGCTCAACTTCAAAAAGATTACAATTGGGGGTGGCGTCGCACACTACTCACACACCAGCGGTATCGCCCCTAAGGACTATGGTAAATGTAGTTACGTGTTCCGCGATGCATCTTCTTTCGATTCTCTGCTATCTTCGCTGTCTTCGCCATCCCTGGACACGTGTTTCGGGGTATCACCCCTCGTCAGCAGGGATAGGCCGTGTTCTGGGGTTGCCGGTGGCTGCCAAATATCTGCCAGGTTTAGTACCATGAGGGAAGTTATCCCGAAACCCGAGCCATGTCTCGGGCGATATCCAAAAACCCGGGACATGTATCGGGTCTAGAGATCATCAGTCCAACAAGTACCTACTTGCACCCACTGGGGTGAACCACTCAAGAACTCCATGTACCAGATTCCCTAGGGGCGATCCGGAGGAGGGGCTAGCAGTGTGCAGTCCATTGCGATTGTTTCTACAAATTGGCTCCCCTGAGCTTTGAGCAGACGGGCTCCTGGACGACGCACCTGCGTGCCGGTTCGGGCATAGAGGCCATTGACGGTTGTTTGGCGGCCTTCTCTTCCACTCCTAACTATTTTCTCTACTGATGAGGGAAGTTATCCCGAAACCCGAGCCATGTCTCGGGCGATATCCAAAAACCCGGGACATGTATCCGGTCTAGAGATCATCAGTCCAACAAGTATCTACTTGCACCCACTGGGGTGAACCACTCAAGAACTCCATGTACCAGATTCCCTAGGGGCGATCCGGAGGAGGGGCTAGCGGTGTGCGGTCCATTGCGATTGTTTCTATAACTTCAAAAAGATATAGACAAGCTAGAATCAGAAATCAAGGACCTAAATCTACCAGAGGTCACAGAGAAGAATTACTTCATTTTGAATGACATCATACAACGTCATGTATCGGACATAAAGCAAAGCGAGACTATAAAATTAAAAAGGGACGAACGTGACTATTCCAGTGGCAGGATCTTCACGTTCACCAGGAAGTATGATCACTTAGTCCCCCAAAAAAACACAGAGCACCGGGGATGGAAAATCAGTCAGTTCAAGCTCCACATCATTAGACACGGTCCATACCAGCGAGAGTGAGTCTAATAGAGGTGAAGGAACCACCAACGCCCCTAACAAAAAGAGCAGTTTTTTTATTAGAAGACAGGAGAATGAAGAAAGGGAACAGGGAGTGCCGACGACTAGCATAGGTAGAAAAACAACTAGGGGAAAAAGAGGGGGCGCAGGAAGTGGAGCGTCCAGGAGTAAGGACCAGATCTTGGAACATGAAGAAATAAACAATGTAACTGTCATGAATATAACTAATGATTGCCTTTCTAAATATGTTTTGTCTGTGCTTTCTAAGGGTATGAGCTTTTGCCCAAACAGCATTGGAGATATTTGTGAAGTTAAAATCGATCTTTTCAAATTTATAAGACGCATCAAATTGAAAAAACATTTTGAATCGACAAATCCTGTGAATAAAAATATGCAACAAAATCTCGGGTTGTTGATATCCAATGAACAGTCCATACAGGAAGTATTAAATACAAGACTACTCATTTCTTTAACAGATTGTGAGGACAAGGTTATCATGTCCGATATGATTATGAGAGATTTGAATATCAATACAGACGACAGTATAACCAGCAATCTTAGGGAAAAATCGAAATGGACCCCAACATTAATCGCAGGTAACAATATAGATTTATTCCATAAACTTGTGAATGCGGATTTAGACAAACACGAAGACAGGAACACAGTATCTAGACTAAAAAGGGATAACCTAACACACAACAAACGCACTGCACTTAAAGAATTAAGCAACAACAGAGACATTACGATTTGAGAGGCAGACAATGGGGGCAACATGGCTATCATGCACAGTTCTGATTATGATCAGGAGATTATCACACAATGGAATGAGGTGGAATGCTATGAACTACTTCAAGGCAATCCCATGTGGTCACTTACAGACTACATTAACAATCAACTAAGACGATGGCCTGGGCTTGGGTTACTGGATGATAACGAATTGATGTATTTAAAGGTTGACCGACCAAGATACCCATGCATCTATACGGTACCCAAGGTACACAAGGCTGTTCCTTTCCCTCCTGGTAGGCCCATCAGTTCTGGTATTGGTGGGCCTACTGAAAGGATATCTGAATATGTAGACATCTTTCTAAAACCAATGGTGACCAATCTACCATCGTACATTCGAGACACCAAACATGTCTTGGGTAAATTGGCTGATTTAAGTTGGGAAGATAATATGACCATGGTTACTCTAGAGGTGACAGCACTGTACACCAGTATCAGAAGGGACATTGGTTTGGTAGCGGTTAAGAAGATACTTAACAGGAGGTCAGCAAGCGCCTGGAATCACACATAGATGTGGATAGAGATGGTGGAATTAATCTTGGACAATAATGTGTTCCTTTTCAAGGAGCAATGGTCAGTGGCGGCTGGTGACATTTGAAAGTGGTAAGGCATAAAATGAGTGGTGGCACAGACCGCGCAAGCAAGCGTTGCGAGCGAGCCAAACCATCCAAGTGGGGTTCGGGTGAGAAAAATTTGAAAAATGAGTAGGCAAACGGTGCATTTTTAAGACTTTCGGAAGGCACTGTGCTAAACAGAAACGCCCACTGCCTCCCCTTTGTGCTCTATAAATACTTCATTCATTCATGTGGAACTCTGTACAACGAGAACAGAAGCCCACATTGAAAGAGAGAGACGTGGCCTTCACATTTGAGAAATGTTGGAAATGTTTTGCGAGCAGAAAAAAGTAAGAAAAATATGATCAGCCAGGAAAGGAGACCTCCATCGGTCCTTATCCGATTGTGTTCTGTTTTTGATACATGCTGGGTTAAATTTAAGTTAGTATGTGAGAGATATAGGATTATGATAGTATCTTACTCGTGGTCTTTTGAAGTTTTCGTTTGTGGCCTCTTTACACCTGTCAACCTCAACTAACTATTTCCAGGGAACTATGTTATTGATATGTATCTTTTGTGTAGTTTGGGTTTGATAATTACTCTTGGAAAATCGAGTTTGCCTTACCCGGAATGCAGTACACATGTAATGTAAAACGGGAAAGGAATACTTAAATACATTCTTGAATGTACAACTCTATAGGAAACAGAAAGGAAAGCTAATTTAAAACAAGAACGAACACAGGCAACAAAAGAAATTGAACAAAATGTAATAGATGTACGTGTTCCAATCTGCCCTGAGGTGAAACTGTTTTTTAGACGTACCTATTTATTCTCAACGCCGTTCTGACTGAGATTCTGAAAGTAGAGTTGTAAGCAAATATTGCTGAATTTACATGCCTCCACAATTACAGTGTCAAAACATTACCGGATATCACTGAGGACGGATTTACACATGGGAATGCCAGCAGTACTTTGATATATCACTATTTCATTCATGCCGCCCTGTTTGCACGCCTCAAATAGCCTTCACAAATGGACCAGTGTCGGTGAAGGCTCATGTGACACGTGTGCCACAAAGAACTATTTAATAGCCAGGAGCCTTGTGCGTTATGGAAGGCATTCACGCGGCATTACCAATAGGTAGTGTTTAAAATAAGCGCTTCATATATCATAACTGCAGTTACTGTGTTTATGCGGATGCTGACTCTCACTTTGACAAAGAAGCCGCCTAGCACAGTAAAGCTGCAGATACCTTCTTCCCCACCACTTTGTCCACAGCCCCTCGTTGCCATTCTGCCCCGGTGTTCCCCTCTCTCTCTGGGGACTTCCCCTGCTTGTGTTCTGCATCCATTGCAAAGCCATTGTCTCCACGTTCCTTATTCAAAACATTTTGGCGGGCTGTCACGCAATGGAGGCTTAATTGATGTGGAAGGGGGGTGTCTTCTGGAGACAATCATGTCTGCAGAATAATAAAATTAGCTGCTGGGAGCTGGAATAAACTCTGTATCATGTTCTGATTAAGGCCAGGATGGGGTGGCATTGTGTAGGTCAGAAGCAGGCAGGCGCCTTCGCTGGGCAGTGTCATGTCTTGCTTGCAATAAAGACAGACAAATATCTCAATCAACACGGAGCTTTATTTTACATGTGCTCTCTGATCCCTGTCCTTACTCTCACTGCCCCAGTTCCTGTCCCTTGACTCCTCCCGTTCCTGTTCCTCCCTTTCACTCCACCCCCAACCACTAGACTGCATCACACAATCTGACATCTCCCCTTTTCTTAACAAAATGAACTTAATTTCCACAGTGTTCGTAATTCTTCAATCAGCCACACATGTCGGTGGACAGCCTGTTCTTCAAACATCAGTAGCGTCGGATCCGTAGTGGGCCTGGCTTTGATCGATCTTTCCGTTGTGTTAACAAAGGCATCCTTGACTGCGGGAGTGCGCCTTTGCGAACGCAAGCCATTGCGTGTGAACTGTTTATTCTCACGTTCCGCAGTCATCATGTTTCCTTCTTGCAGTGTAACTGCTGTTGGCTCAGCTCGGCAGTGGCAGTCTGTTTCCTTGGTGGCTCTTGTTCTATTGATGCTCGATCTCTTTCATGAGTGGATAATGTTCTGGTTCTCTTCCGAGCACCCGCATCTACTTTTACTTCCTTTTGTCTTGTCCGGTCGAGGGCAACACTGCCCTCCAGTTCAGGGTCATGTATACCAGACAGTAAGGTACTATCTGAAGAGATTGTCTTGGTTTGGTTCGGGAACTCATTCGCGGCCTCGGGTTGTCTGGTGAACTCTTGGGCTATCTGTGCATAGGCATGTTTCTCTCTCATCCGATGATGATCTCTCTCTATTGACACGTCCGGCTTTCCTTGCGGAGTGACTGGCTGGCCCCTTCCCATCCGGTGACTAAGGCCCACTATCTCTGTTTTCCTTTTGTAGGCCCTTTGAGTCAGCCTCGCGGACCCCTTCAGGGGTGACGATGTATGATCTATGTCTGGATATACCTGCGACTGACATGACAGGTTGTCTTGTGGAGTGACTGAGTATTCAGAGACCTTGGTGTGGGACATGTTGCTCTTGACGGGAAGGATGTCCTTTGGTTCCATGGTGCGTTCGGGTGGTTGACGCCATGGCTGTTGTCGGGACCATGACTCGGTCGACTCAAGGGATTGGACAGACATGCTTTCTGAGTCAGAGAAGTCTTTTGTCGACTTCCAGGATCAGACAGACTCGCTCTCTGAATCAGAGAAGTTCCTAGCCATATTCTTTTTAAAACGTTCCTTTGAGAGTGTATCGAGTAATGGATTTCTGAAATGAGTAGGCCGTGACAAGTTGTTCTTTAACTCAGGGTTGTCTTTAATACGCTTCTCCGGGCGCCTTTGTCGACTTATCTTTGGTGTTGTTTCATTTGAAAAGTTGTTCAATAACCACGTGCTTGTTCTTTGTGTTTGATCTCGAGGTTTTTCATCTTTGCCCTTCTCGCATGATGTCAATGACTTCTTCTCAGTTTCTTCGTTGTCGCGGGTGCCATTGATGCGTTGACCTTTTCCTGTTCGTTGTTGGGGAGGATCAGTCCGTCTTATGCGATCTGTTTCTTCTTCCCACTTGTTTGGTGCTCGGACACCTATGATACGGGTGTGATGTGTTCTCCTGCTGGATGTTCCCTCGGACTCATCTTCACAACTTGGTGAATCGTGTTCCTGCGCCGATTTCCAGTGTTGACCATTTTGATCTCTTCTTCTATAGTTTGTCTTCCTTACTCTCTTGTTGTGCAGGTTGCCATCTTGTCCAGGGGTGCGATCTGTCCCACTTGACGCTCCCTCCTCGTCAGAGTAGTGTGCGTCAGACTTTGAATGACACCTTGAGGGTGAATAACTCCTTGGGGTTGTCCTTTGAATGGTTGACTCGGAGTACTCCTTGTCACTTCCCTTGTCACTTTGTCTCTCCCGTTGTCTTTTCACTGGTCTGCCTTCCCTCTCTCTCCTTTTCGATTTGTTTGTTTTCCGAGTTTTATCTGTCCAGACATCTTGACATTTTGCATTCAGATCCAGGTCCTTTGATCTGTCTCTTGCCTTGACGTGCATTCCAATTTCAGCCTTCCTAATGATTTCTTCTAGCGACCAATGCCCTCGCAGGATCTTGTGCTTTGTGTCGGGGTTTGCGCAGCCTTCAATTATCCGGAGTCGAACTGCGTCCTCATTCGTAAAGGTGTTGAAATGGCAGCCTTGTACCAGATTTTGCAACCGAATGATGAAAGTTGGCAATGGTTCGCCTGGTTCCTGCCGAGCTGTGTTGAAAACGATGCGATCATGATCCACATCTGCCTGTGCGGAGAGATGGGCACATAGCTTCTCTTGGAGTCTTTCATAGATTTCTGTGTCTTCTTTGGAAAATGTTCTGATTGGGCATCGGCCCTCAGGACCCACCAGATGGAGGAGTAGTATCAGACATTTTCTCTCTCTTTGCTCACCATTGGCGTCCAGGAAGTCACCCAATGCTGCCAGCCATCGGTTCCGTTTGAGACTCAGACTCCAAGCATCAGTCTGCACCCCTGGGGGTGGTACTTCAATGCAGGGGTTGAACCGTTGTGCTACTTCTCCCCCCGCCATGAGAGGAAGATTCTGATCGATTATATTCGCGGGGCACGGGGCTGTTCACTTTGCTTCTCGTCTTCTTAGCTGATCCTCTTTAGTCAAGGTCTTCGGTCTGGTCATTTGCTGGGACGTTGATAATCTTTGCAACCATCACAGTATGCGCCAGTGAATAAAACTTAGATTTCTTGAGTTCCGAAATGTCCACCACTCAGCTGCACTGTACTAGACACAGGGCTCCCTCTCTTTAGAGTCGCATGCTAGTTGCAGGTGGTTAACGACTCTTCTGCGGTGATGCTGGGCACGTTTGACATCTTTGTTTGTTCGGGCGTTCCCTTTACACTAGTGCAAGTCCTCCAGTCACTTCAGTGTATGTTGTGCTTGTTTCTGGGACTGTCTTTCGCAGTCTTGCCCTCTTTTGAATCTCATGCGATTCTGCCCAGCAGCTCTTCTCCCTTTTACGCTCTTCTGTATGTGTTCACTATCACCTTTACCTGTTGCTTGCATTTGCTTATGCTTGTTTGCTTCTTCTCTCCAGTGCTTGTTTATTTGGTCTTGTCAATGCTTATTCGTTTACTCTTGTCAGTGCTTGTTTGCTTGTTTTCACCACTGCTTGTTGATTTAAACTTGTCAATGCGTGTTTACCTGTTGTTTGCATTTGCCTATGCTTGTTTGCTTCTTCTCTCCAGTGCTTGTTTATTTGGTCTTGTCAATGCTTATTTGTTTACTCTTGTCAATGCTTGTTTGCTTATTTTCACCATTGCTTGTTGATTTGATCTTGCCAGTGCTTGTCTACTTATTCTCGACAATGCTTGTTTATTTGTTATTACTGATGCTTGTTTGCTGGCTACCGCCAATGCTTGTCGATTTGTTCTTGTCAACGCTTGTTTATTCTTCCTCGCCAATGCTTGTTTATTTGTCTTTGTCAATGCTTCTTGATATTGCTGTACGCCTGACTTCAAAATGGCCTCTTCAAAGTTGTACAGGGATGTCCTTCCCAGTTGCCTGACTTAAAGATGGCCGCCCCACTGGAACTCTCATTCACCAGGAGGTTTGGGTTCCAGGCATTCTTCAGCTCACTCGGTCTCACAGGGCACTCACCGAGGATGTCTTCTTCAACACCAGGACTTTTGCAGCACCGCCAACACTTCTAGGCCACCTTCCACCCTCAAGGTAGGCCACACGACAAGTTTTGATTTCTTCGTCCGCCACGTGCCATTCCTCACGCATCAGGAGTGAGACCCGATGCCGGCAGAGTCGGCGCTTTTCTTCTCGCGCTCCCGCAGGAGTCACAGGCTTCTCTAGACGTTCCCCAGCTTTCAGGGCACTTCTGAAGGACTGGGGTGGGCTCCCAGTTCCTTCTTTATTGGCACATCACCCTCGGGGCGCACTCACAATTTTCGGCGCGAAGGAGCGCTTCAGGAGCCGGAGACACAGCGCTTCACACACGCTGTCCTAAAAGGCTTCACACGATCGCCCGATCGTGAAAACAGCTCAGCTACCACGGGCTCAAGGCTGAAGGCGGCGGTATCTCGAGGCACAGACGGTGTGGCAGCAACCACGTCTTATCCGGTGCCCAGGACAGGATGCTCCTCTATGCAGCAGGGATGACAGGTCACTTCATCCCATCCTCGTCGCCAGTTGTCATGTCTTGCTTGCAATAAAGACAGACAAATATCTCAATCAACACGGAGCTTTATTTTACATGTGCTCTCTGATCCCTGTCCTTACTCTCACTGCCCCAGTTCCTGTCCCTTGACTCCTCCCGTTCCTGTTCCTCCCTTTCACTCCACCCCCCAACCACTAGACTGCATCACACAATCTGACAGGCAGCATCGTGATGCATGTCTGATTACTCAGCATTTACCAGCCATATAAAGAGGTGCCACATCCCTGCCGAGGCCCCTAGCCCCAGGCAGACTTTTTCTTCTGAGTGCACGACACCAACCCTGGCATGTGGCACCTCCTGCCGAGGCCAGGCAATAGTAATAGTTTCCCGAGTGCCTGAATGCCTCCTCGGTATTGAAGCGCTACAATAACCGAGTTAATTTATCCGGATGTCACGTAACTGCAAAATCGAGCCATATTTCAGTGTCATACACAGATCTGCCCATGAAGCACATTGAGCTATGTGATGCATAAGAGCGGCTAAAGTATACTGTATGAAGCAAAAACATAGCCTCTGTATGCCAGAACATGTCAGAGACGCTAATGACTTTCTCGAGAATGGCTTTATAGACGTGCCTGGAATGCTGCTCGCCCCCATGAAGTTCTCGAGCACCAACCCATCGCCCCATGCCCGCCTTCCCAATCCGACCCTGTCAGAGAATATTCAATAACAGATGTACAGTTACAGCTGAACGGGCCTATAAGTTAATAATTAAACACTTAAACTGCCCACCTGGTGAACTGCCCGAGTTCACAACTGGTCCAGTCATTCCTACTGCCCTACTCTGGACAGCAACCTGGCAGCCTGCAATGTGGCAGCGGCAAGCACCACATGGACTAGCTGCTGCTGGCAATGCTTCAAGATAGACTGCCTCCCCACTGCTCTCCACTCTAACGCAGTCTGTCCGTCTCAAGGAGTGACACAGTAAAATGTATGACTTCGCCAATTATGCTAATATGACTCTCTTTTATGTACATGTTGGGGCTGATTCACAGAACTAACTTAAGACAAAATCCTAAACGTACTACTTTTGGTATTCACAGAAGTTAGGATTTTGTCTTAAGTTTGTCTTAAGACAGACTTAAGACAGACTTAAGACAGACTTAAGACAGACTTAGGTTAGGATTTTGCCTTAAGTCTGTCTTAAGTTTGTCTTAAGACAAACTTAAGACAAAATCCTAACTTCTGTGAATACCAAAAGTAGTAAGTTCAGGATTTTGTCTTAAATTAGTTCTGTGAATCGGGCCCGTTGTGTCTATGTCCTTTACGTTGTATGTCCAGGTATGCTTGAGAAGGGAATCCCCCTCTCACACATAGACAAACACCTTAGCGAGTGTAACACATAGTCTGTATTACACAAACCCACTTTTAGTCTGCACCATCACTATTTTATGAGGTCCTGAGGAAAGCCAGATACTTAAGGCACTGGCTGAAACATGTCGACCCATCTATAGATGTAGGAGGTCGTAACTCACCACCTTAACATCCTCCAGCCTTATTTTAACCGCTGGCGGTGGCCCAATTATTAAAGTGTAATTTACCCTCGGGTATTGGGACCCCCGCTAAGCCGTTTTAACTCTCACTTCACAACGCACCCTACACTGCACACTCAGTAATATACCGGCTCCGCTGTAATCAGGCGTCGTAGCACACCCGGGACACATTAGGTGTCACTGGGTGGGCCCGATGATGAATCATGCCACCAACTAGGTTGGTGGGTGAGGGCATCATGAGCGCACCTACAAGGTACCCACTGACAAAACCAGTCAGAGTCCTAACATAAAAGTCATACCGAGCTAGTCTCTTCTGATAACTTTTATAAACCAACGGGGACACAGACCAGCTTTCTAGTCCTCCCTCTCTCTTTTGATACGTCTACAGTAAAATGGCTGCCACCGCACACTCACGCGGGAAGCAGTCTGAGATCGAGTCTGCGCAGATTCGACTCCTCAGCTTCCCGCCTGTCACACCCTTTCCCAACTCGTCACAGGGTGGGTCCCACCAGGCTCTGTAACGAGTTGAGACGGGGTGGGGTGACACCGTGACAAGCTATCCTCCACTCTCTGATGGACGTGGAGAGTTAGCGATCCTGGACTTGTATATAAAACGCCCGGGGCTAACTTAATCTCTGCGCCATCAGGGGGTGGAGGCTGGGCCTTGCAGCTCGGTCTTTGCCTAGCTAATGTCATCACGGCCTTCAGGGCTGTGAGGTTCTCAGCCAGCAAACACCACGTTGCAGACTTCTTTGGGCCCGGACGACCAGGAGCACAGCGTCAAGTGACAACAGCCGGGAGCTGCGGCGGTATTGTTGCCGGAAATGGTGAGTAGGGCAGACTCGCAGAGAGAGTGAGTGGAGATTTAATTTTGAAATTTCCAAAGAATAACACGTGTTATTCTTTGGGAATTTCAAAATTAATTCTCTTGTTAAATGTAATTGGGGCGGAGCCCCGACGCCCTCAAAGAGAAACCACCACTGGCAATGGTACAGACAAAGACAGGGAGTAGCAATAAGCTCCAGGTTCTCGCCCTCGTACGCCAACCTGTTCATGGGTTGGTTCGAGGAGACGAGAATCTGGAGCGCATTGGGCTCCAAATGGAATGACTCCATACACTTCTGGGGCAGGTATAGAGCCGACTGCATCATGATCTGGACTGGCACACAGACGAAACTGATGGGGTTCTTTGAATATCTTAATGATAATGAGCACAACATACGGTTCACTTTTGAACAAAGCAAGACCAAGATCTCTTTCTTGGCTGTTGAATTTTATGTGCATGAAAAACACATACACAGTAGACTGTTTCGAAAATCAACAGCATGCAACTCCTTACTGCACGCTTCAAGTGCACATCCCTCTCACCAGATTCGTTTAATCCCTTTTGGGGAACTTATCAGAGTGAGACAAACTGTAGCAGGGCTCCTGAATTTGAAGAAAGTAAAAAAGGAGTTCTAACCAGATTTAAGAATAGGGGGTACAACAAAAAACTACTAACAAGAGCAGAACAAAGAATAGACAAAATCAAATGGGTTGATACACTGAGGGAAAGAACAAAACCTATTAGAACTGATGAAAAGATAAGAATGATCACAGGGTACAACAACTGGTCAGGAGTGTTGAGACGAAGTCTAAACAAACACTGGCACCTTGTGGTATATAAATAAATAATACCGGATCTATTTTTGAATGAATGAATGAATAACAGATAGCTCAATAAATAAGAGTCAAAATTCGAGGTAGTAGGAGTTTTGCAGGTTTATTACAGCATAAGGACAGGAACAGGACAACCTGCACGGAATAGGATGGCAAGCCTGGCAGCGCTGCCGCGGTCAGGGTCTAGAATGGCTCACCAACAGGATCGGAACTGGGAACACTTTTTAATAACAATACATGAGCATATATACATAACGCCAACACATAGCATTACATTGCAATGGGCGTAGCAGTGGGTGGAGCAAGAGGCATGACGCGAAACAGTCGCGAAAGATAAGGGCTAAAGAGGGTGTAACTGGGTGTGCACATAGACATGTGATGCAAATGTAACAGAATATGTCATGAATGGGCGGAAACATTGGAGGGGGCTACCTAAGGAGCCGGGACCTCTAACCTGATGGTGCGCGCAAACTGGCAATGACGTGTTACTAGGAGAAGCTGGGGGCTATGAACTCTGTGCTAGGAGCAGAGACTAAAGTCTGGAGGGTCGGAGCGACATGTACCTAAACCCTATCTGGTATCTAATGTTTAGGGAACATGTTGATATAAACTAGAAGTCATGAGGGGAAAAGCTAACAGACTCTAAGGCTAGAGCATGCATTTATTCTACATGTAGTGCGTGATGAAGAATATTAAATGACCATTAAATACAGTATTTCTCTTAACATGGGGCCGAATAGGCTAGACAATGACGGGAACTATTGATGCAGTTCAGTAGCTTGGGAATGCAGAGAAGGAGGACTAAACTGATAGCTGGAATCATAACATAGTCTTGGCAGACTCAGAGGCAGAGCCAAGCTGCACCGGGCACTGCGAGGCAGGAAGTAAGTGAAAGGTCGAGGATACAGGTGGGGGCTGTATCGCTCCTCAGCGAGGCTTCAGGAGACAGGAGCTGAATCTGGTGTCCGGGCCCTGTTGAGGCCTAGAAACGGGGACTTTCAATGAATTAACGTGCACACTGAGAAACGTGGCAACATAACTTTACATAGGCCTGACACTCATATTACTCACGAGAACTGGGAAATGACATACCAGAGGTGGACACAACTATAATTGCGTCTTGAATCGGACATGGGGAATACATATGCATATTTAATCATGCACACATAACATATGATGGATGACACGTAGGGACATAGAACATGACAAAATTTACTTTTCCACATTCCCTCCTTGTCACTACGTTTCCATCAGGAAACATCAATATTCATGATGCCATCTATCATTTCATACAGTACCATTTGTTCATCTCGAATTGTCTTGGAACGAGATTTAGAACGGGGCTTGGGACTAGGAATACAAGAGGTAGCACACATGCCGCAAATCGCAGGGCCACATTGTATACAGAGGCAGCAGCTGAATATGATCGCTACTGCGATACCTAGAAAGGACAGGACTTTCCATCCCCAGGTGGAAATTATATTCCAGAACCAACCGGACCATGTCCAGGTGCCTGGATCTTGGTGTAACAGATGGGCAATTTTATGAAGTCTGGTTATAGCTGAATAAACAGACGGCGCGTTATTTGGAATGAAAATGCAGCAACTGGATCCGATGAGTCTACAGGCCCCGCCCCTATCGGCCAGTATGACGTCAAGGACGAGACGATTCTGGAGCACAACAATTCTCATAAAGGATTGCTCTTCGGTTAAGTTACCTAGAGCGGAGGCAGTCTCATCTACTACAGCTTCAAGGGTTCTTGTTAACCTACGGATTAGCTTACTATTTACAACTGTACCTAAATAAGGGAAAACACCTTTATCAATATCAATGAATTGCTCTGCAGCAGTTTCAGTATAGTCGACAATCGGGAGATTTCTCTTGTGTCTAGTATGTACTAGGTAGGAATTCCTATGGTAGTCAGGTGGGGCTAGAAAAACAGGTGGCAGTAGGAAGGCAATGTAACAGGTTCCCTCCCAATCGAGGGGCAGACGAACATATGCAGTTTGACCACAAACAAAATAAGAATGACGTGAAGCTTTAAAAATAGATTTCCCACTGTCACTATACTTGACAATAGTAGTACAATCACTATGTCCTACATGTACAGAACCATAATTACGAACACATAATTCGCCTTTGACTGGTAACACTGAAATAGCAGGTGAGTCTGGAGTAGTATCAGACTGAACATTCAGGACCATAAAATTCGACGAATAGTTACCTAAATTGTACACTTCATTTTCTAGATCTAAACCTGTTCTGTGGGGGGGACCATGCTTGTCTGGGAAACATGTGCTGTTAAGAAAAGACATATCTGTTGAGGATGACGTTAACGTGGACCATGCTCCACACGAACCATTATGTGAAAAAGGATAAGGAAAGAGTGGCAGAACTCCCTTTGACGTCTGGAAAGGGGGGAGTCGACCACACACCCAACAATTAGTGGCATTGCTGGTCTGGTGTGAATAATGCAACATGCGGATAAAAGTATTGTTACGCATAGCGAGGCGGTATGAATATTCATGAGGAGGCAGATCACTAAACGTGTGCTCTACTGTAATATTAGAATGCTTATTTACATGAGGAACTGGAAAACACAGATAAAATGCGTAACTAGTGCAGGAAGTCAAAAGGCTGAGAAATAATATGAAACTTAGAAAAACGATACATCGGATTGAGTTTTGACTGACTCTCTCACTATGGGGGTCTATTTTATACATGTCAGAAACAGTCTAACCGTTTCACCTAGGGGAGGACTTAGACAATCAAACTGGCTGACTTATTTTACTAGACCGTAGCTTTTGCTTATACTCCTGCTGCGGAGTTTTCTCTAACAGGGGAGGGGTTGTGCCAATGTCATTTGCGGGACAGTCCTTAGGAACAATGTTTTGACAAGTTTTTAAATCCTGGGAAATGTTCTTGGAGACCGGCTTTAATCCGTAGAATTTCTTGACGTGCGAAAGGTGTACCCAGCCGCGGCGTCCTTCCAATTTCACGGCTGTACGGGTGGTGAGGAGGACCTGACGGGGCTCCTTCCAACGTGGCTCCAGCGGACTTGATCTGTCGAAGTTACGTACGAGGACCATTGAACCTGGAACGATTTCATGCGGGGCCACCTCGGTATTGTCTGGAAATGCGGCGGCAACCTGTGAACGACATGAGTTGAGGGCAGACATCAAGGAAGCTAGGTAATCTGTCAGCATATTACATGAAACATCAGTAATACTTCGGGGTCTAGGAGTACCCCACATGTTAGGGGGGGCGGCCGAAAACGACCTCATACGGGGACAGACCTGATCTGGAATGTGCGACCATGCGCATATAAAACAAAGCAACTGGCAGAGCTACTAGCCAGTCCACACCTTTCTCTTTACATATTTTGGCAATTCGGATTTTCAGAGTCTGATTATGTCTCTCGACCAGACCAGCTGCTTCAGGATGGCGTACACAATGAAACTTCCACTGGTACCCTAACAACAGAGAAACGTGCTTCATGAGTTCAGATGAGAATGGCTGACCGTTATCAGAATATACGACTCTAGGGAGTCCATATCGAGGGAAAAACTCACGAACCAACTGCTTGGCAGTGGTCGCGGCTGTGTAATCTGGGACTGGATATGCTTCTGTCCATCTGGACAAAGCGCATACAACTACAAGAACATACTTGAAACCTCGACATCGCTCCATCTGAATATAATCCATCTGGAGGACCTCAAAAGGGTGGTCAGGAGGCTGGAATCCCCCTTGTTCCACCGGGACACTTTTACCTGGATTAAACTGACAACATATCATACAGGTACGGACTTTCTGCTTGGCTGCAGCTCGTAAATGCTTGTTGAACCAAATGTTCTGGATACTGTCTAACATTGCTTTTTCTCCTAAATGTGCTGGACTATGTGCGGTATTAATGATAACTTGAACCATAGAGTCGGGGAGAAACCATGTGGTTCTTCCCTTCGTCACCCATCCTTGATCTGTCTGGACCCCTCCTTGTTCAGACCATTTCTTGATTTCATCGGGAGTAGCATGTAACTGGATATCTATGACATCCTGGGTGGGGTCCTTAACTGTCATACATGTAGTCAGATCTGGAGTTTGTGTCTGTGTCGGATTAACTTGAATGTCTGGAGTCTGTGCTGTAAGCTTGGCTGTGCGATCTGCTAGATCATTACCTTGGGAAATAATGTCAGTAACTTTCGTATGTGCTTTGCATTTCATAATAGCAATGGATGTCGGTAATTGTATTGCATCTAACAGAGCTTGGATAAGGAAACCATGCTGAATTTTGGTTCCATGAGAAGTCATGAAACCTCTCTCCTGCCAGAGCACTCCAAAGTCGTGAACGACTCCAAATGCGTAGCGTGAATCTGTGTAAATATTAACTTTCTTTTCCTTGGCGTGTATACAAGCTTGTGTCAGAGCAACTAGCTCTGCTGCTTGAGCGGACAGAGTGTCAATGCGGTGTGTCTCAATAACTTCAGTGTCAGTAGTCACTGCATACGCGGCAACTAAATCTCCTGTACTAGTTCTCATACATGACCCATCCACATAAAGTGTCAGGTCGGGATCTAGTAACGGAATGTCTGTCAGGTCTTGTCTTGGCTTTGTCGTAATGTTGACTACTTCCACACAATTGTGTGCGGCAGAATTTGAACTAGCTGATGGCAACAGTGTAGCAGGGTTCAGGACGTTGCAGCGTCTGATTTCTATGTGTGGCTGGAACAGTGTCAATTCATAACCCGTTAAACGTGCAATTGTCAAGTGCTGTGTTTGTGTTCTATTTAAAAGAACTTCCACGGAGTGTGGAACTTGTACTGTCAGGGAGTGTCCTAAAACTATGGAATCACTTTGTCTGATAGCTAGTGCTGTGGCTGCAACTGACTTGAGGCACGCGGGCAAAGCCTGGGCGACTGGATCTAATGTGCTAGAAAAATAAGCACACGGCTTGTATTGTCCTGCTTGATCTTGTGTGAGAACAGATAATGCTGTACCTTCGCGTTCAGTGACGAAAAGTGTAAAAGGCTTACTGTAGTTCGGTGTAGCTAGAACTGGAGCTTGACATAAAGCTTTCTTTAACTCGTTGAAACTAAGTGTATGTTCAGATGTCCAAGGGAGGACAGTCGGTGCGGCTGTCTCCTGTGTCGTTAACTGTATCAGTGGCTTGGCTAGAAACGCATACTGAGGAATCCATTGTCTGCAGTAAGAAGTAAGGCCAATAAAGGCACGTACCTCCTTCTGGGTCCTTGGCTGAGGAAGACTCGCTATCAACTGGATGCGATCGGGTGTCAACTGCCTACCCCTCTTGGACAGCAAGTGTCCTAAGTAAACCACTTGCTGGACACAGAATTGAAGCTTCGAAGGGGACACCTTGTGCCCCATCTCGGCTAGGAAATACAGAACCGTCAGTGACGCTCGCTCGCAGTCACGTTCAGAACGGGCTGTGATCAATAGATCATCGACATACTGGAGCAGGGCAGTGTCAGTTGGCATGTGAATATTGTCTAGTTGTCTCTTAAGTGCTTGACTGTAAATACTAGGACTTTCTGTGAAACCTTGAGGAGCTCGTGTAAACATATAGCTCCTTCCATTTAAACAAAATCCGAAAAGAAACTGGCTGTCTGGATGGATGGGAACACTAAAAAATGCATTCTTAAGATCGATTACTGTAAAGAACATGGCTTCGGAATCAATGGCTGTCAATAGGGAAGAGATATCTGGGACAACTGGGTACTGAGGAATAATACATTTATTAAGCTCTCGTAGGTCGATCACTAATCGATATACTGGGGGTGCATTTGGATCAGTACGTTTCATGACTGGAATGATCGGAGAGTTACATACATTGGAGTCAGTTTCTACAACTACTCCTTGAGCCATGAGCTCGTCTATAATTTTGGATAAGGCTGCTACAGCCTCAGGTGGCAATCTATACTGCCTGATTCGTGGTAACACTACACCTGGTTTGAGAGTCACACGATGGGGTGTGATTTGCATGTAACCTACATCAGTTGGACCTTGCGCCCATAAATGCTGCGGGACATAAGACAATCTCGGATCAAAATCTCGTAATACATAGTGACCCTTAAAGTCACGTAGGAACAATCGTATTCCCTCGGGGGAACAACATATAACTGCACCTAACTCTTTCAATGTCTTAATGCCTAACAGATTTTCTGGACATGACTTAGTAAGTAACAGATCAGTAGTGCGGGACAATGGACCTACTTCTAGAGTGACTGGCTTTGAAATCTCATTTACGATAGGCTTTCCTGAAAATCCAAGGGAAACATTTCTAGAGCCTGAGAGCGGAGCCCCTGGAACTTCGGCGTGACTAATTGTGGTCCTACTTGCCCCTGTATCAATCAAAAACTTTCTGTCTTTCCCTAATACTTGACTGTGAACATAGGGACCCTCTTGATCTACAGGTATCTCGATGAGAGGCAAGCCTACCTCCCTCTCTAGGCTGTTTCATGAATACTGCTGATACTCTGGATACTCAGACTGTGCATACTGGTACATCTGCGATGTAACATGCTGTGTTGCAGCAATAGGCTGCGGTGCTGTAACTGTCTGTGGTGCATTCTGTGACTGAGGAGTCTGTGAAACTTGTTCTTGTCTAGGCGGACGTGGTCTTTCTTTAGTCTTACCAGTAGCTATGTTATGTTTCAGAACTGTACACTCGTTTATGAAATGACCTGGCTGTTTACAATAATTGCAGTTCCCTTTAACGGGTGCTGCAGGATGACTGGCTTGATTCGGACCCCTCTTCTGACTGTCGTGAGGAACAGATTGTGCAACTAGCACTTTCATTTTTGTGTCTTTCATACGTTTTCTTTCGTGTTCTTGTTCTTCTCTGATTCTATTCTGGTGATACTGGAGCATCTGGAGCATCTGGGACGGAGTATTAGCTTGCCAGGTACTTTCGACTTTCAGAACTCGGTTTTTAATTGGTGGACTTGAATTCTCGACTAATTTAGTAACGAAAAGGTGAGGGTACGACTCACTACTTGTCTTGAGACCACTGTTAATACTAAAGCACTTTTCAAACCTAGAATAAAAATCACTAATATCTTCATCTTGTTTCTGTTTACAGGCTGAGATTGCATCCCAGTCTTCTTTTCTAGTTGTCAATAATCTGGGTAAAACTTGAATCAATAATTCTGGTAATTCTTTACATTTCTCTCCTAGACCAGTACCTGGTACACGTATCTTATCTTCTGCTTCTAGGATTGCCCAATCTATCTTTTTCTCTCCCACCTCCCATTCTTTCTCTTTGAGCTTTTCATACACCCCTGCGGGCAACAGAACCTTTAACATTTTAATTATATCCGGGTATGTGTATTCTCCCATACGGAGCATATCTTTTAATTCTCTATGGTACCCTGCTGGATCTTTGTCATGACAGGGAATTAATTTCTTCATCTCTAGAAGTTCCATCTTTGTGATTGGAGTGTATACAAACACTCGCTGCATTTCGCCACCCGCTCCTCTGACTGGGTGGACTTCTCGTAACGGATTCTGTCTGTCTATGTAGAATGATTTACTTTCTGGGGGTGAGACATGAACGAAATGCGGGTTCAAGAACATTCTATATTTATGGCGTTGTTCTAGAATGACACTAATTAAATCGGTACCTAGACCTCTCCATCTGTACTGGAGTAACTCGTTCAGGATATCATGTAACGGGCCTGGATCAGAATGTTGACCCTCATACAGAGTAATGAGGTGCTGAATCATATACATACCCACCAGTCGCTGCTCGGCTGGGGGCATTTTCAGAAACATTTGTGCCACTATTTCGTCTGGAAAAGTGGTAGAATCAGTAATCCATCGGACTGCTGACCGAACAATTTCTTGTTCATGCATAGTACTTAACTCACTATAACCGATTCGTGATTTCAGAATGTGATCGGTAGCTTGGAATACTTGTTCTAGGGAACCTTGTTCTGGTGCTGAATGATGGGAAATTGGCTTGTGTTCTAGACGTAAATGGCGATCTGGAAATCTAGGTTTTCCTACATACGCTATTCTGGCGGTATTCTCATCGTCTTCTTCTTCAGGATCAGAGGTACTTTCTTTCTCGCTTACTTGTGCTGCTTTACGCTGTTCGTGTATCTTTATTATCTCTCTACGGATTTTCTTGTACATACTTTCCATGGCACCAATAGTATTGTGCTTTCCTTCGGCTATATTATCACTCCACTTTGTTAGAGTTTTCATTTCTTCCGGGTCTTTAGACGGATGATCCTGTTCTCTTATTAGACAGTTAATTAAGAACTTTAATATCATGCGCTGAATCTCGGCTTTCCTTTGAGACATGGCATCACTAATACTTTGTGGGTCATCCCCTGTACGGATAAAACGATATATCCTGTCTAGATCTTCTTTCATATTCGGCAGGGTGACTAGATACTCGGTCACTCTCCTTACGCGTACGGAATATAAAACCATATTAAACTCGCCTGGAACTGGGTCATAGACACATTCGCCAAGGGTTTGCCTGATCTCTGCAACAGACTTATTATTTTTAGGAGTACGCTGTGATGCTTGAGCATGTAATTCGAGTGCTGATAAACGCTTGTATGGCGGCGGGGTTTGAGGAAGACCTCCTCCTGCAGCCCCTATACTAGAATCATCAACTGATGCTTTTCGTCCTGGCAGGGTGGGTAATTGTAACGTGGGCTGGACTTGTATGGCGGGCTGACCCGGGGGGGCTGTTAAGGGCACCCCGGTGTCTGGGGGAGTAGGAATTACCTGATTTACAGGGACTGGCGGAGCGCGGACAGGATTTACATATTCAGGGATTGTGTCGTCCAAATAGGACGAGATGAAAATATCAGCTGCGGTCGGTTTGTGACGTAGCTTGGTCGGAACTAACGGTGGCGGGAAATTACTAGATGCCTCCGGGGTCGCTTTTGGCAAGCCCTCGGCAAGAAGAGGATACATACCCTTAATGAGGGCGTTCCTCTGTCTGTCTGATTGCTCAGTTCTAACTCGTTCACCTATCTCGATTAATTCCCTTTCTTGGGCTCGTTCTTGGGATTCTCTACTTAGTTCTGACTTTCTGATTTCTTTTTCGGTTCTTTTATGAGCTTCTTTGCGCCATAGCTCGATGGCATCTTTCTGTGATTGTCTGGCTTTCTTTTTCCATAATGCCTCCTCTACTCTCATGATGCACTCGGCATCCCACGTACCTGATACGGGCCATCTATACTTCTCTTCTAGCTCCTTTGTATACTCTACCCATAAATCTAAATATAATATGGCGCTTATGCCATGTTTCTGATACATAAAGTGACCTGGACTGTCCCTAGGCGGGACGGGAACTGCTGCTTCCAGCAGACCCTTTCTAGTTTTCAACTGACGTAACTTGGAAAATATGGGCATGACTGAACTGTAATCTAGACACAATACAATACACAATAAACACGATACTTATTCCCCATTCATACCACGACATTAAAATACATGAAAAACATTTAAAATAACAGTTCGAACAGAATACTACCTGGAAATATTGCGAACAGAACACTTGAAATTTCTCGAGAACAGAACTGACTAGAACAGAAACTAGATGCACTGCTGAAACAGTACGAAACTTACCGGTCTCTTAAAGAGACACGTCAGGACCCGCATCCACCGAAGTGGACACTTCGTTTGTGGGACTGTGTACCACCAACCCACAGACCAGAGTCAATTTAAATTGACCCTGTCTAGATACCACCCCAGTAACGGTACTCACCGGGCAGCAAGAACGGAAAGCCTCAGACTGGACTGCACTGCTACGACGATGACGACGAACTTCGGACTTCAGTTACGGGTGGACCTCCGGATACCTCGGACCTTGTACTCTTGGCTTGGGCTCTGGTCGGGACTCGCCGCGTTCCTCCACCGTCTCGTTTGGATGCTGGACCGCCTCCTCCGTCTTCTCCGTGGGCCTGAGGGATACTTGAGCAGAAATATCTGCCACTGCGCAGAAGAGTTCCGTCACGACTGCAGAGGGTCAGGGGGTCGGCGTGGCTTCACCGACGCGTGGGGAAAGGGCAAGTCCCTATTCGGGCGCCATTATGTGGTATATAAATAAATAATACCGGATCTATTTTTGAATGAATGAATGAATAACAGATAGCTCAATAAATAAGAGTCAAAATTCGAGGTAGTAGGAGTTTTGCAGGTTTATTACAGCATAAGGACAGGAACAGGACAACCTGCACGGAATAGGATGGCAAGCCTGGCAGCGCTGCCGCGGTCAGGGTCTAGAATGGCTCACCAACAGGATCGGAACTGGGAACACTTTTTAATAACAATACATGAGCATATATACATAACGCCAACACATAGCATTACATTGCAATGGGCGTAGCAGTGGGTGGAGCAAGAGGCATGACGCGAAACAGTCGCGAAAGATAAGGGCTAAAGAGGGTGTAACTGGGTGTGCACATAGACATGTGATGCAAATGTAACAGAATATGTCATGAATGGGCGGAAACATTGGAGGGGGCTACCTAAGGAGCCGGGACCTCTAACCTGATGGTGCGCGCAAACTGGCAATGACGTGTTACTAGGAGAAGCTGGGGGCTATGAACTCTGTGCTAGGAGCAGAGACTAAAGTCTGGAGGGTCGGAGCGACATGTACCTAAACCCTATCTGGTATCTAATGTTTAGGGAACATGTTGATATAAACTAGAAGTCATGAGGGGAAAAGCTAACAGACTCTAAGGCTAGAGCATGCATTTATTCTACATGTAGTGCGTGATGAAGAATATTAAATGACCATTAAATACAGTATTTCTCTTAACATGGGGCCGAATAGGCTAGACAATGACGGGAACTATTGATGCAGTTCAGTAGCTTGGGAATGCAGAGAAGGAGGACTAAACTGATAGCTGGAATCATAACATAGTCTTGGCAGACTCAGAGGCAGAGCCAAGCTGCACCGGGCACTGCGAGGCAGGAAGTAAGTGAAAGGTCGAGGATACAGGTGGGGGCTGTATCGCTCCTCAGCGAGGCTTCAGGAGACAGGAGCTGAATCTGGTGTCCGGGCCCTGTTGAGGCCTAGAAACGGGGACTTTCAATGAATTAACGTGCACACTGAGAAACGTGGCAACATAACTTTACATAGGCCTGACACTCATATTACTCACGAGAACTGGGAAATGACATACCAGAGGTGGACACAACTATAATTGCGTCTTGAATCGGACATGGGGAATACATATGCATATTTAATCATGCACACATAACATATGATGGATGACACGTAGGGACATAGAACATGACAAAATTTACTTTTCCACAACCTACTTAAGACTGATAAATATCTAAAATACTTTATTAGTGAAAAACCAAACATCACATACAGAAGAGGGGTTTCCCTTAGGAACATATTGAGTCCTAGTTACCCGATGCCAGAGATTACGGAAAATTGGTTGAGTAGACACACATTGGGTTTCTGTGGTTACGGGCACTGTAGCACATGCAAATGGGCATGTGGGAGGAAGACGGATTTTGATGGACCAGGTGGAAGAAACTATAAATTCAGAACTAACATAAATTGCCTCATGAAATTTGTTGTTTACGCAATAGAGTGCAAATGTACAAAAAGATATATTGGTAGTACGATCAGGACACTACGTGAGAGAATCAGCGAGCACATAAGAGCAGTCAAACAGGGTGACATGAGATAGCCCTTGGCTGCCCATATGTCAATTTGCTGTTCCCAGACAACTAACGGACGTTTTGAGTTCCTTGGGATAGAACATGTACCTAGACACCCAAGATGTGGAAATAGGGAACTTAAGCTACGGAGAAGGGAAGCTCAGTGGATACTGAAACTGCACAGTGTAGAGCTGGGCTTGAACATCGACTAGGAATTACACTACTTCTTGGGGAGTGCTTGGACTGTATTTATTTAAACCCAGAAATGTTACTAGGAACATGGGCACCCATAGGGAGAACTGTGGAGTTGTGTGCGACCTATGTAACCATATAGCGACACAAAAGGGGGTGGTGATGAATGGAGCATCTGAACCAATTAAAGACTCGCACCCAGTCAAAAGATCTGGGTTTAATCCATCACCGTTCCTTAGCCCACTCTTCCACCCCAGTTCAGACATGGCCATTACTTATGTGTGCAGATATCTCCACCACCTAGGCAGTAATCCAGCTGTAGGTTAGTGAATGCCATTTTGTAGGTCATCGGTAGTACTACTCTACTATTACTTAATGAACGTACTATAAATGCAGTTTGTGAATGGGCACCCAAGTGCTGCATATTGAGCTGGTGGTGTTTTCCATGACATTTGTACTCAAGATACACCCTGAAGCACAGATTTAAACATGAGGACACGACACATGGGTTAGCCGCAGCGTTTGTAATTTGTGTGAAATAGGTGTAAATCATCAAGTACATGTAGGAAGCATGTCCCTTGTTTGCAGCTGCGTTCATTTTGATATAGGATATCACACAAAGCAAGGTCACACTATATTCTTGCTTTGCATGAAAACCTGCAGGTGTTTCTGTAATTCTGATCATATTAAAATGGAGGTGTTACTGCTTCATTATACAAAGCTATTTTGGTGCTGCACTTGTGCTAACCATTGATGAAAAATAGCTTGATCAGTACAGCTATATGTGCTGAAGAGTGCCACATCAGCCCCTGTGAAATCATACGGTAAATCTGGGCCTAAAAGTTGTTGTACTCTAAAAGTATCTCTGTATGAATTATTTCATCCCTACACTAGAGCAGTGGAAACTTCTAACGGTTATGATATTGGATATCGGACAAAAGATATCATCAAAACAATATTCTCTCAAAAATATTGAGTATCCAAACATCATTTCAATTGGTGTCTTTGTGAAATAAATATCAGTCACAAGCAAACATATATTTTCAAATAATGTAAATAACAAAACATCATATTCAAACTATAAAGACTCATTTAATGTACTACACAAAAACACCAGTATAAAAAAAAATGTAATCCAAAAAAAGACATTTCGTTCTGATAACACATAAATCAGCGTTTACCTTGTAAGAGAAATCAGAAACAAATTCGAAAACAAGAACAAGATAACCAATCACATTAAAATCACATTCAAAATAAAAATGGATAGCAAGCTAGAGCACTGTATCAACAGGGAACTTTGCTCTTCAATGAAGAAAAAAGGGTTATGTGGAACTATCCCAAATTTGGTAAAAAAAACATTGCGCTGAAAGCATGCTTTTTATGATTCGATGTTAATTCTGTTCAGTTATTTTTCAGAAATTAGCATTTAAAGAAGGACTACTGTTGGCATGAAGAGGTAAAAAAGTTAAGTATATATTCATTGTTTCTGGATGAGACAAACCCTCATGATCAGATACTGGGGGCATACGCGCAGATTACACTTGAAATAAAAAATGCCTTGAGGGTCGATAACAAAAAAACTCACTCAAATAACCGACGATGGTTTATTTCAAACTGCACAAAAGCCTATTCAAAATTAAAGCAAGCCTTGCATAAACCTATAAGAAACATCAGGGAATCAAGGGAAGCGAGAAAGGGATATAATCAGGCCCTGAAAGCACGCAAATAGGAATTAAAAGATATGACTTGGATGGTCCTACATGAAGCATCCATGAATAAAGATAGCGTAGCTTTTTGGCGTGTGGTAAATGCCCCATTCTTGGCAGTTCAAGATTCACCATCCATAGAGATCGCAATAGATGAACAACAATGGGTGGAGTATTTTTTCAAGGTCTACAAGCAGGAACTGACAGGAAGCGAAACGTTATACCCATTAACACGCAAGGGAGATAGTAATTCAGACAACTACCCACAAGACCTATGTTTCACACTTGACAAGGTCATTTCTGCAATAACTGCTAGTTAGGGAGTGAAGCCTCCCGGTCCAAATGGCGTGCCAGTAGATCTTTTTAAAGCAAATATACCACTATGGGGCCCTAATCTGACACAGGTACTAGCGGCATGTTGTTCTACAGGTTTCATAGAGACTTGGTCGGAGTCATTACTGGTCCCTATCATTATAAAGGGCGATAGACATAACCCAGACTGTTATCGGCCAATATCTTTGCTGGATTCTCTAGCTGAGGTGATGGGCAGGACTGTTCTTAACCAACTGCAAGACTGACAGGAGACAAGAATATCCTCTCAGATCTACAATTTGGCTTCTGCGAGGGGCTAGGCACACTGGAACAAGGACTAAACATAAATATTACGATAGGGAAGTACACGTGATCTAAACAAGGGAGGTTATACCTCACATTTATTGACCTCATGGCAGCGTTTGACTGTGTGTTCCATGACAAATTATTAAACTTCTTAACTGAGATGGTGTGGAAACACAAAACACTCCTCATCCATTTCTTGAGACATCTTTATGGGAACGCAATTGCAAGAGTCAGGTGTAGAGTAAAGGGTGAATGCACTGCACTGTTTAAAGTGGAGACGGGGGTTAGACAGGGTTGCGTCCTTGCACCTTTTCTATTTACATTATATAACAATGGCCTAGAACGCACAATGGTGGAAAAGGGCCTGGGCGTACCACAAATAAACAACCGCCCCCTTCCTGCCCTCCTCTACGCGGATGATGCAGCGTTGATGGCAAGGACACAATTGGGACTGCAAAGGGCTCTTACAGTTTATGAGGAGTATATGGACAACTTGGGACTGAAAGTAAATAAGCCTAAAACCTTCATCATGAGGTGTGGGAGAAGTAGCGCTAAAAGCAGATACATGTTCATTGGTAATAGTAAGGTGGATTTTACCAAGACATTTCACTACCTAGGCATCTTATTTGATGACAAGGGGACATGGTCCCAAGCTGTAAAAAACAGAAGCATGCTCTTTATGAAATCGACGGCTGCTTTGGCCATTTTCACCAGGAAACTGGGAAAAAGACCACCTGTTGAGATGCTGCAAATCCACCAGGCGAAATGTGTTGGTATGGCAACATACGGCACTGGAGTCTGGGGCTATCGAGATACAAAACCCATCCAGCAGGTGGAGAATACCTTCTTAAAATTTCTCGTGGCGGTTCCAGGCAGTACCTCAAATTTTATTTGCCACTCCTAGCAAGGGTTACCTTATATTTCAGATTTGATAAAATGCCAACCGCTCCTTCTGTGGCACAGGATCTGGACTTCTTTAAAGACGCCATTAAATTGAGAAATTCTAAAAGACAGCCTTAAGTTGGACAGGGCGTTTGAGATCTCGTGGTTAAAATTTACAAAGGAATTTATCAACGATCTTTATCACCCTGAATATTTTAACGATCCTGGTTCTATAAGTTCTGTCTCTAGAAAAGACCTCACGGGCTCTGTATGGCACACCTGGAGAAGAATCGGTTTGCAGTTGAGGCATTCAAACCCTCGGTCCAGTCCAATCAGTTGATGCTGACCACTTTTAGGATGCAATACAAAAGGGGATGATGGACGGAGCGTTTGAGCAAATGAAACACTCACCCCCAGTCAACTGTTCTGGGTTTAATCCATCACCATTCTTTAGCTCACTCGGCCACCCCAGTTCAGACATGGCAATATGCAAATCAGTCTGACCCTGTGCCTCATGGGAACAGTCCAGCCCGAACTACCATGCCATGTCTTCCCTGGACCGGAAACAAGCATCCTGGGACCGGATTCGGATTCATAATCCTCATCAGCCAGGCTATCTTGAATCCAGTGGCCAAGTGAGCAAGGGACTCACGTCTGAGCATACCCTGCCACACTTAGGGCAAACAAAGTGATACAAAAGGGAATGATGGACGGAGCGTTTGAGCAAATCAAACACTCACCCCCAGTCAACTGATCTGGGTTTATTCCATCACCATTCTTTAGCTCACTCGGCCACCCCAGTTCAGACATGGCAATATGCAAATCAGTCTGACCCTGTGCCTCATGGGAACAGTCCAGCCCGAACTACCATGCCATGTCTTCCCTGGACCGGAAACAAGCATCCTGGGACCGGTTTCGGATTTATAATCCTCATCAGCCAGGCTATCTTGAATCCAGTGGCCAAGTGAGCAAGGGACTCACGTCTGAGCACACCCTGCCACACTTAGGGCGAACAAAGCGATACAAAAGGGGATGATGGACAGAGCGTTTGAGCAAATCAAACACTCACCCCCAGTCAACTGATCTGGGTTTAATCCATCACCATTCTTTAGATCACTCGGCCACCCCAGTTCAGACATGGCAATATGCAAATCAGTCTGACCCTGTGCCTCATGGGAACAGTCTGTCGTGTATTTCTATAGGTTCTGAATCAGTCCCCCTATTCCTGACCCTATTCTGGTTAAACTAACTATCAAGTTAACTAACAGTCAGCCCATGAGGCAAGAAATCCCCCATGATGCAGATACCGTTATCTGACGCAGTCACACTACGGCACAGGAACGTGTTATCTGATTAGGTCATAACGCTTGAGATCTAATTAGACAAGCGACATTCCTCCAGCCCCTGATAAGGCATACGACGTTCTCATAACAAATCAAACCTATGACAACCTGGATAATCCGTGCGGCCATTGTTTTGATTTCACAGAGAACTTTTGCAAAAGAATGTGCTAACGAGCAAGTCGTATGACATCTTTATTGACGTACCTATGTCCATCCTTACGTCAATCTCGGCACCTTTAAGGTATAAATATTGCCGACCTTGCCCTATGCAAACACACGAGTGGTGACAAGACGGAGCAGCCATACTTGCCGAAGCCGAGAGCAGAAGCAGACCCCGCTGGCAGCAGCCCCGCCTTCCTGACGCGCTGAGAGACGCGCTGCTATCTCAAGCCGAGAGACCCAGCACCGGCGCTTCCGGGTAGCCCTCGCAGGCAGCCTGGAATATCGAGAGCAGAGAAAGAGATACCATTCCTCATTCATCCTAACTTCCAGGTACAGAACTGAATAACCCCTCACAGAGAATTCTTTAGTTATTCACTTGGCAAAAACAAACTTAACTTAAACTGTAACTTTCTATTCCCGCCCACGCATTAGACTTAGGTCAGGTACACGGGGTAGGCGTATTTAGAAACACCAGTTGAGTACGTTTAGTCAAATGTATATGTGTATGTAAATATATTTTAATCATTTTAAACATCATATGGCTCAGAAACCATATCAATGTTTTTACAGTATTATTTTATACTATTGCTTCGAATGTATGCACTTTACTTAACTATAAGTATTGCAATAATATCGATCCATTTCTCATGTATGAGAAAAGAGACTGATCAATAAATAACATCTTTTATTGAACACGCCCGTCTCTTCCTTTTCTCTACATTCTGATGAGACTAAGAATGCACGTACTGACTGAGTAAAATAATTGCCTTGTGCTCACACGACTCTCGAGATTGACTCTTGATTAGGGGAGAGCAAAGTTGTCATGTTCTATGGTTGTCAGAAACTAAATCCCTTCTTGTCTAATCAGGGAAGTTAATCCTTCCTTGAACATTCGAGAAATTTCTAGCGAACTCTGAGCTTAGCTGGCAAACCCAAAAATTAAGTCTAGTATCGACAGTAGTAGACCTAGTTAACGTCTGGCCTAGGCCTTTACTGCTGTAGGTACTATTCCAATGCGCAGAGCCTATTGGGAAAATAGGAGCTACACTACATGGCGCCCAACGCGTTTGGAAAGGGCGATAAAACTAACCTAAGACATTTAGAGTAACTCAGTCGTGCTTTCTCACTCAGACCCCTTTTCCCGAATACTCCAAAGACGTCTGGAGTGGGTGAAAGGTTATATCCTCCAAAACCTCGCAGGAGGGAACTCCTATGTATGGTTCTTGGTCTAGTCAACGTTGAAGGATAAAAACAGTTCCATAATATTGTGCATCTAATCTCTGTTTCCATAAAGAAACCTGATCTGCAAATAAACATAATACCATCCTGTCTGTAAAATGGGAGACAGTGATGGAGAAAGAGAAGCAGTTAGATTAGCGGCTGAAATAGCAGCAGCTGATAATGCTGCACTAGATGCGGACGCGGATATAATACTCATTCCGGTCGCCAAAAGGAGATCTATAACCTTAAAACTTATAGAAAATGGACTGACACCTAGAGGTGGCACAGTCATATTCGTAATCGAGGCACACGAATATCGGCAGACAGAGGTATACTATACATGGATACATTTTCCAGCAGCAAATGCTGTAACAAAGTACTTCCACTATTACAAAATAGAGGTTCCACCAGAAACGTACACTCCTTTCGAGGAGGTGGAAGTACCACTCAAATTCCAAGAGCATTTGCTCTTATTTGATGGCGCCCTAAAACATAATAATCACATTACAAGGCTCGGTCCTTTAGGTAGACCAGGAGCAACGTGGCCGGTCTTAGCCGGATACACACCACATCCAGACATCGAAAGAATGCCTGCAGCAGAGCTATTAATACAGCTAAAACAACTACTAAAAATTCATAGACAATTAGTTCAGTATGTAATGCGGACTTCAACAATTCAGCCAGCGATTAAACTTCCACAGCTGACCCCTCACCAGGGGAACACAAATAAAATTACACCACAAAACATCCAATCCTGCCTAGGTAAAGTTCCAGTTAAACGGGAACAGATACCATTCTGGTTGGCACAGAAAATCACCCAAATAGAGGCGGTGTTTCCTGACACCACCCCGCTCGAAAAACACAGGATTCTGACTATATGTCTCCCAATGGGAATCGCACCACACATTGAGGACTGTGACACTTGGGGTACAGTCTTTGCTTCCATCTACACAAAAACGCACGGTGTCCCATCCATTTCGGTGATACCAGATGTGCTAAAACAAATTCAAGATGAATACGGTCCAGAACCTGCTTTAACTCTTGGTATGAAATTACTGAAAGACTTCAAGCAGGTCTCGGCTATATTATTAGCCAACATAAAAGGTGAAGCAGCAAACGTGGCGATCCGCCAGAGGTTAAAAGAGACAGATATAGCAGACCAACCAGCTGAAATTGCCAGAATCATAGAAAAATCCTATGAAGAACTAGGCAGAGATAGTCTAGGTGGAATACCAGTAAAACCGCAACTGACTACAAGTCCAGAAAAAATATTTTTTAATAATAATAATTCACCAAAAAAGAACTGGGATGGAAATAAACAATCCAATCCTAAAGAAAAGAAATTCCAGTCCAGAGGAAGGTCTCCGAGGCGAAGAGAGAAATCTCCAAACCAAAGACAGAGGTCACCGCAGAGTGACCCCTCTGGGAATAGATATAACCTTAGAAATAGGGATAATATTAAAAAACCTGATAGATATCAAGACATTGATACACGTCCCTCTCAATCTTTTCAGAATTCCTCGCAGAAATCGGAAAGAAGAGGACGATCAGAAGAGCACGCCAAGTCCAAAGACAAGGAACCTGCTCAACTAAAAAAGAAATTACAATTTCCAAAAAAGAAGGTAGCCAGTATCAAGGTAGTTAACAATGCCGAGAATACTGAGGACACAACTGAAAAACGGAGAGTGGGCTCAGACAATGCTAGACAGCGCAGCAGAGGTGAGCATAGCTCGCAAAGTCCTTATGAATCATCTGGAGACAGTGGACACGAATGAATACCTTCAAGTGGAAACTGCAGATACCAGAGTTAGCAAGCCCCACAAGATATACGAGATAACATTACGTATAGAGGGAGATAAGACTAGGAAAATAAGGGGACTATTTTGGGATAACCTCTCCAAAGGCTATGACATCCTTCTAGCTGAAAAAGACTGGCCACCAGAGTTTGTCAGGGAGTGCCCTCATGGCGAAGAAGTAATTATGCCTGCCTTCTCGAATCAAATCCCAATTCATAAAAAATATACACTTGCTAGAAAGTGGGCAGTGGCCTTAGCACCTGCTTTATATAAAAATCACGTAGGATGGGATGAGGATTCTCCTCCTCACAAAATCCAGTTAAAATCACAACCTACTGCACAAAGGCAGTACCCAATTAAGCAAGAAGCTAAAAAACAAGTAAATGAAATACTAGATCAGCTAGAATACCAGGGGGTGATTGAAACTTGCACCTCACAAATGAACAATCCTTTGTTTCCGGTCTCCAAACCAGACAATTCATACCGTCTAGTTTTGGATTACCGACACCTTAACACATGTTGCAAAACTTTTGCAGTGCAAAACTCACACAGTGCTGCACTAATGAATAACATAGTGCGCAAAAAATACAAAACAACCTTGGACATCTCCAATGGATTCTTTTGTCAAAATATAGCACCAGAGAGCAGATATTTAACTGCATTCTCAGTAAATGGCACTCAAAAACAATTCTGTCGGTTAGCCCAGGGGTACAAGAACAGCCCAGGGGTATTCTCAGCGAGAGTAACAGAATTACTACAACTATATGATGATGAAGCATTATCTTATGTTGATGACATTTACTTAACAGATGATGACTTGGAGACTCACTTGAAAAGGGTGAACACCATAATACTTGGTTTCGCTGCAGAGGGTTACAAATTCAACTTTAAAAAGTCCAGAATTGCCCATCTGACAGTCCTATTCTTAGGATATGAGTTATCAAGTGAAGGTAAAAGCCTGGCAGACAATTTCCTAGAGAAATGTGCCGTAATCCAAGCTCCAAAAACACTAAAAAACCTACAGTCAATTCTAGGCTTCCTAAATTTCGGAAGAACATACATTGCAAAAGAAAGGGTCAAACCCCTTTATGATCTAATTAAACCAGACTTTAAAAGATCCAGTTGGACTCAATCACACACAGAAATTTTGAGATCCTTACAAACAGACATGCTAATTAAAACAAAATTAGAAACCCGTGATAATACACGCAACCTTGTGATCCGAGTCATCCCAGGGAGATGCGGATTCACATACCTAACCTCTAATGAGGGAGATAAGGTACCAATTGCATTCAAATCACACATGTACACAGAAGCTGAACAGAAATTCAGTAATACAGAAAAAATCATTTGTGCAGTTCAAACCGCAATAGCTAGAGAAAAAGACATAGCTGACGGTAGACATATCACAGTCAGAACAGCAGAATCAGCCTTTGAGGCACTAACAACACCGTGTAATTTACCAACAACAACATTGAATCCGGAATGGATACAATGGGTAAATTCAATCACAACGGACAAAGTATACTACTACTTTGATCCAGAACTAGAAGAATTAAAAAATCTAAAATATGAAAAGACGTATCCTCTGCCAATCGACATTCTGCCTCTACGACATTACGCCTGTGTAATCTATACAGACGGACATGCTCAACCCTCCGTTTGGGGAGAACAAGCATACAACCCCACATGTGAGATTACAAAAGAAGTGTGGCGCAGAGGTAAATTAAAACCTCTATTAACAAAATCACACTCAGTAGAAACTAATTCAGAAAAACAAACTGAAATAATCGCATTGAAAATGGCGCTAGATAATGCGGATCGCGAATTCCCGACACTTATAGTGTCAGATTCATATTACTGCGTCAAATCATATAACAGCGATTTGCAGACATGGATTCAGAACGGTTACAAAGATGACACAGATGCACCAATAAAGCAGAGACTGCTCTGGGAACAAGTAGCTCTATTGAAAAAAGAACTACCAAAGACTCACGTGACTCACTCACTGAGTCATCAACGTGATGGCGTTCACGTTGTAGGGAATTCATTGGCTGAAGCAGCCGCAGCGGCAGCCACTAAACCGGCTCCCGTAGATCGAAAAAAGCGTACATTAAAATACATTGACGGTGAAACATTGCTGGCGGTGAAAACGTCATCAAAAGGCGACTGCTCAGCGTTACCGATCAACTATCCACTCAATTATACATACATAATCGATGCAAACTCCGTCCCTTTTGCTCGAATCCCTGGAGTGGGGGATAGAGTGATTCCAAACATGGACAGGAGACACTTGTTAGTCGCAGACGCACATATGGGTGAGGGTCTTGGACACCTCAAACTAAAAGATTCTCTGGAAGATTTACAATCACGGTACTGGTGGCCAGGCATGAGCCTACATCATACCATGTTTGTAAAAAACTGCCCAAACTGCAACAGAAATCGCAGTGGGGAGAGAAAAAATAAAATACGGTGGAATCTGACTGCAGATAACATCACCACTAAAAAGAATGGCTTGCGATTAACATATACAGGCTAGTTTCCACTTATAATGTAGATCCACAGCACTCGGCTGACGTCCGGACTGTTATACAAAGATTCGCGAGTCTAAATGGCATATACGCTAAGAGCATGCTACGTTCGACCATTGTTTTCACTCAGGCAATCCAGCCTGGGGGGGAAACATGGCCAAATGAGCACAGCCCAGCGGGAATCTTCTCACTTCCTTCCTGAGGGTATGGGATGGTGTAAAGAAAAAACCAAGGCAGAAAGCAATCTATAATAGAAAGGATATTAGGTTCGGGAGCTGGGTGGGTCAAACATCTAATAAGTGTCCAACGTAGTCTAAATAACTTGCCAAGAAATTCTCTGAAGGGATTCAGTCCGTACGAATTATTATTCGGAACTAGGATGTTGATCTCTGACCTTGATAGTCAGACTTCAGTGGTAATAGAAAAAACCTTTGATGTCAAAGACCGTTTGGCTATTTTGCAGGACTTAAACAAAACAAGAAAAGACCTGAGCAACATACAGTTGAAACAACAGCCAACGACCACTGAAGAATCACCACCTGTCCCAGCAAGACCTGTCTGGATTCCAAAAGTCGGGGATCTAGTCAGGGAGAAGATCGCGGTAAAGAAGGAATTTGGGCCTTCTTACAGAAAAGCAGTTCCTGTCTTGTCTGTCAACGGGACAAGATCAGTTGTACTACCGCCACTTGCTGGAAAAAAGGAGAACCGAGTTGTATCAATCGACCTGGTAAAACCACAACATGTGGCCGATAACAAACGGTAGGCCAAGTGGACTCCCAATAAGTAGCAGAACACCAAGGTTTGCTACCAGTACAGAGGTCCTAACAAAGAGGCTCATCACATTCGAAACGCCTACAGAAGAACAACAAGGACTATGCAACAATGCAATAGAACTAAGACCTCTGAAAACCCAAATAAAAACATTTAGCAGAGACACACCAATCTATACTGAAGTACCAAGTGACAATGCAAAAAACAAAAATCCTGAACCAATTGGAACAATTGACAGAACTGCATCTGGTTACTTCATCAACTTCGATGATTCCTCTGAAGGCTTCAGTGAACCAAAGACACAGCCATCATCAAAATCCTTTAAAGACAAAGCTAAGGAACTTTTGAAACAACTGAAAGAAACATATCTGGTTTCTCCATGGATTGAATTTTGGGTGGGTTTTGGTGCATTTATCCTCATACTTTGGCTCATCATGGTATTTACTTTGGGACGCTTCATTGAGGGAAAATATGCTAAAATGGACACAGCAAGTCAGAACATCAACTTGGTCCTCAAACCACACACATCTTCACACGTCGAGAAAAGAGAACTTTCTTCAGCCAACTTCACAGCAATTCCAATACCTGGTGGGGTAGCCTGGGACAACACTGACTATGAAATTTATGGTCCGGTCGAGATCCTGAAATATCCACACCAAATCAAGATCTCCTTGAGTGACTTTGCAAAACCAAACTCATTTGCTGATGATTGGGACTTTGAAAGTATTAACAATATGATGTCTGACTTAGTAATGTCTGCTAAATTTACAAAACATGATTATTTGCAAGGTTCTACAAATTATGATAGTATGTATTGCTATAACCATTATGGTAACCATTTCTTGCATAAATCTGCACAACCTAGAAATGTTTTAAATTATAATCAATGGGAACATTGTGCAACACCTCCAAAAGGGAGTTCAAGAACCGTTTATGACAAATATTCATATTTTTCAGGTTTTAACATAAGTAATGCTGAAACATTTTATTTTAAATTGTCAAACAAGACAGGGATGAAAACCATGATAACCAACACAAAATTGATATATTCAGATTCATTCTTTGAAAAAATTAATACTTTTGGATTTGATTATTGGGACAAAAATGTTGATTTGAAAAGTGTTTGGGGTACAAAAGAATGGCAAGTACAGGGTTTAGAAGCTTTGTTTAGAGCCTGCATGATCCCAGAACAAATGATATTTTTAAATGACACTGTTCAACAAACCACCTGTCTTGGCTTAGCCAAAATCAAAGATTTAAATAACCCGTCTATTCCAAAGCCAACAATGTTTAGCAATAGCTCTGATACAGATGAAGAAATAGACATAAACCATATACTTAACCAAAACAGAACACATCCTGATTGGAAACAATGGTTGATCTGGCCCACAGATACAAATAACTGTCAAGATAGATTCCTGAATAAAACACAGGGTTTTAAAATGACCAGGCCAGACCCAAGATATCCCCAAAGACATCACCCAGGGATAATAACAACCTACAGTGTGGGCAAATTATGCCTTCAATGGCTACAAACTTCCACACTGCCTGAAATTAAGCAACACCTAACTTTACTTACTGATGGTGCTGACTTGCGTGATTTCATAATGGGACCACGCAAACAGCGTCAAAAGCGTTTCATAGCAGCCTCTGTATATGCAGCATACAATGAGGCCTGGAAGGTTACTCAAATTGAAACAGCAGAAAGAATACGGGAAATTGACCGTATTAATTTGGAAAAATCACTTTCTGTAGTGGATAATGGGTTAATGACTCTGTCCTCCAGAATTTTTTCATTGGACAGCATTGTGTCTTCAGCAATCGATATATTATCGCAAGACTTACTGTTATTACAACATGGTCAGTCACAATTGCGTTCCATTGTACAGCTTGGCTGGACGTTACAAAATCTGCGTTCAGGCTATGTGCCTTGGCGTTTAATCAACACAACGTCACTATTCCAAATCTTTAACCTTACTGATAGACAAATCGGTATGGCGCAAAAGGGTGCTGATTATACAATCTTGAGCATTGAAAAACTAGAAAGATTACCGTTGACAATGTCAGAACGACCTGTCAGTGAATGGATAATCCACGGAATCATAAATATTCCAATCTCAACCTTCAGGTTTCAATACTGCCAAAAATATATACAGGCTGGCATGTACGAGAAATTGGGAAAGGGGTACCTTAAAACAACTTGGAACCTGCCCTATTCACATGCATGTGTCAGTAATAAAGGACAGAAAGTGTTTCTTAGTGGCAACAATTGTGCTATGTCACTAAGCGGCACGCTTCTGTGTAACGGAATTAGTTTGCATGGAGCCTGTGAAGGGAATTCATACAACCTTTCATGTCACCAGCAAGGCGCACCTGCAACTGAAATAGAACCATTCTTTCAAAGACTCTATAATGGGAGTTACATTCTTATTGTAGACCGCAGATGTTGCAGTCTTATGCCCGGGACTCCTTATCTAGTAACTACAACGGCGAAGGTCAAGTGCTGTGGACGTTCTTTGTTCCCCAGCTCCTTTCCAGACAGGGAGGCAAGGGCATGGCCCAGTTTGAAAATTACTTCTATTCGAATAGACACTTTAAGCAGAATGAAAACAGTGCTTCTTCAGACGCCTACAAGGCTCACGTCATCAAAAGAAACGTATGATCTACAAGTTGCAAGGACGACTGCAGAGATACATACATTATTATCAACTAATTCCCCCGTACATTTCGCGGAAATCCTAAGCGAAATCTTAAATATTTCTGATACCACTGGGGTCTCAAAGGTATTTAAGACAGTATTTTCGATGGCATTAACACCATTCAAAGCCATACTGGGTATTTTTCCAGATTTCGTCCATTCGATTTTTGGCGGACTTCCCCTGATCCTAGGACTAATTGCAGGAATCCTATTCCTAGTCCTTATTTTTCGTTATGGCAACCCATGTCACAGATCAAACTCTCGCGACAATGGAAGATACGATCCTAGCCATTGGATACCGGGACCGGATATCAAAAATCCTGGGACTCTCCCGGCTTAGAGACCTGAACATGACTTGGTTTCTATCATTTCGACCAATGTGGCAAAGGTGTGTTTTACCTGTACTAAGGTGTCTGCTATGCGGAGAAGAATGCGTGTTAGACACCTGTCTGACGCTACAATCGGATGCGCCGGTGGATGCAGATACACTGTTGGTTCCTACCAAGGTTCACGCTTTGTGCTGCCCTCAAAGGCTGCCAATCCTGATGACGGCATTCCTGGAATCTTCACCACTACGATTGAAGAGTAGTGAAGTTCAAGATGAAAGCAACATCGAACAGGTACGACCTTCTGTCAGCAATGCGAATCAGAATGTCAATGCAGACAATCATGCGCATGAATGCATGGTTACCCCTATTTCCGACTTAGTGGAACTTTCCCATGAAGCTGTTGACAGTTTTTTCGAAAGCCTGAATGATATGATGTTCTCTCCGGAACAGAAATAGAGACTTTTGAGTAAACTCGCACACGGCGTTCCCTGAATTCGGCCTTCAACTTTAAAAATAAAGTCACATGAACAATTACCATCCAGTTCACGGACAGCAATTTTTTCAGCAAGCCCCTAAAATATTTTTATATATATTTTTTTCCGGGACACTGATCTTCTGCTTAAAGTAAGAAACTATTCCTAGAGAACTAAGATTTCTATTTTTAGATACTTTATATAGACTTTAGCTGCCCGCTGGTATGTTCACAAATATTTTATTATGGGATGAAATGGTCTCGAACTTCCTTTCTGTATAGCCATATTAAGAGCCATTTCATGTGTATTTCTCATATACCAAAAAGCAATAATGCATAACAATGCGTGTTTACTTTTGCATTTAATTCATAGCTTAAGTGCATACAATATATATGACTGCAATTTTTCAGTATATTTGAAAATTTCGAAATGCATTTATGTATTTTGGGGTGGTAAGGTATACACTATACTCTATAGTATGTTGTACTATGTTATACTATGCATAGATTAGTAGATATGACCATAGTTAGCGTGGAGTGGGTGTCGTGTATTTCTATAGGTTCTGAATCAGTCCCCCTATTCCTGACCCTATTCTGGTTAAACTAACTATCAAGTTAACTAACAGTCAGCCCATGAGGCAAGAAATCCCCCATGATGCAGATACCGTTATCTGACGCAGTCACACTACGGCACAGGAACGTGTTATCTGATTAGGTCATAACGCTTGAGATCTAATTAGACAAGCGACATTCCTCCAGCCCCTGATAAGGCATACGACGTTCTCATAACAAATCAAACCTATGACAACCTGGATAATCCGTGCGGCCATTGTTTTGATTTCACAGAGAACTTTTGCAAAAGAATGTGCTAACGAGCAAGTCGTATGACATCTTTATTGACGTACCTATGTCCATCCTTACGTCAATCTCGGCACCTTTAAGATATAAATATTGCCGACCTTGCCCTATGCAAACACACGCGTGGTGACAAGACGGAGCAGCCATACTTGCCGAAGCCGAGAGCAGAAGCAGACCCCGCTGGCAGCAGCCCCGCCTTCCTGACGCGCTGAGAGACGCGCTGCTATCTCAAGCCGAGAGACCCAGCACCGGCGCTTCCGGGTAGCCCTCGCAGGCAGCCTGGAATATCGAGAGCAGAGAAAGAGATACCATTCCTCATTCATCCTAACTTCCAGGTACAGAACTGAATAACCCCTCACAGAGAATTCTTTAGTTATTCACTTGGCAAAAACAAACTTAACTTAAACTGTAACTTTCTATTCCCGCCCACGCATTAGACTTAGGTCAGGTACACGGGCGTATTTAGAAACACCAGTTGAGTACGTTTAGTCAAATGTATATGTGTATGTAAATATATTTTAATCATTTTAAACATCATATGGCTCAGAAACCATATCAATGTTTTTACAGTATTATTTTATACTATTGCTTCTAATGTATGCACTTTACTTAACTATAAGTATTGCAATAATATCGATCCATTTCTCATGTATGAGAAAAGAGACTGATCAATAAATAACATCTTTTATTGAACACGCCCGTCTCTTCCTTTTCTCTACATTCTGATGAGACTAAGAATGCACGTACTGACTGAGTAAAATAATTGCCTTGTGCTCACACGACTCTCGAGATTGACTCTTGATTAGGGGAGAGCAAAGTTGTCATGTTCTATGGTTGTCAGAAACGAAATCCCTTCTTGTCTAATCAGGGAAGTTAATCCTTCCTTGAACATTCGAGAAAGTTTCTAGCGAACTCTGAGCTTAGCTGGCAAACCCAAAAATTAAGTCTAGTATCGACAGTAGTAGACCTAGTTAACGTCTGGCCTAGGCCTTTACTGCTGTAGGTACTATTCCAATGCGCAGAGCCTATTGGGAAAATAGGAGCTACACTACAAGTCCAGCCCGAACTACCATGCCATGTCTTCCCTGGACCGGAAACAAGCATCCTGGGATCGGTTTCGGATTCATAATCCTCATCAGCCAGGCTATCTTGAATCCAGTGGCCAAGTGAGCAAGGGACTCACGTCTGAGCATACCCTGCCACACTTAGGGCGAACAAAGCGATACAAAAGGGAATGATGGACGGAGCGTTTGAGCAAATCAAACACTCACCCCCAGTCAACTGATCTGGGTTTAATCCATCACCATTCTTTAGCTCACTCGGCCACCCCAGTTCAGACATGGCAATATGCAAATCAGTCTGACCCTGTGCCTCATGGGAACAGTCCAGCCCGAACTACCATGCCATGTCTTCCCTGGACCGGAAACAAGCATCCTGGGACCGGTTTCGGATTCATAATCCTCATCAGCCAGGCTATCTTGAATCCAGTGGCCAAGTGAGCAAGGGACTCACGTCTGAGCATACCCTGCCACACTTAGGGCAAACAAAGTGATACAAAAGGGAATGATGGACGGAGCGTTTGAGCAAATCAAACACTCACCCCCAGTCAACTGATCTGGGTTTAATCCATCACCATTCTTTAGCTCACTCGGCCACCCCAGTTCAGACATGACAATATGCAAATCAGTCTGACCCTGTGCCTCATGGGAACAGTCCAGCCCGAACTACCATGCCATGTCTTCCCTGGACCGGAAACAAGCATCCTGGGACCGGTTTCGGATTCATAATCCTCATCAGCCAGGCTATCTTGAATCCAGTGGCCAAGTGAGCAAGGGACTCACGTCTGAGCATACCCTGCCACACTTAGGGCGAACAAAGCGATACAAAAGGGAATGATGGACGGAGCGTTTGAGCAAATCAAACACTCACCCCCAGTCAACTGATCTGGGTTTAATCCATCACCATTCTTTAGCTCACTCGGCCACCCCAGTTCAGACATGGCAATATGCAAATCAGTCTGACCCTGTGCCTCATGGGAACAGTCCAGCCCGAACTACCATGCCATGTCTTCCCTGGACCGGAAACAAGCATCCTGGGATCGGTTTCGGATTCATAATCCTCATCAGCCAGGCTATCTTGAATCCAGTGGCCAAGTGAGCAAGGGACTCACGTCTGAGCATACCCTCCCACACTTAGGGCGAACAAAGCGATACAAAAGGGAATGATGGACGGAGCGTTTGAGCAAATCAAACACTCACCCCCAGTCAACTGATCTGGGTTTAATCCATCAGCATTCTTTAGCTCACTCGGCCACCCCAGTTCAGACATGGCAATATGCAAATCAGTCTGACCCTGTGCCTCATGGGAACAGTCCAGCCCGAACTACCATGCCATGTCTTCCCTGGACCGGAAACAAGCATCCTGGGACCGGTTTCGGATTCATAATCCTCATCAGCCAGGCTATCTTGAATCCAGTGGCCAAGTGAGCAAGGGACTCACGTCTGAGCATACCCTGCCACACTTAGGGCAAACAAAGTGATACAAAAGGGAATGATGGACGGTGCGTTTGAGCAAATCAAACACTCACCCCCAGTCAACTGATCTGGGTTTAATCCATCACCATTCTTTAGCTCACTCGGCCACCCTGTGCCTCATGGGAACAGTCCAGCCCGAACTACCATGCCATGTCTTCCCTGGACCGGAAACAAGCATCCTGGGACCGGTTTCGGATTCATAATCCTCATCAGCCAGGCTATCTTGAATCCAGTGGCCAAGTGAGCAAGGGACTCACGTCTGAGCATACCCTGCCACACTTAGGGCGAACAAAGCGATACAAAAGGGAATGATGGACGGAGCGTTTGAGCAAATCAAACACTCACACCCAGTCAACTGATCTGGGTTTAATCCATCACCATTCTTTAGCTCACTCGGCCACCCCAGTTCAGACATGGCAACATGCAAATCAGTCTGACCCTGTGCCTCATGGGAACAGTCCAGCCCGAACTACCATGCCATGTCTTCCCTGGACTGGAAACAAGCATCCTGGGACCGGTTTCGGATTCATAATCCTCATCAGCCAGGCTATCTTGAATCCAGTGGCCAAGTGAGCAAGGGACTCACGTCTGAGCATACCCTGCCACACTTAGGGCGAACAAAGCGATACAAAAGGGGATGATGGACGGAGCGTTTGAGCAAATCAAACACTCACCCCCAGTCAACTGATCTGGGTTTAATCCATCACCATTCTTTAGCTCACTCGGCCATCCCAGTTCAGACATGGCAATATGAAAATCAGTCTTACCCTGTGCCTCATGGGAACAGTCCAGCCCGAACTACCATGCCATGTCTTCCCTGGACCGGAAACAAGCATCCTGGGACCGGTTTCGGATTCATAATCCTCATCAGCCAGGCTATCTTTTTTTTTGTGAAACTTTTTATTAATTTTATAAGTACAAACACAAACAATTTGCAAGGAATAAAGAGAAAGAGAAGACAGCAATATAAACAACGTTGCATTACATGGTGTGGGAGCGGGAAGGTCAACCAATGAGCGTATGTTCTATCAAGAAAGAGTCTCGCATGGGGGGGGGGCAGAAGGAACAGAATGTATCCAATACACAGTAGTAAGTGGAGGAAACCTCGGGTTACGGGGACGTAGGTGCAACATCTGGGTCAGGGAGAGGGGGGGAACATATATCGCCACGGTAAGTGTTCCACTGAGTCCATATCTTCCCCCATTTTCGGGGGGTACCCCGAGAAATATATACATTTTTTTCCCTGAACATGCACCAGTCCATGTTTTGTTTCCATTTCCGAATCCCGGGTGGTCCCTGAGCGCCCCACAGTTGCGCAATGTCTCTTTTGGCGATCATATTGCCCAAGGTCACCCATCGAAGCTGCGAAACGGAGTAGTCGTTCGGTTCCCATACATTCAGCAAGCATCTCCTAGCCTCCGGCATCGATCGCACCCCCGTAACCTCACTCATCACCTCGTGCACACGGGTCCAGAATCGCACTACCTCAGGGCACTCCCAAATGATATGGAAAAAGGTGCCCAGGAGACCGCATCCACGCCGACACAAACCATCCACAGAAAAGCCCATGTGCACCAAATGGGGACCAGTCACATACACTCTATGCAGGATTTTAAGTTGCACAAATCTAAGGCGCGCCTGGATGGCCACCTCTTTAGGGGAGGAGATCGCCGCCTGCCAGTCCTCATCGTCCAGCTCCAGCCCATCACCAATCCAGACCTCTCTAAGGCGAAGCAGGAGATCGGACCTGGAGTTGATCAACTTTTTATAAATAAGCGAAATCGTACTATCAGGAACATGTCCGTCCAGTACCCTGTCCTCAAGCGGGGACGACTCCGGAATCTCCACACCCGAAGGGAAGACCGAGAGCACCGCGTGGCGGACCTGCGCATAGCGAAAAAAATCGCGATCGCTCAGAGCGTACTCAGTTTTCAATTCCTCAAACGTCTTCATTCTCCCCTTAGTCCAAACATCATCAATCCTGCTGATACCTATCAAGTCCCACCTATCAAACCCCTTCGACTGCCAGAGAGAGCCAAGTCTATCGGATGCATACAGTGGGGTGGCACGAGTTAATTTATCAGTCCACCCAAGCGCCATGGAAGCATGTCTCCACACCTGGACGGCCGTCCTAGCGGGGCCCGTTACGTTTCGAGGGGTGAGTCTCGAGTAGAGGGCTCTATTATAGTCACCCCCCGGCAACAACCATTTGTCTATCTCCAAGGCCGGATTCGGCCAAGGGCCATACATGCAATGATTTATTGCCCCCAATTGAGACGCCCAATAATAGCGACGGATATCAGGCAAAGCAATTCCACCGTCGTACCACGGGAGCGACAGTTTAGCGATGGCGATCCGGGGCCTACCCCCCCACACCAGTTGTCTCTGTAAACTCTCAACCTCACGGAAATATTTAGCCGGGACAACGTCAAGTGTGTTTTGCAATGCGTAGAGGAAGCGGGGCAGTGACATCATCTTAAACAATGCAGCTCTACCCAGGGGAGAGAGAGGGAGTTTCCCCCAAGCAACAACATCTGCCCGAAGGCGCTGAAGAGGGGGCAGCAAGTTCCGGTCAAACCGCAGTTCAGGTTTCAGAGTGATAAAAATGCCTAGGTATTTAAATCCATCTCTCACAATCGCGATAGGACAACCACTTGGCAGAAGAGGGGCGTCTCCCGACAGGACGTATACACAGGACTTCGACCAATTGATGACAAGACCCGAGTTTTTGCGAAAGGACGTTAAGACATCGAACAATACAATGAGGGATTTACGGGGAGATGTGAGATACAGCAGAATATCATCAGCATAGAGAGATACACGGTCCTCAAACCTCGAATTCCATCTAATGCCCTTCAGGGACGGCTCCCACCTCAACCAGGCCGCCAGCGGTTCCAAGGCGAGAGCAAACAACAAGGGGGACAGGGGACAGCCCTGTCACGTGCCCCTGCCCAGTGCAAAGGGTGCAGAGACCCGACCATTGACCACCACCTGAGCCATGGGACCGGCGTAAAGCAATTTGACCCACCGAACGAACTCCGGACCGAAACCAAACTTGGCAAGAACCGCCCACAAATACGGCCATTCTATTGTATCAAACGCCATCGTAGCGTCCAAGGACGCCAAGATGGCAGGCTCACGCAGCGTCTCGGCTCGTGCCAAGACGCCATGCAACCGTCGGAGGTTAAGCGCCGTGTTGCGATGCGGTATAAAGCCGGATTGATCAGGGTGAACCAGGTCCCCAATGACAGTCGCCAAACGTGTCGCCAGCAGCCTGGCCAAGATTTTAGGCTCCGCATTAATCAACGAAATGGGTCTAAAAGAGGCACAGCGATCCCGAGGTTTACCATCTTTGTGGATGACGACTATAGTGGCCAGTCTCTGGTCTGGTGGGAGAGAGCCCACCTCCAAAGACTCGAGAAACATAGAGCGCAGATGCGGAGCTAGCATGTCCGGGCGTAGTTTATATAGCTCAATGGGGAGCCCATTAGGGCCCGAAGCCTTGCCGGAGCGGACCGAACGGACAGCAGCGGCAATCTCGTCCACAGTAGGCGGCGCATCCAGAGCATCCCTATCAATGTCAGGCAATCGGGGAAGTGCAATATCCCGCAATAGCAGGTGGGAGTCCTGCTCAGATCGATCAGACACCTGGGAATACACTTCGCGGAAGTAATCGGCAAAACATGTAACAATATCAGCAGGGTCAGTACAACACTCTCCATTCTCCGCAACAATCACAGGGACGACACGACTTGCATTCTCCCTCTTATCCAGCCAAGCAAGTAATTTCCCAGCCTTATCACCCACATCATACAGGCGGCCCTGCTGTTCCCTTCCCATTTCCTTAGCAGCTTCCGTGACCAGAGCCCTGTATTCATGTTGTTTCAACTCCAATAGATGTAACCCCTCAGCGGTGACCCCAGATTCCAAGCACCCCTCCAGGGCTGTGACCTCCCCCTCCAGGCGAACCATCTCAGCACGGTTGGCCAACTTCACGCTACCAATCAACGAGAGGGCCTGGCCACGAATGACAGTCTTGTAAGCTTCCCAAAGTAAACTTGGGGAGGAAACAGAGCCCACATTTTTCGCAAAATAACAATCGTGTGTTTTAACCAGCTCAGCCCTGACCCTGGGGTCCTTCAAATACCAGGGGTTAATCGGAGCCACTCGGCCCGCCGAACCCCGCCGTGCATCAACCACCAGCCAAAGCGGAGAATGGTCCGAGATACCCCTTGCCAGATGCTTAACTTCCCGTATGAGGGATGCATGGGCCGAGGGCAATAATATATGATCTAACCTCGAGAGACTACCATGAGCACCAGAATGATAAGTATATTGCAACTGCTCCGGGTGAAGCAAGCGCCAGCAATCAGTGAGCCCCAGCGTCTCTAGGAAGTCACTCAACCAAGTCTGGGCCTTCGGCAGTTCCCTGGGAGGGTGACGGTCAAACATCCCGGAGACCACCGCATTAAAATCACCCCCAACCAAAAGCAGACCCTCGGGGAGACCCAGGATAAGTCCACTCAGATCAGCGAATGTGGTGGCTTGGAGGCCCGGGGGCACGTACACGGAAATCAGAATAAGAACCTGCCCTTCCCAGCACCCCACAATGGCGGCGTATCGTCCCTTATCATCCAGTATGACATCATCAATGGCCAAGGGGAGGGAGGTCCGAACCAGAATGCCCGCCCCTCTGGAGCCCGAAGTGAAACCCGAGTGCGCCACAAGGCGATAACCACGCCTATTCAGAGCGTAGCACTTGTTGCCGAGCAAATGAGTCTCCTGCAGTAAGACAACATCAGGAGACAAACGTTTCAGCAATTGCAGCACCACCCTCCTCTTGATCCCATCCCCCAACCCGTTCACGTTCCAACACAATATCTGAAGTCCCCTACCCCCCATCCCCGAATTCAGCCCCTCCCCCGCCCCACACCCAAAGCAACTGCAAAAAACTGGAGTTTGCCTTTCCTTCACCTTGCAAATAACAATAAAATTCAAACAAACAACCCAGTCCCCCCAACAATGCCAAAACAACTATACCCTCCACCCCGCACCCCTGCTGAAGACCAAAAAGCCCCATAAACTTGCAGTGTGCCTGTCGCCCAACCGCCCAACTAATCTACGAAAAGAAAACCCAGGAGGAGAAAGGACCCGCTCACCCCCCACCCACCCCCAAAAGGACTATTACTTGCAAACATTAATGACACAGCATAGCACAGTTCAAAGCCAACGTGAAGGGTACGGGGTCAAAGTCGACATCTATTCCTGCTCCGTCGGGCCACCGTCCGCCCGATCCGATCTGCCAGAGTCCTCAAAAGGTTCTTGATCCGCAGGCAGCGAGTCAAGCCAGTCACTCACGACCCCAGGATGGTCGAAGAAAAAAGTACGATCCCTATGAACCACCCGCAAACGGGCCGGGAAGAGCATGGCATACTTCATAGACCTTTCCCGGAGTCTCTTCTTGACCCCTTGAAACCCCAGCCTCTGTTTCTGGACCTGTTGTGTAAAGTCCGGATAGAAGCTGACAGTAGAGTTCTCAAAGGCAATGGGAACAGACTGCCTCGAAGCCTGCAGGATAGCGTCTCTGTCCCGGAAATGAAAGATCCTCGCAATGATGGGTCGTGGGTTAGCACCCGATTTAGGTGTGCCGCCGGGGATCCTATGTGCACGCTCGACAGCGAAAAACTTGCTGAGACCCTTGGGCGCCAAGTGATTCAGCACCAGGTCTTCCACCAATAAGTCCGTCGAGGCAGCAGTCGATGAATCCGGGACCCCAATCAGGCGGATGTTATTGCGCCTGGCACGGCTTTCATAGTCCTCTAGGCGCCCAGAGAAATAGTCATTAGCTTTCCGCAGATTCCCGACTTCAGCCTGTAAGTCAGAGACGTCAGTGACCAGGCTAGTGGTCTTGAGATCCAGGGATTTTACCTTTTCGTTTGTATTAGCCAAATCCGCCCTGATCAAATTGACATCAATCGACACAGTATCCAGTTTGAGAGTCAAGGCCTCATATTGTTGCCCCAATGAAGCCTTCATACCGGTAATGGCGCCCATGAGATCCCGCAACGAGGGCTCTTCCTCAATCGATGAGTCCTCCGGCATTGTCGTCGAGGGTTTAGATGCTGCGCCCGGCGATCCTTTAGTAAGGGTGTACCGGTCCATAATGTTCGTTTGCAAAGCACTCCCTCGAACGCCCGGTTTAGTCTTGCACCTCTCACTCTCTGGCTTGGTGGCCATCTTAGATCCTGGACCCGTACGGGTCGCCTGTTGTCGGGTGAAAATGATGACTGCGGTGGCAAATGCAGGACCAAAAGGGCGAAGGTGGTGCCAGTCTCAGAACTGAAAGCCACGACAGATCGGCATCAGAAACGGATAGACCAAAAATATAGGCACGTCCGGCCGTCTACGTAGCTAACAAAGTCAGGTTGATCTCCGGACAGGAATCGAAACCAAAAGCGGTCGCCAGCCCATGCAAGTCCGGCAGTCCGTTGTTGTTCACTTACTGGATGGCAGGCCAGACAAGATAGCTCGGGGCGTCACCTAGGAGCAGGCCAGAAAACTGCGGCGATCTGTAGCTCTGGACCCCGAAGTCCAAAAAGTTTTTTGGAACAGATAAATGATCAGTAGAACTACGCCAATAAACACCCGTCGTCAGAACCAGGATAAAGTACAGGATAGTCGATGGAGGTGGCCAGGGTCCGGGAGCCCTGTGCTCACGCGACCATCTTGGGTGCGCGCGAAGCTCCTCCTCTCCAGCCAGGCTATCTTGAATCCAGTGGCCAAGTGAGCAAGGGACTCACGTCTGAGCATACCCTGCCACACTTAGGGCGAACAAAGCGATACAAAAGGGGATGATGGACGGAGCGTTTGAGCAAATCAAACACTCACCCCCAGTCAACTGATCTGGGTTTAATCCATCACCATTCTTTAGCTCACTCGGCCACCCCAGTTCAGACATGGCAATATGCAAATCAGTCTGACCCTGTGCCTCATGGGAACAGTCCAGCCCGAACTACCATGCCATGTCTTCCCTGGACCGGAAACAAGCATCCTGGGACCGGTTTCGGATTCATAATCCTCATCAGCCAGGCTATCTTGAATCCAGTGGCCAAGTGAGCAAGGGACTCATGTCTGAGCATACCCTGCCACACTTAGGGCGAACACTTTTAGGATGCAACCCTACCTTGAATCTAAATATATCAAAACAAAAGTATGTCCGTTTGTCCTTTATGCATTACTACACCATTCATCCGATCGGTATGAAACTTTGGGAAATTGTTGAGAACACTCCCGCAAAGGTTTCTAGCTAAAAAATAAAAGAAAAAAGAAAAATAAAAAATAAAAAATTTAAAAAAATTTAAAAAAGTTGTTGAGTACACTCCCGTGAAGGTTTCTGGCAAAAAAAAAGAAAAAAAAAGAAAAATGTGTTCAATATCGGCCCCCTGCCCACACAGGGCCCTCATAATCTTTCCAATACTGAACGTATACAGTTTCCGGTGCGACTCGCTTTTGCAATGACCATCAACAAAGCACAAAGACAATCGCTGCAAGTGTGTGGACTAGATTTGGAGAATCCGTGCTTCTCACATGGACAACTGTATGTGGCCAGCTCACGCGTTGGAAAACCTTCTGATTTATTTGTGTATGCAACGTTTACAGTTTCTGGGGCGACTCGCTTTTGCAATGACCATCAACAAAGCACAAGGACAATCGCTGTAAGTGTGTGGACTAGATTTGAAGAATCCGTGCTTCTCACATGGACAACTGTATGTGGCCAGCTCACGCGTCGGAAAACCTTCTGATTTATTCATGTACGCACCAGACGGAAAACAAAAAATAACGTGTATCCACAAGCACTCGAATAAATAAACAGAATTAAAACAACACTTTAAAATGTTTTCCATATTAAAATGAATAAGTTTCAATAAAAATGACACAATGTAAATTGAATGTTATCATAAGAAGTTTCCTTAAATTTCCTTTCTTCTGAGATCGCAGCAACGCGCGACGGGTAAGCTAGTTTATAATAAGTTCCTTTGATAGATTCGTATTCACCCGCTTTAAATACAGTACTTTCCATCACTTAGTAAGCTTTCCTAAAATGAATGACTGGGCTATAGAACTGAGTAGATGTCCCTGGAATGTCCAGGCCCAGCAATCAATCATTGATGTGATTTTATTTTGTAAGTGTTGTTTAATTCAAAGAAGGAGATGGATCTTAACTATGTTAAAAGAAATGGGCATGAGACAATGTAGATCAGCTTTTTAGCCTTGCAATTTTTAGATAATGAACATCTTATAATATCAATTGAGTCACTTTTAAAATGTATAGTGAAATGCAGGAAAACCCTTTTCATTTGAATTTCGCACTTTAGCCACGTAGACTGAAATAACAAGCATTTACAATGCAATGGTCTCGGCATTATTAAAGGTAGAGCTATTGGCATTGCTTATGACTTTTTTTATCATAAATAAATAGCATTGTCATTTACAATGCCAATAGCTTAATCGCTCGTATATGCATGACCTATTGCATTTATACACACAGAGTCATCCACACAAAAAGCTATCTACACAGGAGGAAAAAGTAAGATGGGCAGAAAGAAAGAGAAGAATAGAAGGGGAAAGGAAGAGTGAAAGAAGGAAGGAAACTTCGAAACAAAGAAGGAAGAAATGGTGAAGGGTGGAAGGATGGATGGACTTTAGAAAGAACCAATTGGAGTAATGGATGGAGCAATGAGCAGCAGAGTGAATTGAGGATTGGTGGAAGGATAGGTGATGGGCTAGTGACTGGATCAATGGCTAAAAAGATAAATGGATGCATGCATATACCGACGAGTGGATGGACAATGAAGGAAGCATGCAAATGTGGATGAATAAAGGGTGAATGTGAGAACCGATGTGTGGATGGATAAGTGAAAGGAAGGACGACGAAAGGGTATAGGAAACTGTTCTAGGGAGTATGGGCAGTGTCCCTTGGTGCTATTTAAGATAGGACCGGAGGCGTCTGTGGTACCAGCGGTGGGCACCAGAGCTGACACTTTAAGGTTTCAGTGGCCAGCCCGGCATTACTGGCCGCAGGGGGCAGAACCAAAGGGACTGTGGTAAGTATCGCAAGATGCCAGTCGAATGCAGGCTCGCGTGACCTTTGACCTGCGGCAGGATGCTCACGGTCGGTCTATTTCTGACGTCTCAGCTGCTCAGCCTCTGGAGCTGACCCGGGGGTTGATCCTGGAGGGGTCCCGAGCGCCTTGGATGCCAGAGATACCAACGTGCACGTGCCACGGGTTTGGAGGTGGGGGGCACGTCTCGCACCCTCGTGCTGGTGTCACACCTCCTTGACTCGGCAGTTTCAGGGCCCTGAGGGCGAGCCTGCTTTGCTTCTCTGCGGCTGCTGAGCGATCACACTGTTGAGGGGGGGGGGGCAGCTAACACCGAGAGCGCCCGCATCACAAGAGCCCCTGGGAGAAGGTGGAACTCAGGGTGCCTGACTCCGCACCACGAGTTTCACGGTTCGATCCCCAATGACTCTTGGCAAAAGTACGCTTAATCTTCCCATGACCCCCAAATGCAGGTAATTCATTTCATTTCGCTAGGGTCATTTCTGTGTTTGCACAATATGTAAACGTGTGTGCATTTTTAGGGTGGAACTTGGGAAACGACTCAAAGCTCCCAGAATGTGGGCGTTCCCCAACTTTTGATGCCCCTCCCAGGAACGCCACAAACACTCCAGCGCCTGTAACTATCTCCCAGTGGAATAATTGACATGCGAGGAAATCCTATTTGTGTGCTAAAATCGCAACCTTGCTTATTTTGTTTGCTGAGTAAATTAGGAATGGGATTTTGACCTCACTTGCATGCATAAGGTGAACGCAGATGGAAGCATCTTTATAAATGAGGTGTGTCTATGGCAGTGCTGCAGTACAGGAGGTGTTGACATTTGTGCCACGCTAGGGTAATGCGGGCTATGTACATGTGGAATGTTAACTCCGCTCACGTGGCACCAAAAAGTGCAAACTTCCTACAGCCAAACGTGGAATGAGAGAATGGCTTTGGGTGGGCATGGGTCAGTGGATGTGTCTCGGACAGCGGGAGAGGAGACACAGACAGCGGGAGGGGGGGGCGGTAGAGGAGACACGGACAGCGGGAGAGGAGACACGGACAGCGGGAGGGGGGGCGGGAGAGGAGACACAGACAGCGGGAGGGGGGGGCGGGAGAGGAGACACGGACAGCGGGAGAGGAGACACGGACAGAAGGCAACAAGCACTCACCTGGACTTCTTCCAGCGGCGGTCGTCCTGAAATGGCTGCCACTCGCTCCCAGCGCCTACATTTGGCTGCAGATACCGAAAGCACATCATGCTGCAGATGGAGCGGACTTCAAACAGGGGTGCAGGATCACTACAAACGGGGGCAGAGGCAGAGGCTCGATGCTCACCGTCACTGCGGTGAAACAAAATGGCGACCTCAAGCTTCTGATTTTTTCGGAATTGGGGGCGTGGTTTTGTGGTTCTGAGTGACAGACAACGTCACTGTCTAAAGAACGCAAAAAATCACGCCCCCAAATCCGAAAAAGACGGAGCTTCTTTGGAGGGACGGCTCTCTCCTCCAATGGCTGGCCTCTGTTTAGGAAGCCAGCCAATGGAGGAGAGACGAAAACAGAGGCGGGATAAAGCAGCCTACTAAGTAACAATAATTCTCGGACTTCCGGTCTGCCGACCGGATATTAGCGAGACCTAAAAAGACTGTGGCCATATCTAACTGTTTCCCTTTTTTATTGTGTAAATCACTCCATACGTTTTATCTCATGTGAGCTTTTTTAACATATGTGATAATGAAATGTTTTTTTTTTATTGTATGCTTTTATGATTTTACGACAAAAATCAAATAAAGTTTGTTCTGATCTAATCTGAAGTATGTATCTGTACAGTTGTTGTCCAGATATGTTTTGAGAGGCCAGTTGAAATGGGACTAGTCAATCCTGTTTGGCTGGAAACAAATTTGTTGTGGCAGCCATTACAGGACTAAGGGCCATGTTCCTGCATCCTGAAAATTTATTATAACATATATGCATGCATGGTGAGCTCACCTTGACCACCAAGAGTAAGTGGTGGCCTCTGCCCTTTATTGGCTGACAACAACATTGGCAACATGTTGTAGCAGCCAGTACAAGAAACAGGGACATGGCCCCTATTGAAATGCTAGGTTTCGAGGGTCGCAAAAAGGGGCACATGCAAGGGGTGATAATAGATTTTAGTCATAATATCAATCATTTGTTAGAGATGTTATATTCATTTTAGGAATTCTGTTAAGTTCTCAGGTCTCTGTGAAAAATAATTACCATCAGCTAGGATTTGATGAACTTTCTTTGAGAGAAAACTGCTTTCTTTCATGATTTTCTCATACAGGTAATGGAAGGTGCCCCAGAAGCTAAAATGAGAGCACATTTCCCATACGGTCGAACTATATTCCTTGAGTATTGTGCTTTCCCAATTGAAGAAGGGTTTCACATGGTAAATTTAGAATATGATCATGTACCATAGAAATTCTGTGAAAGAGCAACAGCTAAACTTAGATTATTGTTGGATAGCAATACAATCTTAACTTACTTAGAAAAATAATGAAAAACAAAAGGTGATGCTTTCAATGTTGTAAAAAATAATGTCATTTGAGATAAATTTTGTGATGTCATAGTCTTGACTGTGAGATGTTAAGCAGTGCATGACAGGGTATATGTTATAGGTAGCTCACTGGACTATAATTGGCAAATTTCAGTGCTTTAAAAAAAAATTACCTCTTGCTTGCAGTCCATCGCCTAACTATAACGGTACTTTGATTTTTGTTCTGTTTTGCTGAGTTTCTTTTTAACATAAGTTAAGATCTTATTACAATACCTAACCATAAAGTGACCACCTCTCAGCCTTCCATACAAATGAAGACTAGGTCAGACAGTATAGAATACAAACCAATAATTGTTTATTCAGAGCACACTCAGAGCAGAGACCAGTCTGCCAGTCGCTAGGAGTGCTGCAGAGGGACTGAAATCGACAAGCATAAAGATACATAATGTACATTTCGCAACTGGGCTAGAACACGCACACAGTGGAATTTTCCAGGCAGGTGCTGCAATTAATGGAATACAAGGGAGGAAAGAAAAAATAATCTCTGTGCTCATATCACATACAAACTTTCAAAGTTCAAGGCCACTCCAGTCAGTCCCGTCACCAGACTAGGGGGAGAAGGCATGTATCTAGAGAGAAAGGAACGCGCTAATAAGAACATTCCATTAATTAATTAATTAAGCAAACCCCAACCTTGGGGAAGCGAAACTTAGAGGGAGCATTTTCCCAGAAATAGCACAGGATTAGTTTCGATCATGAGACAAAATGGCGGCTAAATAGAAAATGGTGCTGCAAATGCTAACTTACAAACTTACATAGGATAATACGTAAGCAGAAACATCTCTGGTCTAACAGACCCCCCTATTAGCATGAGCTAAAACATTTTCAAGCAACAGCAATGCAAATTGATATATCAGGAAAACAGAAACTCATAAGCACGAATATCAAACAATCCTTTTGAGCAATCCATGTTCTCAGTATCGGGAAGGGAGACTGTAAGGAGGGAAGAAGTCTCAAAAATGCCCTCATCTATCTGCATTAGGTCATCTATCTCTTTCTGCACCATAATTGCGGCATTGGTATCATGAATTTAAATGTTCCTCTTAGGAGTGAGAAGAGTAGTACAATAAGAGCAACAAAAGGGGAGGTACTAAATGAGGGCACAAGAAGACACAAATATCACAATGAAATAGATCACTTTTTCAAGAATCCAGCCCCAACCTATAGAAGAGACCAACTCCAATTTCCACTTTCCATCCCTTTGACATTCTCGAGGATGTCTAATATGTGTTTAATTATATTATTTTCAAACCTTTTGATCCCGCCTACACACTGGTCGCCTACTACCGAGCATACACCACCATTCTTGGCTAGAATAAAATCCACTGCATATCAAGTATGCTCAGAATATATTTGCATACTCTCCAACTGAGTGGTGATGTCACGTAAAACAGCCATGTTAGTGTTGGGTAATATTTGCAAATTGCACTCAAAATATTCTCTGGCTTTCTCACCTCGGGCCATAGAGGTACCACTCAAAGGGAAAATGGAAGAAAGGATGTATCCATAGCTGATTCCATTACTATAGTTGTTGACCTCTATATTGGTCACTCCCTCACAGTATTCTTTAGTCAGTGTCCTCTTCACCCAATGGACATTAGGCTTAGCATATATACAGGGCACGCCTAAAGGCAACACCATCCAAGAGCTACATGATCGGTACCATTATGTACGTTAGAGTAAGGGCCTTAGACAAAAAGTAAAACCCCGGGTGGGCATAAATCGGTCCTTCGTAATCTACTGCGGCATATCTGATGTTCATTCCAAACGTACTTGGATCTTTGTCATTCACCAGGGGTATTGTATTTTTGTACAGCACTATCCCAGAATAATTGATATACCATGAAGTGTCAGTACTGTTCACAATGGGGCAACAAGCAGGGTAATAACAAGCCTCAATGGTAACTGTCAATTCCTTATAGTGCCAACCCACCAATGTGACATTATATTCTTCCAAGGTAAAAATTATCACAATATGTGTTGTTATCATACCCCGGATAACCCATTTCCCGTGGCTTTCTGTAATATAAACAGGGACCTGGATAGCCAAAACCAAAAATGCCTTTCACTTCAGTAAATTGCTCTGGACAAGTGCAGGTATAATCAACAAGAAATAATGGATATGCAGCCTGTAAACTAGTGACGGACTCAGTGGGGTAGCAAGCGGTCCTTTCTCCAAAGAATTTCTTGTGCATGTTCAAAAATACATTGCTCGGGCCTGTTCTTTTCTTTCTTGGCGGGGAAAGAATTTTAACCTTGGGACGTAAGGACACATCTTGATCATTTTCCCAAAACCATGACACTCTGCATAATATTATCAACAATCAAATCATAAGAGCAACACACATTATTTTCTTCCTGGTGGTCCACACCACATTATACGGGGCAACAAGAATTACTGGCTGCTTTTCCTCAGCAATCAGCCTACCAAAAGGATGCATAACAAATGATAAAAATGGAGGCGAAATGCAGAAGTCCCAGTGTCCGTCAGAACCTCACTGGTACAGGCTCCTGTTGTTCATCAAATACTTTGGCGCTCTTGAGCACTGGCGTAGGAGCTTGCTCTGTCCTAAACTCGTATCCAACTTCGATCATGATGGTATACCTCAATGGTATACTTTGATCTGTCTTAGCTAATCAAGCAACTAATCAAGTAAACAGAAATCATTCACCAAGTCCAATAGATCTCCGCAGGTACTGTAACTCAGTACAACCTACCACACACAGTCCATCCCAAATCTCTTTTCTCCTTGGTTGCACTTTCCCTCAGTCGAGGGCGCAAATTGTACCTGGTAGCTCCAGGCACAGAACGGTCAACAAATAAGGGCTCCTGGATATAGCTCGTATTTCCAGAGGAACAGCAGCATTCAGCACATCTTCATTCTGCCTATCCGTTTGAGTCCAAGTCAGCTGGGCATCACTAAAGGAGACGTACCAGGGTACCTGCTCACACTCAGAGTCCCCTATGCCAACAGCAACCCCCTTATCATAGGGTAGAGGCAAAGGAACCCTCTTGCAGTTGGTAGCATGTACCCAGTTTTTACGGTCCGCAACCTCCACTTTGGTGCGCGTCACCAACAGGACCTGCTATGGCTTCTTCCACCGTGGCTCCAAACATTCCTTTTGTTGGAAATTCCAGAGCAAGACAAAATCACCAGGCTGAATATCGTGGCTGGGTCCCACTGGTGTAGAAGGCAGGGACTCCCACACCTGTTGGTGAATAGAATATAAACTTTCTGTTAACTGGCCCAGATAATCAAGTAACATAGGATACTTAATATCAGAGAACCATCGAGGACGCCGGACGCCCCAGACATTTGATGGGCACCCAAACACAACCTTGCACAGTGACATTCCTGTTCTAGAGTGAGCTGTTCTTGTTGACAAATGTGCTAATAGTAAAGCATCTGGCCACTGTTACCCTGTCGTTTCCTGAATTTTTGCCAGTTTGAGCTTGAGAGTATCATTGTACTTCTCAACCAAACCTGCCGACTGTGGATGATTAGCAGCATGAAATTTTCGCTTTATGTGTAGACCGTCACAAATCAATTGAATCCCTTTTGCATTAAATTGACTTCCGTTGTCACTCCAGATCACTCTGGGCAAGCCAAAATGAGGAAAGAACCCCTTCAGGAGTCCCTTTGCAGTCGTAATGGTTGTCTTATCTTTAGTGGGATAAGCCTCAACCCATTTACTAAATGCACATACAACCACTAAAACATACTTCAAATTATTGCATCTCTGTAGCTCAATGTAGTCCATTTGAAAGACTTCAAAAGAAAAAGTGGTTGCTGCAAAATTACCAAGCGGTGTAGGAGTACCTTTTCCAGGAATATGCATCATGCACACTGTTAGAACCGGAGGTCTCTGGTTGGCACAGGTAGGCACTTGTGACAAGCAGGGACCCTCAGCTCCACGGTCAGGGCAAGGGAACTACTCCTTCGAATAACCCCTGCTCACCCTCTAGGTAGTGTGGCGCGAGCAGACAAGGCTAATCCTCAGGGCGATAGTAAGTTAAGCATTTATGAGCACACACAGTAAACCCACTGACCCACCACAAATGGACACCAGTCGTATGGTTGTATCAAAAATACGTGTACTTTATATAAAAGATATGTTCAAGCAGAATTATCACAAGACCAAATAACGTTTACAATTGGAGGCCACCAGATTACAATAGGCAAGCTTAGTCTTTCACTGTTCGTTGTTCAGCAAGGTACGATGACGGGGAAATAAGAACGTTGCGGACCCTGGATCCGATATGAACTCGAGACGGAGTTCAAGTGTACCTTGCTTGTGGAAGTCCGAGGCGTTTCAGGCGCGGCTACTGGTGTGGGCGGACCCTGGACGAGGCCAACGGTTCTCGAGAGGATCTCTCCGGCTCGGGCTCCCCCTCGAGGTGCGAGGTGGCTGAGCAGGACTGTGGAGGGTTGTGGCGATCCGGGATTGATGCAGCTCACGGGGCGAGGCGCCGTTCAGACCTGTGGGACGTACTACTTCTTAGCACGCCGGGTCGTACTCGTGGATCTGTGAGGGGCGTCACGTTCTATGGCAGACGGGTGCAACACCAATCTTCCGGTACCACGGTACGGGGAGCCCTTTCTTGAGGTGCGGCACGAGTCTTGGTATGCAGGAGGGCAAAGCGAGACAGTCGGGTACGTTACGACGTACGGACCGTCCGAGGCTATGGACTGCGCTCCGTGCAGATTCCGGCGGGAGAAGATGAGAGGTGCACAACGCGCTCCGTTAGCGGCGAGGTGACAGGAGAGCGGGCGGCCCGGCACTGAAGCGGAGAGTGACTCAGGGATGAGCGGGGCTCTCTACGGTGGGGCGACCAGGTTCCGAGCTGTCACGACCTGGGAGGGGGCGAAGGCACCCGAGTCACAACTCCGGCGAGGGAATAAGAACTAAGGCCCAACAGCAGACGGGCACAAGCCGATAGAACCCAATGGTCCTGGGGTTCCGTTCAGGGGGCAAGCTCTCGATCAAGCCCTTGGAGATCGTTTCAGGCACAAGTCTACAAAGTCCTCTCTGGTCTTTTCCTCTCCGTTCTCAGCAAGGCACCACTGCAGGCCAGTCTTACAGGATACAGACTGGTTTCCGTCCTTCAACTTCTCTTGGTCCTTCTAGTCAGGCAGAGGTTCGTCGTGGTCAAAACTGGATCTGATTTGTAAGGAGCGGAGCTCCTATATTTATACTGAGATTCTTTTGTCTTTGCAGGCCAGGGGGCCTGAGCCTGGTTCAACCCGGTTTTGGAGTACTCTGTTGACAGGAAGCTGCCGTCTTCTTTCAGAGTGCAGGGCAGAGACATCCGACGCTCCGCAGGAGGTGGAGCCAGCATTGTGGTGGTGGAGCACAACCCTACTCAGAGTCAAGGACTACTCCGCCCACCCATCCTGGTGTAAGCACCCTATTCACCACCTGGGGGCCCAGACTGTCCCCGGGAATCACCCAGCCCTGTCACTCTCACAAACCAGACAACAGATACACATCCTGGCAGAGGCGGGCTCAATAGTTAGGCGAGCAAAGGCTAACTTTCTAAAAGTAGCATTTGCAAACACAGGATATTAAAATAAACCTTACTAAAGGAAGTATTTTATTATTCTGAGTTCAGGCATACTAAACTCGACGTGCTACCGTTCACTGAGCCTGCCGTGACTATAGCGTGTAATAGTTTAGACAGCTCATCTGGCCTAAGAGAACAGGTAGCCCTTCAATAGTGAAGAACGAAAAAGGGCGGTAATTCACTACTAGGACATGCCACACTCTAGGCTTGTCCTACCTTACACTCACAATGCACCCTGCCCGTAGGCCTACCATAGAAGTGACTGATATGAAGGTTAGGGAAGGTTTTAGGGGCTGGTAAGTGTGGGCACTTGCGTAGTCAGCGTGACAGTACGCGGGGTCTGCAATGGCGGACCTGAGACACATCTTACGAGGCCGCTTCTGTTGGTGGCGCAACCAGCGCTGCAGGCCCACTAGCAGCATTTGCATCTACAAGCCCCGGCACTCCTCGTGCCCTTTACTGGGGACTGACAGTAAACCAAATAAGCCAATTGTGGAAATCAATTACAGATACACTTTGCATTGGGAGCACTTGCACTGCGGCACGGATTGGCCGTGGCGCAGTGCCCTGAGCATCGAACACCAGCAAAACATCTGAGGCACATCAGCAAGGTGCCAGGTCTAACACGTGTCCCCTCCAGCTGAAATGTGGGGAGAACTACCCTTGCCCAGGGAGTTCCTCATCACTAAGGCGGAAAAACCTTGACAGACCGTCAGCATTGGTGTGGTCTATGCCAGGGCGGTGTTCCACCGTAAAGTCCATACTCTGTAGAGAAATGGACCACCTCAACAGTTTCGGGTTCTCACCCCTCATTTGCATCAACCAACTGAGGGGCTTGTGGTCTGTCTGAACTCGGAAGTGAGACCCAAACAAGTAGGGTCTTAGCTTCTTCAGGGCCCAGACCACAGCAAAAGCTTCTCGCTCAATCGCACTCCACTTCTGTTCCCGTGGAAGTAACCTCCGACTGATGAAGGCCACAGGGTGATCCCAGCCCTCCTCAGTCGTCTGTGAAAGGACAGCCCCTATCCCATGCTCTGAAGCATCCGTCTCCACTAAGAACTCTTTGGAGAAATCGGGTGCCAGGAGCACGGGCGCCGTGCACATGGCAGTCCTCAGGGTGTCGAATGCTACCTGACAGGCGTCAGTCCTGATCACTTTCCGGGGCTGCTTCTTCGAAGACAGCTCGGTCAAGGGGGCAACAATGGTGCCGTATCCCTTGACGAACCTCCTGTAGTACCCGCTGAGTCCGAGGAAGGCCCTCACCTCCGTTTGGGTCTTGGGGGCTTCCCAAGCCAGGATGGTCTGAATTTTGGGTTGAAGGGGCGCCACCTGGCCGCTCCCAACTTGGTGTCCCAAATACACCACCGAACCCTGCCCGATCTGGCACTTGCTTGCCTTGATCGTGATGCCTGCCTTGCGCAGAGCCGCCAACACTTCCCACAGGTGTCGCAAGTGTTCTTCCCACATACCGCTGAACACTGCGATGTCGTCCAGGTAGGCAGCACTGAACGCGTCCAGCCCAACCAACACCTGGTTGACCAACCTCTGGAAGGTGGCAGGGGCGTTTTTCATCCCGAAGGGCATGACCCGGAATTGGTAGTGCCCATCTGGGGTTGAAAACGCGGACCTCTCTGTGGCCCCCTCAGTCAAGGTGATATGCCAGTACCCAGACGTTAAGTCAAACGTACTGAGGTACCGGGCAGCCCCCAACCGATCGATGAGCTCATCAGGTCTGGGGATGGGGTGCGCGTCAGTCTTCGTGACTGAATTGAGTCCTCGATAGTCCACACAGAACCGTAGTTCCGGTGTGGCTCCCGGCGTCGCAGCCTTCAGGACCAAGACCTCTGGGCTGGCCCAAGGACTGCTGGAGGACTCAATCACCCCAAGAGCAAACATCTTCGTGACTTCCTCTTTGATGCAGGCTCGTACCCTGTCAGTCACACGGTAGGCCTTGTGCTTTACCGGCAAACTGTCTCCCGTGTCCACATCATGGACGCACCAGTCTGTGATACCCTGAACCAGGGAGAACAAGTCAGATAATTGCCCCAGCAGTTGGCGGCAATCACTCTGCTGCTCAGGGGTCAGGGAGGGTGAGAGGTTAACTCCATCCACTGACCCGTCTAGCTCGGAGGCCGCCAAGAGGTCCGGAAGAGGCTCGGTCTCCTCCTCCATTCCGTCATCGGTTGCCAACAGCATGCCCACTTCGGACCTCTCCAAGTGGGGCTTAAGGCGGTTAACATGTAGGACCCTCAAAGGGTTCCTGGGAGTTTGCAAGTTCACCAGGTAGGTGACAGGACTCTTGCGCTCCACAACCTCGAATGGACCCGTCCACTTATCCTGAAGTGCACAGGGCTCCACCGGGGCCAAGACCCACACCTTTTGTCCAGGTTGAAGCTCCACCAGAGTGGCATTCTGGTCGTACCACCACTTCATCTCTTCCTGGCTGGCTTCCAGGTTTGCCTCAGCAAGTTGCCTGAATCGCCTGGTCTGGTTTCGGAAAGCCAGCATGTAGCTATATACACTCTGGGGAGGTTTCCTGGGAGATTGCTCCCAGCCTTCCCTAACCAGACTCAGAGGTCCTCGGACCGGGTGACCATACAGAAGCTCGAAGGGACTGAACCCGAGCGACATCTGCGGCACCTCTCGATACGCAAACAGTAGGCATGGCAAGAGGACGTCCCACTTACGCCTCATTGGCCTTTCTAGGCCCATGATCATGCCTTTCAAGGTTCGGTTGAATCTTTCAACCAACCCGTTTCCTTGGGGGTGGTAAGGGGTGGTGAACTTGTACGTTACACCACACTCTTGCCAAAGGGACTTCATATATTTCGATATGAAATTGGTGCCCCTGTCAGTCACCACCTCTAGAGGGAATCCCACTCATTAGAAAATTCCCATCAGTGCTCGTCCCACCAAGGGGACCATCACTGTCCTCAGAGGGATGGCTTCAGGGTACCGGGTGGCATGGTCCACCAAGACCAGGATGAACCTGTTGCCCATGGCTGTCTTGGGGTCCAGAGGCCCCACAATGTCAATTCTCACTCACTGGAATGGGGTGCTGACGACGGGGAATGGTTGGAGGGGAGCCTTGTTCTTCCCTCCGCACTTACCACATGCTTGGCAAGTCTGGCAAGTCCGACAGTGAGCGTCTGAGCTCCGGTGCATCTGGGGCCAGTAAAAGTGGGTGACAAGCCTGTCATAGGTCTTGTCCATCCCCAGATGTCCTGCTAACGGCACATCGTGAGCCAAACCCAGTAGGAAGGGTCTGAACTTCTGGGGTACCACCAGCACACGGGCTGACCCAGGTTCAGCAGCCTTACGCTCTGAATACAGGAGATCGTTCTCCCAGTAGACCTAGTGTTTTCTGGACTGAACACCATTGGCCTGGTCTACAGCCTGCTGCCGCATACCCACGAGAGAAGGGCACTCTCTCTGCTCCTTGCAGAATTCCTCCCTGGAGGGACCCCCTTCTTGCTGCCAATGGGTCAGCTCAGGCAGGTCTCCCAGTTCGGCGATTTGTTCCCTGGTAGGCTCCAGGGCATCCCCTTCGAGGTCTGCTTCCTCCTGGGCCGTGGGAACTTCGGGAGCCGGCTGTCCGCGCCCCCTGCGCCTTCTCTCTAAGGCCGGTTCCTGGGCCTCTCCTTCAGGCTCCAGGACTTCTTCAACACCCCTACTGGCTGCCATGGACCGGGTGATCACGCACGCACAGTCGGGTAGACCCACCATCCGCAGATGAGTCGTTTTCTCTACCTTTCCCCAAGGGGAGTTCTCCAAATCGTTCCCTAGCAGACAATCTACAGGCATGGAGGTCCTCACAGCGGAGTACCTGAGACCCCGCCCCCCACTCAAAGGGAACCTGAGCCATCGGACATTGGCTCTCAGAATTGTCGGCATTGACAACCCTACAGTAGGCGTGCGGTACTACCTGCTCCTGAGACACCAGGTGCTGCCTCACTGCAGTCACACTGGCTCCTGTATCTCGAAGAGCCTCTGCCTTTTTACCGTTGATGGTCACTACCTGCCCATATTTCTTAGTGTTATTGGGTAGGTAGTTTTCGGGGACCATCTCACTGTCTCCTAGCGAGACTAGGGTCATCTGAACGGGATCCCCACCCATTTGGACGGCTACTTCCTCCCCAAACTTAACATTAGCCAGTTGCCGGGGGGAGCACCAGTGGGTGCAGGTTTTGCGAACAAGCGACACTTAGGGTCAGAGGCAACGTGACCCAGGTCGCCACACCTAAAACAGGTGATGGGCCCTCTTTGAACAGGTTTACCTGTCGGGCCCCGGTTGATTTCGGGGGTGGAGGAGGCTGAGAACCTTTCCCTTGGTTCCCTTGGGGATTACTTTGGGGGCCTTTGTGGAACCCTTTCTGTTTTCCCCTGTCCCCCCCACTCTTCTGCTGGGGAACCTGCCCACCTTTGGCTGAGTCTCCCACTGGACCTTTGTGGACCCTGGTGCTGAGCCAGCGGTCCGTTTCCTCAGCAAGCTTCCTCGGGTTGGACAGCTTGCTATCGATCAGGTGCTGGCGTAACTCAGGAAAACAATTATCAGACAAGTGCTCCCATGCAAAACCAAAATCCTCACAGCTGGTACCAATGTTAGAACCGGAGGTCTCTGGTTGGCACAGGTAGGCAGTTGTGACAAGCAGGGACCCTCAGCTCCACGGTCAGGGCAAGGGAACTACTCCTTTGAATAACCCCTGCTCACCCTCTAGGTAGTGTGGTGCGAGCAGACAAGGCTAATCCTCAGGGCGATAGTAAGTTAAGCATTTATGAGCACACACAGTAAACCCACTGACCCACCATAAATGGACACCAGTCGTATGGTTGTTTCAAAAATATGTGTACTTTATATAAAAGATATGTTCAAGCAGAATTATCACAAGACCAAATAATGTTTACGATTGGAGGCCACGAGATTACAATAGGCAAGCTTAGTCTTTCACTGTTCGTTGTTCAGCAAGGTACGATGACAGGGAAATAAGAACGTTGCGGACCCTGGATCCGATATGAACTCGGGACGGAGTTCAAGTGTACCTTGCGTGTGGATGTCCGAGGCGTTTCAGGCGCGGCTACTGGTGAGGGCGGACCCTGGACGAGGCCAGCGGTTCTCCAGAGGATCTCTCTGGCTCAGGCTCCCCCTTGAGGTGCGAGGTGACTGAGCAGGACTGTGGAGGGTTGTGGCGATCCAGGATCGATGCAGCTCACGGGGCGAGGTGCCGTTCAGGCTGCGGGACGTACTACTTCTTAGCACGCCGGGTCGTACTCGTGGATCTGTGAAGGGCGTCACGTTCTATGGCAGACGGGTGCAACACCAGGCTTCCGGTACCACGGTACGGGGAGGCCTTTCTTGAGGTGCGGCACGAGTCTTGGTATGCAGGAGGGCAAAGCGAGACAGTCAGGTACGTTACGATGTACGGACCGTGCGAGGCTATGGAATGCGCTCCGTGCAGATTCCGGTGTGAGAAGATGAGAGGTGCACAACGCGCTCCGTTAGCGCGCGAGGTGACAGGAGAGCAGGCGGCCCGGCACTGAAGCGGAGAGCGACTCAGGGATGAGCGGGGCTCTCTACGGCGGGGCGACCAGGCTCCGAGCTGTCACGACCTGGGAGGGGGCGAAGGCACCCGAGTCACAACTCCGGCGAGGGAATAAGAACTAAGGCCCAACAGCAGACGGGCACAAGCAGATAGAACCCAATGGTCCTGGGGTTCCGTTCAGGGGGCAAGCTCTCGATCAAGCCCTTGGAGATCGTTTCAGGCACAAGTCTACAAAGTCCTCTCTGGTCTTTTCCTCTCCGTTCTCAGCAAGGCACCACTGCAGGCCAGTCTTACAGGATACAGACTGGTTTCTGTCCTTCAGCCTCTCTTGGTCCTTCTAGTCAGTCAGAGGTTCGTCGAAGTCAAAACTGGATCTGATCTGTAAGGAGCGGAGCTCCTATATTTATACTGAGATTCTTTTGTCTTTGCAGGCCAGTGGGCCTGAGCCTGGTTCAACCCGGTTTTGGAGTACTCTGTTGACAGGAAGCTGTCGTCTTCTTTCAGAGTGCAGGACAGAGACATCAGACGCTCCGCAGGAGGTGGAGCCAGCATTGTGGTGGTGGAGCACAACCCTATCAAGGACTACTCCGCCCATCCATCCTGGTGTAAGCACCCTTTTCACCACCTGGGGGCCCAGACTGTCCCCGGGAATCTCCCAGCCCTGTCACTCTCACAAACCAGACAACAGATACACATCCTGGCAGAGGCGGGCTCAATAGTTAGGCGAGCAAAGGCTAACTTTCTAAAAGTAGCATTTGCAAACACAGAATATTAAAATAAACCTGACTAAAGGAAGTATTTTATTATTCTGAGTTCAGGCATACTAAACTCGACGTGCTACCGTTCCCTGAGCCTGCCGTGACTATAGCGTGTAATAGTTCCGACAGCTCATCTGGCCTAAGAGAACAGGTAGCCCTTCAATAGTGAAGAACGAAAAAGGGCGGTAATTCACTACTAGGACATGCCACACTCTAGGCTCGTCCTACCTTACACTCACAATGCACCCTGCACGTAGGCCTACCATAGGGTGACTGATATGAAGGTTAGGGAAGGATTTAGGGACTGGTAAGTGTGGGCACTTGCGTAGTCAGCGTGACAGTACGGGACTGTGTACGTGGGGTCTGCAATAGCGGACCCGAGACACATCTTACGAGGCCGCTTCTGTGGGTGGCGCAACAAGCGCTGCAGGCCCACTGGCAGCATTTGTATCTACAAGCCCCGGCACTCCTCGTGCCCTTTACTGGGGATTGACAGTAAACCAAATAAGCCAATTGTGGACATCAATTACAGATACACTTTACATTGGGAGCACTTGCACTGCGGCACGGATTGGCTGTGGCGCAGTGCCCTGAGCATCGAACACCAGCAAAACATCTGAGGCACATCAGCAAAAAGTGGAAGGGAGACTCACGCCAAGGTGCCAGGTCTAACACACACCATGCTGTACTTCACTAAATGCACGGCTGTCTTAGTAATATTGCCATTCTGCCATGCGGGATCCAACAGCTTATAAATGCCTTTAGCACTAAAATTAGCTGAACTATGGGCCGTAGTGACCACAGGAAGAACATATGCATCTGGTAACATCCATCTCTGTTTCCCTGATTTATCAATCCAACATCCTTGGCCATTTAACTGTGCTGTACTCTCCTGCCACACCGCTAATTCTTCTATCATGGCTTCACTCTGTATTTCCTTTATACTTTCGAGGGTATCTTCAAATATGGCAACCTTAGGGACCCATCTAGCTGGACCTGTTACAAACATTATTTTCATCTTTGTCCGGGCTGTTTCCTTTGCTGTCTGATCTGCAACTTAACCTTCCAGGGAGTGTTAAACTTCACAATTGCCAATTACTTGGGGAGTATCAAAGCAGACAAAAGCCTCAATATAAGGTGCCCATGTTGGATCTTGGTGCCATGCGAAGTAAGGAACCCTCTCTCCGCTCAGAGTTGCCCATAATTATGCACGACCCCAAAGGCATACCGACTGTCAGGAAAGCTATTGACAACCAGTCCCTCACTCAATTCAAAAGCTCAAATAAAGGCAGCTAGCTTGGAAGCTTGAGCTGGCTGATAAGGGGCCTGTGATGTCTCTACTACCATGTGCAGTGTGGTAATAGCGTAGGCTGCAGTCGTATTGCCATCTGATAACTTGAAACAAGAGCCATTGACATAAAGTTCCGCTTGTGGGTTAGATAAGGTAACATCAGTCAAATCTACCTGTCCTTTTGTCTCTTCCTCCGTTCCGAAGATGCAATCATGTTTGTCAACTTCATCACTCTCAGAAAGGAGGGGTAGAATTTTGCAGGATTCATAGTAGCATATCTTTTAATTGTAATGTGTTTAGCAAACAATATCAATCCATAGCTAGTAAGACGTGCATTGGTGAGTTGCTGTGTCTTTGTCTTATTCAAAAGCGTGTCCACAGCATGGGGTGCCATGACTGTGAGGTTAGTAGGAAGTACAATTCCAGCCCATTGTCTGATTGAAGTGGTCATAGCCGCAACTGTTCTTAGACAACTCCGGAGGGCTCTCGCGACGGGATCAAGCACAGCAGAGAAATAAGCACACAGCTGTTGCTTATCCCCAGATTTTTGCGTTAGTACAGAGATCCCACAACCAGCCATCTCATTGATGTATAACGCAAATGGCTTGCTGTAGTTAGGTGTGTAAATCACGGGAGCCGAATAAAGTGCAGTTTTCAATTGCTCAAAAGACTGCTGACATTCAGGTGTCCAAGGCAATGGCTCATGCACTTCTTTAGTTGTTAGTGCAAGCAAAGGCCTAATCAGTAAAGAATACTTAGGGATTTACTGCCTGCAATAGGAAGTGAGACCTATAAGAGCAGGCACATCCTTTTGAATTTGTGGGATGGGCATTTTAACAATTGTACTGATACGCTCAGGGGTCAACCTCCTACCCTCCTCCTACAGTAGGTGGCCTAAATAGGTGACCTTCTGTCGAAAATCCTAAAATTTAGGAAAAGAAACTTTATGTCCATGATGAGCTAAATGCAGTAACACTTGAACTGTACTGTCTTTACAACCTTGTTCAGTGTCAGAAGCAATGAGCAAGTCATCAACATACTGCACCAATACATTACCTGTGGAAAGCGTAAGGGAATCCAACTGACCTTTTAAAGCTTGTCTATAAATCATCAGGCTCTCTGATTAGCCCTGAGGAGCTCAACAGAATCTAAAGCTCCTACCAGCTAGGGTAAAACCAAACTGATATACACTATCTGGATGAATAGGAATACTGAAGAATGCATTTTTCAAATCAATAACAGAAAGGAATCATGGTCAGAAGAGTGATAATATCATTAACCACCGCGAAACTGAGGAACAAAAATCTTGTTAACTTCGCTCAGGTCAATCACAAAATGATAAACATCCTCATGATCATCAGGGGAACCTGAGGGTGTCAATTTAAGAATCTTAAGAATAGGACTATTTCAAATATTGGCTGATATCTCTTCAACTGCACCTTTTTGTATCAGTTCCTGAATAATCTGTAGAAGGGCTTGTTGTCCCACCTGAGGTATCTTATACTCCGGAACATGAGGCAAAACAGCATTGTCTTTCACCTGGAGTGAAACTGGCGGTTTGTGCAACAGCCCTACATCTGTATCATTTGTCGCCCACAAGGTGGATGGTACATTAGCAAATTCAACGGGAATAGGGTGAGAAAAATACTGTGTAGTATGCACATTAGGGCCCATCATCATATGAATAATAAGCATAAGTAGTAGCATGCAATTTCATCAATAAATCCAAACCCATCAAATTCTCACCACAATTAGATGTCAACAAAAATGGAAAATCAACAGTAAAAGGACCAATATTCAATGCAAGGGGGCGTGAAATGGGGCTTACTACCGGCACACCTGAAAAACCTACCAAAACATTATTATGGCCAGACATTGCCACCCCAGGGACCATATTTTGAGAAACAGAACTCTTTGTCGCACCTTTGTCCACCAAAAATTCCCTAGTCGAACCTTGCAGTTCCGCAGTGACATAAGGACCACGCTGATCTACAGTTATCTGAACTGGTCCCTCACTGAACTGGTCCCTCACTCTGTCCATGGCTGCCCTGGCTGTAAGACATCCCTGTCGCCTCATCCAGGTTGTAATCATCATTGTGGTACTGTCCATCATGAAGGCCATCAAAGTAGTTATTATCAGATTGGCCCTGTGAGACTGCAGCACTCCGAGCTCTATCAGTCTCACAACCTCGTCCACAAGGACCTCTCCCTCGAGGGATCGCAACCTTCTGCAAGAGAACTGGACACTTGCTACACCAATGGCCCTCCTCCTTACAATGTGCACACTGATTCGGCCCCAAAGGTGTCCTGATCGGCTGTTTAATAGTGCATGGAAAATGTCTGGCAGGACCACCTCGTCCTCTACCATTGCCCCGAAACGCTTGCTGTAACAATACCTACATTTGCAATTCCTTATGCTTTTAGCTGTCTTGTCCTTTTCCTCTTGGTCATGGTAGTAATATTGAACCATGTTCAAAATAGCAGAAGGGGAAGAGGTGAATAAAGTGCTCTCAGATGCCTGCAAATGAGTCACAATATCAGGAATTAAATTAGAAACAAATCTGTCAACAAACAACTGAACTCCTCCCTCAACAGACACATCCTGCCCACTATAGTCTAAAAATGTATCTTAAAACTGGGTAAAGAAATCAGACATGCTTTCATCCTTCTTCTGTTGATAAGCTGTCAGCTTGTCCCATTACTTTCTTTGGCAGGATTAGAGAATGCATATATGTAATAATACGATCCGGTAAAGAAAGTATCTCGGTTCTGGGCTTATCACCTGGCTTCCTTTCCTGATGCCATTCCTCAATCGGCTCCCAAGTACCACCCAACTCCGTAACATGATCCTGAGTATGAACCTGTCTCCAAATATCAACCGCAACAAGAAGACCAAAAACATTTCAATATCTGCAAGAGTCATTACAGTATAAGAGTCAGCTTCTGTCAATTTCTTATAATAAACAGTGGGATTTTTCCTCGGATCAGACAAATGAGTCTTAAGGGATAAAACCTCACTTCTTTTCCACGGAGTATAAACCCATTGTTCCTGGAAACAGGCCTCCACACCCGGTCTGGTAACAGTACTGCACTGATCCATTAATATATAGAGTGAACCTCTCACATCGGAAACTGAGACACTAGGCAAGGACTCTTCTCAAGCAGCCTACCCCTATAAGCAATTAACATTGTAACATTCCCTAAAACTTGGCCTGGCTCCAAATCACTAGCATACACACGATTGATGATATCATATAGAATTTGCGGTGCATCATTCCCAAAGTGATGCTGCCAAAGACCAATCAACGTAGCAGACATATGCTTAAGAGCATGCTGCTGTACAAAGGGCTCAAAATCTTGCATACCTGGCCATACATCCTCCACACTATAAATGGGATTACGACCCTACTGCACAGCCTGGGAAGCTATTACTTGTTTTTCTTCACCCCCACCCCAGACCGCACTAATGGGCCCATTCACTCCTTAAATTTCATCTAATCTCTATCCTTAAATTCAAGAGCTAGCGTCTCAGAACGCAAAGCAGTCGGAGGAAGAAAAATCATAGTAGGAGAAGCAGCAGAAGGGCCAGCTACAATCATTACTGGTGCTTGTACTGGAGGAGAGAGAACAGAGGATGTAGGATTCGAGACAGTAGGTGTGCTAATAGTCAGAGTTGCCAAAGATGGCGAGGGCAAAGAAGGAACAGGAGGTGCCATGGCTAAAACGGTCAAAACAACAACAGTAGACACAAGAGCTGTTTGAGCCAGTGTAACAGGCTGCTCTAATGCTGAAGGAACAACAGGGTATATCCTCTGCAGGGCATATGGGGGTGGGGATCGAGTGTCTAACAATTCCTTCAATTCTAGATTCCTGTTTTGCTTTGTCATAAGCCACAGCTTTCTGTGTTAAGGTTTGCATCTTCTCTTTTCGAGCATCCCTTTCCATCTTTAACCACCTCTGTCTAGCCTCCTTTTGCCACGTTTTGAGGGCATCAAATATAGACTGTCTGCTTTTTTGTCTTAAATAATTGCTCCTGTAAAAACCCAATTTTTTGTTCAACAAAAGTGCCTGTCAACGGCTATTACACCTCTTTCGTATATTTGTTCCATAATGTACTAAACATAATAGGGCCAAGACCATGCTTCACATACATATCAAAATTAGGGATGTCTTCAGGGGGCACCGGCTGAGCTTCTTCCAATCGAGCATCTGCAGAACAACAACTACAACACTAATACAAGATTTTGCTAAAACTAGGCCTTTTGAAAAAGAAAACAAGTTTGTTACTTTTTACCAAGCAAAGTAATTACAATCACTTTTATCAAAAACGGTGATCAGACCGTACCAAAGTCAAACCACGATGGTACCATGTCCACAAAGAACCAAAAGAAACTCACCTGATATGAGTAGATCAAACAAATCTATTCTCCACTGCCGACTCTTCAGACCAAAACAGTCAGATCCAAGGGTTTTGCCATAAAGGACTGCAGTCGGGATGACCACTGGGCGAGGCACCGTCCAGCAGGATGGAAGGGGCAGCTGCGAGAAATCAGTGCCCTCATACAGGGATCCCTGAACCATCAGTCCGACCCGATGAAAGCCTCAACCACACAAATGAAGTTGGTCAGAGAGTAGAGAATACAAACCAATAATTGTTTATTCAGAGTACACTCAGAGCTGAGCCCAGTCTGCCCAGTCACTAGGAGTGCTGCAAAGGGACTGAAATTGACGAGTATAAAGATACATAATGTACATTTCACAACTGGGCTAGAACACCCACACAGTGGAATTTTCCAGGCAGGTGCTGCAAGTAATAGAGTACAAGGGAGGAAAGAAAAAATAATCTCATTGCTCATATCTCATACAAACTTTCAAAGCTCAAGGCCACTCCAGTCGGTCCCATCACCAGACTAGAGGGAGAAGAAGGCCTGTATCTAGAGAGAAAGGAATACACAAATAAGAACAGTATAGAGCATTAAGTAAAGTGATTTTGAGTTTGGGCGCAGAGGTGGATTTTTTAGTGGAGGCACGGAGGCAAACATTGAGGCCACGAAACGAAAAGAAAATAACAGAAAAAGGCGGAACACAATCAGAAGGACACAGCGCCGTAGGCCAAAAGGGAAACGAAGAAACTATTGGCGCAAGCAGTCGAACCCGATGCAAAAAACATCATTAATCTGACCACCATAACGCTAACTAAGGCCGAAGAACAACTTTTGGCCTTAGGACTCAATTATTGTCCTGAAAGCAACTTCTATTACGCCACAACATGAGTGGACATTTTCTGCTTCATACGCAAATTAAAGTTAAAGGAATTCTTCATGATTAAGACAGGATTGGAAAAGAAAAAGAATCCCGGGGAGATGAGTAATCAACCAAAATTACAGGCCTTTGATGTACAAACATTACTAACCATGCATGATTTAAGAAATGATGAACAAGAGGAACCAATAGACTCTACTCAACAGAGGATACGTACAATTGATTTGCTCCAAAAAGGCGCAGGTGAGAGTCCTTATAAACCCAAGTCAACATTTTTGCCACTAATGCCTAAAGACGCTGTGGATATTTGTCATGGGTGTTTCACAGAAGAAATAAAAAAAATTCACTGCCAAGTCAACTATAAGAAAAGTAAATTGAACTTCAATCAAGCACAATATCAAAACCTAATGAAAAAACTAGGTAATGACATGGAGGTTATCGTGAAAAAATCGGATAAAGGTGGGAAAATTGTTCTCTGGCCTAGGAAACAGAATGTACAGGAAGCCATGCGACAATTAAACAATGTAGACTTTTACGAGAAATCTACAATCAGAGCTTATAACAAAGCAAAGGATACTTTAAAGAAAGATTTACAACATTGGAAACAAGATGGGCTGATATCGGCAGACGAATATCATTCCATGTTTAATGAGCCCCCAGTTCTTCCCTTTCTTTACTTATTACCTAAAATCCACAAAAGAACTTTTCCAATACCGGGACGCCCCATCATTTCGGCGATCAAGAGCATGACCGAACATGTGGGGCAATACGTGTATTTTTCTTTACAAGAGTCAGTAAGAAAATTACCTTCCTTTGTGAGAGACACTGGGGATTTCTTAAATAATCTGTAGAGTATCGCATGGACTGATAATATGATTCTTATAACTCTGGATATAGAATTGCTATATACCAGCATTGAACATTCCTGTGGTATTAATGCAATCAAGTATTTTCTGAATTCTAGGCCTTGTGAATACTTCATGCACAACAAAATGTTGGTATCCTTGATTACTTGGTGTTTAGAAAATAACTACTTCTCATTTGGTAAGGATGTGTATAGGCAAATACAGGGTGTTGTTATGGGGGCCTGCTTCTCCCCTAGCTACGTGTATTTGCACGTGGGCTATTGGGAGGGGCAGGTCCTCAAGGCACAACACAAAGAAATTTTTGACAACAGGATTATGCATTGGTTGCTTTACATCGATGATTTTTTTATTGTTTGGAATGGAAATACTGAGAGAGCAGAGAATTTTATTAAGACAATTAATGGCAACTGTTTTAACCTACACTTCATATCACATATCAGTCCAACCAAAATTGAATTTTTAGATGTTTGCATCAATGTTAATGACAACAAGCTAGTCACTACTGCTTTTAGAAAACCGACAGCAGGGAATGCAACACTCCACGCAACTAGTGCACACCCCAAACATTTAATTGGAAGCATCCCTTACAGAGAAATTTTAAGATTGAAACGCATCTGCAGCACACCAGAGGATTTTGAAAGCTGTCAAAATGAAGCTCTGTCTAGTTTGAGAAGAAGAGGTTACACAAATAAGGTACTAGCGGAGGCAGTATTGAAAGCTAGCAAGAGACCTAGAGCATCACACCTACCACAGGAGATAGAAGAAGAAGGGTTAAAGAGTATATCTGAAGACCCACCTAGGCTTATTACAACTTTTAGTTGCCAAGAAAGGAAAATCCGAGCTATAATCAACAATCACTGACCCATTATCTTGACAGATAATGTCCTCAGCAGTATATTGCCAGTGAAACCCACCATTACATTCAGAAAAACTCAATCTATGGGGGGGTGGGGCAACTTTCAAGAAACAGTCCTGAGTCAAAGTATATGGAATCATGGTTGAAACCAAGAAAAGGTTTTTATAAATGCACAATTTGTTGTGCATGCAAGTTTGGAGTAAATACAACTAATTACAGTACTCCATTCAGAGAAAATGAGTTAGAAATCAAAGGCAAATACAACTGCCCCACTGATCATGCAGTCTATGTTCTCACGTGCACCTATGGGCTTAGGTATGTGGGAAGTACCAAGCTCCAGGTGCACATGAGGATATTGCAACATCTTCGGGCAATCATCAATAGCGATCCGGCTTATCCGGTCGCACGTTATTTCAAAGAAGGACATTAATTGCCTGTCTTACTTTGTCATCGATTCTGTTCCAGCTCCGCGGAGAGGTGGCAATAGAGAAAGAGCATTAAGACAGTGGGAAACCAAATATATTCTAGAACTTGATAGTTAATTCCCAAATGGTCTTAATAATACAGAGGACATGCACACTTTTTTATAGATTTTGAGTTAAAAGGTTTGCTGCAACAATGGTCTAATGTGTATATCTAGGAGGTGGTATCCGCAATAGGAAATACCTATCTTTCTTTCTTTGATAACTTTATTTCGGTCAGAGACCATAAAAGTGCACATAAAAATACAAGCCAGCACAAGTTATTAAAACAATAAATAGTCATTTAAAAGATTTGAAAAGAGAATTAAACTGTAAGTTATCAATAAGAAAAGACATTAATTTCATGAATACTAACATTTAAGTTAAAAATATTTGTCTCCTACGCCACATACTAAATAGATAACGAGATACGACGAACACAATGGGGGGGTGGGTGTCATAAGTCAATATTCTACATGCCTGGAAGTAATGCAGAAATTTAAGGTTCTTACAAATCGGAATCAGCCAGCAGTTTCTAATTACAGAATAAGAAGTACAAAAGAACAAAACATGTGGTACATCTTCAATTCTGTAGTCACAAGCAGGGCACGCTACAGTGTTAGTTTTGGACCATTTGGTTGTAAATGACCTGACGGGTAAGGTGCCATGCCTTAACTGAAGATACAGGTTTCTGGCGAGAGGTGGTTCAATTAAATCCATGAATTCCTCGATTTTAAACACTGATTTAGCTAAGAGGATCTCAGACGTTAGCCTGCCCATAGTTGCAGAGCTCAGAAGTATTTGAGTGTTCTGAATACGTATCAGAGCACGGAGTTCTAGTTTTGGTAATCCAGGGCAAAAAGTCTCAGTTTTTTCCCACAGGTCCGGAAGACCCAACCGAAAACTGTCTGTCCTGATATGCTCCAACCACGGTATCTTTATACTTTTAAGAGAAGTCCAGATCTCAGATAGTTCTGCTCTGTAGGCGGCCAATTCCAAAGTTGACCACAACCTCTTCCAGTACATTATAGGTCTTGCACCTACGATTGCCTCTATTGACTCCATCCCAAGGTCCATTCTTAGGGGGATCAAGGGTGTGCTAGCAGGTAATCCAATTAGATTCCTCATAAAGGTTTGTTCCACCCTTGAAATGGTCGATATTTTTTTGTGCCCCCAAAGCTCCGCGCCATAGGTTACTGCAGTTCTAGCCTGGCGACAATATATTTCCAAGGCCGGTGACACCGGCCTAAATGTAGACCTCTTGGCTACTTTACTAATTCCCCCCGCTAGCTGTGATAATTTTAGTTCTGACTTGACAATTTGTGTGTTCCACTCAAAATTCTCTGTAAGGGTAACACCCAAATAAACAAACGTCTTAACCCTCTCAAAGGGAATACCATGTTGGACAGGGCTTGGGCGTGTCTGCTTGGGGGGATTGAATATCATAAACTTTGTTTTTTCCAGGTTGATTTCCAATCCCCAGAGCGCACAAAACTCTACAAAACCATCAAGTGGCTTTTGAATTCCCAACGACGTTTTAGACAACAACAGAGTGTCGTCTGCAAACATCAGTGGAGAGACCCTCCCTGTTGCCAGCTTAGGGGCATTGTTACCCACCACGCCGTTCAGATAGTCCACAAGTCCATTAATGTAAAGGCTGAATAGCGGGGGGGGCCAACACGCACCCTTGGCGAACCCCTTTTTGGACAGAAAAATTGATCCGTGAGATCGCCATACCTACCACACCTAACCTGGGCATAATTATTTGTGTGGAGCCTTGAGAGAATGGACAACAGGTAAGACGGAAGTCCTAGGTCTGCCAATACCCTCCACAATTTTGCTCGAGGAACTAAGTCGAAGGCTGCCCGCAAGTCCACGAACACAAGGTAGAGGCTGCCACCCTCCACCTTTGCTACCTTCCAATATAGGACCTGCAAGTGAAATATCTGATCTAAAGTGGAAGTGCCAGACCTAAAACCTGCCTGGAATGTAGATAGGATCTCATTTTCATCTATCCATCCAAGAATCCTATACAGGCCTGTGGGGTCTAGGATCACCTCCCTTTTAAGAATTTAACCGCTGCTAAGAATTAGAACAACACCATGACATTTGTCCAATTTGCCTCAATTTTAAATTGATTTTTAGCATATCATTTATTGGTACACTTTTTTCACCTATTTTTTTTATAGTGACAGTCTGAACTTGGTAGTTTCTTTGGTGACTTCGGATTCAGAGGTTTCTTTGCACTAGGCACTTTAAATTTATTGATAACACAAAATATCATCATCAATATAGGAACTTGTATTGTTTTTGGCTTTGTATATACATAGGCATTAATTTTCTATTGTTGTATGTATTTAGATCCGAATTAGAAGTATTAAGGCTGCTGTATATAATCATGACTGTTTTTTATACACATTTACAGTACCTGACATATTGAGTAAATCTATCTGTGGATATTTTTGCATTTAGGCAGTAATTTGCACATATTTTTGCGTAATTTGCACAGGATACAATATGTGTATTTTGCACATGAAAGATTTCTGGTGAGTTAACGATATTATATTATAGCCACCACTATGATTACATTTTATCCGTGAGTATTCTAGCATTTATGAGGTAATTTGCACATGTGTTTGCATATTTTGCACATGACATATTATGCGTGATTTGCACAGAAAATACCCCAGGTGATTCAATAACATTGTTTTACGGTATGTACATATTGCAATCAGCATTTCCCATTTGGGGCGGTAATTTGCACGTTTCTTGCGTAATTTGCACATTGTAAAATTTGCGTAATTTGCACACAGTATGTTAGCGATATCTAATTGGTACTGCATATTTAAGCGTGCATTTTGCAATCATGTGCACACACTATGGACCCAAACAATGATCAAATGCATACATGGTTTCACAAAAGATAGCCTCAAACTACAAATGTTTCGTCACTGTCTATTATCACGTGGTGTAGCAATGAGAAAAAAGGAATGTATAAAAATATTATGGCGTACCGCTGTCTCACTATGTGAATGATCAAGGGCACTTGATGCCCGAAACGCGTCATGTGAGGAGTGAGAGAAAGGAGAAATAAACGTACCTGCCATTGCAAGCTGCAGTGTGGTTCGTTGATTTCCATGTTCGCCAAAAGGAAGTGCTGGTGATCCAGCGGCCTATAGAAAATATGTCACAAATTACGCTACCCAACTCTACAACTTATATTAATAATCACTAATTAAACACAAAGGCCCATTAATCAAACATGACATATTATGACCTACTGAACCAAGTGGCCTAATTAACCTATTCACAAATTATATACATTTATATACAACCGCGGTAGATGGATATCATCATTTCAATAAACCTAACTATTTATTAAGCCACTTATGGCGATAGAATCTAGCTAATGGGAACCTGAATTCATGAAAAGTCAAGACCAGCTTGTTTTCAAAAGTAAGATTTTATTAGCTATTTATTATAATTTGTAAATGTAATTTTTATTAAAGCATTTTTATTAGAATCATTGCAATGTAAAAACATTATAAGTTTCAAAATTATATTATTGCAAAGGTATTTATTAATTTGGCATTTTCCAAAAGCTAAGTCCCTAACTATGCTAAATAAATGAAAATAAAGTAAAGTTTTTGAAGGTTCTTACGTGCTCCAAATAAAGTCCGTCAGCACGACATCCTCATCTAAAGGTCAGCAAAAGCAGCAGCAAGCATAACCCTTCCACGGGGAATGGGTTTTTATACCTAATCTAAGTAAAAGTAATTCTTTTCTGCAAAAGTCGGAGTCCCATTGGTTCAAAAGTGACAAGTTGAGTTGAGTTGAGTTGAGTAGGGATTTATAGAGCGCATAGCTACCCTCGGGCCTCCCAGCGCTAACACGACCCAGTATTCCAGAGGGGAGGGGGGGCGGCAAGGGAGACGGGGTTTTAAGGGAAGAGCCAGGTTTTTAATTGTTTACGGAATGATAGGAGGTTGTGTTCTCTCCTCATGGCTACTGGCAGGGTATTCCATAGTTTTGGTGCGTTGTAGGCAAACAAGCGGCCGCCGGATCTTGACTTTTTTATTCGTGGAATGCTGGCAAGGGCAAGTGAGTCAGATCTTAGGTTTTTGGTGGACTGGTGGGGTCTCATCAGGGACCTGAGGATAGGGGGGCCTTTGTCGTGCAATATCTTGTGGGAGATGCACAGCGCTTTGAAGGTAATTCGCTCCTTCACTGGGAGCCAATGCAGGCTTTTGAGAGCTGGTTTCGCTGAGGATCTTGCTTTGGTTCCTGTTAGGGTTCTAGCTGCCGCGTTCTGAGCCACCTGAAGTTTGTGGATGACAGATGCCGGGGCTCCCAGGTACAAGACGTTACCATAGTCTAACCTGGAGTTGACCAGCCCCTGCATCAGTAGCTTCCTGGACTGGAAAGGGATCAGGTGTAGGATCTTTCGGGACATGCGGATGAGGCCAAAGCAGGTCCCTGAGGTTTTTCTAGCCTGGGTTTTAAAATTAAGGTCCTGGTCGAGCCATATGCCTAGACTTTTGACCTCGGTTTTTGGGGTTGGGCGAGTTCCCATACAGGGTGGCCAGGAGAGGTTTGTTGGGAGTTTGTTTGGATTACCTAGGAGAAGGATCTCTGATTTGTCTCCATTTAGTTTAAGTCGAGAGTCACACATCCATTGGGAGACTCTCATTTTCAAAACATCAGTTCCGTGACTTTCTTAGAGTCCATTGTCTCTAGCATTCGAGCTCCGAGGCTTCCTCAGATTGCAACATTTTCTTGCATAAAATTTTACATCACATCATTTCACTTCCTCGGATGCAAAGTTATCAAATGTTCCTCCTGCCGGTTCCTGGCCTTGGCCTTGTCCGAGTAGGAGACTGCTAGAAACACACCACGCTTTCCAAATGTTGCCACCGAAAGGAAATCTTTCTTTGAAAGGACTCTCTCTTGCTCCGTGCAGAAATTATTTGCAAACTCGAGTAAACTAGGCCCAAAGCTGTCAATTTAACGTCCACTATTATATAAACAAACACAAAAGAATAATTAATGTAAGAAATATTATTTGTTCTGTTGCCACCCAGCATTTACTAATGATTAACCCATTAGTCTAAATTACCTAGCCAAAGCAAACCATGAAAGCAGCGTTATATCTACCAGTCTTCTTTAAATCCATTGAAATTCTTTATGCACCTATAGAAAATAGAGTGACACCACATAGACAAGGGAAGCAAAACAAGCACATGCATATGTTAAAAAAAACAGCTGCAATTAGTTATAACATGACAAAAGAACAAAATTAATTTATTAATTTGCACGAACAAAAGATGCAACAAAAATGCACGTATATGAGCACACATGTTAATTTCCCGCATGTAAAGTAATTTTAATCTAGGTTGAATTAATACAAACACAGCACCAAACGTTAATAAAGTTATTTTCCATTATGGAAGTATGACTTCACGAGTTGAAATAAAATTATTTCAAAATCTCGCTCCATCACTGGAAGTTGCTGTTTATATATATATATATATATATCTATTATCCCTGACCTGCCCCACTAGATGCCAGGGAGAATACAAGAAATATAAAGGGGCAGGTCCAGCTAAATGGGTAAAAACCTTTCTGCCCCTCCTGGAGGATAGAAGGGATAATTATCTCAATGTTTTCTGGGGGCATTGGGCTCCCCCCACGGTCTCCCCGCCTCCTGCTAGAGCCGGCATTGCTTTTCCACATGAGAAGCTGCTGACATGCAGCTCCCCCTGTGGAAAAGCAATGTGGTTTGATTTTTGAAAGCGAGAGCAGGTTTCCTGCTCTCGCTTTCAAAACCCAAACCACAGTTTGCTATGACAGGGCGGGAGTCGCACGGCTCCCGCACTGCCATAGAAAACAGCAGTGTCCTGAGTTGGGCACCCAGGACTCTGCAGGAGCCCACCCTGGGGGGTGGCGGTCCCCAGGACCATCAAGGGCTCCAGGAGGGGAGGCTGCGGGCCTCCCTCCCATTGCTTGCACAACCCCAGGGAGGTGGTGGTCCTTGGGGCTCGGGGATCCGTAACAGACCCCCGCATTTGAATATTGGTGCCCCGGGGAGGTGGCGGTCCCTGGGGCATGTGGGGGGGCTTGAGCCCCCCAACACTGGTGTAATTTTTTTTAAGCCCGGGGTGGTGGTCCCCGGGGCAGTGCGGGCCGTGTGCCCCCACAAAATCATCAATAAAAGCCCTGCGGTGGCGGTCCCCAGGGCATGAAGGGCCTCCCACACATTAAAAAAGAAGCCCGGGGTGGCGGTCCCCGGGGCTGCGGAGGGGCTGCGTGCTCACCCACAACTCTTTAATCTACATGCTGTCTTGCTTGTGGAGTCCTTGTTGGCCCCTCACTAGGGGCGGTGAGTTCTTCATGCACCAGGTACTCCCCTCGCCAGCCGCTGGATGTCAGACAAGATGGCATATAGAGCGTGTCACGCATTGCTTTGGGCATTGAATCGGCCCATTGGGCTCGAATGAACAGAAGTTGCCATACAAGTTAAATGCGGGACTCATTTGATCACAATGCCAGTGTGGATGCAGTAACATGCCACAGCCAGGAACATTCAGAAGGAGTTGCAGCCCTTCCATTGGCTTTTTAACCAAGGATCAGAACTGGGGATTCGAAATATAAGCCAATGGTACACTAGGTATCAAATGCTAGCAGCTCATACACTGACGAAGGCATCACGCCGAAATGCATCTGGAGGACTGCTTTTAATAAATTGTTTAAACCCCTAGAGTGCTTCATATCTTTTTGGATGGAGCTTGAATTTTTTTATGAGAGACACATATGTGTGTGTGTATATATAATTTTTTCATCAAGAATATATATATTTATAATGAGAAAACAAAGGTTAAATGTTAGTTATGGTTAGGGAAACTTTATTTATTCTTTCTATATGCACCACACTTACACTATACAAACTTACGAAATTAGTTCTAAAGCTATTGTAACAAATTAAGGGCCATATGTTCGTAGCTTTAGCTACTCGCAAATCGATCATTAAGTGAATAGCGCCTATTATTTTGTGGTTTGGTATGTGCGAAACCCATTCACAATCTTTTTTATGACGTGAATTGATTGCTAATACTAATTTTTTGCGAACTGTTGTTGTGAATCGCCATTTGGAAATACCAGTTTCCGGGTTACAAATGATATGTTCAAGGCAGTTGCAATTTGTGAATAAGAGAAGAGTCGCAAAATAGCACATGCAATTTACTATCAAGTCAGAACAGTTAGTAACTGATGTCAACATATAAAAATAGACACACAATGCATCAGGGTTTTTCCTATAACTTGTTCCCTCGCCATGCACCGCAAATTACCTCACATATAACATCACTCATGACATGTTCTATGTTCTCATTGATAACATCACTGTAACATCTGGAATGACATTATTGATGATAGCACTGTGCAGGGTGAGGGCGTGACTTGAAGGTACTTTAGAGCACAAGTTACTCGAGATAACTATAAATGGTGAATTTCAGTGGTTTGTTAATTTAAAACTGTATATGTTTTAATTGATATTTTTTACTTAACTTTAACATACCTTTAACCTTTGGTTTTTCTGTGTATATATATATATCCAAATTACCCAATGGTGCAACACTTTCAATTACTACATAACAACAATCTAAAGGATCTGAGGTACTATGTAGTAGGCTCAGTACCTAAATCCATCAGAGTTGGCAATTGAGTAAAAAGATAACGGCAACTAGAATCAGAATTTATTATGCTATTAGACACAAAGATGCCCAATGGGCTTAATACAGGGGAAGATCTGCACAATTACTTATAAAATATCTTCTTGGTGTCTAAATATTTTACGTATTCTGTGTGGCATTAGAAAAGCTTTGTTACTTAACTTAGTTTTTAACTCTGGTTTTACTGGGTTTTAACCTGGCTGTGCATGGTTTTATCTGGTCTTATGAGAGTTTTTAAATGAGTTTTAGCCCCATGTATTTGTATGCATTGTATTTTCAGGTTTTTCACTTTGCTTCTAACCGTTTTTTGCTAGGTTTTACCTGGTTTTAGCTGGCTTAAGGGAGAGTTTTAGACTGGTTTTAGCCTGCTGAATCATATCTACTGTACTCAACTGACAATGTTCACTCTAATGATGATATTTTTGTAGGTGTTTGCACTTGCTTTGTAAGTGCTAGTGCACTTGCACTTTATGTGGAATTTATGGCCTTCATGTGCACTATGGAATTGATACCAATGTAGACAATAAGATATCTTGGCCTAAATCTTTTTGAGCTCAACTAATTGTTTAAAGTGCACTTGCACTGTATCTATTTATGAAATGGGCATGGCTTTAGGCCGTTTTTAAAGATACAATTGTATATCAATATTGGTAATGGTGACAGGTTGCACAATTTTGCACTATTTTGCACATTTTTAGCACTAGCACTTTAATATATGCACTGTTTGTTTTATCTGTCAGCAAACAGGACTCTTATTATGCAAATTGGGAATTTTAGGCGTTGTAAATGACTGCAGATGTATTATGATTTATATCTTCGTTTAGAAAGTACTGTATGGTATCTGTGATAATGACTTTCATGGTGTCTGTCAAAGAGTCTAGTTATTGCAACGAAGATGTGCTATTTCTTAGTATTTCTAGCTATTTATTGGAGATCCCTGAGGTGATTATTCTTGTATGATATTTTAATGTCTCTCAGTATTTCTTTCATGTCCATTGCTGGTCAGATGAGTTCTCATCAGAAATTCAATTGGTTATTGCACTATTTAATGACTCTAAGTGGTCCAGCACTTCATGTGATCAAGACTGCTGTAACGCGGTGGAAACGCGTCAAGCTGGGCACTCGCTATTTTTATTTCAAGAATGCACTAATTTGGCAATAAAAGCACAGCATTAACACTCCACATTGTGGTCTGTACCTGTTCTGGTGCTGAGGAAGTAGGCGACACAAGGATTTTGATTAACTTATATATGTATGTCCTAACGGTACCTTGATATGCAAAAGTCGATATGGTAGATTGAGGCAGGCCTTGAGAGGGAAGCAAGATAAGATGTAGGGATTTGGGGGAATAGAATCAATATGTCAGGGAACAAAGTTAACACTAACTAATTTCTCACTAATAGCAGTATATTTTTTCTCAGGATTGGTTCTAAACTATTAATACTAGAAAAAGAATTGTCCAACTCCACCTTAATGTTTGTTCTTCTGAAAGCCAGCAGATTTCAGGGAAATTGTGCTTTAGCTGAACCTTCCACAGTGGCCTAATACATGAAATTCCCTATAACTTTTGAGTTTTATGTCGAATTACATCTACCTTAATATTGTAAATCACAAATATAGTGTCAAAAGATTTGAAAAAAATATTTATATTTAGTACTAATAAGAAAATTACAATATATAAAGTACAAAATATTCACTTCAATTGCATAGATTAAAACGTGTAGTATATTTTATAAAAGTGGACTTAACCATGATATTGTTTAATAATATAGTAAACAAAAATGCAAAAAAATGTTGTTATTAATTTTTCAGTGCACAATGCATTACATTCCTTTTAATTCAAGTGGCAACAACTCACAGCAATACGTGTATTGAAATCATGTTTACAGGCAATGATAACTTTTTTTATACAACATTATACATAAGTTTATGTCTCTTATTTTAAGAGTTTGATTCCAATCTTATTGAACACATTACTCTTTGTCCCCATTTTTGTGCATTCCCTTCCTAGTCCAAAGAACATCTCAGTTAGAAGGGGCCCAGATTTACCTTTCTTATTTCAGTCCGATACAAATAGAGGAAAGAGCACATACAGATTTAATTTTCTAGTTCTATTTTCATCACATTGGGGAAGGTCCATACATTGACTGGGGCCAGATTAAATGATCTACCCATAACCCCACGAACATTGTAGAAAGAGCAAGTATTGGGGAATTCATATGAAATATTAGTGCTACAATCCATTTAGTCTTTTTAAAATATTCTATATATTAGAAGTATTAGAATTCCTACTTAAAAATAAAATACTAAAAATATCATTTGACTTTATCAACCCATATGTTTACTATGAGTTAATATATACAAACATTTAATTAAGTAATTGCACTAAAATAAACAATTTATTGATATGTTACAAACATTTTTTAAATATCAAAGATTTTATGTAAAGTACTACCCCACCACTTACACTCAGATGAATCCATAATGCCCAAAAAATATTGTACCCAAAAAATGTTATGTAATGTATAACAAAAATACACACAACAATAGTCAGTCAGTCAGTCATATATCTTTTATTCGGTTTCCATAATTTTTTAGGAACCATAAAAAGCACATTACAACAAACAATTTTTAAAAATAGAACGGCAGAGAGAGTTATACCAAAATACAAAATTTTCATAAAAAGAGATACATTTTAAGGTTAAAATCAGACGGGGTTGTTAAACAGACTGTTGATAAAGTGCGAGTGCATTAAAAGACAAATTAATCATAATTACACCAATATTTTATACATGTTTTGATAAAACCAGCTACGCATTTGGCAATGAATTCAGAGTCTAAGTATTGCAAAGCAAGGAAAGCGGGACGACAGGATCTAAAACCCATAGATGACAATAGAGGGATAATCCAACGCTTTTCGAGGTAATTCATAAAATCTACAAAATAGCGTAGCATGGATTGTGGATTGTTCCGGAGTGTCATCACATGGGCACTTAGTAATAGATTTTGACCAATCTTGCTTTTTTGGAAAAGAAACAATACGAAAGAATATATTAAAACGAAACCGAGTCAGCAGATATTTTTCATATGCATTCAGATGATATTTCAAGTAGGGTTGAATGCCTAAGGCAGATTGAACACTTAGGATCTGGATATTGGAGATCTTAGTAATTTCTTGAGATATGCGGAGCTCCCTCAAATTTGATAAACATAAGGTTTTTAGGTTTTTCCTTGAAATGCTTAACAAGGTTGAGGGCTCAGAGAAATACATAGTCATATTTATAACCTTAAAAAAGTTGCTCACGTAGACCAGCCAGGGGATTTTTATCCAGTTGGCCAGGCCCAGGCAGTCCATAATAAGTGAGCAGGTCAAGTTACACTGCTCCATGGTCCAAACTCTGTGCCATAAGAGAATGGGCTGGATTTTGATGTTATCCGTGATGTAATCCATACCCAGCTCGATATGGCTACCGTAGGTTGGAGCACCTTTTGGAATTGCCAGCATGTACCTAATAAAACCGTTCTCTACCACCTGAAGAGCTTCTACGGCAGCGTAGCCCCACACCCCCGCGCCATAAACTGCCACACTGTGGCATTTGGCATAGTATATTTTCAGAAGTCCTTTGGGAGGAGGCTTTCCAAGTTTTCGTGCGAAAGTAACCAGGGCAGTTGTTGCACGTAGAAACATTAATTTCCTACTGCACATGGCCTGCTTCCAGGGCATCTTGCTGTCAAATAAAATACCTAGATAGGGGTACGTATTAGCACATTCCAGCTTATTTATTGTGATAAAGATCGGTTTAGGCTTCTTTACCCGCTTGCCAATGTGCATTACGAAGGTCTTTTTAATGTTGACCATCAGGTCCAAAGATGACTTAAACTTGCAGTAATTATTAAGAAGGTGCTGCAGCTGGTTTGGAGTTCTTGCCATGATCACCGAATCGTCCGCATACAATAATGCAGGAATGGGGCGGTGGTCAATTGTTGGTAGGTCCTGGCTCCCTTCCAACATGGCCAAGTCAAGGCCGTTGGTGTAAAGGTTAAAAAGGAAGGGAGCCAGGACACAGCCCTGCTTAACTCCCCTGGTGACGGCAAATGATGGAGTAAGTTCGACGTGCACCACGTATCTCACTCTCGCCGAGGCGTCAGAGTAGAGTTCTCGTAGAAACGTGACCAGAGGCGGGTCAACACCCAATTCGGCAAGAATCAACCACAGTTTAGAATGAGACACGCAGTCAAACGCTGCGGACAAGTCTACATACACTAGATGCAGATTGCCATTCTTTGCCCCAGCGTATTTACCAATAAAAAGGGAGAGGTTTAACGCCTGCTCTACGGTTCCTAGTCCCTCCCGGAACCCATATTGCAAATCGGTCATGATATTGTTAGCAGCGGCCCAATCCTGTAGGCGCTCGAGGACCAGCCGACCGGCCACTTTGCCAAGGGAGTCAAGGAGGGATATGGGCCTATAGCATGCAGGGTTATTGTGGTCTCCCTTTTTAAAAATGGGGAGCAAGGTTGAGGTAGACCAAGAGTCAATTAACCCCAATGTTGTGGCGGCTTCAAGAACACGGGTCAAAATAAGTGACCATAACTCCTGATTGTGGGTAAAAACATCTAACGGTACCCCGTCCGGGCCGAGTGCCTTGTCAGATTTAAAAGCTGACAGGGCGGTAATGATTTCATTATGCCCAAATGCTAACTGGATGGGGTAGATGTTGGTAGTATGGGGGACACCTTCCCTAGCTATCCCACTGTCAATCTGGGTTAGATTATATGCACAGAAAATTTTCGAGAAATGGTTAACCCAGCTCTCTGCGGTTACTGCCACTTCTAACCTAGGTGCAAGGCTTGAATCAGAGAGAAAAGGGGATTTGACTACTCGCCAGAAAGCTGAGCAATCCTTAGTGCAACAGCTCTCATGGAGCTGTTCCCAACAGTCCTTTTTAATTTCCCGTCTGCAGTTCTTAATGGCCAAATTATATTCCTTCCTTAATTTTCTGACTTCAAGTGGATCTCTTATAGGGTTGCGTAGAGCCTCCTTTAAAGATGAGAGCGCCCTACGACATTGAGGGTTAAACCAGCCTTTCACTTGTGATTTATTAGAATTTTGCTTACGGAATAGTTCCTCTCTAATTATTTTAGTGATCTCAGCAAAACTGGTTAGAATCAGATCCTTTGAAGACTCTAGGTCTAAACATGTTTCCAATAAGGGGAGTGCTCTTTTTATTATATAAGCGGACAGTACATTTGGGTCTGCTTTCGACCATTTAACTGAATAGCCGTTCAACTTGGCTAAGGTCAAGGCTTGTTGATTAAGCAGACTAGGAGTCTTAAGTTGTTGAGAGGTACTCTGAACTGTAACGGTGAGACTGTTAGAATAATGATCGCTGCTAATATCCACTCCCGTTGCAAAGTTTGACAAGTGTGCTCGAGTGTTATGTGTACATAATATGAAGTCTATAACACTCGATAGACCCCTCCCATGAAATGTAGGGGAAAAAGCTATAGGAGGGACTACCAGGTCATTTGCAAAACCCAAATCTAAGAAAAAAAAAGTTCATTTAAACAGTTCCCGGAGTTAGAGTGAATATAATGGGCTAAAGGGCACCCACATTCGTCTGTAATACCACACATTTTCGTAGTTAACACACAAAGGAATATTAAAATCACCGCCCAAATCAAATTAAAAAAAGATACTGGGTATCTAGACTGTTGCATCATTAAAAAAACTGATATTTCATTTAAAACATTTACGGATTCATGTAGAGACAAATTGTTGTAGAAGTTAACCAGAAAATACGAGGACCCTTTCTTCACCATTATTCTAAGAATTTGGTAATTCTCTGCAATCTTCAGTTCAGATATTTCCTTATGAGGGAGGTCGTTGGATAGATAGATAATTAGACCTCCTTTAGGTCTACCTGAGGGAGAAGAACAAGCGCTTGAGTGGAACGTCTTGTAACCCTGTAAATGAATAGGAGAAATCAACCAAGTCTCCTGGAGACATACTATGTTATGTTTACGGATTGTTTCAAGCCAGGAATGTTGGTCGATTTTTGTACGTAACCGTGCTACATTCCAATAGATCATGGTCAGGGTTAAAGAACAAATTGGTTCAATAGAGGGAGAAGGAGGAACTTGAAAGACTTCAGTTACAGGGGGAAGGTCGGGAAAGAAAGGGTTGTGCAATGGTTTAAGGGAACCATCCGCCACTGGGCATCGGTCCCGATTCTGGGATTTAGGGATGCTCTCTAGGGGAGGGTTATAAGAAAGAGCTTAAAAAATGGGAACGTCTACATTCTCAGTGCCTGTATAAGTTACGGTTACGAGGTCCTTTTGAATCTTGTTGGGCTTATCTGCAAGTCAGTCTACCCCCTCTAATCTCGAGAGAGCCACAAAACGATTGGAGGTAGCAATATTAAAAGTTGGGCCCGAGTTACTCTTGGGGTTCATAGGCTTTTGAATTTCAACCAAGGCTCTTGGGTAGAAATAGCTTAATGATATAGTAGATATGCCGCCCTCATAGCTATCGCTATACCAGTTTCAGATGAAATTTGTAGCCCTATAGTCTTTAAAATTTATAATTACACTGTCCCCTTGTACATCCTTAGGTCTTTGTCCCAACCATGGTAGCCTCCTAACATTTAAGATTTTACCATCAATACTTGTGGGTAGTGGCCTATTAACACTTAACCAATACGTAACCTTGTTTTTCAGGGTCTGGTAGTTTTCGAATTGTCCTGGCTTCAGCTCAGGAACCCCAGTTAATACTATTACGTAAGGTTCTGCTTCAGGCGGAAGGTTTACGTGCTGCACGTTCCCTCTGGGGTTTTTAACCGCCATTCGCCTCCCCCCAGGATTATCATGTGCCTGTCCTCTTTTGTTAGTTTGCTCTAATTCTCGGGTTTCTCTGAGTTTGGAGATAGGGGGAGCTGGCTTAACAGGTTGACTAGTGAGAAGAATATCTTGGGAAGTTGATTAAGACTTACCCCTAGATGGGCAGTCGCTGAGTATGAGTTTTTCTGCAGGTACAGAAGTGTTTAAAGGATACCTGGTTGTAGACAGTTTTCTGAGTAGATTCATGTTCAAGATACCAGTGGCTTGAACTGACTCAAGTTGGTCTGCTATTCGCTTAACCCTCTCTACAAGAGGCAGCAGTAAAGATTTCATCAAGTGCTCTATATTTCTCATGAGATCATCTGGCAGAAGCGTGTGCAGGGGATTTGGTCAATTTTGCTTTGCGGGTCAGTGCTAGAAGTTTTGGTGGTTATTGAGGGTTTAGGGTTTTTTGCTCTGGAACTTTTTTGTTTATTTCGGCCTCGTTTTCTTTTTATGGGGAGGGATGGCGCTGGTGTTCCAGCACTAATGGTTTTAGCTGGGAGTTGCTCTTCGAAAGAGCTATCCGTGGGGGAATCGATTATAGTATTGGTAGAATTACAAACCCCCAAACTGGCCGGACATTCGGATAGGTCTTGGAGTTGGCGCGGGATACCAATGTCCGTTGATAAAGCAGAGCCAGAATGAAGCAAGGATGGAGATAAGGCTTTCTGGATAGTGCCTAGGGAGGAGCGTTTGTTGTGCCACTCTGATGATGTATGCCGTTCAGCCTGCTCTATTACGCGTTCTACAACTGAAACGGCCCTAGTGATGCAGTTACCTAGGGTCCCTTTAAAGGAGGAGGATGAGCCCCCCGCTAGCGATTTCCCACCCAGACTGGATTTCGTGGTCATTTTAAGGTAGGGAACATACAGTGTTATAGCAAGATGTAAAGCGGAATTGTTCACAGCAGTTCTTACTTCTGAGTCCGAAGTGGAATTGTCAGATAACAAAACAAAAGCGGGGTGGCCCAGCCCAGCTCTGTACAGCCCCGGACGGCCACAGACGGCCACACAGCAATATATATACAGCTCTGTTTTATTCTTCACCATTTCACTACACTACTACAGTTTTGACTTCAACATTATTGACAGCAAGGAAAATATGATATACTTGCCTTTGATATGATGTCCCATGATGTTTTTCTATTCATGATATTTCGATCATGGTAGTATTGCCAAGCTATATTTTTAGTAATTTCATGGATTTTGGAGAAATTCTAGGCCTGATTTACAGCTGAAGTGTGTTGGGAAATCCTTTTATTTTTCTTGGACCTAGTGTTAAATTTGTAGAGCTGAAGAAATCCCACTGCTCTTCAGAGACAATTAGCTACATTTTGACATAGAAGAGTGTCCAAGAGGCAAAATGTATGCGCTCTTCAAAACACCCAAATGAGAAACAAATGAATTGCAATTTTGTCTACCTGAGTCTAGCGTGCAGGCAAAGAACAACATTGTTAGTTGCAAACGAAAATCCGTGCGTACTTTGCCAATATTGGTGAGTAATTTCCAAAATATGCGCTTGTTAACGATTCTCCAGGGCAACAATTGTTCTGCAGGTTTTAGATTTCTTAAAATAAAAGTGCATGGCGGTCATAGTTATTGGATGATATTATAGTTTGGGAGTAAGTAAGGCCATTGCCTTTGATTCAAAGTCCATGATTTACAAAGCTTTTGAACGTGCATGTTGAACTTGGTGCAGAAATGGCTTGTGCACAAGTATCAATTCACCTTTAAGAATGAAAAGCGTATTTACGCTTATAAAATATTTTAATACATGTAATATACCAGTATTGTATAATATTATATTTGAGTAAATCTGCTCACAAGTGTGTGGGGGGTGGTGACTTTGCAGAATTAGGATGCCTTGCAAAGTAGTGGAATACCCACAAACGTGTCAGTATGTCTGTATCCACTCCTTTTTATTTAAATAAAAAAAGACCTTGGAATTTCAAACTTTTTGCGGACTTAGGCCCACAGGGATATTGAATATATTTATAGTGCACAAGGTCAAGCAGGAACAACGAAGAGGGAAATCCTGAATGTTGCACTGGAAAGAGAAAGGGGGCCAAGTTGAGTACATTTGGGGAACTATTGGAAAAAGTGACTTTTTCACTGGGCTTTCGCCTTCCATTCATAGCATCAGTAATCAACCAAAAGCGATGAGCTGTGCCTTCGTAGTTCATGAATTCTTTTAACAGAACTAATACGCTTTTAGTTGGTGATGTGGCACTCACGTCCTATTGCTGACTCTCACAAGATTCTAATGTGACCTCAGTAGATGACATTTCCTGTTATAATTACCAGCTGCGTTTCCACTTCGATTTGTGAACACATTCCAAGCGGTATATTCCAGAGACAAGCCACAATCTATCTGGGTTGATCCATGCCCCATCACTTTCATAACGGAAATAGTCCTAGAAATAACCATGTATTTCCTTCCTTCCATTAGCCATCACATATGATGATTGATGACATTATTGTTAACATAAAGACTTGAGTATGGCATAAAAACTTGGCATACATGCCCACAACTGTGACCTCGCTGCCCTCTGTTTTAACATGCACTAGGGAACTCAGATTAACATGGCAATCAAACTTATTTTCTGTGACATCCACAAGCATTACAAAAATGCAAATCTACATGGCAGTGCCTGAAATGTGTTAGAACAGATGATAACGTGCTGCCTCGACATACTGTCCTCAAAGGAGCCATCCAATTCCACCACTGCCCCCCAGCACCACTGCTCCGGCCCTCCTCCACATCCACTGCCACTCACTAGCTCTAAAATCACACTCATGATCATGATAATACACCCTTTCTCAGCAGTCAGATATAGCAAATCAGTGACCCGATTAGGAGCGGCCCGGCTCCGGATGGGAGAAATATTACATCTGCTAAAATATGATGCCCTGCAGATAGGTTATCGCCTATTAAAAGGTTACCCTGAAAAATTAGGCAATACATGTGGATTTCGGTGCTTATTTGATCAGAAGCCACATGTCCTAGTATTCCCCAGTTGTTTTTCAATGGGTAGATTTAGGCAGGGTTGACCTAATGTAATTTACAGGGTGAATACTGGGGAGGTGCGGTATTAAGCAAAAAACACAAAGGGCATATTTATGTGCATCTTTGCATTGCTCTTGCACCATGCAGAGTTTTGCAAGAGCAACACAAATAAAAAATGACATTGATAAAGCCACGCAAGACCACCTTCTGTAGCCTGAGTGGCTTCATTACTCTCAAATAATGCAAAGCAATGCAAATCGCTGCGTTGCAGTACTCTGCACCAGGGAGTCGTCTTCATGGGCATTGTGCGGGTGTTTGATAAAAGCACTCAATTCCAGCAATAGTTGTAGAGTAGCTTTAATGTACAACCATCAACAAGTCACAGCAACAGCAAACTGTAATCTCAACAATTGGAATATCATCATTCTATTAATGATGTAATCAGCCAGGAGAGACTCTTAAAGATACAGTAAACATATAAACATAACACATCCCCCATACATAGTAAAGGAAAAAACAAAGCTAGAAAAAATAGCGTAGAGCATCAAAAAGGAAAAGAACACTGTGATATAATTAAACTAACGCAATACATAATCATTGAACTTCTTAGGAAGTTGTACAGACCTCCTAGGAGTAACTCTTTGGTAACTAGAAGAAGGAGCAACATTAGGATTAGTAGAGGGTCTGGAATCATTATTGAAGTGATGCTTGACTTCATTGCACTTGGCTAATTTAGACATATTCCAAGTGCAACCATTATCCAAAGTGACAACATTTTTTCTAATGGAAACAATGGTGAAAGGACCTGTGAAGTTCGAAACACCTGTGTGACCAAATTTAGGTTTTTTCACTAGGACACTATCACCCACATTCCATTTCCTGAGTTTGACAACCATCTTAGCATCATCACGTTGTTTATATCTCTGCTGATAGTTTGTCAAGGCTTCTCTCCTTCTTGCTACCTTTTCAACACTGTCACCATCCGTTTTCTCCGGAAGCCAAGTAGGATTGAGCTTAGAGCAAGCCAATCTTCCCCTCAAAGCTTCAAAAGGAGATCTCTGCATGACAGCATTAGGAGTCGTGCAATGTGCCCACCACGTCTCTCTCAAGACACTGGTGAAAGAGACCTTGGACTCTAAAGCTCTCTGGGCACAACTCTTCACTACTCTATTCATCCTTTCTGTGAGGCCATTGGCTTGAGGAGAGTAAAGGGCTGTTTTCTGATGAATGATCCCCAAACTACTTAAAAAACAGCTTATCTCATTGGAGGTGAATTGTACTCCATTATCAGTGAGTAAAAACTTAGGCACACCTTCAGACATAAATATTTCTTTTAAAAATTCAATCACAGTCTTAGAATTAACAACACTCATACATTTGGAAACTACCCATTTAGAAGTGTAATCCACTAACAACACAACAAACCTCTCATGAGAAGGCATAAATTCAAACGGACCTGCAATATCCAATCCCAATTTGGTCCAGACATTAGTCGGAACCTCAACAGGTGAAAGCGGAGCCTGACTAGTGGTGTGTGATTTGTCATTGACAGCACATAAATGGCAATCCTTAACCACTGATTCCACCATTCGAACCATACTAGGCCACCAGTATCTTTCTCTCAACCGAGCCTTCGTGAGATTCCTACCCAAATGCCCTTCGTGAGCAAGATTAACAACTCTTTCTCTTAAACTACTGGGGGGCACGATTCTGTCACCTCTCAATAAATTATCTTCGAAACAAGACAAATCATCCTTCACTGTCCAATAAGGCTTCAAATCACCCTCAAGGGTATCATAATTTGGCCACCCGTTCCTGATGACATTCTTTAACAACCAAAAAATTGTGTCATTCTCAACACACTGAAACCATTCCTCCTTAGATATGCTAGACTCCAATACCCAATTTATACATGTAGTGACACCATCAGCAACACAATTTGTTTGGACGGGAAGACGTGACAAACAATCAGCAGGTTTATTATTCTGACCTGGAATATACTGCACCCTGAAGTTATACTCCTGCAATCCTTCACTCCACCTTTTTAACCTTGGTGTCATATGGTCACTCTGATGACAAGAGAAAATTTGGACCAAAGGACGATGATCAGATTTAACAATGAACGGTATCCCCCACAAGTAAAATTTAAAGTGGAGTATAGACCAAAATACTGCCAACGCCTCTCTCTCAATACACAAATAATTAAACTCAGCTTCCCTTAAGGCTCTTGAAGCGAAAGCCACAACAACTTCTTCTCCATTCACAATTTGGGAAAGTACAGCGCCCAGACATTTAAGGCTGGCATCAGTTGTTAAAATAGTCTTAAGCTTGGCGTCAAAATGACCCAGAGTAGGCATTTTACCAATTTCCTTTTTTATTAACTCGAAAGCTTTCTCGCATTCAATAGACCACAAAAAATGTACACCCTTTTTTAACAGAGATCTTATGGGTTCAACAAGACTGGCAAAATCTTTGACAAACTTGGAATAAAATTCTGCCATCCCTAAGAAAGACTTGACTTGATCTTTATCCACAGGTGTTGGTGCGTTCACAATGCTTTCTGCCAATTCTAACTTAGGTTGAATCCCGCTGCCAGAGATAACATGTCCTAAATACGTGACTTACTCTAAACCAATACGACATTTTTCTCTCTTGACAGTAAGACCACTATCATTCAACTTGTTCAAGACTGATCTCAATATGTTGTCATGCTCAATTTCACCCACACCATGAACCAAGACATCGTCTTGAAAAAACATCATGTTGGAAAGACTTCCAAGAACCATTTTCATCACTCTTTGAAAACACGCAGCAGCTGAAGCCAGACCGAATGGCATTCTTAAAAATTGGTAAGCACCTAAGGGTGTGACAAAGGATGTCAGATGTCTAGAATCTTTATGCAACACAATTTGGTGGTAAGCTGAGGAAAGATCAAGTACACTGAATATCCTTGCTCCTTTCAAAACACTAATGCTCTCTGCTATATTGGGCAATGGTTGTCGGTCTACCCAGATCCATTCGTTCAAACCACGCAAATCCACACACATTCTGATCGATTTCCCACCATCCTTGGGTGCCAAAACTACTGGACTTAGCCATTCAGAGGACTCAATCTCTTCAATCACCTTCAGATTCAATAGTCTTTCAATTTCATGCTTCAGTGGCTCCAGCATCATGTTAGGTACTTTCCTGACTTTGTGTACACAAGGCTTGGCAGACTTTTTAAGAATGATCCTGTGTTCAAATCCCTTCATACATCCCAAGGTGTTAGAAAAAACTTTAGGAAAGTCAACAAAAAATTTGTCAGACCCACTCACAAAATCCACTTGAGTGGGAAGAAGACTAGAAAGGAAATCTTCCATTAGCATAACATGGTTCTTGGGATCTTTGGCTCCAGGATTAAGAATAATTCCTAAATCATGCTGATGTCTCCATCCCAGTAGATTGTCCCCTCTGACAGCAACATAAACTTTGCCCCTAATACTCCTACCTCTGAACGAAATGTTGGTTACAGTGTATCCTAAAATCTCTATTTTGGACTTATTATAACTTATAGGAGAAATGTCAGAGGGTAAAAGTTGAACATTATCTAAACCTACAACTTCATCCTAAATTCTGTTTCCGATTAAGGTAAAAGGAGATCCGGAGTCTGCCATGAGTTTAAATTCAAATTTGTCAATTCTTATGTCACAGAATGGCATAAAAATATGTTCTGTGTCTACCATTACATCTTTTACATTAGAAACCACTACAGTACGTACAATGTCAGAATTGGATTCATTGGTGTCTTTCTTCTTACTAGATCTACACACACGCGCATAATGTCCTTTGATCCCACAGTTATTACAAATACTGTCTTTTGCATAACAATTAGGAAAATTAGAAGTGTGGGAAAAACTCCCACACCTAAAACAACTTATTTTCTGGTTTCTAAAAGGACGCTGTTGACGAAAATCACGTTCCTTAGGTAAAACAGGTTCTTTAAAAGAAGAAGAACGACTATCAAAGGAACTTTTCTGAGGCATTGAAGCCTTTTGAAACGGCTTGTTTTTGGAATTAACGCTGACTTTGGCAATTTCATCATGACATTCACCAGTGAATTCCTCTTCTTCTAACATGTGTATAGAGTCAGAAGTTTTCTTTCTATTATCAGCAACAGTATGACTTTTCTCCTCTTTATTTTTTCTTATTTCCTTGACCCACGTAGAGGTATTCTCCATGCCCTCTACAATATCTACAGCTTCTTTCAAAGTGGGGTTCTTGACAACAATTTCTCTTGAACTCTTGAACTGTTCGTGCATCGAACAAGTTGATCTCTGACAAGAGATTCAGATAAATCTCCGAAATCACATGTACGAGAAAGAGTTTTTAAAGCAGCAACATACGTTCCAACTCGTTCTCGAGAACCTTGGACACGAGTAAAGAATCTATGTCGTTCTCACACGACATTAATTCTTGGACCAAAGTATTGTTCTAACATAGTCATAGACATTTCAAAAACATCAGCAGGTTCACCATCAGCTCCACCAACAGGTATACTGTCCATACTATCATATGTGTGTCTGCCTTCAACTCCCAAATTGTGTAACAAAATGGCTTGTTTTCTAAAAGCCGAAAACTTCTCTCCTCCAATTGCAACTAAATAAGAGTCAAACAAGTTCCTCCATCTCTTCCAAGGAAGAATGGGTTCACCTTCTTCTGACAGAAAAGGTGGAGGTTGTGACATGCTAGATGTAGTAGCCATAATGAAGCAAGGAGTGAGTGAACTTTAAAAATAAAAAAAAACTTTGAAAATTGCAATAATAACAAGAAAACTGATGAGTAGTGGTAAATATCTTAAGGTTACTCAATTTTTTTTTAAAGTACAATTGTGTATAGAAACATACTATATTTAGAATTGCATTTTGTGAAGTGTGCACATCAGCCTAGAATAGGTAGACCAACCAAATAAAAATATAGATGTGCAGTTGTGCACATCAGCGAGGAAAAGATGACAATTATTCACAAAAACATACTATATTTAAAATTGCAATTTGTGAAATGTGTATTTCAGCACAGAATGGGTAGACCAACCAAATAAACATTGATGTGCAGCTGTGCACATCAGCGAGGAAAAGATGACCAGGTTAAGAAAGTAATTGATGCACAGCCGCGTGCATCGGCGTTAATGTGATTAGTTTATCCGAACAATTAATGGAGAAAAAGTAGAACATACCACTCGTAAATAGAGAAAATATTCAATGCGCAGCCGTGCGCATCGGCGCTGATAATCGTCGAAATTAGAAGTCAAATCAATATATGCCGATGTATATCTGCGCGCATCGGCGTTGAGATAACTTGTGAAAACAATCAAATATTTAATGCGCAGCCGTGCGCATCGGCGTTAAGACTGTTGTTATGGGAACCAGGAATGGCCGCCAGCGTGGTGACACAGGACGTTGCGTGTTGATGTCTTGGCGTCAGGACGTCAGGACGTCGTGCGTAGACATCAGATTCTCTGAAGAGAATGGAGACGCCGGCTGAGAACGCGGAGTCCGAGCGTGAGGATTGTAAACCTGCTCGCGATGTTTCATGCGGAGGAGATTCAAAAGAAAACAACGTGGGTAGCGTTACACACTTCGGTGTGTTATCTCCATATATCCAATTCAATAAAGTAATTAAGGTATAAGTACATACGATTTTCCTGAGTCTTATGCACACAGGGTGATGTGTGTTGTCAGATGGTTGGTTGACAGCAGTCTTTCATCGAGGAATACGATGAAGCAAAGACATTGTGAATTTCTGTACTTCAAATGGTAGAAATCTCCGAAAATCACACATCCAATAGTCCAAAATAATTCAGTCTGATAAGAAGACTGCAAGGCGTCCAAGTAGTGGTACTTCCAGAAACATAATCACAAAGTGTCCAGGAACCTTCAAAATCAGCAGAAACAAGTCCAAATAATCAATCCAGGTGTAGGAGAATTGATGGTTGTAGGTGCCTGTCTCCAATCAGGCCTTGACCCTCGTCGCCAGTGATAAAAGCACTCAATTCCAGCAATAGTTGTAGAGTAGCTTTAATGTACAACCATCAACAAGTCACAGCAACAGCAAACTGTAATCTCAACAATTGGAATATCATCATTCTATTAATGATGTAATCAGCCAGGAGAGACTCTTAAAGATACAGTAAACATATAAACATAACAGTGTTCCCATGCAACTCCAATGGATTTTGAAGCATTTCCAGATTTACCAGAAATTATACAGCCTGGGAATGTGCCAAAAACTTACACCCCCCCATGTGAGGCATAACAAGGAGAAATATCGTAATCTCTCTTCATTTTTTCCTCTTTCTGCAGTACATAGAGAAAGAGAAAAAAGCCTCAGGTGCTCCTTCCTGCACAAAGACAATCCTCCTTACAATGCAGCCATCCTTGCGCCATGGCGCAAGAGTGCCTACATTGGCGCAAGGAGTCAAAAGTGTTCCAGTGTAGGGGGAAACTTTAGGAATGCACCACATTGACTTAAAAATGGCACATTCCTGCCCTTTCCCTGACATGCAGCGCAGGAAGGTGCCTTGCTGCACTGCATTGCATGACTAGGCCATAAAAGTCACGATTTTTGTCCCGGGATTTAGCTGTTTCCCTGCCTGCACTGCCACAGGCAGAGAAACCTGTGTTTGCTCTTGCCTGATGGGAGCAATTTCAAAACTCCCGCCAAAAGTTAGCAAACACAAAGTCTGCGAACTTCAAATCTGTTGCAATCCAGCGTCAGGCGGCATTTCTCCCGCACACAGGGAACTAAAAAGTCTGCCCTCAGCACCTTGAGCTCATCATTGTGGTATTTAGCATCCTGCTCCTTTACAATAAAACATCCCTGAGATTCTCCCTCTCAGTGAGGGGTTTGTAGCCCGTACTGTGACAAGATATCACTGTACGAGGAGATTCCCAATGATGAAACATGCCACCTATGGTGGGTGAGGGAATTTGTCCTTTTAAAGGAATACTCCACCTTGGCGAGATCCTCATTTATAGCAGTACTTTTCATAGACCCACAGGTTTCTTTGATTGTTGCAAACTAATAGTCATATATAACAGCATTCATCAGCATCATCATTTAGGCCTGATGTTGCTTACAGGATTAACCTTCTCTTGTACTATGTCCACTCTTTCTGAATTGAAGATGTCATCAGTTTTGTTTTAATTGTTTTCATAATTGAATGAAATAGCTCCTTATTGCTCCGAGGTTACTACTGCTAGTTTTATATCAGGTCTTCTTTGCATCATGGTGGTAGTCTGGTCTCAGTTTTTGCTAAGTTATAATATAACCCATTAACTTTGTGTTTTCTTTTAATCTAGTTGCCTGTGATTGATAACCCTTCTGAATAATCCTAAAGTTGGAGTTCACCTAGGTGGGAGTGGGAGCTTGCTTGTGATGTCTTCTTGTCACACCTGTTAGCGTCCTAGCCTGCTTCTACAACCACCACCATAAGAAGGCATCTTGGGAAACCCTGCAATAAGGTTTTGTAAGATTAAGAGAGGTAGCACCCATCACTTTAACTATTCAGGTTTGAGACCCAAGAAGGGAAGTGTTCTAGTTTAGTTAGTAACATCTACTCCAGATTACATTTGTTTGTTATATATATAAATTGTCACAAGTCAATATAGGCATAGGCATACCCGCCCAATGGTTAATATAGTTACAGAGGGCAGTAGGACAAGGTTATAACTAACTGGTATATGCACTTTGCTAAATGGCTTGTGCTGCAAAAGTGGCAAAAGTTAACATTCTCAAGGAAGAAGCAATAAACCCGACCAAGTCTGTGTTGTTCCCACTCTGTTAGCAGGGTTCTGTTTGGGTATAAGTAAAGCAAGTAACCAAACAAATAAATAATTAATCATATGGCAAGGGAAGTCAGAATCAGCTAAGGAAAGTCTATGGTGAATACTCAATGTACAGTTATGTGACTGTTTAGAGGGCAGCTTATTGTCAATTAAGCCTGTGCAAAGACAAAAGACATGAATAAACAATTCCCATTTATTTGTCTAACAAATAAAAAAAAACACCCTCTACACCAACACCAAGCCCACCCCTCTCCCCAAACAAATAAATATTATTCCTACCCAATGTCCAACGCCCAAAGATCCCAAATTGTCCCAAGTGCTCTTCCCAATTCCCACACTCTCCACCCACAACAAACGTCCATCTAAACAAACAAAATATATTGAAAAAAGGGCCTACAGGGCATCAATGTGGGTGTGGATGCATGCCATCACATGGTGAAGCAGCGCCAGCTGCCCTAGGATGCAGTGGAGGAGGCAGTCACTGGATGACGAGGCGGTGGGGTAGGCACTGGTAGGTCCCAACTGCCAGCTGTGCTGTTGATGGTGTGGCTAGGATCGAGGTGCTGGCGGCTTGCTGGAGGTACTGGGGGCAGTGGCACATATCTCCAACTCCTCCTCCTACAGAATCATCAGCCTGGATGACAAATTTTAAATAATGTTCAGTGCAAACACTTGTTTATATAGTGGCACAGTAGCAGAACAGTGCTGGTCCCCTAGGGTCATTGGAGTTTTTTATGTGATTAGTCATAGGGCCAGGTTTTCCCTACACATGCATCACATAAAGCACTGCATACAAATAAGTAAGCCTGAATACCATCTGAATAAAAATGTTTTTTTTGTTTACAGGATTTCCTAGTAAAAACTAAGCAGACAAAAAGAAAAATGACCCCTGATAAATGAGTAAGGCATAGGTACAGCATAATTAATACAATGCTGTTCTTCTTGTACAACCTTAATAGAGGCATGCTAGCGTCAAGTCTGGTACCCGCTGCAGTCTGCAGCTGGGGCAGCGGCAAAGGACAATGTATCATTTTAATTTAATTCTAAAGTCCCTACTCTCCTCTGTCTGCCTTTCAATTCTACCCTGCCAGTAAAGAGGCACATGAATAATAATAATAATACTACATCACACACGTCGCATATATAAATGAAGATATCCTGTCTGCCCTAAGTAGACAGTGGAAGAAAGGATGCATTGTAGTACAGGGAAGGGAACGGAATATATATTTTATTTGGCACCTTCCTCACAGAGTATCATATTTGCCAAACTCTAAATCAGTCACTTAGTCCCTCTTTACTTTGTGGCCGCGCCCTCCACCACAAATTATTTTCAACAAATACCTTCACTTGGCATGAAGGAAAGTTATTCTACAGCAAGGTAAGGTACAGGGATTATGCTAGGTAGATGTTTTGCTAGAATAGTGGGGTGTCACTGATCATTATGTGCTAAGCTTTTGCTTAGTCAGTCACTGTAGTTGACGAATGATGAAAAGGAAAAATTTGAATAGCTGTAATTTTTTCATGGAACCATGAAATATATATGCATAAATCACTTCGCCAGAAAATGTGGCGCATGCCAAGAATGGATTTTTCATTTTTTAGTAGGCTGGCACCAAAATTAGGAAAGAATAATGGATAAAAGTACTACTGGGATGTGAATGAGTGGGGAATGGGAAACAAAGCTTGTTTTTGGTTTGTAATGCACTGCAAACTTCATTATGCTGCATTAATTGAAGCAGTTGCTCTATGCACAGCCAACTCTGCAGTGTCAAATTGAACTATGCTGCAGTTAGGTCGTGGATGGCAAAATGCCATGGGCAGAATGGTGATGAATGATGAATGGTGTGATATCTGCCATGCTTAACAAATACAGTATACCTAATTTGTCAATAGGCAAGCAATGTGACTTACCGCCACGACCCAGCTGGGACTACATCCCCTCCAACCTTCCTGGGTCTCCTCTGTTACATTGGCACTGCCGGCCCCAGCACTGGTGATATGTGTAGATAGTAAGAAAATTACACATTTTAGATTCCAGATTCACCTCCTAGGTATTTTATTTTTATTTTGGAGCAAAGTACAACAGCAATACCTCACTACATTTCAGTTATCATTCTACTATTGAAACTATCACTTTGGGAGGTTTGTTGATTGACATGTGAGTAAAGCCAAGTAGCCAAGCCAGCCAAAACGTTTCATAATGGAGAGAATGAGCTATGATGTCTCTGAGTCATTGAAGCACAGTGAAGGCATGGAATGGTCAATAAAGGACATAGGGTCTTTGTTGACAAATGCAATGGGATCCCATACTTTCCTGCTATTCTGCACTGTCATGGCAACTGATGGTATATTGTATAAATGAATGATTACACAACATTGGGGAGGTCCAGGATCATGGCCACTTTCTCGTTTTGACTGTTTGAGTATAAGCAAGACAGCTTTCTCAACAAACATGTCTGGTAAATAATAGCTTTCTTGGGCCTGCAATCTTCACAGTACCGAAAACTGTTCTCTTAGTCTTACAGACCCACAAGGCCTATAAGAGTAAAGGTAAAGCTTACAAAAAAAGCAGTAGACATCTACAGACAGGAGGACGTAAGCTACAGAAACATGAAATATAGAAAAAAGGGATAATGCAGGGATAGGATAGCAAGAATGTAACAAATATTAGATAGAACAGTTGGAAAAAAGAAGACAATATGAAAAAAATGAGGTACAATTAGTGGGGAGAGGCAAAAGTTATAGAAATAATAATAGCAGGACTTACTAGGGCTAGCAGAACCATCAGCCTCGCTGGTGGTGGTTTCACCTACCGCACCTCTGGTGATAGCAGCCACTTCATCTTGCTATGTTGCCCTCTTGTCTTTGAGTGCGGATGTAAAAATAAAGAAAATAAATAAATAGATTTTATGGTACAGTTCATCTTCCCAAATATATTTTGACAGGCAGACGCAGTAGCATTATACTTTTCTAAATAAGATCACCTATTGGCCTATTCCTAATTTCCTAAGCCCTATTCATAAAATCGTAAACGTAAACTACAATTTTGAACTACTAATGCATTGAAACAAATGGTCTTTGCCTCTCCACCCCCTTTGATGAACAAACTCAGTCTCCTTTTTCAATGCATACTACACATCACTTGTGAGATTGGGACTCTGCGAGCTACATAAAGAAAGGCACAGAGAGAACACTTACTATCTTAGTGACAAGACAGAGGAGACTGCATCACTTCTTAAATAATCAGCCCAAGTGAGCGTCGACGAGTAGGCAGAGCCAAGCACCTGGCTAGCTCAAGCTGGATCAGATATTATTTCTAATGTAAACTTAACTTACCACTGAGTGTGACCAGCATTAATTGTTAGAAAACAAAAAATAGTTACTCAACAAGCCCCACAAATGCAATACGCAGCAAGTTGAGCAGATCCTGTTTACAATCTATTAGGTCCACCAAGCGGTGGTAAACTGCTGCTTTGTGTGCTGCACCCCAGTGCTATGGAGCAACAGCAAAAGCGAAAACAAAAAAAGAGCAAGAAGTCACAAAAAAATTAAACAAAGAGTAAAACATAAAATATACACACAGAAAGACACAAACTGATAAAAAATAAATGAAAGGTAGATGAGTGGGATTGGAGGAGGATTGGAGCAGATTGAGAGAAAGGCCCAGCACCATGCAGAGAACAGCAGAGAAAGCATGTAAACCAAAATGGCCGCACCCATGAGGACCACTTGGTGCAGTTTGCACTGAATTTTCAGTGTGGTGCGCCCTACTGGCATGCAAAAGCAGCATGAACGAGCGGACAAGCATTCTTCCACCAGTTTGTGGAGATCCAAGGAATCTAACAGACTTTTTTTGGAACTCCTTGGATTTCCACAGACCAATAACTCCACAAGTGCCACCCAGGCCTAACTTAAATTCAGCCCCAACTGTTCATGGTTGGCCACAGGGCCTGGTCTGTGGCCACGTTCTACATCCAACAGCAAACAGCCACATCCATATGTTGCACATAGCCTTTGGCTGTTTGCGGGTTTGGCCACAGGGCTTGGCCTGTGGTGAAGCCATGCATCCATCTCATTAGCACAGCCCCCTCCCCAAACCATTTTAGGTCCAAGGGACCCTATCCCACTTGGTCTTTTCTTTTTAAGTGGTCGGGCATGCTGTCCCCTCTCCAAGCCACTTAGAGCCTAGCGGCCAAAAGATATTTGTAAAGTGGGGGCCTTTGTGACCTCTCCCCCAAGCCAAAAGGGGCTCTGTGGACCACATTGCCCAAGGCCTTTGAGGAGAGGGGGCATGGCTTCATGCCCAAGCCAATAGTGGCCTCTAGTGCCCCATCCCCCATGGCCATTACTTAAATATAGTAGAGTGGGCGCATGACCCCAATTTCAGCTCCTTATTAGGCCCTGCAGACCCAAATTATTGGGCCAAATACCAATAAAAAGGGGAGAAGGGTCTTGTGGCACCCCTTCCTGAGCTGTAATGGGCTCCGGAGACCCCATTCCCCAAGTCTGAACATTATTAAATAAGAGAGAGGGCATGCAACCCTTCTCCCTGAGCCTTAATAGGCCCTGGTGACCCCATACCCCAGGGCAAACTGCCATAATAAAGTGGAGGGGTTCACAGGGTTCCCCTTCCCGGGTCTTTTCTGGCACCAGGTACTCCAACCCCCAGGCCTGTCCTACTTACGCAGCAAGTTGAGCAGATCCTGTTTACAATCTATTAGGTTCACCAAGCGGTGGTAAACTGCTGCTTTGTGTGCTGCACCCCAGTGCTATGGAGCAACAGCAAAAGCGAAAACAAAAAAAGAGCAAGAAGTCACAAAAAAATGAAACAAAGAGTAAAACATAAAATATACACACAGAAAGACACAAACTGATAAAAAATAAATGAAAGGTAGATGAGTGGGATTGGAGGAGGATTGGAGCAGATTGAGAGAAAGGCCCAGCACCATGCAGAGAACAGCAGAGAAAGCATGTAAACCAAAATGGCCGCACCCATGAGGACCACGTGGTGCAGTTTGCACTGAATTTTCAGTGTGGAGCGCCCTCCTGGCATGCAAAAGCAGAACGAACGAGCGGACAAGCATTCTTTCACCAGTTTGTGGAGATCCAAGGAATCTAACAGACTTTTTTTGGAACTCCTTGGATTTCCACAGACCAATAACTCCACAAGTGCCACCCAGGCCTAACGTAAATTCAGCCCCAACTGTTCATGGTTGGCCACAGGGCCTGGCCTGTGGCCACGTTCTACATCCAACAGCAGACAACCACATCCACATGTTGCACATAGCCTTTGGCTGTGTGCGGGTTTGGCCACAGGGCTTGGCCTGTGGTGAAGCCATGCATCCATCTCATTAGCACAGCCCCCTCCCCAAACCATTTTAGGTCCAAGGAACCCTATCCCACTTGGTCTTTTCTTTTTAAGTGGTCGGGCATGCTGTCCCCTCTCCAAGCCACTTAGAGCCTAGCGGCCAAAAGATATTTGTAAAGTGGGGGCCTTTGTGACCTCTCCCCCAAGCCAAAAGGGGCTCTGTGGACCACATTGCCCAAGGCCTTTGAGGAGAGGGGGCATGGCTCCATCCCCAAGCCAATAGTGGCCTCTAGTGCCCCATCCCCCATGGCCATTACTTAAATATAGTAGAGTGGGTGCATGACCCCAATTTCAGCTCCTTATTAGGCCCTGCAGACCCAAATTCTTGGGCCAAATACCATTAAAAAGGGGAGAAGGGTCTTGTGGCACCCCTTCCTGAGCTTTAATGGGCTCCGGAGACCCCATTCCCCAAGTCTGAACATTATTAAATAAGAGAGAGGGCATGCAACCCTTCTCCCTGAGCCTTAATAGGCCCTGGTGACCCCATACCCCAGGGCAAACTGCCATAATAAAGTGGAGGGGTTCACAGGGTTCCCCTTCCCGGGTCTTTTCTGGCACCAGGTACTCCAACCCCCAGGCCTGTCCTACTTACGCAGCAAGTTGAGCAGATCCTGTTTACAATCTATTAGGTTCACCAAGCGGTGGTAAACTGCTGCTTTGTGTGCTGCACCCCAGTGCTATGGAGCAACAGCAAAAGCGAAAACAAAAAAAGAGCAAGAAGTCACAAAAAAATGAAACAAAGAGTAAAACATAAAATATACACACAGAAAGACACAAACTGATAAAAAATAAATGAAAGGTAGATGAGTGGGATTGGAGGAGGATTGGAGCAGATTGAGAGAAAGGCCCAGCACCATGTAGAGAACAGCAGAGAAAGCATGTAAACCAAAATGGCCGCACCCATGAGGACCACGTGGTGCAGTTTGCACTGAATTTTCAGTGTGGAGCGCCCTCCTGGCATGCAAAAGCAGCACGAACGAGCGGACAAGCATTCTTCCACCAGTTCGTGGAGATCCAAGGAATCGAACAGACTTTTTTTGGAACTCCTTGGATTTCCACAGACCAATAACTCCACAAGTGCCACCCAGGCCTAACGTAAATTCAGCCCCAACTGTTCATGGTTGGCCACAGGGCCTGGCCTGTGGCCACGTTCTACATCCAACAGCAGACAGCCACATCCACATGTTGCACATAGCCTTTGGCTGTGTGCGGGTTTGGCCACAGGGCTTGGCCTGTGGTGAAGCCATGCATCCATCTCATTAGCACAGCCCCCTCCCCAAACCATTTTAGGTCCAAGGGACCCTATCCCACTTGGTCTTTTCTTTTTAAGTGGTCGGGCATGCTGTCCCCTCTCCAAGCCACTTAGAGCCTAGCGGCCAAAAGATATTTGTAAAGTGGGGGCCTTTGTGACCTCTCCCCCAAGCCAAAAGGGGCTCTGTGGACCACATTGCCCAAGGCCTTTGAGGAGAGGGGGCATGGCTCCATCCCCAAGCCAATAGTGGCCTCTAGTGCCCCATCCCCCATGGCCATTACTTAAATATAGTAGAGTGGGCGCATGACCCCAATTTCAGCTCCTTATTAGGCCCTGCAGACCCAAATTCTTGGGCCAAATACCATTAAAAAGGGGAGAAGGGTCTTGTGGCACCCCTTCCTGAGCTTTAATGGGCTCCGGAGACCCCATTCCCCAAGTCTGAACATTATTAAATAAGAGAGAGGGCATGCAACCCTTCTCCCTGAGCCTTAATAGGCCCTGGTGACCCCATACCCCAGGGCAAACTGCCATAATAAAGTGGAGGGGTTCACAGGGTTCCCCTTCCCGGGTCTTTTCTGGCACCAGGTACTCCAACCCCCAGGCCTGTCCTACTTATAGGTGGATGACCATCCGGGGCGCCCACCAAGCAGCACAGCGGGAGCCATGAGGGTATTCCAAGAGCCCCTGCAGCCCCAACCAGCTCCCCATATAATGCAGGAGGAAGAATTTCTCCCACCCAGGAGGAGTAGGGATTTCTGCATGCTCTTGCTGGCTGGGAGCAATCTGTGTTTCTCTGCCCACACTCCTGCCAGCAGCAAAAATAGAAGTCTCCTCCCACTGTGTGGCGAACATTTTTAAATCTCCCACTGAATGAGAGCAGATATGCCTTCCCTGTCTGCACTCCTGCAGGAAGGGAAGGCATGTTTGTTGATACCCAGCAGGAGATTTAAAAATCCTTGCACCGGGTGGGAGCAAACATAGGTTTTCCTGCAGGCACTGATGCAGGCAGGGAAACTACTGTGTCCTGGGGGTGGGCTCCACGGGGCATTGTCTGTGAGCCTGCCTCAGGGGGTGGGGTGCCTGTGGCCTAAAGAGGCTCAGGGAGGGGGCCATGTGGCCCCTCCCTTTTAAGTTTAGTTTGGCCCTAGGAAATAGTATCCTGAGGCCTTTTTAAGGTTTGGGAAGGGAGCCATGTGGGCCTCCACTCATATTATACATTGGCCCCAGGGGATGAGGTCCCCAGGGCCTCACAGAGGCTCAGTGAGTGGGGCCACATGCCTTCCTCCCCCAAAAGAAGAAATGTGTGCCAGCTCTTGGGCTCTGGCCCTCCCTAGGTTTTTTTTTTAAAAAGGTAAAGAGATTGGCAATATCCTAGGGAGCATTTATTCTTGGAATCTCTTATTTTTTGGATGGATTGGGATAATCCTGTGATTTGCTGACAATGAACAGTTGAGCAATTAATGTACCATTTAAAGGAGGGTGTGGAATTATGTACAAATACAGTTTGCTCATACAAGAGCTAGTATTGAATGATAAACACATATTCTGGAGATTTTGTGTGACCTATCAAGTTTGTTGAACATATTTGGGTGTTTTTTTAGCACTGAAGAGAGTTGTATTTGCTATGTCACGATTGCATAAGTTGCCTATTGGCTTTTGAGATGTCATGTGATCAAGACATCTTGGTAGCTTGAACATTTCAGTTTCTCCCTGGTAGTGGATGATTAAATACCTTTGAAAGCAAACACAGAATGGCCTGTTTGTTTCCTTTTTAGTTCGAGTATTCGAGGCCTCTTGTATATATTTTAGTATATACTTATATATTAGTATATACTTATAAGTGTATGTACTTTTTAGGCTCTGGAGATCAGCCCTGGCACTTGTCTGCTTAACTTAGGGACTTCTTTTTCTGGTCAACTGCCTCCACTTAACTGTCTTAATAAAAAAGGACTAGTAGAGGTCAGTAAAATACCAGAATTGCTCTCTGCTGAGGGACTTTCTTTTTCTTTTTGTATTTTTTCTGGCAATTGCCTCTATTTAACTTTCTTGATAGAAAACGACCAGCAGAGTTCAGTAAACTACCTGAATCAATTTAGCATTCTCTAGATTCCAGTCCATAGAAATTGTTTTCCACCAGCACCTGTAGACAAAAATATTTTTAAAAAATCTTGTATTTTCAGTGATATGACCACCGAAGGCCATGATTTTATATTAAAAACAGAGCTTTGGACTATACCATTTCCAGCTGAAAGTCAATATTTCTCTCCATGTGTTCCCATACCTGGCGTGTCAACCAGTTTGGTGCTTACTTTCCAGCATGTTAAAGCACAGTAGAAGTTTGAGCACCCAGGCTAATGTGCTGCATAGCTAAATACATATAATGTCCCAAAGTCGAGACCGATTGCATTGCAAATGCTCGTTTACATTTGGAGATGGCTCTTGGATGGATAGATAGATAGATAGATAGATAGATAGATAGATAGATAGATAGATAGATAGATAGATAGATAGATAGATAGATAGATAGATAGATAGATAGATAGATAGATAGATAGATAGATAGATAGATAGATAGATGGATGGATGGATGGATGGATGGATGGATGGATGGATGGATGGATGGATGGATGGATGGATGGATGGATGGATGGATAGATAGATAGATAGCAGCATCTAGCAGGAAGCAATGCAGTTAGTTTCTGAGTGTGTAAGTTGTATTTAATTCCCCTTTTAGTTTTGGTTAGCACTGTCAGTCTAGGTGAATACGAAATTGCAGTCGAACCTCTATGTGTGTGACCTGTTCTGGTTTTTGGTTTTAAGACTTTGGTCACCCTACCTAGATTGTTAAGAAACGGCGGGTGTCTCGCTATTGGTTCCTCATACCACTACAATAGGTCCAAAAGGAGGTTTAGCATTTTCTTCCCAAGCATGCCCTCACTGCAAAACCTTGCTTGAATATTTAAAATGTAATGACCGCTTTAATTTCCTATGAAACTTCTAAAAATGCATGCTTTGAGTGAAACCTGCAGTGTTCGGATATCTGATCTTTTTGATTCATTTAGCGATTTACAAGTGTTTGTTGAAAATGCTGCTGTTGATAATAATCAGATTACATATAAGGTCCCAAAGTCGAGACCGATTGCATTGCAAATGCTCGTTTACATTTGGAGACGGCTCTTGGATGGATGGATGGATAGATAGATAGATAGATAGATAGATAGATAGATAGATAGATAGATAGATAGATAGATAGATAGATAGATAGATAGATAGATAGATAGATAGATAGATAGATAGATAGATAGATCGATAGATAGATAGATAGCAGCATCTAGCAGGAAGCAATGCAGTTAGTTTCTGAGTGTGGAAGTTGTATTTAATTCCCCTTTTAGTTTTGGTTAGCACTTTCATTCTAGGTGAATACGAAATTGCAGTCGAACCTCTATGTGTGTGACCTGTTCTGGTTTTTGGTTTTAAGACTTTGGTCACCCTACCTAGATTGTTAAGAAACGGCGGGTGTCTCGCTATTGGTTCCTCATACCACTACAATAGGTCCAAAAGGAGGTTTAGCATTTTCTTCCCAAGCATGCCCTCACTGCAAAACCTTGCTTGAATATTTAAAATTTAATGACCGCTTTAATTTCCTATGAAACTTCTAAAAACGCATGCTTTGAGTGAAACCTGCAGTGTTCGGATATCTGATCTTTTTGATTCATTTAGCGATTTACAAGTGTTCGTTGAATTTGCTGCTGTTGATAATAATCAGATTACTGAATATTCAACAGTCTGCCTCCATAAAGTGATTCAGTACGACTGAAGTACTGAAAGTGATCATAGCAGAGGTCAAAGTGGGCGGGCCCTAAGGGGCATGACATGCCCATACTTTTTAAATGTATGAAAAACTGCTCCCCTACTTTTTGCAAAGAGACAATGGTCCCAGTATGGTTAATTCCGATTGGTTAAATGCTCCAGCTGAAGTTTCATTCAAAGAGTTTTCTGTGGTGGGAAACCGAAGGCAAGCAGACAACTAAACAATATAACAGCCTTCTTGCCAGGGTGCCTGCTGCCTGAAAGACATGTAAAAGTGTGCAACTGGTTAATCTGCAAATGTAAAGGGTGCTTGGAAGCCAATACTCGCTTTCATTTATGAAATTATTTGAAGCTTTGTGATGACAAAGATTTACAAATTTTGAGTGGTGGTACACATTTTGAGTGGTGGTGCAAGGGAGTTATCAGCTGAGCTATAAAGTGCTTGTTTTTTAGGGACAGTTAAAAAAAACCTGCATTACGTACGCATTTTATGGCAGTCTATCTTAGACTGTGTGTAATGCAAGTTTAAAATAATGATTTACATATTCTGATTGCTGTTTGTGACAGTCTGGTACCTCGTAACACTAGAAATATACAATTGACTATTCTCCACTGCACCAACCAAGATTTCATTCTGTAGCTCTCTGGTTACACCCAGAGCTCTGCAGTGCATTAACTACTAGAGGTTTCATAAAGCACTATAGTGCATTTCTCTCTGATGTTCTCATTTAAGCTCCATATTATTTTATATGTAGCTACCTGAAGGTGAAAGACCAAAAAACTTTACATGATATTTTGATTTTAGCCACACCTTTCACCCCCCCACACTCACTGACCCAGCCCCTATTGCATGAAGTATCACAGTCCCCCTATTTTTTTAATGCACTTCGACCACTGCGTGATACCAAATTGTATCACAGAATTTTATTTATCAGCAAAAAGCTGGCATGAGTAAGCCATACATACAAATGAAAAACCACCAGCAAATGTGCTCACTGCAGAGCATTCTCAATCCATAGTCTAAAAAGTCTAACTTGTGGTAATACCACTGTTCCTGGGTGCAGTAACATAGGGGCATATTACCAAGGGCAAGTATCGCCGCTTTCTCGGCGAATTGTGCCGAGTAAGCGGCGATACTGCTAGAGCCCTATTAACAAGGGCATTTTAAAGCCTGCCCTAAGCCCACTTTGCATGTCGGCGATAAACATCGCTAATGACATGCAAAGTGGGCGTTCCCACATCCAACCACATGTAAAATGTGGTTGGAGGTGGGAACACCCTATTACCAAGGAAGGCGATGGGAGGAAAAGACCTGCGATAAACTCATTTATCGCAGGTCTCCCAACGCCTGCTCTGACCAGGCGTTAGGCATTGATAACATGGGGGTGTGGATCATAAAGCTGAATCCACCCCCCCATATTATCAAGGCCCACATTAGCGCGTGAAAACAACGTTTGTTTTCATGCGCTAATGTGCTATATCGCTGACTATCGCTGGATTCCTATTCGCCTACCTGATGTGCAGTGATAATTGCGCGCTAGAAAGGCGATGAAATCCGGCGATAGCCGGCGATACGGGAATGTGCGTTGTGCGTTTTCCAACGCACTCCTCGGTAATATGCCCCATAAATATTATAATATAATGGCTACACTTCAATGTTCACCTCTACATAGACTGCAGTCTACTGCAGTTGAGCTTCAATAGGCTCCAGCAATTATAAGTATATGAGCTAAAACCACAAAAATCTGTTTTCACTTCATTGCATTGAAAGATGATGATCATATCACTCTGTTGTAGGAAATGCATATACCTAGTATTTGATGAATATGTCAGTCCCAGGATGATGCCATTTCATTTTACAACATCAAGAATGGAATTCCGGCCAACATTATTAGGAGTCTGGCGTGGGGTCAAACCGCAGGAGTGGCTGAGTGAGTGATTAAAATCATGCTGGGATTTTACTGTGCGAATAGTTTTGAAGCTAAATAGAGCTTGCTACGACTGCTCCTTTTTCTTTAGCAGGAGCGCAGTTTTTATTATAGCTGTAAAGCACAGCAGGACAGCACTCGTGTGGGAGAGCTGTTGCCGTCACAGGCTGAGTGGCGTTAACTGTAACACAAGTGCTCACAAACCAGTAATTGAAATCTGTCTATCCAGAAATGCCTGCTTGCAAAGAAATAAGGGGCTCAATTATGAGAGCCCTGCATCACTACTGCACCTCGGAAAGTGGTCATTGCGTGATGCAGGACTCTCAGTCCGATTTATGAAGCCACGCAAAGCCACCCTGCGTGGCTTTGAGTGGCCTCATTAACCTTGAGCAAGGCAACGCAGCACAAATCGCAACATCACCTATTTCTGCACCTGGAGGTGTTACATGGGCGGATTTTGATGCTGCCCCAGACTTACAAAATCATGTAAACCCGGGGAAGCGCCAAATCTGTATGCCTCACGAGGTGAGGTGTAACAAGGAGAAATATGTTTATTTCTTCTCGTCTTTTTCCTCTTTCTCTGTGTACTTTATTCTGCAGCACACAGAGAAAGAGGAAAACGCCTCTTATGACTGTTTTGAGTGGGAAGGTGTCCCTTCCTTCATCAAAAGTATCCTGCATACAATGGAGGCCCCCTTGCAGCATGGTGCAAGGGTGCCTACATTGGTGATAGTCTGGTGAAACGGCGCCAGAGTAGGGGGAAAGGACAGGGATGCACCAGCTTGCATAAATATGATGGATTCCTGCTTTTCACTTTGGCGTATTGCAGCGCAGTAAGGCCCCTTGCTGCGCTGCCCTATGCCAACGGGAAAAGTATCCCACAAATGAGGGCCTAAGTGTTGAGATGCTCAGAAGAATGTTGTCTTTTTTAACAAATCCATGTGACATCAGTCAGAGATTTAGGGCCTGATTACAAGTAAAGCTGCTATTTATCGCACCTGGTAGATACCCTGGGGTCTGTTATTTATCGGGTGCAATAAATAGCACCTATTACGAGTTATTGGGGAATAACATGCAGATATTGGTATTACACCAAAATCCACATAGTACTGTAAACACCGTAAACATTTTCCTTGTTAAATTTTGGCAGGTTTCAGCTGCCAAAATCTAATGAAGCTTCAGATATTTAACGCTTCTGTTAATTATTAGATTTTCACTCCTACACACCGGGTTTACGCATGGGTCGGAATATAGCGAGCAACTCATAATCAAGCCCTTAACTTCAGGGTTAAAAAAATCTAGGGTCTTATTTATGAAGGTCTTGCGCCGCCGTTGCGTCACTTTTAACATGGGAAAAAGTGACGCAACGGTGGCGCAAGGCTTCCATAAATAAGGCCCCTATTTTTTTTAAGTCAACATCACTTCTCACTTGTGCAGAATAAAGCACCATGTCAATAAAAATACACACAATTTCAAAAAAGAGAAGACGTGATCTAGAACAACTCCCCATCAACATCAGAACTGCCACATCATGATACTTGTGTAGAAGATATTTAGGACACAATATTCATGGCAAAATACATTCTAACAATGATATTCTAGAATCACATGTATGTAGGAGCAGACAGAAATAATTCAGCTGGCAATGTCTGCTATATAAATATTAAATATGAAAATTGTTGGTATAGTTTACTGTATTTTTTATAAAGACCAATCATATAACAATCTTTTTATTTTTTTTATTTTAAAACGTTTTTATATTTACCAACATTAAACCACAAATGTTACAGCACATTTGTTTACAGCTGACATACATCTCATATTACAACTGAAAATCCACCAACACGGGATATGAATACAAAGAAAAAAGTAAAGAAGAAAAAAAAAGACCAAAAAAAAAGTGTCCTCCCCAATCTGGTTTTCCATAGTTTTATCGGTTGCCAGATCTTACCACCTAATATTCTTGCTCTCCGCCCCTTCCTACCATATATAGCACATTCCACATTATATGTGGAGAGTAATCTAGCTAGCCAGCTTTGGAAGGTTGGCGGAGCTCTATCCAACCAGGCTTTAGCAATACAAATTCGTAATACTGCCATGGCGACAAACATAAACTCTGTGTAGTGTCCCTCTCCCTCCATTGACAGCCCAAGTAGAATCAGTTTTGGAGTCATTGCTAGTGAAATCCCTAATGTGCCTCCTATAAAGGACTTTATGGCCGCTATTAATGAGTATAATTGTGGGCATTCAGCAAACATATGGACTATGTCCGCATTAGCTGAGTCACATCGCGGGCAGGTAATTCCAGAGGTGCCCCCCCATTGCGCTATTCTAGCAGGGGTATGATAAAGTGAAAACAGTGTTTTGTAGTGTTGTGCCTGAAGGGTGGCTGAGCATAACACCATGCAGCCTAAGTCTATTGATTCTTGGAAATTCTCTTGCGATGAGCCTATTTTCTCCCCCCATTTAGCAGCGTATTTTCCCCTGTCATCTTCTTTCAATATATACAGTTCTGCATACAACTGCCGAATCGTGCAGTGCTGGCCACACTGTATATATTCCATTATTCTGCACTGTCCAAATCTCAGTGTGCCCCCCTTCTTGTTCATAAAGTAGCTTCTGAACTGCAGGTACTTAAAGAGACTCCTTCCGTCTAATTTATACTTTGTTTGTAGCTCCTGAAACAGAAGGATGCCTCCCTGATCGCAGAGATCCCCTATTTTCCTGATGCCCTTTTCCTCCCATTCTCTCATAGCTGAATCCCTGAATATATCCCCCGGTAGTGAGAGATTTGTATACAGTCTGGTGTATCTGTTGTATCTCCCCAGTCCTAATGTTTTGGACACTGCTGACCACACCTTGTAGGCTGCTTTCAGAGTCTTGAACCTCGTGTGCTTAAAGTAACTGAAATCAACTGTGTTTAAAAAAGCATTCTTTGCATCCCCCCCCATCAGTGAGGTATATACATTCGTGAATTTGATTCTAAAGCCCCCTGGTCTTGGTCTTTACCCCCTCCCCCTAACATCCCCTGAAAGTACTGCAGGGCTGCTGCCCAATAATACAGTCTGAAATCTGGATCACCCCAGCCCCCTTTCTCTCTCGGTAGAGTGATGTGCCGATACGCTCTCCTCGTTTTCCCATGCACCCAGATAAGTCTGTTGAGGATTAATTCCAATTTGGTAAACCAAGTGTGTTAAAAAAAAAAGCGGGATGGCCCTAAAAATATAAAGAAATTTGGGGAGGGTAATCATCTTTATAACATTTATTCTACCCATTAACGTCAAGTGCAAATTATTCATTCTTTCGGTATTTTTCTTCACTTTTACTATTAAGGGGTCCATTTTCAATTCGACCAACTTATCCAAATCCGTAGTAATTTTAATCCCTAAATATGTAGCCTGTAGTACTATCCTATTGTCCTGATATACAGTGTTATTATTCTGCACGATCTGTGTCTTCCCCTTATTTATTGAATACCCCGAGCCACCTGCTCGATTTCCATGATGGCCCTCCCTGGATCTGGTGTAGTGATTGCCACGTCGTCTGCATAAGCAAACACTTTGAACTCCCTATTGTGCAGCTTAACCGGGACGATGTTGTTGTTGCCTGCAAACCTCCGTAAAATAGGGTCTAAATATAGAGCAAATAATAGGGGCGAAGCGGGGCAGCCCTGACGGGTTCCTCGCTCTATCCTTACCATTTCGGTATATCCTTTATTAATCCTGATCCTTGCCATGGGTCCCGTATATAGGGCCTGGATTGCTTGAATAAACCCCTGGCCAATCCCGGCCCAGGCCATCACCCTCCACAGATAGTTCCAGGAAACCCTGTCGAAGGCCTTCTCTGCGTCGAGACAAATAGCTGCGACAGGGTCTCCCGCGACTCCTGCAGCATCGAATATGGTGATCATTTGGCATGTGTGTTGAGTAGTTCCCTTCCCTGGGATAAACCCATGCCGTGTATCACTCACCAAACTCTCAATAACCTTGCTCAGCCTTTGTGCCAGTGATTTAGAGAAAATGTTAGCGTCCGCGTTCATAAGCGTGATCGGTCTATAGGACCCCGGCTCTAGTGGAGACTTATCTTTTTTGAGTATACCTATAATATCTGCCCCTGCCCAGGAGGGGGGGACTGATAGCCCCTGCTGTGCCTGCCCCAGGGTCCTATGCATATCTTCCCCCAGCACCTTCCAGGAGGTCTTATAGAACTCTACCGGGATTTGGTCCGGGCCAGTGGCTTTGCCCGGGGGGAGTTTCTGTGTAGCCTCCTGAATTTCTAGTAGTGTTAATGGTTGGCCCAGCCCCTCCTTCCCCTCCTCTGTTAATTCTGCATGTAGTGACTCAGACAGGTATTCCCTAATCTCAGCATCCGTGTTTGTGGGGCCCTGGTTGTATAAAGCCTCATAAAAATTCCTGGAGGTCTCTCTGATCTCTTCCACCTTATTTGTGACCACCCCTGCCCCATTCTTAATTTCTTTTATCTCGCCCATAGCTGAACTTTGCCTTGCTCTGATTGCAAGCAAATGTCCAATCCTCTCACTATACTCATAGCATTTTTCTTTATTAGCTAGATACCTACAGGCGGCCTTCCTTGCAATATTTTCGGTAGCTTCTGCCTTAGCTACTTCCATCTTTAATAAAATTTCCTCTAACGAGTCTTGCTTTACTATAGCCTCAATAAGGAGTTCTTCTAGATCTACCAGTTCTTTAATCTTTTCCTGTACCTTACTCCTTTCCTGCCTATCTCTATACAATGTGTAGCTCAGGGTTTCCCCCCTCACTGAAGCTTTAAAAGCATCCCAAGTTATGCCCGATGAAGCTGTCCCCCTATTTAACTGCCAAAATTCAGCAATCCACCTTTGCATATGCTCGAGATAGCCTTCCTCTCTAAGAAGCCCCCTCTCAAAGGTCCTTGTGGTCTCCTCCTGCTTTTGTTCTTGTGAGGTAATGATAAAATGAGTGGGTTATGGTCTGATACTATTCTTGGAGTTCTTTCCAGTTAGCTGTTGCTTACTAGTGAACTAGACACAAAGAAATAATCTAATCTGGCCACCTTCCTATGGGGTGCCGAGTTGTATGTGCTCCCTGTACCTGGAAGATTCTTCTGAGCCCATAGGTCTACTAGTGCATTATTCCTTACTAAGTTCACAATCGCCTGGGAAGTCTTCTTTTTCCTCCCCCTGTAAGGGCTCCCGCCCGTTAGACCTATTCCCTCCATGCCGTGTATGTTAAAGTCCCCACAACAAATTATAGGTTCGGGCCAGATCGCCAGCTCTGTGTCTAGAAATTGGAAGACATCTGGTTCATCATCAGTGGAGCCGTACACCGAGACAAGTGTGCATCTTCCCGCCTCCGTTTCCCCTTCCACCATCCCCCAGCGTCCCCATTGATCCTCTTTTTTCCTCAGAACCCTGACCCCCCTTTTTTTGCAAGTATGGCCACCCCTCTTGTTTTGGTGCCTTGTTTCGTGTATGCAAGTACCTCAAATCCTAGCTGGTTCAGTATTTGGCTATTATTCCCTTCCACGTGAGTCTCCTGAAGGCAAATAATATCTAATCTAAGCACTCTCAACATGGCAGCCACTTTTATCCTTTTGTTTCCCTCATTCAAGCCACAGATATTTATCGAAGCTATTCTTACTGTCATAGGGGTTCCCTTATGGTTTCCATCTTCTCTTCCATCTTCCTGTGTGCCATAGTGTCTCCAAAATACGTGTGTCTCTGTGCCTTATTTTCTTTGTGCTGTAGTGTACCTTCCACCATCCCCCATTCCCCCCCCACCCCCGCTGCCCCTCCTCCCCCTGTAGAACCCTCTCCCCCCTTTTACAGGCAAGTAGGTCAAGCATGACCTACGTGTGGCTGTACTGGAGTGTAGAGTCGCTACCCTCTCCTGCCTACCGTATTTTCCGGCGTATAAGACGACTTTTTACCTCCTTAAAAGGTTCTGGAAAGTCGGGGGTCGTCTTATACGCCGGGTGCCAAATTTGACTGTATGTTTTCTTGCATTTTTTACATAGCGCTGACTTTACCCGAAGGTGTCAGAGCGCTTTACAGTAGGAACAGTATTGATACAAGAGGAACAATTACAAATGAACACATTACAAAAGCAAACGTTAAGTAACATGGATCAAAAGTGACAATAGTGAGCAACCAAAATACATGAGGTAGCAATCGGTACATTCCTGGAGAAAAAAGTGATAAGTGTGCAGGTTACAAAAGCGTACAAAGTGCGAGCCAACTATGCAGGACTGCGTTGGACTGCGCTGGAAGTGGGGGTAGTCTTATACGGCGAGTAGAGCACGAAACCTACATTTTATCAAGCAAAGTAGGGGGTTGTCTTATACGCCGGGTCGTCTTATACGCCGGAAAATATGGTAGGTCAAATTCCTGTTTGCTGTGTTACCCCTAAGGTGCCTGAGGTGGTCTTTTACCTCTACTACCTTGCCCCCTTCCAATGTCTGTGAGTTCCTCTAAAAATTGGTTAGCCTTTATTTCCGAGAAAAACATCCTGGTCTGCCCCCTCGTTATGACCTTAAGTCTTGCTGGATGCAGCAGATAGGCTTCTGAGCCCACCCCCTAAAAGGGGGCAATTAATTGCCTAAGCTTCCACCTTCTCTCCACCATAATGTGGCAGAAATCTGGTCTTGAGAAGAAGGTGACCCCCTCGGCTGTTATCTTGGAGTTAGGTCTGGCTTTATCCATTATCTCTTGCCTTGCCAAAAAATTTCCTAGGAACACCAGCATGGCCCTGGGTAAATTAGTCTGACTGCCATCCCTGCCTTTCTTCAGTGTAAGTGGGAAGCGGTGGGCCCTTTGGACCTCCGTCTCCCAGTGCCAGTGAGCCTCAGGAAAGGCGGCCTTCAACAATTTGATAACATAGCCCCTCGGATCTTGCCCTTCAATCCCTTCCGCCAAACCAAGAAGTCTAATGTTGTTCCGCCTCTGGCGGTTTTCAAAATCCTCCATCTTCCATTGGAGATCTTCCACCACCTTCACTTGATCTGCTTTTGGAGGCAAGATGGCCGCTAGTGGAATGTAGAAGGCAGTCGCATCTATACCCTCTCCTGCGCGGGATGCTGACAGCTGAGAAATACGGGCATGCTGTCCTCGAGGACGCAAGCGTCATGGTTACCAGGCAACCACAGCAGACCGAGTCAGTCATGGAAATGCGCCTCCCGCTGAAAACACTCCGATAGAAGCTCACACGGACAGCAAACTGAAGGTGAGCGGAGGAGGTGCAAAAGGGGGGGGAGACTGTGACAAAGTGATACAGGGAATAGCGTACCCAACAGGGAACCTTAATATCACTAACATTAATGGCACTAACACGAGTACTGACATGCTGGACGCGCTGCTGCAGGTCGAGGCAGGACTCAACAGCAGGAGAGTGGAAGGAGTGGAAGAAGTAAACAAGTGGGGCAGCTTGGCAAGTCTAGACTCACAAAAAGAAAAGGAAGAGAATAAAGGGGCCAGAGGCAGTGGATCACCAGAACTGGACAAATTCTACTCAGTTAATGAGGAAACAGACTCCCTGTCCTCAGATGGGACAGGAAGCGACTTGGGGGTTACCTCGGATTCGAACTTAAGCTCTACTGACTCTGGGGGAAAAAGCACGCAAAAGAAAAGAAGGAAGCCGGTGCGAGGGCAGGCAGGAGGTGCCTCCCCCGATAGTATGAACAAAAAACTGTTGTGGGACTACACAGCCACTACTAGTCTATATCAAGAAGCTAACTTCGGGGATAGGGCAGCAGCCGCGGGGAACAGTCCCAGGACCCCTCCGCAACACGCCACACTTGACTTAATGTTTAATACATTAAAACAGATGCAGGGGGAAGCCAGAGCAGAGAGCCGGAGGGCTAGACATGCAGCGAAAAAAATCCAAGGCTCCCTAAGGAAGATGAATAGGAAGTTGGATGAAATGGATGAAAGAGTGACCCAGGTGGAAGAAAGAACAGGCAGACTAGAAGACGACGCAGCAGATTGGCAGACTTTTAAAGCAGATCAAGTGAAGGTGGTGGAAGATGTCCAATGGAAGATGGAGGATTTTGAAAACCGCCAATCATATAACAATCTACAGTGATTCCAAAACCAGAGGAAAAAAAATCAAATTGCTTAGTGAATTCAGCAATGTCACAAGGAGCTAAAATTGGCTTATGCTGTTATTGTTAATTTTAAATGGCACCTTTATATTGCGCAATCTGTCATTACTATGACATCAGTTTTTGCGGAGCCTTGGGTATGGCTTTCCAAATATTTTGTTGAGCGAGGGTTTTAGCAAATTGCTTATATAAGTCCTCGGCTGGAGAGGCTGCACATTGCCTATCAAATGCAGGAAGCTAATGGCAGTGAGTGTTGCTGGATGATTTAATAGCCAGTTATTAGCATATTTTAGAGCTTATTTAGGTTGATGGACGTAGAACATAAGTTTAAACCATAAATAATGCAGACAGAACATCCACCAAATTGTTGTGGGCATTCTACATCGGCCTAATTTATGTACAGAGTTCTGTATCGATTTGTGATGTTTTAAGATGATGTGTGGTATGTCTGGGTAGGCAGTGCTACATTACATGTCTTCCCAACTGTGTACCCCATCTGGATGCGTTGGGATTAAAGGGGGCTCAGTAAACTAATGCATCCACTTCAGGCATATCTATTTGATCCCTTGGTGGCAGGTTTTATTCCCAGGAGATCCACTCATTCTTTCGCCATCCTAAAGTTGATCAAATACCTATCAATGAGGTGGGTAACAATAACAATCTGTTGTCAGTGCTGCGAGACCCTTCTGGTGATTGTATGCTGTACAAATATGTGTGTTGTGCTATATAGCTTGTCTGGGCAATGTTAGATGTGTGTGTGTAATGTTCCGTCTAATGTATAATGGTGAGGTTAAGCTTCTGTTGTGTGATATGGAATGTGTTCTGTTGTGAACACATGCATGCCCAACTACATGGCGCAAACGACTGTTTTGGAAGGATGTGCAGAATATTTTCAAATGTATTGTGATTAAAGTTTGTGGGCCCGATTCACAAAGAGTCAAAAAGTTACAAATGTGAGGTCTCGGTACTCTGGCAGTCTCCACACTTGTGGCATAAATTCTGCACTCACGCAAGAATATCCGTACCACACACTTCAGATAGTGTGCTTTGCAGAGATTCTGCCTTGAACTTTATGATTCATAAGTCCCTTTGTGAATTGGGCCCTGTGAATTGCTGCTAGAAGGGTAGCACAGTTGTTACTGGGGTGATACACAACTATATGGCGTTTTGCAATATGTTGGTTGTCGCTATGTCAAACTTGAATAAGATGAATGGCTACTGGCACATTTCTGTGCTTAAAATCTGTGATCTCTAATAATCTGTTAGGGGCTTAGAGGGAAGGATTTTCTGCAGGTAATTCTACAAGTGTGCCTTAATTTATAGGGGTAGTCAGCTGGGAAGAGAGGAGTGCCACAAGTATTCCAGCTTGAGACTGGTAGAGATATTCGTGAGCGAACCCCTGGCCTTCATGGACAGCACCCACACCTCCATCTTGAAATGAAAGAGGAATGAATGAAAATATACAAGAAAGCAAAACCACAACTTATCAGGCATGAGGTATCACTCATGGCAAGCCACAAACAAAACCGAGAAGCTTGTAGGGTAAAATAGCGAAAAGAAAAATGAAATTCAAGTCATTACAAACACAAAAACACATTGACAGTACCAACCCAGTAATTATTGACCGCGTCCATGTGTGCTAATAAATACAGTTGCTGGGATCCATCTCACCGCAAGGGGACAATCCATGAAATTTGTTGTGAGCCCAAATATCCCAATTCATTGCTACATTTATTTTTCATGTCAAATACATCTTTATTGGTATTTTGGCCAGTGAACCAAGAGAAAAAATCCAGAAAACAACAGTCCCCCCAAGCGACAAAGAAGCCCCCCCCCCCAGACCCGTCCACTCTGTTGAATGAATAGTCAATAATAAAGAAGCTTTGATATCACTGTAACAATAAGGAAAAAGAAAAAGAATATCACAAGTCCTAGTTGATGAGTTAGTTAGTCTGCACCTAAGAGGAACCAGAAGGAAATGGACAAGTGTAGGAGTAGTAGACCTCTATCTTGAAGTCCTCCATGGTTTTCAGGACCCTGTGTCACTTCTGGTATATTAACTCCTTATTTTCCAAGGCAAAGAAGTCCAACAACAGCCGCCATTGCTTCGTGAATTTCTTAATATTACCCGTAATTTCAGTGGACAATTTTTCCATGTCTAGGACCCATAGTCTCTCAATCCAACGGAGTTCAGCTGGAGTTACAAACTGGCTCTAGGGTGACAGAATAGATTTCTTTGCAGCAAGAAGCGAGTGGGACATTAAACATGCCTTACAACCCTATAGGGGGTACATTTCTTCATCAGACCGATCCAAAACAATAACCTTTAAGAATCTAGTGATGCCAGCCCCTTTGATTTGCATGATGGTCTTGAGGGCAGAGTCCAAAAAGGGTTCAATAGCTGGGCAGGACCATAACAGGTGCAGCAATGTACTCTCTTCCATGCATCCTCACCAGCAACATGAGTCTCATCCTGCCTCCATTTTGGCCAAGAGGCTAGGTGTGTAGTACCACTGATATAGAATCTTGGTTAATGTTTCCCTTCTCCCCGTCTGTTGTGTGATGTGATGCATGTGGCTGAGTAGTTTGATTCCACAAAGAAGGCATTCAGATGTGTCACACATTTGCCATAAATTCAAAGTGTTAGCACTCTAGTTGCTCAATAGATCACTGTGGTAAAGCTACTGCTTACCAGAGAGTTAACTGGAAGTCTGCTTCTGGTATTGAAAGTGCATGTTTTAGTCTGCTTGTTAGACTTTTTTTAATGAAATAGAAGAGAATTTGAGAAGTCACTCAAAATGTACACTAACTTGTCTTTCTGCAGCACTAATCATAATTTCTATTGCAAAATGAACGCCCTCATCGTGTTCCTTTTTAAATGAAATGTGTTAGGTGTTACCAGTATATTCCAATCAAGAGGGCTTCAGGTGTGTCATACATTTGTCATAAGTAAGACTGTAAGTGCTCTAGTTGTTCGTCAGAACACTATGAGAAGCTGCAGCAAAAACCAAAGGAATCAACAGTCCCTGCCCTTGTTGGATGTACATGTTTTACTGAGAATGTCAGACTTCATTCTCAAATGACTGAGAAAGATAATGTGAATTTACATTAAATATGCTCTCATTTTAGCTTCTGGAGCACCTTCCAAACCACTATGGGAAAAGAATGAGAACATAGTTTTCTCTCAAACATGATTAGTGATATCCTAGCAGAAGGCTTTTTCACAGGATGAAATCACCTTAGAACACACCACAATTCCTAAAATTAGTATGGTACCATCCACAAATGAATTATAATGAAACTAAAGTCTATTATCACCCTTTATACGTTCTCCTTTTGGTGACCCTCAAAACCTTCTATTCACTGCAATGCATTTTAATGGGGTGCTATCATGTATATTGGTCCCAAGAAGGCTGCCAGCACTTCCTGGATGAAGTGCTGAAAGCCAATTGGATCTCAAAATGAGATGTGTGGTTAGGCTATGCCCATATATTAATATTTCTTTTTCCTTTAATATTTCAAATACTACTGAACAGATTTACACTTCTTGAAGCAAACAGTGCACTCTGGGCCAAGAGCTACCTTTCTGCCAAATTTGGTGTAATTCTGTTCAGCAGTTTGGGCTGTAGCTGTGTCACATGTTTCACATGGAAATTAACATGGAGAAAACTAATTTTGGGACCACCCTCGTTTCTCTGCCCCTGCTTGAGGAATCACCCCAAAACTTTCAAGACAGGAGCTGATCGAAGCGGGCCATTCGTTTTGAAAACTTCATGAAGATTCGTCAAACGGCGCCAAAGATATTAGGAATCAAATGTTGCGAATTTCCTATGGAAAATAGGTCCTAACTATAACTACCTACTGGCAACCGCCCGTGTAACTCCCCAATCTTTACACGGGGGCAACCAGTGGCACCAGTCTATTGGAGTGAGCGGGGAATATAAAATGGCTACCACCTGTGACTTTAGGAGGTGGTGCCAAGCGTGTTTTGTCGCATTGATTGAGTCCAATATACCCATCCTGCAGTTCGGGGGTGTAAACAGCAGAGCAGGCAATGGAAGAGGGGAGGCAACCACTCTCTCTATGGGCAAGTGGGGGGTTTACGGTGAGCCATGCATCCTGTGGTAAGCATGTGCACTTTGTGCTGCCCTATAATATAAATCTAAATTAGGTGCCTCCAGTCCCTCATATGATACGGTAGAGTGAGTATTTGCCATCTGACCCGCGCCTGTTTTCCAACCAAAGCCAATTTAACCATCAAAGCTGTAAGCCTCCTAAAGAATGTACTTGGTAGTACTAATGGGATATTAGAAAAAAGAAACAGAAAACGAGGCAGTATCACCATCTTCTGCCCACCAGGGACAATGGCAGTGGGATCCAGCCCTCAATCACATCTTCCTCATCTTCCAATTTGCTGATTTGCTAATCGCTACTCCATGTGTACCTGGATACCTAGGTATCTCACCGATTCCGTTGACCACTGCAATGGGTAATCAGGTTCGAACTGAATCGTGGCTGGGGTAAGGGGAAATATGATAGACCTCGGCCAGTTCACTTGTCGACCAGATACTGCACCAAAGCGCACCACTTCACGCAAGACTGGGGAGAGGTTACGCTCCCGGTCGTGGATGTAAAGGAGCATGTCATCTGCATAGCTCTGGAATCGTATACATTTATATCTATGGTATTCTCGGAGCGCACAAGCTAAAAGTTCTGCCATCAGAGCATACAGTATCGGAGACAGCGGGCAGCCCTGTCGCGTGCCTCTTGTAATGTGTCATGTGTATGGCGTCAGTCACCAGATTCCCAATTTTGATCCTGGCTGTGGAGCACTATACAATACTCATAGGAGCTGCAGGAAGACTACCCCCAAGCCCATCTTAGTCTAAATCTGTCTCATGAAAGGCCATTCGACAGAGTCGAAGGCTTTCTCCATGTCGAGAAATACTGCCACCGCTGGAATCTCCGGCCTAGCAGGCTGCACCGCTCCGAACACTGTTCGCAAATTATAAGTAAGGTTCTGACCTGTCGCGAGCCCCGCCTGCTCTGGGGCAACTGGAATCGGGATCAGTGGGACCAGCCTGTTTGCCAGGATCTTCGCGAAGATTTTTGTGTCTATGTTAAGCAGGGAAAGCGCACGATAGGATGCACACTCCTCAGGGGGCTTGCCAGGCTTTAAAATGGCAACAATGATCGCCTCTCTCATCAAGGGCGGCATAGTGCCTGACACACACATCTCATTATTTAGAGCGACTAAGGGGTCGATTATGATGGCGGTGAATCCGCATCCTCCGGGCTGGTGGAAGCCACCGCCCGCCCAGAGGATGCGGATTCACCACCTCGTCCTTGAAAATACTCACCGCCAGATTATAATGGCGGTGGGATCAGCGGCGGATGGCATGTCCGTCCACCACTGATCCGCGGGGTGTTGACCGCTATTTGGTGGCGGTGTCTGCAAGACACCATCAGCCAAATTAGGATGTGTGTGTAAACATGCTTTTCTGCGGCGGTTTTTCAGCCGTGGAAAAGCATGTGGACCTTTGCTTCGGGCCCCCAGGGTGAAGGGGGGGGGTAGGGCTGCACATGGGGGTACCTAAGGTACCCCCCTGCATTTGCATGCACAAAGCGGCAGGCACCACGCGGTGCCTGCTGCTTTGTGCATGCAAATGCAAAGCATGCCTATTTAACAGTGCGGCGGGTGCTGCCTTAAGCAGCACCCGCTGCAATGTTAACTATACGGGATGTGACCGCCAGGGTGGCGGTCACATCCTAATTCCGATGGAGGGAACGCCGCTTCCCCAGCGGACGGTCCCTCCACCTCGGGGGTGGCGGACGGACGCAAGTCCGTCCGCCATCCTAATCGACGTCTAAGTGTGGTAGTAGCAGGTCCAAGTACGCTTAGTAAAAAGCAACTGGTAGGCAGTTTACGCCTGGTGCGCTACCCGACATCATACCTCTCTCACCAGGGGTCTCATCAGGTATTCGCGATAGGTATTTGTTAGCCACCGTAACTTTATATGAGTTAAGTAGTCTAAAATTTCCGCTTCAGTACCCCAGCTACGAGTAGAGTAAAGCTGCAAATAATATTGTCTAAATCTTCCTGCTATGTCAGCCTCCTCCGTAAGCATGTCCCCCTCTTCTGTCTTGATCTCCGCAACTACTGTTTTTTCTCATTGCTTTTTAAGTAATTGGGCTATTACCGGGCCAGGCATTTCGCCCTCGCCGTAGGAGCGAGCTGTGGCGTATTTACTGATGTGCTTTATTTCCGCATCTGCGGCATCATGAAATTCCTCTAACTGGATTTTGATCTCCCGTGTTACTTCGTCGTTAGTACAAGTTAGAAGTCAAGCCTCCAGGGTAGCCGGAGTCTTTTCCAGATCTGCAAGCCTCCCACGTATCGCCCTAAGGACTCCAGCATGCTTCGTCATGGTCACTTCGCGAATATAGACCTTGAATGTCTCCCACACCACCTAGAAGCTGTCCACCAACCCCACATTCGTGCCGAAGAATGTTTTATTCGATTCTGGCAGTCCTTCTCTAAAACTCGCATCTAGCAAAGAGTAAGGCAGGAACCTCCAAGTAAAGGGGGGGGATAGTTTTCAGGGGCATATCTAACACTAACAGTATTGGGGAGTAGTCCGTGAGAGTACGGGGAGGCACCTCACAGGACCGGGTGTGCTCATACAGCTGCCTGGTTGTTAGCCAATTGTCTATGCGGGTGTGCAAAACATGATACACTGAGTAATGTGTGTATCCCCTTTGTCTGGGTACCTCTGCCGCCACTCATCCTGCAAGTATAACTGGATCATTACATCTGTCACTGTTCGGGCTGCCACCGTAATGTGCCTCTCCTGTCCCCCGATCTATCCTGAGATGGGTTCAAAACTAAATTGAGGTCACCCCCCCAAAGTTGTTGTCCCGTCCCGCGAAGACTGACTTTTTCAGACAATGAAGCATAAAAGGTGGGATTATCAAAGTTTGGGCAGTATATATTAACTATAAGGAGGTTCATTCCCTTACCCCTACACTGGGAAGTTACATAATGTCCATCTTTGTCTGTGTCTAATGGTTTAAGTGTGAGAGTGGCCTTGGGATTTACCCATGCAAGCACTCCTTGCTCATGCGTGGTAAAACCTGCTGCATGCACATTTCCTCGCAATCCTCTGCTGCAAAGCATGGGGCTCTTAATGGGGAGGTGTGTCTCTTGCAGTAGTGCAGAGTATACTTCATGTCTCGTTAAGTAGGCTATTACCTTATGTAGCTTCCTGTGGTCATTAAGACCCCTCACATTCCATGTAAGCGCTCGGAGCCTACCACCCGATGTATCACTATTAGTCTTACTGTGGGATGTCATGTGGGCATACGTTGTCTATGCCGCTGTGCCTGCCCATGAAGTATACAAACTGTGCATTTAACATGTATGAAAGTTCTTTGATCAGGAAAATTGTCATGTTGTCTGAGTCCCCGTCCCACCCCACGCCTGGCTAGCCTCGGCAACAAAGCAGCAAATATTCCCCTCGTTCCATCGGAAAAGTCAGCAATTTAAGCTACTGAACATTTAACATGGAGAGGACCCCCCCCTGTAAAAGTTCCCAAATGTGTGTTACACACGTGGGTGGATGTTGCTCACCTAGTAAGGTAGAACTTCAACAATTAACCAGATATCCACTCCGTTCGCCATCAAACAAATATAGTGCATGTGAAAAAAGAACACCCTCACATCCCCCTCATCTTTGTGTCTATGAAGTAAAGGGCATCGTAGTTGAACTCCCATCAGGTGCTGGCCCCTACGCTTCCAATAAGACATCACAATCATTCCCTTATTTCTCTCCAAATGTCAATAACACAGTCAATCATGCTCGAGCTGTGCAACACCTTAAATTCTTGTGTCAGGGCATCCCAAACCTCCCCCGATGTAGCAATCTTATCTGTAAGTAGCTTAGGCCAGAGTTCAGTCCTGTTCGTCTAAACTTCCACCTTCAGCACCCTCCAAGGAGCGTCATTTCCGGCTGCAACTGTTTTCTTTAGACCATTCCTTCAGGGCTTTCTGTAGGACCTTTGGATCAGTGAAGATTCGCGAATGACCCTGCCGATTGACACGAAGTGTAGCTGGGTATAACATGGCATAGTCTATATTTTGGTCTCTTATTTGACACTTCAGTGCAGCAAACTACCTGCGCGCCTCTTGCACTCTAATCGTGAAATCCGGGCACAAAGAAATCATTGACCCCTCGTACTGCAATGTCTGTTTTTCTCTGGTGACGTTCAACGCCGAATCTCTGTCGGAGTAGTTCAACAGCTTTGCCGTTATTGGGCCTGGGGGAGCGTCATGGGCCTGGGGATGGCCCAGGGAGCAGTGCGCCCTCTCCAACACAAATATGGGAGAAAAAGTTTTGCTTCCAAGTAACGTAATTAGTAGTTTCTCTATGAACTCTTCCATGTTGCCAGTCTGGGTCGATTCCGGAAGTCCCGTGAGCCTTAGATTATTGCGACAAGATTGCACTTCTAGGTCTTGAGTCATGTTCTGTAGAACTTGCATCACCCTTCCCAGTTGCTTATGTTCGGTGTCCAACGTTGTCTGCGCTTCCTCTACCGCCGTGAATCGGCACTCCGTCATATCCAATCTTTCTGCATGCTTGTCCAGTCTCTCAGACATTCTGTCCATTCGGTATGAGAGGTAGTCTATCTTCATGCCCAAGACAGAGAGATTGCCCTGCAAGCCTTTATCCATTACAGCTGGCATGGAACAGATGGTTCCATCAGCTTCCTCTTGGGGTAGGTCCTGCACAGGGTCTCCATCGTCAGCCGCAGGGTCCCGCCATTTAGTTTTCCTTTGATCAAACGTTAGTTTAGGCTGGAGTCTTGTCCATTCTGCCCATATTCTGCAGATTCGCAGCAGAATTTTGGGTCAAAATTCACCAAACACCCTGGCCGGCAACAACTGTCAAGTAGCCCGCTTCTAGGAGAATTCAGCGGATACTCCAATGATTTCAGCACTTAATGGCCACCGAAGCAAGATCTTAGTTCAGTGGTCCTGCTGTCGCTCCCCCTCACAGAGCAATCGCCATAGGGCACCAAGCCAAAGACGCTACCCAAGCGCTCCCATCACTTCAGTCACGCAGGGAATTAGGCCAGCCACCACTCACCCGGGGTGTCATTCGCGCTCCAAATGCTACCTTCTACTAGCGTCGGCCACAAGCAACACCTCCCTTTGTCTAATGTATTGGACACTGCGAGCCGCAGCCGCTCAATGTGGCTTGGCGTGCAACAGGGGTAACTGCACAGCTCAGTTCCAGTGGCCCTTACCAGGTGTTGCCACCAGATGTAGTACCGCGGGCAACTCTTTCAGAGGCTACAACAGAGAGTTTCAGCATGGAGGTTTCCGCACAAAATGGCGCCACAGTCTTTAAAGCCCCAGGCGTCGCTCAGGCCACAGGTTCCCTCCGTGCAGTCCCTCTCCAACACCTGTCCTCAGTGGGTGCAGAGACCTTGAGTAGAACGGCGCTCCTCGGTCCCTTGAAGTAGACACCGCCCCCAGTTAGTTTTATTCAGATTCACAACAGGAATCCGGGAACATGGCAGGGGTCCCCCGCACCTTCAGATTTCAAGATGACCGACCCTGGTTCCTGCATTCACACCATGCAAGGAGGTCCGCAGCTCAGCTCTCTGTTCACAGGACATGCAGGCTGATCTCACACACAAGGGCAGCGCCCCAGGAGATCGCTACCGGCTTTTCACCTCACTGCGACAGTGCCGCTCCGGAGCGTCACTGCCCACAGCGGCCCTTGGTGTTAGTCCTGCGTCGGTCTCACTGTTCAGTGCTCCCAGGCCCCTTGCACTCTCTAGGCCACTCGTGGCACAGGCATCTCCGGTCACCACACCATGTCTGGAGCAGGGAGAAGCTCTAATGCTGCCAGTGCCGTCCAACCACCCGGGCCTCTTTACTGTCTCAGAAGCACTATAGTTCGTAGAGCTGCAGAGGCTCAGCCGCCACGCCTCCCAACGCCAGCTTGGGGATCGCGGACTTCTGCAGGTTGGGTACCAGAGGAGTCAGCTCGCTCGATGCTTAGGGGGAGTGCAGGGATCGGAGGTGGCCCCTCGCACTCTGGAGCCTTATAGGAACTGGGATCGGCTCTAGTCTAGCCATATCGATCAAGCAGATACCGGATTATTAACAGATTATGAGATGCCAATTCGGAGCCCTTTGCTCAAGTGGCCATCTTCATCACGAGCAAGCTCCACCCCGTGCCATTTATAGTTAGCTCAGCGAACTAGAACGGCTGAATTTCACAGGTTTTGTACAAGTGAAATGTCATCCTAACTATAACGTTATTCTTTTTAGTGGGGAAAAAAAAAAATATATATATATATATATATATATATTAACTCATGTAACTTACTTAAAGGTCTGTGAATATAGGGTGAGTCCGAAACGCAGGGCGCTCGACCAATGAATGAACTAACTAAACTACTGTTGTGAATTGGTTTTGGGTTTTGTTTTTAGTTCACATTAATTCACATTATCGCATATTGTGTGTGGTTTCATTTAAATTTCATTTAAATTTCATTTAAATTCCATATAATTTGTGAACAAATTCTGTATTCATGATCCAATATTGCTTATTACAGAGGGGGCAAATGTGAATGTAACATTTAATTTCGTTTTGGAGTTTTAACACACACAGAACTCTTCTATGTTGTTTGAAATGTCAGGACAGGGTTGTCACGACAACCAAAACCAGTTGTAACCTGTCAAAATGTCTGAGTACATAACAAGGATTGAGGTGGTAGCCAGATGTAGTGAGCAAGGCGGTTGGAAACCGCCGAAACGCGTCTGGGCTGTAAAACGGAATAAAGCATCTTACTTTGGTTGATTCACGGTGTCAGCGCCTTCTTTTTTTGGACTGGTACTTGATATTCAGGATTCACCCTCCTGGGAATCCTCATGCTGACCCTCCTTGCTTTGGCTGCGCTGTGTGACCAGTAATCGAGTGGTTTCACTTTCAAAGAGAAATATACGCCGCGCCCGCCGGAACCGGCATCTGGGAGCTGAATGCACTGGTTACTGGCACGGAGCTGCTCTGCCGGGATTCTGCGATCGCTGGAGGGTAATCACATTTTTCAGGTAAGACGGCGAGTGCAGTGTGTAACAGTGAGCAGGCCATGCAGGGTGTCATGTCGTGTTGCTTGCTGGACGGCACATCAAAACACAGGAGACAGGTTAGTCGGGTATTCTTTTATTTCTCATCTCGTACAGGGGCTCGTCAGCACGTCCTTACTCGTCCCCGTCCTGGTCGTCGTCTGTCCCCTTCCTGTCCCGTCACCGGATCTGGTGTCCGGTGACCTGGTCACTCTGCCTGAGGACCCACAGGGTCCTAATGCCCTACTGTCAGTCGCCCACACTGTCGGATCCCAACCTCTCCGTCACGACACCTCCCCCCTTGTTACAAACAAATGTTCGTGGCCCATTTATCATAGTCCTCAATCACAGTTATATTGATGCAGGTGAAAGAATGAGAGAGAGAGAGAGAGAGAGAGAGAGAGAGAGAGAGAGAGAGAGAGAGAGAGAGAGAGAGAGAGAGAGAGTATTTGTCACTATACATTTCTTCAATGAGTCTCTGTTGTTTACTGAATGTCCTTCGTGATCTAGTGTCTCCATCGCTTCCTTGTCCTCTATCTTCCTCCTTCCAGGTGGCTGCAGTTGTCGCTGCCATTTCTTCTTCATCCGCCTTTAGCTCCTTGAAACGCTACCTTTTCCTTGTTATTCGTTGTCCGTCGGAGACAGCTCTTATCATCGATCCTTTCACTTTCGTCACCGTCAGTTAGTCTTTGGAGAACCGGTTGTCTGAATATCGATCTTGTTTCTTTCTGTCTCACCACCTTTTGTTCTGGCCGTGCGGTGTCTCTTGCCTTGATCTTCCTTGGTGGCGCCTGTCCATTCTGCTCATTGTATGTCTTTGACCTTTCCTTTTGCTGCTGTTTCTCCTGCGCCAAAGTCCTGTCACGTTACTCCTTTTTACCCATTTTAATTCCTTTGTCTTTGTGTCTTTCCTTTTCTTTTCTTTTCTTCTATGTTCTCCTTTTCTTCTTCCTTTTTCTTTTGTTATTTTTGTCCCTCTTTCCTTTGTTATTTCTCTTTTCTGTCTTTTCCTCTTTCCTTTTTCTTGGTGGGTCTTGGTCCCTCTTTTCTTTGTTACTTCTCTTTTCTGTCCTCTATTTGGCCTTATCTCTGGCTTTCCTTTATTTCTGCTTCTTTCTTATTTGTCCTTCCTTCTTTTCTTATTCGGCCTTTTCTGGGCTTTCCTAGTCTTTTTCTTTCTTTATTCCTTGTTTTCTTATATTTGCAGCCTTCCTGCGACTTATTCTTATATTTATGTCTTTCCTTCCTTGTTTTCTTATATTTGCAGCCTTCCTGCGACTTATTCTTATATATTCGGCCTTTTCTGGGCTTTCCTAGTCTTTTTCTTTCTTTATTCCTTGTTTTCTTATATTTGCAGCCTTCCTGCGACTTATTCTTATATTTATGTCTTTCCTTCCTTGTTTTCTTATATTTGCAGCCTTCCTGCGACTTATTCTTATATTTATGTCTTTCCTTTTGTTTTCTTTTCTTTCGTGTTCTCCTTTTTCTCTTTCTTTTTCTTGGTTGTCTTTATCCCTTCTCTCCTCGTTATTTTGCTTCTCTTTCTTCTCTCTTCTTTTCCTTGTTATTTCTCTTCCTGTCTTTTATTTAGCCTTCTCTGGCTTCTTCCACTCGCTTTTGCTTCTTTCTTGTATATATATATATATTTCTTTCTTCTTCTTTCTCTTTGTCTATTTGTCTTTTTTTTTTTTTATGTCTTTTCTCTTTCTTTCACTTATTTTCTTTCGTTTTCTCTTTTCTTATTGCACTGTCTTCTTTCTTTGTCTTATTGCTCTTTTTCCGCTTTGTTTATCCTTTATTCTTCACTTTCTTTTTTTTTTTTTGTTTGCGTTATTCTTCTTATTTGTCCTTTGCCTTGCTTTGAAGTGGCTGCTCTGTTGTTTCCTATGATCTTTTCTTGAGTGTCCCATTCAAAATGTCCGCCGTCGTTCTCACGATCCTTTGGTAATCTTTGTTCTTTCTTTCCTTGTCATGCCCTTTTTGGCACTGTTTTTGTGCTTTATTCCTTTATTTCGTGCTTTCTGGCGCTTGTTTTCGTCCTTTTGCTCTTTTTCACTTTTTGTAGTTTCTTGCTTGCCTTGTGGTGCTCTTTCACACTCTTTCTTTTAATTATTTCTTGTAATTATTCCTTTCTCCCTTTATTTCGGCCTTTTCCGGTACTTCTGCACCTCTTTTAGCTTTATTTTCGATTCTGTTCTTCTTTGCCTGTCCTCAAGATGGCTGCCCGCTTTTTCTCTTCTCCTATTGGCTCGTTTGCCTGATCCTGAAATGGCCGCTGATGCTCTCGCGATATTTCGGAGCCAATCCTCATTCGCCTGACCCTACAATGGCCGCCCTTTTGTTCTGCTCGCTGATTGGCCCTATCCGCCTTGTTCCACCATGGCCGCCGCGGCTCTCGCGCTAATTTCTTCAATTTCACGAGCTTCGTGTTAGCGCTTACCGGGCTCAGTCGGACCTTTTCTTTCAGCGATCGCGGTGTTCTCTCGCGTCGCTGCACCTTACTCTTTCAATTTCTCTGTACTTTCCATGACGATGCACGTCCAAGGTGGGCTCTTGGCATTTCTTCTAGTATTCCTCGATGACCACGCGTCAATTCTTGACACCTTCGTCGCCAGTTGTCATGTCGTGTTGCTTGCTGGACGGCACATCAAAACACAGGAGACAGGTTAGCCGGGTATTCTTTTATTTCTCATCTCGTACAGTGGCTCGTCAGCACGTCCTTACTCGTCCCCGTCCTGGTCGTCGTCTGTCCCCTTCCTGTCCCGTCACCGGATCTGGTGTCCGGTGACCTGGTCACTCTGCCTGAGGACCCATAGGGTCCTAATGCCCTACTGTCAGTCGCCCACACTGTCGGATCCCAACCTCTCCGTCACGACACAGGGGTTTATGGGAGAGGTAGACCTGTAGTGAAAAACGAACACGGGCAGTGAATTTACAAAGTGACATTTCTAATTCGGGATTATGGCCGAGGAGTGGGTTAAGGAATGGGAAGAGGCCCCTCTGGTAATTTTCAATGATGCAGACACAACCGCATCAGCCGCAACTAGATCCACAACCCAGAATTCTGAGCCTGCGCTGGATGAGGTTAAAAAATTAACAATGGAACTAGAGAAACTGCGCAACAGAGAAGTCTCTAAATAGTGGGAGTCCAAATCTCTGAAAAGGTATCTGGATGTGGGGCAAGTGCCTAGAGGACTCGGGATCTTAGTAGCCCCCACATATGAAAACCCAGACCCGGCAATGCTACAGGACTGGGCGGATAACAGCGCGCAGTCGTCGCAAAATATGTTGAATATCTTAATCAAATATGCGGCCAGTGACAGAGAACATTTTTTGCAGAGAATAGCGGAAATATACAAAGAACTAGAATCACGAGAAAACCAGGAAGAAATACAAAAAATAATGAAAGAAATTCAAGTAAGGGTAACAAAATATCAAGACTGAATAAAAGAGAGGAAAGCGATAAAATTCCAAAGAGACAGAAATGATTACCTAAATGGAAGAATATACACTTTTGCTAAGAAATTTGACAACATAAGACGCCAACAATTGTCAATAACGGCGAGTAATCCAACTATAAACGTAGAACAGAGCGAAACAGAATGGAGCTCAGAATTAGAATCAGACGTGGAAATCAATGCAAGTGGTAACATGAAAGGCAGAGTGCCCACCCCAATGCAGGAGTTTGCTTTTTTACGTATGGAACATATGACAACCCTGCCCCCAAGACTGCCACATCAGGAATGGGTAAAAGGAAAACAACAGAATCAAAAACAAAAAGCAGACGCAGAAAAAACAGACGGGGAAAAAACAGGGCAAAAACAAACAAAGGGACAATACAGACGAAACAAACGCCGATAAATCAAAGCATTGAGAACATTGACAACACTGTAATCAACCTGACCAACATGGAATTGACAGAAAAAGAAAGAGAAATGTTATCGCTGGGACTAACATATTGCACGCAAACTAACTTTGACTATGCACAAATAAGGATCAACCTGTTCCAATTTGTGCGTAAACTAAAATTGCAAAAATATTTCATCAACTCGAACAAAAAGAGCATGGAAACACCAACAGGCGTGGAACAATTTGGGGCTTTGACCACAGCTGACACGGGGATACTAAGAGACATAACAGCTTTGGAACAAGAGGATCTAATAAGCCAAATCTCTGCAAGTGAGGCAGCGGCCAGATCAGAATTGGACATATATCAAACCACACGCACACCATTCAAGCCCAAATCGGTGTTCATGCCTATGTTACCAAAGGATGGCCTGGATCTTTTCGCTGACAATGTGATTAAGGACTTAAAAACACTGTCACTCCTGAGCACCAGAGATTTTACCACTCATAACCACAACCAGAGTGGAGTACAATAACTTAATTTCAAAATTACAAGCACGACCAGACATCGTTGTGAGGTGGTCGGATAAAGGTGGAAACATAGTCCTATGGCCACTCACAATGTACAATAACGAGGCACTCTCACAATTGCAGGACCAAGAATGCTACAATCGAATCAGCCCAACACAAACTGTGGGGATCCAGGAGAAGTACCTCAATGAACTATATCGCTGGAAAGGAATGGGCCTCATAAGCAAACCAGAATTTGACTTTCTCAAAAATGACTATCCCAAAACCCCCCAACTAAACTTGATACCTAAGATACACAAGAACGCAGAACAGCCGCCGGGGAGACCAATAATTTTCGGCCGTAGGGAGCTTGTTCGAAAATACAAGTGTTTTCATTGATCTTGATACCTAAGATACACAAGAACGCAGAACAGCCGCCGGGGAGACCAATAATTTTCGGCCGTAGGGAGCTTGTTCGAAAATACAAGTGTTTTCATTGATCACTTTTTACAACCCCTAGTGGGTGATTTACCAGCCTTCATAAGAGACAGGGGGGATATTGTTTAGCAAAATGGATGATTTTGATTGGAGTGAAGATTATTTGTTCATGACCCTTGATGTGCTATCTGTGTACACTAGTATCAGACACAATGCTGGGCTAAGAGCTCTGCAATATTATTTAGGCAGAAGACCTATATCCTTACACCAACACACCTGTATGTTATTAGAGATGATCGAATGGTGTCTTAAAAATAACACATTTATTTTTCAACAGGCTACATTACAAACAAAGGCAAGGTTCAGCCATGGGTACTTGCTTCTCCCCCAGCTATGTTAATTTGCATATGGGCTGGTGTGAGGAGCAGGTATTGGGGGTCAAACATCAACTGCAAATGACAAAAAATGTGGTAGTATACAAAAGGTTCATAGATGATATCTTCATCCTATGGAAAGGGTCTAGTGAGAGTGAAAGTACCATTGCTTGAGAAATTAATGAGAACTCCTTGAACCTCAGTTTCACTTGCACCACTAGCACGACATCAATCCAATTTGTAGATTTGGAGCTCTTTGTAGCAGACAATAAAATTCAAACACGGACAAACAGGAAGTCCACAGCGGGAAATGCAATACTAGATGCCCAGAGCTTTCATCCCACCAAACTGAAAGAGTCGATACCATATGCAGAGTGCCTTAGAATGACACGTAATTGTAGCACTAAAAAAGATCTAAAAGATGTGAAGGAAAACCTCTTTTCGAGACTAAGAAATAGGGGCTACAGCAAGAGGACACTAGACAAAGCAGAGAGAAAATGTGGGGAAAAGAACAGGAATGATCTCTTGTTTCCAGAACAGAATAGTCTAAGTAACATCAAGGACAAAACTACACAGAACACCCCGAGACTTATCACAGGCTACAACACGTACCATACCAACCTGTGTAAGATTCTAAACAGGCACTGGCCTCTGGTACGCAATGACCCGATCATAGGTCCTCTTTGCGATAAATCTCCTTCAGTCACCTTTAGAAAGGCCAAATCTATGAGGAGCCAGTGAGTTTGTAATGCCCCAACTAACACGAAAGGAAACACGTAGCTTCAAGCCCAAAAGGGATTCAGAAAGTGCACCAAATGTAAAGTGTGCAAACATGGGATTAACATCAACTCTGTTAGGTTACCTTTCAGACAAACACCTTACACAATCAGGGGGAGTTTCTCATGCAAGACTGAATACGCAGTCTACGTACTTGTGTGCACATGTGGAAAAAGATATGTGGGAAGCACCATCCACCAGGCACATGTGAGAATTTTGCAACACCTCAGGCCAATAGCTAATGATGATCAGGCATACCCCGTGGCCAGACACATAAATACGCACCACGCAGGAAACGCACAGGATTTGGCGTATTTTGTGATTGACAGCACACCCAAGAACATCAGGGGTGGGAATCAGCAATTAGCATTGAGACGCCTGAAGTCAAGATATATTATCATGCTTGACTCAAAGATTCCTAATGGGTTAAACGCAGATGAGGCGCTTAATGTACAACTCTAGTCCAGAGCGACTTGGCCCAATTTCCTTAACTACTTCGTAAACATTTGCAACTCACCTAACTGAAATGTATAAATCTTATTTTGTCACATTACACAAAGCACTTACTTAATTTTTAAACAACACTTTAAAACACACAGTAATTAACAACAGGAAACATTGGTCAAGGCCGACAGCACACTATGGACATTGCCATTACCATTGGTATGCCAAACAGACCGCAAACATGGGATAGGTTGGTATCTGCATCCACTAGGAGTTGAACTAAGCAACATAAACTTGATACAGAGACTAGCGACACCGCCACACATGCTTTATCACATATCAACTATCACACATGGCAACACTCAAAGTCACACTCACTTAAAGGTCTGTGAATTTAGGGTGAGTCCGAAATGCAGGGCACTCGACCAATGAATGAACTAACTAAACTACTGTTGTGAATTGGTTTTGGGTTTTGGTTTTAGTTCACATTAATTCACATTATCGCATATTGTGTGTGGTTTCATTTAAATTTCATTTAAATTTCATTTAAATTCCATACAATTTGTGAACAAATTCTGCATTCATGATCCAATATTGCTTATTGCAGAGGGGGCAAATGTGAATGTAACATTTAATTTCGTTTTGGAGTTTTAACACACACAGAACTCTTCTATGTTGTTTAAAATGTCAGGACAGGGTTGTCACGACAACCGAAACCAGTTGTAACCTGTCAAAATGTCTGAGTACATAACAAGGATTGAGGTGGTAGCCAGATGTAGTGAGCAAGGCGGTTGGATACCGCCGAAACGCGCCTGGGCTGTAAAACGGAATAAAGCATCTTCCTTTCGTTGATTCACGGTGTCAGCGCCTTCTTTTATACGGAGGTTTTGGACTGGTACTTGATATATATACAACACTGCATAGGAAATCACCAGCCACAAATGCCCTTGAGGCAACCAGCTTCCATCAACAAGTGAACTTGCACTAGAGGAGATCTGTACTCAATCCGGAGCAGGCTTGAGCGGCAAGAAGCGCAAATCAAAATTCTATCCACAGTTGGGACCGGGAAACAAAATCTACTTATTTCAAGAAGCGGTGATCCAAGACTTATACAAATTGAAGTGGCTTAGGCATGATGATAATCTCATGAAAGAAGAGCGAGAAGCTATGAAAAATCTCTCAACGGATGACCAAATCGAGATCAAGATGGCCGATAAAGGCGGTAACATTGTGATCTGAGACCGCACCGCGTACGTAACAGAGGCTCACCGACAACTGTGACATCCCCAGTATTACGAGAAACTAAAAAAGAATCCAACATCGGAGATCAAAGCAAGGATCGATGCAAACCTCTCGGAATGGTCATCACTGGGGTTGATAGATGAAGCAGAACGCAAATTCTTAACAGTCACACACCCGATAATGGCAACTATGTACTTTTTATCAAAAGTGCATAAAGATCAGAAAAAAACACCGGATAGGCCAATTCTGTCAGCAAAAGGATCTCTATTGGAGCCATTGGCTGTATAAATTGATTACTTTTGAAGACCTTACGTGGCTCAACTCAGCTCTTATATTCAAGACACAAGTGACCTTTTGAGAACATTACAAAATACTCTGTGGCAAGAATCGGATCACCTTATTACAATGGATGTCATTGGCCTCTATACAAATATCACTAATGAAATAGGAAATCAAGCTTGCAATTACTTCCTACAGGAGAGAAGGATGCAGTACATGCTGTTAAAAGGTATATCTATCTGTCTGGATGAAAATGTGTTCACCTTTGGAGAAGATCTGTTTCGTCACAGCAGTGGGACTGCAATGGGATTTTCTTTCAGTCCCAGTTATGCGTGCTTAACCATGGGATGGTGGGAGCAGGAGAAAGCATGGAGTGCAACAAACGATCAATCTGTGAATAAAATCATCAGCTGGAAAAGATTTATTGATGATTTGCTAATAATTTGGGATGGCACGGCATCAGAATTCCAGGAATATTTTGAAGTGATCAATAACAGCATAAAAGATTTGAAATTTACATACAGTATAAGCAATGAGAGAGTTATATTCCTGGATACGGAGATATATGTAAAGGATAATCAAGTCCATACAACATTGCATAGGAAATCAACAACCACAAATGCCACCCTCGAAGCAACCAGCTTACATCAAAACTCTTTGCTGTCCAGCATCCCAATGCTGATAGATTTGTGGAAAGAAAATACAAACCAAAGACAGTGACAAAATGCTGGGAAAGGGCAAACCAGAAAACAAGAGAAGAATGTCTAATAAAGAAAGGAAATAAAGAGACAAACCAGACAGAACTAATAAGAATGATAATTGATTTCTCTCAGGAAAGTAAACAGATAGAGAAAATTCTAAGGAAGAACTGGAAAATTCTCCAACTTGATGCCACTGTGAAGGGGATAATGGGGAATCACCCAACAATGACATATAGGAGGGCAAAACATCTCAAATATCATATGATACACAGCCACTTTCAAGGTAAAAAGAAAGCAGACACATGGTTGAAGACCAGAGGATTTGTGAAGTGTCATGGGACAGTTGTTACGCAGAAACAAATGTTCTTCTTTACCTAGCATCTGGAGGTCATACCATTTCTGGATTAGTACATCATACTCTCTTATGCTGTGTTGATAAGCATCAATGGTACACTTTGTATAAAAATTCTCATCTGAGAGTTGCCTCAGTGCTTCATTCTTATAGTAGTCCCTGCTCATTAAAACCACATTCCCCCCTTTGTCCGAGGGTTTCATCACAATGTTTTTATCTGTCATTAGGGTTTTTAAGGCAGTCTTCTGTTGTTCTGTAATGTTATGTTCCTGATTACGGTGGTCCGCTTTACGATATTTCATTAAGTCATTGTTCATTGCTTCAGTAAATACATCTATGGCGTCCCAGGGGGACTGGGGGACAAAGACAGAGATGGGTTTAAACCCACTTTCGTCTCTCTCCTGTTGCACTCCCTGTAATTCCGCTCTTCGTGCCGTATCCATATATATATATATCTGCTCCAAAACACCAAGCAGTGAGTCACTCTCAGGACGGGTGCTGCAGCGCGGTGGTGTACCGCGATATTTATAAAAGCTCCACTGTCTTTTCAAATCCTCCGAAAAGAACAAGCAGCACTCCCGGGATATTGGCAAATGCGAGTTTTATTTCCAAGACAGACGCGTTTCGGGAAAGCTCCCTTCCTCAGTGTCAAACAATAACGCGCTGCGCGGCGCCATTTTTAAAAAACAGGCATAGATGGTCAACACAAACGAGGGATACTAGCGCAAATCACAATGGTGAGCGCCATTTGTAAATAACATGTTTACATTGAGGTGGACATTCATAAACAACAGTGCATTTCATTAGCTATCTGTAGTCAAACGTATGCACACCTAGACAATATCGTCATTGTTTACTATCTTGCCGTGGATCGGCATTGGCAACCCAGCCGGGTTGCCAAATCCCTCATACAAACAAACATCAATCGATGCATCAATTGATCATGACCTTCCAACAAATCTTACACAGCTTGTTCAAAGACTGGTCAAAAAAGGGGACATCTAACTTATCCAAACTCTATTCAACATTTCATCACAATACTCCTAACTCTCCCCCCTCTCCTACCCCCCGTCCCCCGGCAATAGAAATATAGAAAACACACATGATTTGAACAGTACAAAGACATATCCTCAAGTCTTTGAAAAATTCCAAAAAATGATTCAACTGATTAGACAATTTTGAAAAACATGAAGAAAATATAAAAAATATAAGAAAAGTTCATGAGAAATTCAATCCCACATGAGATTAGATTGCATAGTGTACATTTTTTGCATTTTAACATTTTAGATCTATTACTTCTCTACTGCCATCTCCTCCCCACTATTAAGGCCTCCAGGGACCTTAATTTGCATGTCCACTATGTACCGCGATTCCAGTCTTCTAAGTTTCTGTAACTTATCCCCTCCCCTCAGATTTTCAGGTACATGGTCTAAACAGAAATACTGAAGGAGGTTTCTATCACTCTTATGCTTGATCGCAAAATGTCGAGCAACCGGATAAGAGAAATCCTTTTTTGCGATTGCTCGCATATGCTCAAGAATTCTTAGTTTGACCGGATTGATAGTACTCCATATGTAGTTGAGATTGCAGGGACAACGCAGACAGTAAATGGCATGGCTAGTATGGCAGGACATAAATTTATTGATTTTTCTGCTTCCCTTGCATCCCTTTACCTCATAAGACAACATCTGTCTGCTGAAGGCGCAAGCTTTCCACTTTCCACAGGGGAAGAATCCTTTAGCCTCTAGTAACGACCCCATTTTCTTCACTACTGGGTCTAGGTGACTATGTACAAGCTGGTCTCGAAGGGACCTAGCTTTCCTGAAAGTAATCAGAGGAGCAGGAGGTACATCTGAGCCGATGATGTTATCGGTCTTTAAGACATGCCAATGTTTTTTCATTAAAGATCTGAGCCTATTTGAGTCACGAGAGTATGTAGTTATAAGCCTAAATCTCCCATCATCCTGATTAGATCTTTCTTTCTTTACAAACCACGACTCCCTGGGTAATTGGTTCACCCGGTGGAGTGCATTTTTAAGAAGATTGGTCTTATATCCTGTTGCCAGAAATCTATCCATACTGTCTTTGACTGCCTCCCCAAAGTCATGGTCCATCGAGCAGTTGCGTCTAAGTCTAAGAAATTCCCCGTAAGGAATACTGTTAATTAAACTACGGGGATGACTACTAGACGCATGCATCGTGCTGTTTCCCGCTGTGGGTTTTCTGTAATGTGCTGTCTTGATTTTTTCATTGCAAATCTCCACCCTAAGATCCAGGTAGTTAGCTGCCACCAAACTCACCTGGCCAGTAAATCTTAGGTTGCAGCTGTTATCATTTAATACACTCACATATCTTTCAGCCTCGTCTATGGAACCATTCCAGACCAGAAACAGGTCATCTATGTATCTGTACCATGATACAATTTTGTCTGACCATTTCTCATTCCCTGGGGCCAAGGCTACCTGCTCCTCCCACCAGCCCACGAATAAGTTTGCGTAGATAGGGGCGAAGCGGGAGCCCATCGCCGTACCTGAGACTTGTCTGATAATATTGTCCTGGAAAAGAAAAATGTTATTCCGGAGACAAAATTCAATAAGTTCCAATAGCATCTCATTGTGCAAGGCCAACTTTAATGGTCGTTTTTTAAGAAAATATTCGACCGCATGTAGGCCCTGAGTGTGGTCAATACATGTATAGAGACTGGTTATGTCAAGTGTAATTAAGCAATATGAAGGTTGCCAGTCCAGCTTCTCAATCCCCTCGATGAAATCAGTAGTGTCTCTTATATAGGATTTCAGCGAGAGGACTGACTCAAACAAGAAATTATCTAAATATCTTGAAAGGTTTTCCGTCAGTCCACCAATCGAGGAGATAATAGGCCGCCCTGGTGATTTATCGATGCTCTTGTGTACCTTTGGAAGGTAATAAAAGGTTGGAAGAATCTGATTAGTTGTTTTCAAGAAGAGATACTCATCCAAATCAAGCATGTGTTTGTCATGCCATTTTTTCAGCAGACTGTGTGATTTTTCTAGGCTTTCATGATACACAATCCTTGAGGATAGTTCATAACATTCCTTATCTCCGAGTTGCCGCATAGTTTCCTCCACATATTGTTCTCGGGAAAGAATCACAAAATTTCCTCCCTTATCCGAAGGTTTACAGATAATGGAGGTATCCCCAGCCAGATTCTTCACTGCCAGTCATTGAGCTTTAGTTAGATTATCTGTTCTCCTCCTGGGCAACTTCTCTACCCTAAAAGCCATCAGCTCCCTGATGATTAAGTCCGAGAAGGTGTCTATGGCATCCACAGGCATCTGTGGTAGGAATTTAGAAATCGGTTTCAAACAACTACTCAGCGCCTGTTGCTCAATCTCGACTCTGGACAACCTCTGAGTCAGTGTGGTGGTAGTTGCGGCACTTTCCATGGAACTTTCTTGTCGTAGATTTTCTAATAGTTCCAATGCTGTTAAGTCATTTACATTAAAGAGATCAGTCTCTCTTTGACTGATTCTCAAAAGTTTTGTTTCCTTCGGAGTTGGTTTGGTCTTATAGAATTTGTGTAATTTCATTTTACGAATGAATTTGAATAAGTCTATCCTCGTTTGAGTATACTCCATGCAATCATTTGGGCAGAAGGTAAGTCCTAGCTTAAGTACAGACTCTTCGCAGGGTGTTAAAACTTTATCCGAGAGGTTCACTATAGTCAGATGATCTTGTTCTTCTACCATCTGGCTCCTCTTTTGCTCCTTGTTACTCTCGTTGTTGTGTTTATATATATATATAAAAGCTTCACAATCCTAACTTGCAAAAGGAAGACAGCACTTGCTGGACTTCAACTCAGCAGTGATTTAATCTTTATGTAGACAGACGCATTTTGGAAGCAATTCGTTCATCGGTGTCAACAAATAATGAGCTGCGAGGGCGCCATTTTAAAGTGTCATACATTTAATTATGGAAACAAACAAGGGCTGTCCTGAATGCCGCAAGGCGCGCGCCATCTTGGGAGTATATATTTCCCAAAACTTCTTTTATCAAATATGCCACAGTTAAAAATTAGACTTATTTTGGCATTGAAATCAGAACCAACATTCGATTTAACATTTTAAACATTTCATTTCAACTGTGGTAATATTATGTTGATCTCGCCGTGTGTGAGAAGTTAGCCTGGCAGATGATGTCCACTATTCTAGTGGGCACCTTGCACCAGTCTAAACGACCCTTATTGATGGTGGTTGTAAAGTCAACCTTATAGACAAGCTATCCTAGTGGTAGCATGGACCAGCAGTCTTAGGTAAAACTTCAGAGAGCATGTGAAGCCAGCTGTTTTACCATATATAATCCCTTGAATACCACATGAAAGGACACCACACAAGGTATATATCAAATATATATGTATTTATTACTAACACAACCCCTCTGCACTCTTTATGAGGTCAGAGTTTGAGATACGTTACAAGTTACTCATTAAGCATACTATAAGTTGCACAAATACAATCCTGCCCTAGGGGCTTCACGAACCATATACAAAGTAGGTGGTATAAGGACCACTTCAGGAATAGTGAATATGCCTAGAGCCTAGGGAATCGCTGGGGCTACACTGGACAACCAAAGGATTGGAAGTAGTGTAGTGTAGTTCCTATTATCCCAATAGGCTCTGCGCATTGGAATAATATCTTCAATAGTATAGACCTAGGGCAGAGGTTAACTAGGTCTTCTACCGACGATATTAGACTTAAAGCTTTGTGTTTGCCAGCTAGCTCAGAGTTCACTAGAAACTTTCTCGAATAGGCAAGGAGGATTTTAACCTCCCTGGATAGACAAGAAGGGATTTAGTTTCTGACAACCATAGAACATGACAACTTTGCTCTCCCCTAATCAAGAGTGTATCTCTAGAGTCGTGTGAAAACAAAAGACAACTTATTTTACTCAGTCAGTTCAGTGCATTCTTAGTTTCACCAGATTGTAGAGAAAAGGAAGAGACGGGCGTGTTCAATAAAAGATGTTATTTATTGATCAGTCTCCTTTCTCATACAAGAGAAATGAATCGCTATTATTGCAATACTTATAGTTAAGTAAAGTGCATACAGTAAAGACAGAATTATAAAATAATACTGTAAAAGCATTGATATGGTTTCTGAGCCATATGATACTTTAAAATGGATAAAATAGATACATACATATATACATTTGACTAATAATACTCAACTGGTGCTTCTAACCACGCCTACCCCAGTGTACCTGACCTAAGCCTAATACGTGGGCGGGAGTAGATAAGTAGCAGTTTAAGTTAAGTTTGTTTGCCAAGGGACTGATTCGAGAATTCTCTGCAAGGGGTTATTCAGTTCTGTACCTGAGATCTAGAATGATGGAGGGCTGGTATCTCTTATCCCAGGTCTTGATATTCCAGCTGCCTGCGAGGGCTGCTTGGAAGCGCCGGAGCTGGATTTCTCAGCAGGAGAAAGGCAGCGTCTCGTTCTCAGCGCGTCAGGAAGGCGGGGCAGCGCCTGTGGGCTTCGCTCTCTGCTGGGCTCCTCGGCACGTCTCGCTGCTCCGATCTCGTCACCACCGCATGTGTTTGCTTAAGGCAATGTCGGTAATATTTATACCTGAAAGGTGCCGAGATTGACGTAAGGATGGACATATATACGTCAATAAGGATGTCATATGAACGGGCTCGTTCGCACATTCTTTTGCTGAAGTTCTCGGTGAAATCAAAACAATGGTTATGGGAATTTCCCAGGTCGCTGTAGGTTTGATTTGTTTTGAGAACTCCTTATGCCTTATCAGGGGCTGGAGGAATATCGCTTGTCTAAAAAGATGGCATGCGTTATGACCTAATCAGATAACGCGCTTCTGTGCCGTGGTGTGGCTTAATCAGATAACGGTTTTTGCACCGTTAGATGGCTGCTAGTTAATTATTAACCAGACCAGGGTCAGGAATAGGGGAATCGATACAGTACCTATAGGAATACATCACACCCACTCCACGTAGACTATGTCCATATTTACAAATCTAGGCATAGTGAACCCAGTAGCGTTTGTGTATACCGTACCACCCCAAAATACATTCATATGTATCCTGAAAATTTTGAAACATAATCACATGTACTATCACGTGTACTATATGCACAAGCAGTCTAATAATGCTAAACATATAACGCATATTTCTAAATTCAGCATGAATAAATGCGAAAACCACACATGAAATGGCTCTTAATACAGAAAAAAAAAGTGCGAGACCATTTCATCACAATCATAAAGTTATGTATAATAGTGCTAGAGGATAGCGAATGTCTCGTGACTACCTAAAATAGAAATTTAGTTCTCTAAGAATAATGTCTACTTTAAGCAGAAGATAAGTGTCCCAAAAATCGTAAATATTTTTGAATTGGGAAAAAAAAAATTCATATCGCTTTTTAAATGTTGAAGGCCAAATTCAGGATGTAGGGAACTCCGAGTTCCAGTTTGCTCAAAGTTATTCCTGCTGCTCTGGTGAAAACATCATATCATTTAGACTGTTGAAAAAACTGTCAACAGCTTCTTGCGTAAGTTCCACTAATTCGGAAAAGGTTGTTACCATGCATTCATGAGCCTGAGCATGATTGCCTCCATTGATGTTTTGATCAGCATAGCTGACTGAAGGTCGTACCTGATCGATGCTGCTTTCATCTTGTGCTTCACTACCCCTCAATCGTAGTGGTGAAGTCTCCACGAATGCCGTCATCATGATTGGTAGCCGCTGGGGACAGCACAATGCATGAGCCGTTACCGGACCCAACAAGGTATCTGCGTCCATTGGCACATCCGATAGTAGTGCCAGACAGGTGTCCAACACGCATTCTTCGCCGCATAGCAAGCACCTTAATACAGGCATAACACAACTTTGCCACATTGGTCTAAATCCTAGGTTCCCAAACTGTGCGCCGCGGCGCCCTGGTGCGCCGTTATGAGTTGCCAGGGGCGCTGCGCAGGATGTGGGAAAATAGCATCTGGCCGTGTGCTGAACAAGATGCTCTACCAGGGCCTGAATGCAGTGAGCAGCGCAACACAACGGGGAGTAAGAAATGCCACCTGCATAATGCAGGAACATGGTTTGGCACAGTAAGAGCGCAGTGCTTCCATACGTGCATAGGTGCATACATACGTGCTTTCATTCACAGACGTAATCTCTGCATACCCCGTAATGCTCAGCAGACTATTGAACATTATTTCTGCCCGCCGTGTTCTGCCATGCCTTGTGGGACCCTCTTCTCAAATTACATAGGTCAGAGGGCAGATTCACTGCTCGCTCATGATTAACTTATTTATTTTGTCAAGTCGAGTTTGAACGGGACAAGTGTTAAATACATGTCTGTGCAGTGGCCCACAGTCTTGTCGGAAAACAGGTCAGCATCTTAAAGAACAAGTAGGGCAGGCTTCTCGCAGCACAAGATAAACTTTAAAGATTTCAAATATTGCTACTTCACACAGCCCTTGTATAATTATATGCTGGCTGCTGTTCCAGCACTTTATGTGAACTTATTTATTTATGCGTTTTTATATAGTCCAGACTTTACCCGAAGGTGTCAGAGCGCTTCACAATAGGAACAGTAGTGATACATGAGGACGAAATTACAAGTGAACAAATTACAAAAGCAAACGTTAAGTTACATGAGGTAAAAGTGACAATTGTGAGCAAACAAAATACATGAGGAGCAAACGGTACATTACAGGAGGAAAAAGTGACAAGTGTGCAGGTTACAAGAGAAAACAAAGTACAATTAGAGGTAATATACTGCAATAAATGCTAGACACTCAGGCACAAGAACCAACGTTACGTAGGCAATGGTGGCACTTGTGCAAGTATCAAAAGCAAACAAAATGTGAGAGGTAGCAAACAGTGTGTTACAAGAGAAAAGTGGCATGTGCATGTAGCAAAAAAGTACCAAACACAGGTAGAAGGATAGTACTGCAATAAATGGTAAACACTCCAACCACAAGCACACACTGGGAAGGCACTTCCGTAGTCATGGAGAAAAGCATTTTCAGTAATGGGAGGTCTTCCATCAGGTTCCTTCCTTCCTACACCGGCCTGATTTCATAAATCTGAAACTCCAGTGGGCAAACTCGTGGCTGTGGAAATAGGCCACATTGCAGCCAGGATTCATTTCACGGCCCTACTCCTGACTCCAGTCTAACCTTCCATACGTTTTTCCATGTTTCAAAACTTTTTCTGGGTCTGGTGCTACCCGTCCCTATTTCTTACACTTGACTAGCTTCAACCTCGGATGAGATATTGCAGCGCTGAAATTTGTGGTCATTCTGCCCACTATGAGGGTCAAAGGATTGTTTCCTCACTGTTAACTTGCACGCATTGTGTCTTGTATGTACCGGAGAAGCCTGTGACCCAGAATTGAAGGACACAAGCCTCTCTTATTAAAAAGACTGGGATTTATCAGTGCCCAATGCACATGAATACAGAGCAATCCAGAGATGTGGATGTGGAGTGTAATTAATATTTTTAATTAGGGCTCTTGTATTGCAGTATATAATGCACAATTAGGCTGGTTCTACTCCCGGAAGCAACTGGCAGAAGCCCAGACCTTCATCTACTACTACTGTACTAGCTTCTCATGCCACTTGTTCTTCTGCTGCCCTGCTGTCTTGCCATGTGGCTTGCTCGGTTAAGATGGACTGGAGGGTGTGCAAAGTGACTTTTTCTCCCACCATCCAGCAGACTTGGCATGTGACAGGCTCACTACATGAACTTGCTTTGTGCCTGGCTGTATCCCAGACCTACTTGTCTGCCCTGCAAACAGAATTAGCTTGGTCCCCCTTATTCGCCTTCCAACTGATTTTGGCCAAGTCCTTCTTGCTTGTTGTACAATCGGTCTCAGTCTCAGTCCAACTGGCATGCCATGCATATCTTAACCTGACCACCACTGACCTGGGATGTAACTCGGTCTACCACCTCCACCTTGTGCAACTGACTACCTTATTCATACCAGCATGCTACACAACTGCCTCTTGCCCGTCCATTCTTCCTGCCATGAGACTGGCTCTACCCTGTTTCCAATTTAAGAAAGTACATATTCAACAACAATTTGAAAAATAAATAAAGTCATTAGGTGATTGTATCGTTTCTCACTTAACGAGTTCTAATTGAACAATTGTTAGATTTTAATTTTGTTACAAATATGATTATAATACATTCATCGCATTCCAATTAATTTCAAGAAGACAACTGGAAGTACTCCCGAGGTCGGGCTAACATCCCCCCAACGGTAAAAAAAATGGTGGGGAGCCACGGCCCACTGCCAATTAGGTCAAGGGAGCCACAGGTCTAAAAAGTTTGGGAACCACTGGTCTAAATGAAAGAGACCAAGTCATGTTCAGGTCCCGAAGCCGTGCTAGTCCAAGGACTTTAGTTATGCGGTCCCGGTAGCCAATGGCTAGGATCATTTCTTCCCTTGTCGCAGGTGTTTTGTCTGTGACATGGTTTGCCATAGCGAAATAACAGGATCAAAAATAGAATACCCGCTACTAGTCCCAAAAGGAGTCGAAGTCCGCCAAAAATGAAATGGACAAAGTCTGGAAAAATACCCAGGATGGCTTTGAATGGAGTTAAAGCACCCGAAAACACTGCTTTAAATACACTGGAGACACCAGTGGTATCAGAAATATTTAAGATTTCGTTCAGTATTTCTGCGAAATGTATGGGGGAATTAGTTGATAATAATGAATGAATCTCTTCTGTTGTCCTTGCAACTTGGAGATCATACGTTTCTTTTGATGACGTGAGCCTGGTCGGCGTCTGTAGGAGCACAGTCTTCATTCTGCTTAAAGTATCTATTCGAAAAGAAGCAATTTTCAAATCTGGCCATAACCTTGCCTCCCTGTCTGGAGAATCGTTAGGGAACAATACTCGTTCACAGCACATGACCTTCCTAGTCACGGTTATGAGATAAGGTTTTCCGGGCAGCAAACTACAACATCTGCGATCTACTATTAGAATGTAACTCCCGTTCGAGAGTCTCCTAAAGAATGGTTCTATTTGTGTTGCAGGTGTGCCTAGCTGGTAACATGAAAGGTTATTTGAAGTCCCTTCACAGGCTCCATGCAAACTAATACCCTGACACAGAAGTGTACCGCTTAGTGATCTTGCACAATTATCGCCACTGAGAAACACTTTCTGGCCTTTATTACTGACACATTCGTGTGTATAGGGCAAGTTCCATATTGACTTAATGTACCCTTTACCCAACCTTTCATACTGGCCTGCCTGTATATATTTTTGGCAGAATTGAAACTGGAAAGTAGTTATCGGAATATTTATTATTCCATGTATTATCCATTCAATGACAGGTCGTTCTGACATTGTCAATGGTAATCTCTCAAGTTTTTCAATGCTCAGAATTGTATAGTCGGCACCTTTCTGTGCCAAACTGATTTGTTTATCAGTAAGGTTAAAGATATTAAATAATGACGTTGTGTTGATTAAACGCCAAGGCACATAGCCAGAACGCAGATTTAGTAACATCCAGCCAAGCTGTACAATAGAACGCAATTGGGACTGACCGTGTTGTATTATCAGTAAGTCTTGCGATATTATATCGATTGCTGAAGACACAATGCTGTCCAGAGAATATATTCTGGAGGACAGAGTCATTAACCCATTGTCCACCACAGAAAGTGATTTTTCCAAATTAATACGGTCAATTTCCCGTATTTTTTCTGCTGTCTCAATTTGAGTTACTTTCCAAACTTCGTTATAAGCTGCATATATAGAGGCCGCTATGAAACGTTTTTGACGCTGTTTGCGTGGTCCCAATATGAAATCACGCAAGTCAGCACCTTCTGTATGTAAAGTTAGGTGTTGCTTAATTTCAGCCAGTGTGGACGTTTGTAGCCATTGAAGGCAGAGCTTGCCCACGCTGTAGGTGGTTACTATCCCTGGATGTTGTCTTTGGGAATATCTAGGGTCTGGCCTAGTCAATGTGAACCCCTGTTTTTTGTTCAGAAATCTGTCTTGACAGTTATTTGTATCTGTGGGCCAGATCAACCCTTTCTTCCATTCAGGATGTGTTCTGTTTTGGTTTAATATATGGTTTACGTCTATCTCATCATCTATAGAGCTATTACTGTTCATTGTTGGCTTTGGAATAGACGGTTTGTTCAAATCTTTGATTTGGCTAAGCCAAGACAGGTAGTTTGTTGAATAGTGTCATTCAAGAATATAATTTGTTCTGGGATCATGCAGGCTCTAAACAATGATTCTATACCTTGTACTTGCCAATCTCTTGTACCCCAAACAGTTTTTGCTTCAATATTATTGTTCCAGAAATCAAACCCAAATGTATTCATTTGTTCAAAGAATGAATCGGAATATATCAATGTTGTGTTTGTAAGCATGGTCTTCATACCTGTCTTATTTGACAATTTGAAATAAAATGTTTCTGCATTACTTGTGTTAAACCCTGAAAAGTATGAATATTTATCATAAAATGTTTTTGAGCTGTCTTTTGGAGGAGTAGCACAATGTTCCCATTGGTTATAATTTAAAACATTTCTAGGTTGAGCAGATTTATGTAGATAATGGTTACCATAGTGGTTGTAGCAGAACATCTGATCATAATTAGACGAACCCTGCAAATAATCATGTTCTGTAAATTTAGCAGACATCACAAGATCAGACATCATATCATTAATACTTTCAAAGTCCCAATCATCAGCAAATGTGCTTGGTTTTACAAAGTCACTCAATGAGATCTTGAATTGGTGTGGATACTTCAGGATTTCAACCGGACCATAGATTTCATAATCAGTTTTGTCCCATGCTACACCGCCTGGTATAGGATTGGCTGTGAAGTTCACTGAAGAAAGTTCTCTTTTCTCGATGTGTGAAGATGTGTGTGGTTTAAGGACCAAGTTAATTTTCTGGCTTGCTGTGTCCATTTTAGCATATTTTCCTTCAATGAAATGTCCCAAGCATAGTACCATGATGAGCCAAAGAATGAGGATAAATGCACCGAAGGTCACCCAAAATTCAATCCATGGAGAAATCAGATAGGTTTCTTTCAGCTGCTGAAAAAGTTCCTTAGCTTTGTCTTTAAAAGTTTTTGTTGATGGCTGTTTCTTTGCTTCACTCAGGTCTTCAGATGAATCATCGAAGTTGATGAAGTAGCCGGATGCTGTTCTGTCAATTGTTCCAATTGTTTTTGGATTTTGCTTTGTTTCATTAGCAAAGTCTGCAGTTACATCATCATAGGTTTTTGTTTCTTGATGAAAAGTTTTAATTTGGGTTTTAAGAGGTTCAAGTTCCATTGCTTTGTTGCATAGTCCTTGTTGATTCACTGTAGATTTTCCAAATGTGATCAGTCTTCCAGTTTGAGCCTCTGTATTCGTAGCAAACATTGGTGTTCTGCTACTTCTTGGGAGTCCACTTGACCTACTGTTTGTTATCGGCCACATGATTGTGGTTTAACCAGGTCGATGGATACAACTCGGTTCTCCTTTTTACCAGCAAGGGGCGGTAGTACTACTGATCTTGTCCCGTTGACAGACAAGACAGGAACTGCTTTTCTGTAAGAAGGCCCAAATTCCTTCTTTACCGCGATCTTCTCTCTGACTAGATCCCCGACTTTTGGAATCCAGAAAGGCCTTGCTGGGACAGGTGGTTTCTCTTCAGTGGTTGTTGGCTGTTGTTTCAACTTTATGTTGCTCAGGTCTTTTCTTGTTTCATTTAAGTCCTGTAAAACAGCCAAACGATCTTTGATATCAAAGCTTTTGTCTTTAACCACTGAAGTCTGACTATCAAGATCTTGGATCATCATTCTAGTCCCGAACAATAGTTCGTACGGACTGAACCCTTTCAGAGAATTCCTTGGCAGGTTATTTAGACTACGTTGGACACTTATTAAATGTTTGACCCACCCAGCTCCCGAACCTAATACCTTTGCTGTTATAGATTGCTTTATGTCACGGTTTTTTCTTTCTACGATTCCGTTACCCTCAGGATGAAATGGACAAGAATACCGCAATGCAATGCCCATGCTGGTCATGGCCTCCTTATAAGCTCGAGAGCTAAATGCAGGACCCTGATAAGAATGTAGCATGCCAATTGCGTATGTGCCGATAAAGACTCGCAAATCTTTTATAACAGTTCTGGCGTCAGCCGATCGCTGGGGCCACAACCATATGAATCTCGTGCATGAATCCACTGCGACCAAGATATATTTATGGTTACCATCCCTTTGTAAGGGACCACAGTGGTCTAGGTAAACACAGGCTAATGGTTTATCTGAGATTAGAAGGTGCGTCTGTGCTGGTCGTTTCACTGTTGATACTTTCATTCTTTGACATGTTTCACATTCTAGAACATAGTTCCTTGTTTGTCTTCTCATTTGTGGCCACCAGTATCTCTGTTTTAATAATGATACTGTGGCTGAAACGCCAGCATGTACAGAAGCAAGCCCTTCGTGTGCCGCTATGATGAGTCCTAACCTATGTTCCATGTTTGGAATTGCCCTATCCCCCACTCCAGGGATTCGAGCAAACGGAACATTATTTGCATCAGTTATGTATGAGTACTTTACTGGAAAGCCTTTCGGGAGTGTTTCTATCGCATCTTTTACTGTAGCGCTGACAGCCTGTAATATTTCGCTGTCTATTTTTGTTTTTGACCGGGTGATAGCAGCTACGGAAGCCGTTTGCACTGCTGCCTTCGCTGCTTCATCAGCCAATGAATTCCCTGCAACGTGAACGCCATCACGTTGATGACTCAGTGTATGTATCACGTGAGTCTTTTGTAGTTCCTTTTGCAAAAGAACTACTTGTTCCCAAAGCATTTTATGTTTGATTGTGCCACCTTTTGCATCTTTAAAACCATTCTGAACCCAGATCTGCAAGTATTCATTGTAAGATTGGACGCAGTAATACGAATCGCACACAATAAGTGTGGGGAATTCGCGATCGGTATTTTCAAGTGCCATCTTGAATGCCAGTAGTTCTGCTCTTTGAGCTGTACAGTCTCCTAGAGATTGCGTTTTAGTGACCACAGGTTTAAATTTTCCTTCGTGCCAGCGACCTTTAACAATCGCGCACGCAGCACTGTAAGCTTGCTTACCCCCCACTGCGGGTTGTGCTGATCCGTCTGTATATATTATACAGCCGTAGTGTTCTAGAGGCAGAATTTCGGTCGGCGGAGGACATTCGAATTCATATTGGAGAAATTCTTGTGTTTTTAAATTGGGATCAAATTCGTATACCACGTCTGTTGCAGCAAGAGAGTTGGCCCACTGTATCCACCTCGGATGGAGTGCTTTAGCATTCGGAATGCTCGCCTTTGTTACCGCCTCTAGGGCTGGTATAGGTGTCACGATTATTATTCGTTTACCCTGTGCTAGGGCCCGCTCCTTTGCTACAGCAGTCTGTACCGCGGTCAGAATTTTTTCTGTTGGGCTAAATTTCATTTCAGCTTTTGTGTACAAGTGTGATTTGTATGCTATTGGTACCTTCTCTCCCTCATTAGAGGTCAGGTATGTGAATCCGCATCTTCCTGGGATGACTCGAATCACAAGGTTGCGTGTGTTGTCACGTGTTTGTAATTTTGTTTTAACTAACATATCTGTTTGTAAAGATCTCAAAATTTCTGTGTGTTTTTGAGTCCAGTTGATTCTTTTAAAATCTGGTTTTATTAGATCATAGAGAGGTTTAATTCTCTCTGCATAATTTATGATGTAAGTTCTTCCGAAATTTAGGAAGCCTAGAATTGATTGTAAGTTTTTCAGTGTTCTAGGTGCTTGGATTACAGCACATTTCTCTAGTAAATTGTCGGCCAGGCTTTTGCCTTCACTTGATAGTTCATATCCTAAAAACAGGACTGTTAGATGGGCAATCCTTGACTTTTTAAAGTTGAATTTGTAACCCTCTGCTGCGAACCCAAGTATTATGGTGTTCACTCTCTTCAAGTGAGTATCCAAGTCATCATCTGTTAGATAGATGTCGTCGACATAAGATAATGCCTCGTCATCATATGTTTGAAGTAATTCTGTTACTCTAGCTGAGAATAATCCTGGGCTGTTCTTGAACCCCTGGGGCAAACAACAGAAATTTTTTTGCGTGCCATTTATTGAGAACGCCGTCAAATTTCTGCTCTCTGGTGCTATATTTTGACAAAAGAATCCATTAGAAATGTCTAATGTGGTTTTGTATTTTTTGCGCTCTATGTTATTCATTAGTGCAGCACTATGCGAGTTTTGTACTGCAAATGTTTTGCAACATGAGTTAAGGTGTCTGTAGTCCAAAACTAGACGATATGAATTGTCTGGTTTGGAGACAGGAAACAAAGGGTTGTTCATTTGTGAGGTGCAAGTTTCAATCACCCCCTGGTATTCAAGTTGATCTAGGATCTCTTTTACCTGTTTTTTAGCTTCTTGCTTAATCAGGTACTGCCTCTGTGCAGTAGGTTGTGATTTTAACTGGATTTTGTGAGGAGGAGAGTCCTCATCCCAACCCACATGATTTTTATATAAGGCAGGGGCTTGAGCTACTGCCCACTTTCTTGCAAGTGTATATTTTTTATGAATTGGAATATGGTTTGAGAAGGCAGGCATAATTATTTCTTCGCCATGTGGGCACTCCCTGACAAACTCTGGAGGCCAGTCTCGTTCAGCTAGAAGGATGTCATAGCCCTTGGAGAGATTATCCCAAAATAGACCCCTTATTTTTCTAGTCTTATCCCCCTCTATACGCAATGTTATTTCATATATTTTATGAGGTTTGCTAACTCTGGTATCTGCAGTTTCCACCTGAATGTATTCATTCGTGTCCACTGTCTCCAGATGATTCATAAGGACTTTGCGAGCTATGCTCACTTCTGCTGCGCTGTCTAGCATTGTCTGAGCCCATTCTCCGTTTTTCAGCTGTGTCCTCAGTATTCTCGGCATTGTTGATTACTTTAATACTGGCTACCTTCTTTTTTGGAAATTGTAATTTTTTATTCAGATGAGCAGGTTCTTTGTCTTTGGACTTGACGTGCTCTTCCCTGTGTTCTGATCGTCCTCTTCTTTCCGATTTCTGCGAGGAAGTCTGAAAAGATTGAGAGGGACGTGTATCAATATCTTGATATCTATCAGTTTTTTTTTATATTTTCCCTATTTCTAAGGTTGTATTTTTTTACAGAGGGCTCCCTTTGGGGAGACTTGCATCCTTGATCAGGAGATCTTTCTCTCCGTCGAGGAGACCATCCTCTGGACTGAAATCTTTTTTCTTTAGGATTGGATTGTTTATTTCCATCCCAGCTCTTTTTTTGAGTGTTTAAATTATTTTTAATAAATACCTTTTCAGGACTTTCAACTAGTTGGGGTTTTACTGGTATTCCACCCAAACTATCTCTTCCTAGTTCTTCATAGGATTTTTCTATGATTCTGGCAATTTCAGATGGTTGGTCTGCTATATTTGTCTCTTTTAACCTCTGGCGAATCGCCACATTTGCTGCTTCTCCCTTTATGTTGGCTAATAATATTGCAGAGACCTGCTTGAAATCTTTCAGTAGTTTCATACCGAGAGTTAAGGCGGGTTCTGGACCGTATTCATCTTGAATTTGTTTTAGCACATCTGGTATTACTGACATGGATGGAACACCATGTGTTTTTGTGTAAATGGAAGCAAAGACTGTTCCCCAAGTGTCACAGTCCTCCACATGTGGTGCGATTCCCATTGGGAGACAGATAGTCAGAATCCTATGTTTCTCAACAGGGGTGGTATCTGGAAACACCGCCTCTATTTGAGTGATTTTTTGTGCTAGCCAGAAAGGAATTTGTTCCCGTTTTGCGGGTACTTTACCTAGACAGGACTGTATGTTCTGAGGTGTAATTTTATTTGTGTTCCCCTGGTGAGGGATCAGCTGTGGAATTTTAATAGCTGGTTGGACTGTTGAAGTCCGCATTACATATTGGACTAATTGTCTATGTATTTTTATTAATTGTTTTAGCTGTGCTAAAAGCTCTGGTGCAGGCATTTCTTCAATGTCTGGATGTGGTGTATATCCGGCTAGGACCGGCCACGTTGCTCCTGGTCTACCTAGTGGACCGAGCCTGGTGATGTGATTATTATGTTTTAGGGCGCCATGAAACAAGAGCAGGTGCTCTTGGAATTTGAGTGGTATTTCCACTTCCTCGAAAGGAGTGTACTCACTAGGAGGTTCCTCTATTTTGTAATAGTGGAAGTCCTTTGTTACAGCGTTTGCTGCTGGAAAGTTTATCCATGAATAGAATACCTCTGTCTGCCGATATTCGTGTGCCTCAATTACGAATATGACTGTACCACCTCTTGGTGTCAGTCCATTTTCTATAAGTTTTAAGGTTATAGATTTTCTTATGTTGACCGGGATGAGTATTGCATCTGGGTCATTTTCCAGCAGAGTATTGTCTGCTACTAGGAGTTCAGCTGCTAGTCTCACTGTCTCCCTTTCTTCTTCAGTTTCTGACATACTATTGTCAAGAAGATTTTTTTATTTATTTGCAGATCAGGTTTCTATGGAAACAAAGATTAGATGCACAATATTTTGGAACAGTGTATCCTTCAACGTTGAGTAAACCAAGAACCATACATAGGAGTCTCCTCCTGCGAGGTTTGGCGGATATGACCTTTCACCCACTCCAGACGTCTTTGGAGTATTATGGGAAGAAAGGGGTCTGTGTGAAAAAGCACGACTGAGTTACTCTAATGTCTTGCGTTAGTTTTATCGCCCATCCAAACGGTTGGGTGCCATGTAGTGTAGTTCCTATTATCCCAATAGGCTCTGCGCATTGGAATAATATCTTCAATAGTATAGACCTAGGGCAGAGGTTAACTAGGTCTTCTACCGACGATATTAGACTTAAAGTTTTGTGTTTGCCAGCTAGCTCAGAGTTCACTAGAAACTTTCTCGAATAGGCATGGAGGATTTTAACCTCCCTGGATAGACAAGAAGGGATTTAGTTTCTGACAACCATAGAACATGACAACTTTGCTCTCCCCTAATCAAGAGTGTATCTCTAGAGTCGTGTGAAAACAAAAGACAACTTATTTTACTCAGGCAGTTCAGTGCATTCTTAGTTTCACCAGATTGTAGAGAAAAGGAAGAGACGGGCGTGTTCAATAAAAGATGTTATTTATTGATCAGTCTCCTTTCTCATACAAGAGAAATGAATCGCTATTATTGCAATACTTATAGTTAAGTAAAGTGCATACAGTGAAGACAGAATTATAAAATAATACTGTAAAAGCATTGATATGATTTCTGAGCCATATGATACTTTAAAATGGATAAAATAGATACATACATATATACATTTGACTAATCATACTCAACTGGTGCTTCTAACCACGCCTACCCCAGTGTACCTGACCTAAGCCTAATACGTGGGCGGGAGTAGATAAGTAGCAGTTTAAGTTAAGTTTGTTTGCCAAGGGACTGATTCGAGAATTCTCTGCAAGGGGTTATTGAGTTCTGTACCTGAGATCTAGAATGATGGAGGGCTGGTATCTCTTATCCCAGGTCTTGATATTCCAGCTGCCTGCGAGGGCTGCTTGGAAGCGCCGGAGCTGGATTTCTCAGCAGGAGAAGGGCAGCGTCTCGTTCTCAGCGCGTCAGGAAGGCGGGGCAGCGCCTGTGGGCTTCGCTCTCTGCTGGGCTCCTCGGCACGTCTCGCTGCTCCGATCTCGTCACCACCGCATGTGTTTGCTTAAGGCAATGTCGGTAATATTTATACCTGAAAGGTGCCGAGATTGACGTAAGGATGGACATATATACGTCAATAAGGATGTCAATGGAACGGGCTCGTTCGCACATTCTTTTGCTGAAGTTCTCGGTGAAATCAAAACAATGGTTATGGGAATTTCCCAGGTCGCTGTAGGTTTGATTTGTTTTGAGAACTCCGTATGCCTTATCAGGGGCTGGAGGAATATCGCTTGTCTAATTAGATGGCATGCGTTATGACCTAATCAGATAACGCGCTTCTGTGCCGTGGTGTGGCTTAATCAGATAACGGTTTTTGCACCGTTAGATGGCTGCTAGTTAATTATTAACCAGACCAGGGTCAGGAATAGGGGAATCGATACAATACCTATAGGAATACATCACAGTAGGAGGCCCACAGGAGACGCGTGCAGTGTCTAAACACAGTCGCGAGTTACCATAGAGTTATAATGGGAACGTAAAAGTTACAAAGTAGTTGATTAAGGACACTTTCGGATGGACTATGGTAAAACCCTTTTAAACTGGGACACTTCGAGAGTCAGCACCCACGGGAGCACTGGAGTACTCGAGTTACCTCACCCAGAAAAGCCGGGTGCATAGGTGTCTTTTCGTGTCGGGTTTCGTCGCTGTTTCCTATGGAGAGCTACAAAGAAGTGCTGCAGGCGACCATGAGAAAAGTGTCCGGGTGGATCCAAGTGTGGATCGAAGATGTGAAGAACCTGAAAGCAGAGAGGACAGAGTCTGGGTCACTAGCCGGTGACCAGGAAGGAATCAGGCGATGTCGAGTGTTTCAGGTGAAGAAGGTGAAGCTTGTCTCTGCAGCCATGAGGACCAGGAGGTGTCAATGACAACCAGGAGCTGGATTCGAGCTGTTCCATGAAAGATCTAGTTGACTGCGGTATCGGTATCCGTATTGCACCCAACAAGCCCTGGCAAACACAATCAATGCACGAAAGGAAGATGGGCTTCAGTTCAGACCAGCAAGGTCTGGGGAGCTTCTCCTTCACAGGGAAGCTGGAGCAAGCCTGGAGCAAACAGGCAAACAGTGTAGTTTTAAAAGAAAGTCTTCAGAGGGCTAACTAGCCAACGAGCTAGCAACCGGGAAGATGCATCAAGCTGAAATGCAAGAGCAGGCCCCACACGGCACTCGTGGAGTGTGAAGGGCTGAGCTTCAGAGCAAATGGCGCTCAGGACTGGGTCTTCTCAAACCCCAATGCACAACTGCAAGGGTGCCTCAGTAGTTGCACTGTTAGCAAAGTGCAGGTAGTCCAGGGTTTCCAGTCCCACGTCTCTCGTGTCCGCCACGGGTCTCAGCTTTGCTGTGGATGTGGATCGTAGTGGGAGAAGTCTGTAAGTCCAGTTCCTGAGTTGCTGAGTCTTCGGGTTCCAGCAGGCGCGTCGACAAAGCAAACTGGCAAGTTACTGGTGGTGCCTGTTTGCACAGGGTGGTCACTCCTTGACCACAAGGGAGATGTCTTCAGTCTTCTAGGCGGTATAGAATGTCGAAGGTCCAAGAGTTTCATTTCAGAGTTTCAGTCCAGGATAATCTAATGTCTCTAGACACCGCTCCTATCTTTATACTGATTTTAGGGGCTGGATTACCAGCTAGGTCCTTCCTATGGGTGGACCCTGAGAAGGGGGTGGTTACACCCCTTTCCCTTTGTCCAGTTTCGTGCCAGAGCGGGGCTGGAGTACCCCAGCCACTGGTTTGAACCAGGCTATGCATGGAGCACCTCGTGTGCCCCAGGCAGTGTCTGGAAAAGCATCTTTCCATTCAACCCACCCTGCCCCAATGCACTACAGGCTGTCTGGGGAGGTACTAGCACCTCCCTCGACAGGAAACCTACTGTCCAAGCCTCCCTTGCAGGAGTTTTGTCCAGCTGCAGGAGGTCAGACTTGTGTCTGTGACCGCAACATCCATTTTGTGATGCTGAGGCTCTGTTTAACTCTAACCGGGTAAAGCAGTAACTACATGTCTTCTCCATCTTGAAGGGTGGAATGCTACCCCTGCCGCCAGAACTGGCGGGGGGGGGGGGGTAGTATTCCAAAGTGTTTGACACCTTACACAACATGTTTTGATAAAGCCAAACCAAAGTTAGCATTAACCGCGAGGATTATAATGCACTTAAGAGTATATGGTATGGCTATATCATAGAACAGCTATAAGGAGATGGTTCCAAAAGCTGCAGACGGGCTCAGCTCATGTCAGCTCCTGCTAGAGCACCCTCTCACATAAAACCCAGCACTCTGCCTCCAGGATTGTCGAGGCCTTCCATAGGAGTGACTTATAGGTGCATATGTGTCTATATATAAGGTGGATATAGATATACTATATCTAAGTAAGGGGTGATTAGCCACCTTACCAAATCTGAGTGATCAGCCTGTGGTGTCAGTTTGGATGGTCAGCCAGGGGTGGCATAATATATGCTGCAGCCCCTGGTAGGCCTTGGATGCACCTATGCCCTGGGTACCTATGGTACACTATATAGGGGCTCACAAAGGTGACCCAATTCCCAATCAGGTATGTACCTAAAGTACATGGAGTCCATTTTATAGGTAGAGCAGATAGCCTGGGGCCCTGAATAGCACGATCCCAGGCCAACTAAGTCAAAAACCAGCTAAACACCAGGCAAAAAGTTGGGGTAACCATATAGTCAGATATTCACCTTCCTACACCGTGTATCGGCAGTTGCAACCTTTGTCATGAGGTTGCTCACCTCACCAATGTGCCCTGTTTAATACAGTCGTGTATCAGCCTGATAGCAATGTAAATTTACTAAAGAAAAACAGATTAAATCAATTTAACAGACAATCATACCATCCTGAAACTTGTCATTTAAGAAATTTATAGACGGCTAGCTACCCAAATGTACTGCCAATTCTTCCCCACTATTTAATCCATTTGGGGACTTGGTTTGCAAATCCACAATATATCGGGACTCTAGCCTCCTCAGTCTTAATACTCTATCACCTCCTCTCATACTCAAAGGTACACAGTCTACAAAAAAATACTGCAGCAGATCCCTGTTGCTTTTATGTTTGATTGAAAAATGACGTGCCACTGGGTAGTTGACATTTATTACAATGCACGCATGTGTTCCAATATTTTCAGTTTAACACAATTTATGGTGCTCCCTATTTACCTATATATATATATATATATAACTGGTCCGTGTCCGTGTACTTCGTATCCTGGCTGGTGTGACTCCAGAGCGTGAGAGAAGTGGCGGACCGTTTGATATATATATATATATATATATATATATATATATATATATATATATATATATGTACATATGTGTGTGTATATATATATATATCAGAAAAGACGCCATCCAACAAGATCCCTTGTCACCGTGGAAAAAATAACGCCAGAGCGAGGCCACAACTAAGTGCTTATCTTCTTGGTGCTTTATTTAGTGCTATATATATATATATTCACTGAAAAAACCATAGGTTATAGACCATATATAGTTAGGAATTAGCATTTAAAAAACCTTATTTTACTCACACAAAACCAATGAAATTCCATATATAGTTAGTTGTACTAACTATATATCACGCACCCGCAATCCACTGCTGATGATGTCACATATTACATCATTCATGACATGGTCAGTGACATCACTGATGACATCACTGATGACATCTCAAATTACATCACTGATGACATCACTGATGACATCTCAAATGACATCACTGATGACATCATTGATGACATCATACAGTGACTGTATTTTTCTGTAAAGTTAAAATATGTCTTACATATTTAAGAATGAGTGGATGTATAAGTGTCTGGATGAAGGATTTAGTAGGTGCATGACTGACTGTATGAGTGAGTGGTTAAATGTGTCTCACTGAGTGCATGGGTTAGTGACTAAACTGTCTTAATTTGTGCATCATTATGTCTGTTGTTCTGTAAACTGCTGCATATAACCTATGTTTTTTTCAGTGAATTTTCAAGGTTTTTTAAATGCTAATTCCTAACTATATATGGTTTATAACCTATGGTTTTTTCAGTGAATTTCAATGGTTTTTTAATAGCAAATATCTATAGCTATAAAATGTATTCTTATTTAAATCCAAAAATATATTTTATATGTTTATTAATAATTTTTTTTAAATATTTTTTTTGTTTCGCTCCCGGTCCGCGAACCGGGAAGCTTCCCGTTAGCTCAATTTGATGCCGCGACCTGGTCCGCGAACCGGTAAAAAATCAACTTAGTGACGGTATGGCGTTGCCGCGTAATGCGTCTTATGACGTACTGCGTTAGCGCACCCGGAAGTGCCCCGGGGGCGCGGACCGAGGCGCGAAGCTCAGCGACCCGGAAGCTAACCGGGGCGCATCGCGAAAGCGCGACGTATCGCGTTGCCGCGTAATGCGTCTTGTGACGTACCGCGTTAGCGCACCCGGAAGTGTCCCAGGGCGCGGACCGGGGCGCGAAGCTTAGCGACCCGGAAGCTAACCGGGGCGCGTTCCGCAGCGGGTAACATGAGCGTGAGAGGTCATGTGACTTGTTAATAAAACTTTTCATTGGTTCATTTCAATTTTGGTTTCATAATGATGTAAGGCTAGGTCAGGTGACCTAAAAATAACACTTTTCATTGGTTGAGAAGTATTGTTTTTCCCAAATGATGAAAACCCCTCCTTCTTTCCTCACTCTGACTTTCATCATTGTGAGAGGAAGACCTATTTTGCTTGTTGGAAAATGGCTTCATTGGTTGCTTCAGCTGGTGCACCCCCACCACCACCTCCACCTCCTCATGGGAAGAGAGGACCACCTCCCCAGGTCATTACCAACACTGAGGAGGAAGATGAAGAAATGGATGAGGAGGGAGAAGAACCACAGTTCTTAGAAGAGTTGCCCCGGGTTTCCAGAAAGAAAGCCAGTTTCATCTGGCAGTTTTATTCGATCCCTCCTGGCCAAAAAAAAGTGAATGCGAGGTATGTGACCTGCCGCATATGCAAAGAACAATTGTCCAGAGGGACGGACAAAAAATATAGCTATGGAAACCACACAATGCACAGGCACATGACAAGGAAGCATCCACTAAATTACAGCCGGGCGGAAATAAGGGATATGCAGGACAATCCAAGACCAACTCCTGTGGCCAGACCAACAACACCAGAAGAGGCACGGGAAACTGTGCCAAATATTCAAGAAAATTTTGGGCACATGATTCACTTATGTATGCACTGTCGTGCATTATTAGCTTGTGGCAACATGAGCATCAATGCTATAAACCTGGCATATGAACACCATGATTGCCCTAACCGCCCCCAGTAATTTTTTTTTGCTCCTGTTGAGCCCTTTTCAACGCCTGTTTTTTGTTGTTTCCCCCCCCCAAAAAAACAAAAAAATATATAAAATTGTTCAAAAAATACAAAAAAAACAAAAAATGTTCAAAAAAAAAAATAAATAAATAAAACAACAAAAATATAAAAAAAAAAGTTCTTTTCAGAACTACCTTCCCTTTCAAAAAAAATTGCTAGAATGTTTAGCACTCTGGCAAGCTCTATTTCTTTTGGTTCGCTCCCGGGTTAGCTTCCCGGTACGCGGACCGAGAGCTAACCCAAAAAAATTTTGAAAAAAAAAAGTGTAAGTATAAGGAAAGTAAACAGAGAGTGATGTTAAAAGAAAGACAGCTATAGGGAGTAAAGAAGAGATACTGTTTAATAGATCTATTTACCGAAGAAAAGACAGAAGAGGGTATAATTGTGAAAAACAAAATAGATAACGAAGTGAAAGAAAAAAAAAGAGAGTATAACATTAACAAAGAAGAGTTTCTTGGAGAATGTGAGTGAATGTTCAAAATAAGATTAAAACATGAGGAATAACAGAGAGAAAAAATAGAAAACGGTAAACAAAAAATAACAGAAAAAGATTAATTGAAACAGCAAAGAAATGTAAGTAACATAGAGCCATATCATCAACATAGGCAATAAAAGTTTTGCAGCTTTTATTGGCAGAAATGTGTCGCTAAAGCTGCTTTTGTGGCAGAAAACTGCCGCTAAAACCACTTTTGCACCAGTTTTCTGCCAATAAAAAGAGCAATAATTTTATTGGCTGTGTTCATAATATTCCCCTTAGTGTGCTTCAACTACACAGAGAAAGCATTATGAACAAGTAGTGATAGAGTGATCAGTCAAAGACACTAAGAGTAATAGAGACGGAGTGAGTGAACAAGAGTGAGGAACTATGAGAAGAGAGGGACTGAGAAAAAGAGTGGAAGGAGTTGAGTAAGTAGGTAATAGAGAAAGGAATGAGGGAAGTAGCAAAGGCAGGAAACTGAGGGTTAAAGAAATGAAGCAGTGGAACTAATAATAGTTAAATGTGATAGAAATGTAACGAAAAGAGTACAAAATATTTACCTTATAATTGTCGTTAAATTACTCACTTTTTGTTTTTATACTTTCAATCTGTGAAAGAGAGAACAAACATTTGAAAAATATTAAAACATGTATTTAAAAATTAGAAAAGACAAGGGAAAAGATTGAAGGACAAACAGTTTTTCAACAACTTTGACACTTACAGAAGCTTCTGCTTCTCCAGGCCCCCTACACAGTCCTAAAGATATACATTTTAAACTAACAGTATCTTGATGCAGATGAAGTGAGGCCTATCTTAAAACATGGTGCATCTTTTGCATTGCTGTTGTTTCAGAAAAGTGTCGCAAGACACTAAAATTTTAAATAATTGCTTCAGGATGCCAATAAGATGTCTACTATCCAGAGGTTTGTTTGAGGTGAGGCCTACTCAGGGTTGCAGATGAGATTTACACTTGTTGAAGAGTACAGAGGAGATAATACATGTGAAGGTCTACCAATGAAGTGAGTCATGTCCACTGCACTCTTCAACAAAGTCCAAACCTCCTATGTTTCCCTGGACAGACCTAAACTTGATCTGCACAATGTGATTTGTAATGATAGGAAACACAGGTGATGTAATTGAAATACGTGCAATTTATTTTGTTCATTTCACAATCACATCACTTGTGTTTCCTTTGCTTAGGTATCTCATTGTGCAGATGTAGTCTAGCATATGAAAGAATACGCAGAAGTGCAGCACTGCATGCAACAACTTTGACACTTACAGAAGCCTCACCTTCTCCATGCCTCCTACACAGTTCTACATATACATCATAAATGCAAACAGTACAGAATTAATTATACATGTTAAATGGTTTATTTTTGCTGTTCTCAGAATGTATCAAAATTCACTAAAAACAGTGACTTGAAGGTATTCATCATATAACAGCGGGGAAAAAAAAACACAATCAAAATGATTGTGTTTAAAAAACCCATACAACATAAGAAATCAAAATTCAGAACTCCTTAAAGTTAACTTACTTTCCATGACGTCCAAGGATGTCCTATGAACAGCTTACACTCTTTTGTGCTGTTATTACTTTCAGCCCGCCACTTTCTGAAAGAAAATCTCCATCGTTTTTAAAAACACGTTACATGCAATAAATGACTTCTTGCTCTCTGCCACAAGTTTCCACAAGGCAAAATCTGGTCAAAGCCATTTATAACTCTTGGATTTCTTGTAAGCCAATCCCGTCATTTGGCATTTCCGCAACTTTCAGAATTAAAATGTTGAAGATCATTTTCACAATCCTGGAATAGTAATATCTTCCCCTTATTGCTCAGTCATGTTCTACATTTCCTATGACACTGATATTGCTTACTATGAAGCAGACTTACACTACCTCTATGACTACTACAATTATTTAATTCTCTACATCACTTTTAATCACAAAGCAATGTAAAACAGTAGACAGCATTGCAGACTTACATTCCCTCTACTCCATGTTTTGATTGGCTGCTTCAATTAGCTTATAAAAAGAAACAGTTTTTCTGAACTCATTCAAAGTGCACGTATTTCTCCATGACGTCCAGTGTTATGGTAAAAAGTTATGTCTCTGAACTACACTTATCCTCAAGGCCAAATTGTGTAGGAGCCATTAGAACTTCTTGAAATTCCACAGAGCACATCCCGAGATTATTTCCCTAAAATTTTGGTTTTAAAAACACCAGGTAAGAGTTTTTAAGGTCATACGGCAATTTTTTTTTTAAATTAAAACAGAATCATTGCAGAATGACCAGCCATTTCTAGACTTTAAATAAGCTGTGTAATGTCCTGATGTTATTGAAGGGCCGTCATGATATATAATTGCTGCAGTTACAAAAGTCCTTCCTGATATTGACAACTGCGAAGCTACAAAATTTTTAATTAAAGTTGTCAATTTTGTTCCATCAGGCCTACATCGTTGGAACATTAAAATTACATACTGGCCATATGTTCGTATAAATAATGTGGACATCATTTCAGATTTACATTGGCTACACTCCATGTTGTGATCAGCTGCTTTTACTAGCTTATTAAAAGAGACTGATTTACTGTCTGGCAAAGTTAAATATATAAATCTTTCTGAGTCTACACTAGTAGTACTTGATACCATACAGTTCTCGCAGTCATGCTGCCATTGATAAGAAAGCCCAAACAGCTGATCTACATCTACACCTTCAGCATGTAATACATCAAGCATATACATTAAAAACTCCTGACAATCTTGCTGAATATTTTGAGAGAATTGTGTTTGCCCTGAACATCTGTCTAACAAATTTCGAATTTCAGACACACTTTCTATGTTTCTTCTATCAGTGCTACATTTCTCTAACACAGAATTTAACAAACTGCAAAATCTTTGATCAGAATTGACCACAATCTCTTCTTTTACATTTTCTAGAGAAAACAAAACATTAACCACTACATTAGCATAGCAGTTGACACCAGAACTGTTTTCAAACTGAAAACCAACAACATCTTCAACAGAATCCTTTTTGTTTCTGCTTGTAATTTTAGGTTCATTGACTTTTTGTCTTTTTGCTACAACCTCCCTACTATTGGTCACATTTCTTCGTTTCCGACCTACCACACGTTTCTCAAACAAAGGATACTGAGGCAAATGTGGCGCATACTCTCTTCTTAACCTATTGTATTCCTTAACACAATCTAGATCCGCACAAATGTTTGTGACATCACACTCAATCAAGTACAATCCCGATAAAGTTCTAACTCGTGACAATGCCACATATGCCATACCCTCCTTGAACACAGAACTGCCAATATTCACCAATGCACTGTCTACACTTAAACCTTGCGATTTATGAATTGTCACCGCATATGCCAAGCAAACAGGAAACTGCTTACGGCGAACATATAAGTCTTTTACAAGCAAAAATCTAGCAGAACAACGACCAATTAGCTGTACTTCCTCAATGCCATCAAATTGAATTTTTAAAAATTCAATTCCATCTCTATTTCTGTATTTCACAAAATCAACAACATTACCCATTGATCCATTTACCAGACCTCTTTCAACATGTAAATTCCTTCTTAAAATTATACGGCAGTTCAAGCACACATTCAGAGTCTTTTCAAAACCTGCAGTTTTAGATATACTCTTCTCTAATGAATCCAATTTTGTTTTCAGATTCTCAGACAAAATAATTGTTGATCCCATATGCTCTACTCTATCAATAGCTTCCAGTTTCACAATCTCTTGCTTTTCTAAATGCAACATTTTGTTGTTAAATTTGGCACATTCTGCAAGAGTTGGCATCAAACATATTCCAGATTTCTTCTCAGTAATTTTCTGAAAAATATTCTCAGGCACAACATCTTGTTCTGGATATAAATTTGACAGTAATCGTGCATGTAAAGCTTCTTTCCCATGCTCGGTCACTTTTCCAATTCTAACATCTTGTAGAATAGTCTTGTAAACTTCATCCTTCGCCTGACGCATATCTTCATGCAGTTCAGCATAATTGAAGTTTAACCATATATTGACGTTGCCAATGCTGCCTAGGCACTTCCTGGTATCTTCATGCGTGAGCATTTTGAACACAGGTTGCCCTTTCACTGGTGTCAGCTGCAGAAGATCTCCGAAAACAATGATGTGTTTGCCACCAAATAACACATCATACTCTGTTTTGAGAACTTCTTGCATCCTCAAATGCACAAAGGCAAGCATGACATTGGAAACCATGCTTACTTCGTCAATGATAAGAAGTTTCATTTTCCTCAAGATTCTTGAAACTTCAAAACAAGCATCTCCAGATAGCTTGTGATATTGTAATTTGTTGTCATGCTCCACTGGCAGCATCAGTAAACGATGTAAAGTAATCCCTTTAATATTATGTGCTGCCAGTCCAGTTGGAGCGGTGACAACACAAGACAGCGATGACTCTGTCCTTTCCTGCAAATACTGAACCTAATATTCAACGTAGTTAATAACAGTCCCACTATGAATAAAACATACCGGTCCGTGATTTTACTAACGTCACTAGTTGTTTTATTTCTTTAACACTAGTATGCATTCAATTTATAATTTTTAGAACACTTTTTTTGCATGTACAAATTTTTCAAAAAAACATCACAATGGGTTTACATATATACAATATTTATATAAAGCACATCCTACCAAACACATTCATACATCTCACATTCCTATGTACACAAAAAACAATATATACTCCTGTCAAAAAAGTATCTACAAGTTGCTACACGAATAGAATGAATTACATGAATTGTGCAGCTATTTGAATTCAATGCAACGAGAATTAACTCCACTGATTCTCAAATTCAGAGTGGTATTTAATGGAATTTGACAAGAGAATACAGTCCAACTTAAGGCAAGTCAGGTCGGTCGACGCGTTTCGAACTCCTACATTTTATGGAGTTCTCATCAGGGCCAGAGCGTTTTCTAAAAGGGAAAACCCAAACGACAAATTTAGGACATTCCCAAGGTGACTCAATGGGAGAACAAGAAATAAACAAATGCAAAATTGAAAACGTGAAAAACCGCCAAACCGCACTACATAGCCATACCTTTGCACTATGGTCACACCATTTAGACCAACATACTTCCACAACAACGATCTTCAGACAAGTAGTGGCACTACACAGAAAAAACAATGAAACAAAACATGACTGTCTGTCAAAGTTGTGCCTCGGTAATAATTATGTAACGAGGTAAAGGTACGAGCACTGACCTTTGGAATTGGGGGGCAGAGCACCTGTGATGAAACACAGAGAGAAAGTGTTTATTAAAAAACGACTTGGGTAAAGAACGGAGGGCGGGGGAGATTGGTAACAAGGGGCTTACCTGAGCGGGACTGCTTCAGATAAAGCCTGCGTCGCTGATTATTCAATAGGGCGGTAAGCCTGTAAAAGCGAAAATGACAGGTCAATGCCTGCGGGGCCCGGGGGTCGGATCCGCTTAACAGGGAACGGAGAAGCGGTGAAGCTTACCGTTTTCAATCAGAACCTCCGCGTTGAACGCCAGTTAGTTGAGACGTGCAGAAAACCTTGTCCTTCAGCTGTGTTTGCTGAGGTCTGACGCGCCCACGTGACCGGGACGAGCAAACCCTCGTTTCTTGAGATTTTTTTCAAATGAAACTTTACACACGCTGGCAATGAGAGAAGCAGAGCACAGTGTCATTAAGCACAAGAAAGTGAAAAACAAGAAAGTGAAAAACGCAGACTCGAGGGGAGTTCAGGGCTGTACTTTGAATATTTCGGAGATTGCATTCAGGCCAGTGGAGGCAGTGTCATATTTCATTATGAGCAGAGCTTCTCTCTGACTCAATCTTGCCTCAATATCTCCTCCTCGTAAGTCACAAGGACGAAGTGAACCCTCCAGGTCGACCTATTATTTCAGGGTGTTCATCTCTGATAGAACCTGTTTCAAAATATATTGATTTTTTTCTAAAACCGTTCATAGATGACATACCAGCCCACCTAAGGGATACGACATCTTTCCTCAATCATCTTTCGTCCATCCAATTTGACCCAACTAATCAACTATTAGTTACAATGGACGTAGTGTCTTTATACACGCAGATTCCACAGGATCTAGCGATTGAAACAATTATTCATTTTTTGAACAAAAGAGAACAACCTGCTAGGGTTCCCACTTCATTTTTAGTCCAATTGGCTAAATTTGCTTTGACCAAAAATTATTTTCAATTTGATGAAAATTTTTATTATCAGATCAAAGGAGTAGCGATGGGCTGTCCATTTGCCCCAGAATTAGCCATTCTGTTTATGGGACTATATGAGGACAAATTCATTTACAATGCCAATCCTTACCTCCAATACATTTCAAAATACCTCAGATACATCGACGATGTTTTTATGATCTGGTCAGGTACGAGTGAGCAGTTGCAAGAATTCATGATCTGGGTAAATCATAGGATGGTGGACATCCAATTCAGTTTTAACTTCTCCAGTAATCAGATAATATTTCTGGACGTACAAGTCTTTGCATCAGATGGGAAACTGGGTACCACACTTTTTCGCAAACCGACAGATCGGAATAAAGCCCTTCACTTTTCTAGTCAACACCCGAGAAGCCTCAGACAAAACTTACCATTCGGCCAATATTTAAGAATAAAGCGTAATTGTTCTACCAAAGAGGAGTTCTTTCGCCATGCCAATGAGTTGTCTGAACGACTAATTAAAAGGGGCTACCCGAAAAAGCTTCTAAAAAACTCTATGAAAAGGGCATGGTGGGTCCCCAGAGAAACACTGCTTACAAGGAAAACACGGCAAGATCAAGGGAGGGCAGTATGCGTTACCACATTTGGACCCCAGACACATCAGTTACGCAAACTAGTAATTCAAAACTGGTACTTAGTGAAGGATCTTCACAATGACCTCTCCACTCCCCCTCTTTTCGCATTCAGAAAGGATAAAAGCGTGGCCAACCACATTGTAAGGGCAGCGTTACCAACTACTCCGAAACCTTCATTGAGAGGTATGTTAGGATTACCACCAGTGTCTGGCCATCATATATGTGGCAATTGCACTTGTTGTGCACAAACCATTGAAGGCTCACTCTTTACATTTAATGGTATTCATTGGAAGCACGCCTCTTTCACGAATTGTCAAACTAAAAACATTATCTATGGAATTGTTTGCCCGTGCCCAAAACTGTACATCGGGAAAACTACCCAAGAAGCAAGACACCGCATTACGCAGCACAAATCGCGTCTCAGGAATCAGACGCAAAATGCACCACTCGTCCTACATTGGCTGACGAAACAACATCAAGAAGATGAATTTAAATGGACTGTTATATCAAAAATTGAGAGTGACTTACGAGGAGGAGATATTGAGGCAAGATTGAGTCAGAGAGAAGCTCTGCTCATAATGAAATATGACACTGCCTCCACTGGCCTGAATGCAATCTCCGAAATATTCAAAGTACAGCCCTGAACTCCCCTCGAGTCTGCGTTTTTCACTTTCTTGTTTTTCACTTTCTTGTGCTTAATGACACTGTGCTCTGCTTCTCTCATTGCCAGCGTGTGTAAAGTTTCATTTGAAAAAAATCTCAAGAAACGAGGGTTTGCTCGTCCCGGTCACGTGGGCGCGTCAGACCTCAGTAAACACAGCTGAAGGACAAGGTTTTCTGCACGTCTCAACTAACTGGCGTTCAACGCGGAGGTTCTGATTGAAAACGGTAAGCTTCACCGCTTCTCCGTTCCCTGTTAAGCGGATCCGACCCCCGGGCCCCGCAGGCATTGACCTGTCATTTTCGCTTTTACAGGCTTACCGCCCTATTGATTAATCAGCGACGCAGGCTTTATCTGAAGCAGTCCCGCTTAGGTAAGCCCCTTGTTACCAATCTCCCCCGCCCTCCGTTCTTTACCCAAGTCGTTTTTTAATAAACACTTTCTCTCTGTGTTTCATCACAGGTGCTCTGCCCCCCAATTCCAAAGGTCAGTGCTCGTACCTTTACCTCGTTACATAATTATTACCGAGGCACAACTTTGACAGACAGTCATGTTTTGTTTCATTGTTTTTTCTGTGTAGTGCCACTACTTGTCTGAAGATCGTTGTTGTGGAAGTATGTTGGTCTAAATGGTGTGACCATAGTGCAAAGGTATGGCTATGTAGTGCGGTTTGGCGGTTTTTCACGTTTTCAATTTTGCATTTGTTTATTTCTTGTTCTCCCATTGAGTCACCTTGGGAATGTCCTAAATTTGTCGTTTGGGTTTTCCCTTTTAGAAAACGCTCTGGTCCTGATGAGAACTCCATAAAATGTAGGAGTTCGAAACGCGTCGACCGACCTGACTTGCCTTAAGTTGGACTGTATTCTCTTGTCAAATTCCATTAAATACCACTCTGAATTTGAGAATCAGTGGAGTTAATTCTCGTTGCATTGAATTCAAATAGCTGCACAATTCATGTAATTCATTCTATTCGTGTAGCAACTTGTAGATACTTTTTTGACAGGAGTATATATTGTTTTTTGTGTACATAGGAATGTGAGATGTATGAATGTGTTTGGTAGGATGTGCTTTATATAAATATTGTATATATGTAAACCCATTGTGATGTTTTTTTGAAAAATTTGTACATGCAAAAAAAGTGTTCTAAAAATTATAAATTGAATGCATACTAGTGTTAAAGAAATAAAACAACTAGTGACGTTAGTAAAATCACGGACCGGTATGTTTTATTCATAGTGGGACTGTTATTAACTACGTTGAATATTAGGTTCAGTATTGGCCCTTCTTTTGTTTTTCTTGTAATTTTGGCTTAGCCTTACTGTTTATCAGCCAAAGCCCTGTTTTGTTTTTCTCTTTCCTGCAAATAGCATGAAATTGCTTTAATGAGGAAACTTTTTCCAGTTCCCGCTTCTCCACTCACGTACAGTCGGACAGGCTTCAACGACGTACATGAGCACTCTTTCTTATCATGACTTAATCCATGATCAATTTGCATGGTAACTTCGTCATATATTTTCCTCTGCTCAACGTTGAGTTGTCTTTCCAACTCTTCTAAGTTAACCGCATCCTCTTGAGCATGTGCCATGGCTCTTTCCACTTCATTCATAGCAGTGGCAGCTTCATTTTCAATAACAGGTCCTCCTAGTGGATCCTGACTCAATGAAGCAGAACTCTGACTGTCCTGAGAACTGTCTCTGGCAATCTCGGCTGCAATCGTTGCTTCCTGCTCAATTTCCGCATTTAACATTTCTACATATTTGGGAAAAGCAGGACATTCTATGGTCTCCTTGGCGGCATTGAAAGAGTCTTCGTAACAGAGGAAATCTCCAAGCAGTTCCTCTTCTGCACGCCAAGGCTTGAAAAGTTGCAAAAGTGCTAAATAGAAAAACTCCTTTTTTTCAGGAGATTCGCCACTCAATTTTCGATGGTTTACCAAGTGGCATTTTCTTTGCTTGACCAGACATCCCTCACTTCCTATTACAGCATACACTCCTTTCTCAGTATCTTCTTTGATGTTCCTCTTGAATATGTAATTTTGAAGAACCTCATACAGACAAACATTCTCGAGGTGAATGCTTCGATTTGGATAATATGTATCCAACATGTTGGTCTTCAAAATGTCGGTACTGTTTGGCTCCTTTTCCGCCAAATACTCAATTTCCCGCACAGGTTTGAGAACTCGATTACGCGTTGCAGCAAGACCAAGACTCGCCCAAACGATACTCCTGGACTTGGCATAGAGACTTGCTGAAGACAACCGGTCAGAACATTCGTACGCTCCGATTTCTCGATGCGACAACATCTTCAGACTGAAACTGTACAACTTCTTGCTGAGGCTCTTTTCATGGGAAATGTCCTCCCACATATCCTTCAATTCTGTCTTCTCTTTTTTGGTGATGTAAGACGTCACATACCGAGCCACAGCCATACAGTTATCAGCCACAAACTGTATATCCATGTTAGCATTCCACATGGACAAAATCACCGGGTTGTAGTCGTTGATGTACTTGGACTCTTGGTTCCTCTTCAAATTGTAAGTGTTTTTAGGTGATTTCTTCATGACATTGTGTCGCAGCGAAGACATCAAACTGTTTACTCTTCCTTTAGAAATCACCGGTCGTGGAAAGCCGAAACGACATTTAGTGTAGAACTTGTCCTTGTTTCGGAATTTACGACGGCAGTACTTTCCACATCGATGGCTTTGGAAACGCAGAACTTTTTCTCTTAGGCTTTTCTTCTCCTTTGCGTTTGGAACAGCACACGTAGAATACTGTTGGATGAAACTCATCACTGAGTCTTCTGGATCCGTTCCAAATTTAGGTGCATCCTTGATCCACAGCAACATATGTATATGAGGAGCACCTCTTGCTTGGTACTCCTTTCTCCAGAAGAAATCCAACACCTCTCCAAGAGGTGGATTCTTCTTATTCATGATGAAAGACATCATAGCTTCAAATCTATGATTGAAGTACCTACATACATTGACTGGATCCAAAGAGCACAGTTCTCCGGGTGTCTTGAATTCGATGTTATCTACGTTAGCATTTGCCTCTCGTAGAAATTCAAGTAAGTCTTCCCAGCCATACTCGGCACAGCTCAGAGTGAGGAACCATGTGGGAGTACCTAAGTTCCTCAGCATACATTTTAAATCACCATGACGACGGTACCAGTACTCATTAGTACCACGCTGACACGCCATGAGATTAATCAGGTGAGAATCCAAAATACTGTCTTGGACATTGACTTTATCCATAAAGTCACTTGCCGAGATGTTTTGCATGTGTATACCACTTTTCAAGATGTGGTTCACTGCATATGACAGTCCTGACAGATCGCTTTCAAACAGGAGATGAAACAAATAAGGATTGCATTGTCGAAACCTAGCATCTCCTGCATACAATCGCAAAGTCCGGTATTCAGAAGCAGGAATTTGATGAGGTCGCTCATCATATCTTCCTCCCTGACCTGTTGGAAAAAGCTGTGGGAAACACCGAGCTTCCAAACTTTCCTCCCAAACACTAATGGGACTCCCTTTGGCTTGTTTCATTTGAAACAACTCAATAGCATTCCCCATGACTTCCTTGGAATGCAAAGGATGAACACTATAATGTTCATATATTTCTTCACTAGTAGAGGGTTCTACTTTCTCAATTTGACCAGCACACAAATCGCTATCCTCATCCTCACTTACTTCCTCTTCTGCAACATATACATTCTTATAGTATTTATTATTTTTTTTAAAATACAATGTTGCCTTTTTAACTTTCCTAACATCTACTAAATCTTGCCATATTTTCTTATTCTTTGTCGGAACCCCATTAACTAAGATAACCAGAGGTTCCTCTTCCACTTTTTCTACTCCAATTGTGTTTTTCTTCAAATCTAGAGGCAAATAAACAACTCTTCCCTTTAATCCTCTCTGTAAATCTGATGGAGGCAATTTCCCTGTCTTTGGCTCCATTCTTACAATAGCCTGAAAGGGATGGATACTTTGAATCAAAATAGATTCATAAGTATTTAAATCCTTCAATTCAGAAGGAACCTCAACCAATTCCAGATTATTATGAACTGCTCTAGCAGGCATCTGGTTTTGATTTAATTTGCAACAACAATAACTACACACACGTTGATCCAATCCCAAATCAAAACAATTTTCTACCATCAAGTATGTTGCGAAATCCTTCCATTCACTATTATTTTCCCTTTCACTTTTTGCATATAAATCCACTAACTTAGTCTGATTCTTATAATAAGTGCGTCGACAACACACACAAGTGAAATTAGGCCTCTCACTTGATTTCACCTCAAACGTCGCAATTTCCCTCTGGAAATTATCTGTACTGGAAACCTGTACACTATCTTCCACATGACCCTCTTCTTCTTGCTCAATTTCAACATTCTCCTCTTTACTTCCAAAGTAACAAAACTCAATTTCTTCACATATATTTTTCACATCTATTTCAGAACCATGCAAAAGAGCAGCGCATAATTGTTTAAGCATAATTGCTGGACTCTTAGCATAATACAACATTCTAACTAATTTCCTCACTTTATTATGATGCACTGCTAGCATCCTGAAATGATGAAAAACACTCTGGCATACTCTCCTGGAAAGACAAGCCAGTGAATGACCATGCAAACCTGTCACTTCTCTCACTCTGCAAGGATCTAATTCTTGCAACAACCTTATTTTCTGCTTCAAACTTTTCTTATTAAATGACCGTACAAAATCACAAAGCAAATTGATGGAATCCTGTCGCACACTGCAAATACTACTACACTTCCAGGTGTACACAGGACCCTTAGCACGTCTTCCTAAAACCTCATTACCTAACACCTCTTCTGCCTCTGTTGTCACAAGTTTTTCTTTTTCAACTGGACAACCATCTTTCACTTCATAAGCACGACCACTGGTGTCAACTGCATGCACCAAATCATTATCCTGGAAATAACTCTCCTCATTAAAAAATGCCTCACAGCTTGAACTATGCATCCATTCTCCAGAAAAAACTTCACAAAAATTACTACGATTAACTATTCTCTTCCATCTACTATTTCTTTTGAAATCATAAATTGCCTTGTTTAGCTTCCTAATTCTATTGATTATCAAAATAAATAACTTACGTTTAATTTCAAATGCTTACCTTGCCGCCACCGCCGAGAGTCAGTCGGAAACAGCCGCAGAGCACCAGGAAGCTCCACTAGTCATCGCCGCCACCGCCAAGAGTCCCAGGGCTCCGGACTCCGCGCCGCCGCTCCGGGAGACCACAAATCCCGGCAGGCAACGCGGCGGCGCGTGCAGAGTGACGCGCCTCGCGCTCAGAGAGCGCCAACGGGGGTTGAAAAGACCGGCAAACCCGGCGGAGCGGGGGGACACTCTTACCTTGCCGCCACCGCCGAGAGTCAGTCGGAAACAGCCGCAGAGCACCAGGAAGCTCCACTAGTCATCGCCGCCACCGCCAAGAGTCCCAGGGCTCCGGACTCCGCGCCGCCGCTCCGGGAGACCACAAATCCCGGCAGGCAACGCGGCGGCGCGTGCAGAGTGACGCGCCTCGCGCTCAGAGAGCGCCAACGGGGGTTGAAAAGACCGGCAAACCCGGCGGAGCGGGGGGACACTCTTACCTTGCCGCCACCGCCGAGAGTCAGTCGGAAACAGCCGCAGAGCACCAGGAAGCTCCACTAGTCATCGCCGCCACCGCCAAGAGTCCCAGGGCTCCGGACTCCGCGCCGCCGCTCCGGGAGACCACAAATCCCGGCAGGCAACGCGGCGGCGCGTGCAGAGTGACGCGCCTCGCGCTCAGAGAGCGCCAACGGGGGTTGAAAAGACCGGCAAACCCGGCGGAGCGGGGGGACACTCTTACCTTGCCGCCACCGCCGAGAGTCAGTCGGAAACAGCCGCAGAGCACCAGGAAGCTCCACTAGTCATCGCCGCCACCGCCAAGAGTCCCAGGGCTCCGGACTCCGCGCCGCCGCTCCGGGAGACCACAAATCCCGGCAGGCAACGCGGCGGCGCGTGCAGAGTGACGCGCCTCGCGCTCAGAGAGCGCCAACGGGGGTTGAAAAGACCGGCAAACCCCGCGTCGCGGGACGCGAGCGGGACGCCCGGGGCTAAGCCCGGGCAAAGGGCGGGCCCTCTGAGGCCCTCAGAGGTCAACAGTGGTCGGGCGGGCCACCCCACCAACATCTTCTATAAGGTTAGTTACCTAATAAGCTGCCCATAATGGCAAATTGCACCGCTACAAGTGATAATGTTGATATCCTGACTCAGGACGCAGAGTCCCCTGTAATACTGCTAACATCGTTTGAGACATTAATAGATACTGCGTTTAACGAGATAGTTGAGACTGAAAGGAGATTTTCTATGGGCCCGACGAGTATTAATTTATTACATGCCACTGCCAGTCTTAATGGTAATGGCAATACCCATATAACTCCTGAAATAATTGTTGTAAAATCCTCACATCCCGATACAGAAGTACCAATTGTCCTAGACGATGATGACACTGTAACATATATAGCATCAGAAGTGACCCCTGGCCATGCCTCAGTAAAGACACCGACAGAGGCTGGAAATAAGGGAACTGATAAAGTTGCAGCCAAGAGAAAGAGGGGCCCTGCAAAAACAACTTACAACAAACGGAAGCAGCCGCTAAGGACTGTTAATCAACCTACCCCACAAAGCATGTGGAATAAGGGGAAGAGACAAAAGTTGGTCCAGCATATAGTACCCACACAGGATCAACCGCATCTGGGTGATATGGTCGTTGTAAGCAATGAGGTGTCAAATAACGTATCTATCTCCACCCAGACTGAGCCCCTCCACGGAATTGACAAATTCAGCCATTATTCCAAGTCAGAGGGGAACCTTATTGAGACTGTTGTTGATACAATTTTTAAAAATTTGGAAGGTCAAATGATCAAACAATTTAATAATATTTTTAAAAGACTTGACAAATTGGAGAATATAATTAAAAACGAGGATGCTAAGAGAAAAGGTATAGCAAACTTGGACAAAATGAGAGTAGAACGATTGTTAAAAGACCTTGAAACTACTACCCATGTCATTATTTCAGGTGATCACGGTAATACAAGGACAGTGGAACAACAAGCTGTAATTAATCCAATACAGTCAGATACACCAAAGGCATCTAAAAATAAGGGCACTACAGGCAGTAACTCGTCTGCTTGTCAAACCAACACCCCCGTACCCCCATGTAACCCTATACATGGATATGTTGCTTCGACTAAATCCTCTGTTCCAGCTAATGATGTAAGTGGATCATTAACTAATTCTATTCGAAAGAGTAATGTAGCGATGCAGACCACCTTAGCCCAGAAGGGTCCTGTCAATCACAATCAGCATAACAAAAAGAATATGCATGAGGACAACAGGCCTATTAAACATCAAGGCCCGGCCCTACATCTTCCACCTGAGGCTTGTCCTTATGTTTTAGTTCTGGCTGGAATCCCGCCGCTTAAGGAAGGTCAAGGAGAATCATGGGTTCAACTTCACAACAAGTGCATAGATTGGCTAACAAAGCATAAGGGGGTGGGTTATGATATAGCCAAAGAAATTATAACCACAAGGCGAGTAACCTGGGTCGGTCCTCTTTATAAAAACATCAATGGGGACTGCATTGTAATTAACTTTAGAAATCCGGGTACAGCGAAATATCTGCTGAATACTAATCCTGGCCGTTATGGACCTTCTACTGTGGTGACCCCACTTCCCTTAAAATATTTCTATCGTCCTCCCAACAAGTTGATGCAACCGCCACCAGTTTTTCCGTTACAGAATAGATTTGGAATATTCCAGGATCTGGACTCTTTGGACTGACTGCCTACTGAAACCACTAAACCACTTCTTGTGTGTTCTGAGGCAGCACAGTCAGAGGAACCACCCCTAGAGGGGACCCTGCCAATATTAGAGATTTCTCCATCTAGTTCACTAAGTGTCCAACAAAGCGTGGTTATACCTAAAACTGCCCCAAGCACCGACCGGGGTGCATGTTCAAGGAACAATATAAACAATAATCTAACAATTTTTAGTTGGAACATAGCGGGTTTGAAGTCCAAAATGGGAATTCCATCATGGAGGGATTGTGTCAATCGTTATGATATAATGATGTTCCAAGAAACTTGGTGTGTTGAGGACCTATTGTTTGAGGGGTATAGTTGCCATAATAGGACTGCTTTGGCCCCTCTGGTTGGTCGCCCAAGTGGTGGATTGTCCATTTGGATAAAAATTACTGCTGAAGTGAAGATTGATGAATTACAAACAAATTGTCCTAGTTTCATGGCACTTTCGTATACTCAGAGGATAAAACTGTGTTTAATCAATTTCTATAACAATGATTTTCTGTCCCAACCTAATCCTAATTTTATCTCTTTATTTGATTTTATTAATGTAATCATGGATGGACAAGTGTATGGAAAATTTGATGGCATATGTTTAGGGGGAGATTTTAACGCGCATATACATTCAAGAAACCCCCCATGTAAAAGAGGTATAGAACTGTTAGATTTTCTCTCTTCTAATGAACTTGTTAATTGCATGGAGCATGTAGGTATGGAAAACCATGCATCCCCATTCCCCACCTTTATTGGTCATGGGGGTGGTACGACGATTGATTATGTTTTTGTTTCCCATGCCATTGCAAAAGCATTAATAAGGGCAGAAGTAGTGTGTGAAATTTACAGCGATCATTACCCAATTGCCATCCATTTATCACAACCAAGGGGTAAGTGTCCAAAGCGTGAAATAGGCGCAAGGGGTCTGGAAATCTCGACAGACAAGTTGAGGGTAATCTGGAAGGGTGCAGACAATAAGGGGATCCTGGCTGAAGTATGTAGGAAACATCCATCTTTGATTAAAGATTGTCTTACCACAGAGGACCAAGGGATAAATGTGGTTAAAGCGTTTTCTGAACTCTGCAATATAATTAAAGGTGAAATTTCTAGACCAGCCTCTTGTAAGGCCGAGGAAATACCTAGGTGGTTCGATGCCCCATGCTCAAAAGCGAATAGGATGCTTAGAGCTGCCCTAAAAGCTGAACCAAGGGACACATTGAGGGTAAGGCTGCTTAGAGCAGAGTACAAGCTCGCTTTACGTACTAGATCAAATGATTTACTGAAAACACACTGGGATTCCCTGGCACGATCTGCTGATCTAAAAGATACCACTGGATTTTGGAGGGAGGTAAAGGAAATAAGATCTATTGGCTCAAATTTGACGGAAATTAATTGTAACATCACTGGCCCGATCTGGGTTGCGCACTTTGGTAAAATTTACGCAACACCAGACAATACTCCTTTGCTGCTACCCCCTCCACACGCACTGTCTATTTCCACGCTTGAGGTTTTCGACGCAATTTTAGAAAGCGCCGGGAACAAAGCTCCTGGATCTGATGGGCTCTCCATAGACCAATTAAAATGTGAACCAGAGTTTTGGGCTCCTTTGCTATGCAATGTTTTCAATAATTTAACTGAAGGAGAGATTCCGGAAACATGGTCACGTAGTATTATTGTTCCCATTTTTAAAAAGGGCGATAGGCTGGACCCTGGGTGTTACCGCCCAATCTCTTTAATAGATAACACCTTAAAAGTCCTGGGACGGATCTTATTTAAAAGGATAAGAACATGGTCAGATGAGAATAACATCCTACATCCTAGTCAGTTTGGGTTCCGCAGCAGTGTCGGAACGGTGGAACAATGCTTGAATCTGAATTTGATCATGGGAAAATATAACATTGCAAAGAAATCCCCTTTATATTTTGGTTTTATGGATTTGAGCTCGGCTTTTGATTTCGTTAACCGCTCCCGGCTTTGGTCTACCCTTCTCGAATATGGTTTGGATGACCATCTGGTACATTTTTTAGCTTTTCTACACCGTGATCTTAAAGCTTGTGTACGTGTGAATCAAATGGGTGAAGTTTCCAACGATATTAACATTGGTAGGGGGGTGAGACAAGGGTGTGTGCTGGCCCCTCTCCTTTTTATTTTGTATATTAATAAACTCAGCGGCACTTTGAGCACCCTAACTAGTGATGTGCCCTACATTAACGGAGCCCCAATACCCACCCTTCTTTACGCAGATGACGCGGTCCTGATGGGCCGTACTCCGAAGGCACTGCGTATTTTAATTTCAGGGTTTGTCCTTTTTATGGCCGATTTAGGTTTAACAACCAATTTTAAAAAATCACTGATTATGAGCTGTGGGCCAAAAAGTCACAAAATCCCCCAGATTATTTCAGGGTCAAATGTCTTAAAAAGTACCAACACCTTCCCCTATTTAGGGCTCTTATTCTCAAATAGTGGTACGTGGCATGCCCATGTCTCTTATGCCAGGAATAAGCTGGGCAAGGCCATTAATTGTGTAACCTCGTTGAGGCAGCCCACCCAAGCTGATGTGATAACCCCTCTGGTGAAGATATACCAAACCCAATGCATGCCAACTGGCACTTACGGCGCTGAGGTTTGGGGCTACACTAAGTGTTCCTCCATTCAAACAGAAGAAAATAGATTCTGTCGGAAGGTATTGGGGGGGGTCATCTGTTCTCCAACCTATGTATGTCATAATGAATTAAATATTGCCTACATAGAGGATTTTGTGAGATCAAGACCAGCATTGTTCTGGATAAAGTTATGGAACAATACGGCTGCTACATTGACCCGTGATATTATTTCGGATTGTCTAAAATGTGACAGGGGACATCAGATTCCATGGCTGAAATCAGTAAAAGAGTGCCTCGTAAGCGTGGGTTTGGCATCCTTGTTCACATCACCGCACCTAATAAATCGCTCCCATAAGACCATCATTTTAAGGGCATTGTATGATTTATATAGTGAAGAGCGGGACAGAAAGAATCAGATCAAATGTACGGTTGTAAAATATATGGCCTGTTGTGAACCTCACATTAAAAAACCTGGCCTACCGTACAGATATTTGCGTTTGCATCTTGGTAGATGGGTAAGGGGCTTATTGTTTCGTTTCCGAGAGGGGAGTATAGTTAATTTATTGAACTTCCCTCTGGGATATAATAAACATCTTGAAACTTTAAATTGCCCCTGTAACCCCTGCATGAAACAAAGTCTCATGCATTTCTTGTTCTTCTGTGGTTTTTATAAAAAATTTACTGTACATTATTTAATGCCCTATTGCAAGAAAAATGAACTGACTAATTTTAAATTGGCACTTCGGTCCTTCTTGGTATTGGGATCAGACGAAGTCATTTTTAGGATGAGTTGTTTTCTTAAAGCTGCCGTTAGATCGAGAGCCACCCTTATTATTGATGTTTAACCATAGCACACTGCACTTTTTTATTCTGTACTTTTATGATAATGAACTTTTTACATTTACCATTTTAATCCTTAGCATTTATGTGTAATTAGGTAATATTATAATAATGTGATGCTTGTCTTTTAAGAAAGGTTTTTAAAATTGTGTTTTTTATTAAATTCCTTTTACTATGATTATTGGGAATGGACAAATTTGGTATAGTTGTGAAACTATCTTTATTGATGATTCGATTTAGATTTGATTGTGCTCGTTTTATCCTGTATTATTCTCCAATTGTCATTATTGAATTGAATGTTTTTGATATGTGTTTTTTTGTTTGTACTTTTATGGATGTTTTTTATTCCGAATAAAGATCTTTTGACTTGACTTGAATTTCAAATGCCTGATCAATAACTTTCTCAACTTTTTTTTTTCTCTTATAAAAAACCAGTTTCTGTTGACCTTTCTTAATATTTTTTAACAAATTGCCAATTATCCTGTTGCGGAACATTCGTTTACGAATCTCCCTAAACTGTTGTTTCCTTCTACTATCATGCACAGAGTTATCTCTTGCTCTAGCAGTAACATTTTTGATTGGCCTTTCCTTTCCATTTGAATTCCTTCTCGTTTTATGGACTGAAACATTTTCTGTAGTAATATTTTTTTTACTACACATATTTCTTATGAAATATTTTGTGCTCTTACCCGGTGCTTTCTTCGTGACTTGACAAATCTTTTTGTTAGAGGACTGCTGCTTATTTTGTTTCACCTGCTGTCTTTGACGTTTTGAAGCCTTTCTCTGTCTTTCTATTGTTGGCATGGTGAAATCTTGAAATGATCTGCAGTTGAATCTGTGGTAAAATATAATAAAAAATGTTATTAACCATTATTACCAAACAGTAAAACAATAACAGTGATCAAAAACTTAACACACTACTTGACATTTTAAATAGAAGATTTTTTAGTCCTTGCAAATTTACAATACAGAAATAGCAGAAAAGAAATGACATTTATATTTATGTTACCTGTGCTATTTTATATGTGAATCTGATCTAATTTTATGAGCATATTTTAATATTTTATTGAAGACACTACACATAACCTGCTTTTGAAGGTGTCTTTATTTTTAAATTAAACGGTTTACCTTTTTACTTTTTATTAATTATAAATTTTAAAAATAAATGTTTATATTTCCATAGGCTCAAGCAGGTCAGCTTCCCATCCTATGTCATATAATTCGGACAAATCTGCATCCTCATCACGCTCTTCTTCATCCTCAGGATTTAAATCATCCAAGGGATCAACATCCACTGATGTTTCAATTACAAGTTCAATGATGAGGTCAAAATCAACTGATTGCAGATTGTCGCTCATGTTGAGGTTGTCTTTATCTTTAAAGAAAGATAACAACAATGAGATGTTGCAGAGTAAGAGACAAATCTCAGAGATTATAATAGTAAAATTGTTTAACAAGAGTAATATTTTGCAGCTATTATTTAGCCATGTCCATCAATGCTGAGCAGGTGAAGACTATGTCTAAATTTTCAGTGAACAGGACTCATCTCTTCTTAACCTTGGATAAGCCTCACCGACTCTGTGTGTCCTGCACATACTTAAATGTAAAGGGGCAGATTTATGTTAAATGGCACATCCCCAGGCATGCACCAGTTAACGTGCACCACTACTCTGCCACCCATGGTGTGCCGTATTTACAATCAGATAGGAGAAAGCTTCGTCAAAACCCTGCGCCTGCTTTAAGAAGGCATAGGTCTTGACGCAACATTGTGGAGATGGGGCACCCCTGAGCCTTGCTTGAGCTGCATCGCACTTGCGATACAACTCCAGCAATCACTACCTTTACAGCACAGATACGTCACGCATCTGTGCCATTTTTGCCCCATGATGCCCCGCATTCTAAATGCAGCACACCATGGGTGGCGGAACAGCGGCGCAGGATGACTGACACATCCCTGGTGATGCACCAGTCATCATAAATCTATCCCTAAGCTTCTTATCTTGTTACAGATGAACCGCCATATGTAGCATGAAACTATTTTGCATTTCCTAAATAGCGAATTTTAAGGAATAAATAGCAATTCTTTACCATTCCTAATTTGCAATGAGCAAATTGCTAATTGCAAGTTACCCATTCATTTCCATGGGCTAGGAGGCTCATAGGAATGAAGGTTTAATTTGCGATTAGCAATTTGCTCATCACAAATTAGGAATTTTTCCAAGGGTGCAGGGGTGTCTCAAGAACACCCTGCTGCACCCCTGAAAAAGAAATTTGGGGGCATATGGCACACATACATGCCCTAAGGGCATGTGTTGGCGTCATATGGCACCTTTTGTTTTTTTGAAAAAAAGCTTTTTGAAAAGAATTCACAAATTACCACCAATTTACCACAATAGTTTCCAAATCCTTAATGTCATTTTTTACATATTTTTTGTTTGATACATTGCATTTAAGTAGTCACAAAATTTGCAAATCCTTCAGTGCAATTGCAAAATAAGGAATAGCAAATTTTGCTACTCCTTATTTTGCAAAGGCCGAAATTCGTAGAATTTTGATCTTTGCGAATGCTAATTAGCTTGATACATATGGCCCCAAGTGAGGCCTGTCTTGCGACATGGTGCATCTTTTGCATCAGTGCTGCATCGGTTTCATGTGGTACGTTTTTTTTACACCATGACATATCTGCCTAAATGCATCAATTTGTAATGTTGTCGCCTCATAGCAAATCTTTTGCACCGCCGCTGCATCATAAAAGTGACGCACAGTGGCGCAAAAGAGGCATACACCTATCATAAATCTGTCTCTACCATTTTAAATGATTAATTCAGGATGACGATAAGGTGTGGCCTATCCAGAGGTTTGTTTAAGGTGAGGCCTACTCAGGATTGCAGATTAAAGTTACGCTTGATGAAGAATACAGAGGACATAATACATGTAAAGCTCTACCAATGAAGTAAGTGATGTCCACTTCATTGCGCCAGTCATCATAAATGTATCCCTAAGCTTCTTATCTTGTTACAGATGAACCACCATATGTACCATCAAACTATTTTGCATTTCCTAAATAGCAAATTTTAAGGAATAAATAGCAATTCTTTACCATTCCTAATTTGCAATGAGCAAATTGCTAATTGCAAATTAGCACCGCTGCTGCATCATAAAAGTGACGCACAGTGGCACAAAAGAGGCATACACCTATCATAAATCTGTCCCTAGCATTTTAAATGATTAATCCAGGATGACGATAAGGTGTGGCCTATCCAGAGGTTTGTTTAAGGTGAGGCCTACTCAGGATTGCAGATTAAAGTTACGCTTGATGAAGAATACAGAGGAGATAATACATGTAAAGGCCTACCAATGAAGTAAGTAATGTTCACTTTATTGCGCCAGTCATCATAAATGTATCCCTAAGCTTCTTATCTTGTTACAGATGAACCACCATATGTACCATCAAACTATTTTGCATTTCCTAAATAGCAAATTTTAAGGAATAAATAGCAATTCTTTACCATTCCTAATTTGCAATGAGCAAATTGCTAATTGCAAGTTACCCATTCATTTCCATGGGCTAGGAGGCTCATAGGAATGAAGGTTGCAATTTGCGATTAGCAATTAGCTCATCACAAAATAGGAAATTTTTCAAGCGTGCAGGGGTATCTCAAGAACACCCTGCTACACCCCTGAAAAAGAAATTTGGGGGCATATGGCACACATACATGCCCTAAGGACATGTATAGGCGTCATATGGCACCTTTTGTTTTTTGGAAAAAAATGCTTTTTGAAAAGAATTCGCAAATTACCACAAACTAGAAGTTGGTGGTAGTTTCCAAATCCTTAATATCATTTTTTACATATTTTTTGTTTGATACATTGCATTTAAGGAATCGCAAATTTTGCAAATCCTTCAGTGCAATCGCAAAATAAGGAATAGCAAATTTTGAATTAAGGACATTTTAAGTAATTTCCACATGTGCAGTGTTTTCAAATTATGATTTGAAAATCGTTTTTGGGGAAAAGTAATGGTTAAAAATTTATGACAAGGACATAATGGTGTATGCTTCTCTATAAGGCATTTCAGTGTCTCTGATGTCATTTTTCCCATATTACATTATAAGACCTTTCCCCATAGAGCACATTCCTTGTAAATATGCTCCCACCTGTGCATGGTGAATTTAGATTTTGACTGTTTGAGTCACATAGCCATGTTAAAAGTCACCCCAAAAAATTGCACACGCTTTAAAAAAACACATTCATGTGTCTTAAGGACATTTTAAGTCATTTCCCCGTGGACAGTGTTTTGTAAGTGGCACAAAAGAGGCATACACCTATCATAAATCTGTCCCTAGCATTTTAAATGATTAATTCAGGATGACGATAAGGTGTGGCCTATCCAGAGGTTTGTTTAAGGTGAGGCCTACTCAGGATTGCAGATTAAAGTTACGCTTGATGAAGAATACAGAGGACATAATACATGTAAAGCTCTACCAATGAAGTAAGTGATGTCCACTTCATTGCGCCAGTCATCATAAATGTATCCCTAAGCTTCTTATCTTGTTAGACATTAACCGCCATATGTATCATATAACTATTTTGCATTTCCAAAATAGCGAATTTTAAGGAATAAATAGCGATTCTTTACCATTCCTAATTTGCGATGAGCAAATTGCTAATTGCAAATTACCCATTTATTTCCATGGAGCAGGAGGCCCATAGGAATGAAGGTGCAATTTGCGATTAGCAATTAGCTCATCGCAAATTAGGAATTTTTCCAAAGGTGCAGGGGTGTCTCAAGAACACCCTGCTGCACCCCTGAAAACGAAATTTGTGGGCATATGGCGCACATAAATTTTAACAACATTCCTTTACCTCAAAAACGATTTTCAATTCATAATTTGAAAACACTGCCCACAGGGAAATTACTTAAAATGTCCTTAAGACACATGAAAGTGTTTTTTTATTGCCTTTCCAGCATGGTTGGGTCACTTTTAACATGGCTATGTAACACAAACATTTAAAATCTAAATTTCCCATGCACAGGTCGGAGCATATTTACAAGCAACTTGCGCCACAGAGAAAGGTCTTACATTAAAATGGGAAAAATAACATCAGGGACAGTCAATTGCCGTATAAAGAAGCATACACCATTATGTCCTTGTCATAAATTTAAAAACAATTCCTTTTCCCCAAAAACGATTTTCAAATCATAATTTCAAAACACTGCACATGGGAAAATTACTTAAAATGTCCTTAAGACACATAAAAGCGTTTTTTGATTGCCTTTGCAGCATGTTTGTATCACTTTTAACATGGCTATGTAACACAAACATTCAAAATCTAAATTTTCCATGCACATGTGGGATCATATTTACAAGCAATTTGCGCCACATAATTCATAATTTTCTCCTTAAAGCACACTATTCTCTATCTAAATTAAAGAAATATTTTCTCACCTTAGCAAATACTTTGAGTTTGAAAACAGTCTCAGAAACACACCAATTTGTCTTCAGCAGAGCAAAAGGTATGCACTCCAGAGTCTGCAGCTATCAAAAGCACAGAAATGCTGTAAATCTTCACACATATCTCTCATGTCACCCAATCAAAACTCTTCCCTCACTTTTTTTCAAATGAAAACCCTTCCCCCCTCTGCCATTTCATGCCTTTTCTGCATGGCAACCACCTCATTGGAAGACTTCTGGTGTTTGCAAGTTCACACAACTTTGTTGCAATTGAACTCTGAACTCTCAGTGCACCTGCATATCCAGTGCATTCTTTCATTTAATGATTTTTTATTGACCATTCAAAATACATCTTTCAAAGAACACATCCGTGCACCCTAACTTTCTGTTTCCAGCAATCAAAATCCACCAATCACTGTTACTGCTTCATGAACACAGAAACTCCACATTTTTTTTCATTTTAAACTCTCATTTTTTCAACTGCCATTTCATTGCCACACTTCATCTGACTGCAGGAGAACCTTCTCTCACCATGTTTTCTGTCTGGATTGTTGGACATAGTTATATTCACTGGGCTCAAAGGTACGTTGAAAACAGGAAATTACCTAACCTCAATTTACAAGATGTGGAAATTAAGTGGTTTGGCCACAGAGGATTAAAATGTCACCAATTGATACCATTGGTGAAAACCTTTATGCATTTGCCCAAACCTGACCTGTTAATTGTGCACTGTGGAGGTAATGACTTGGGCACTTTGACTGGGGTAGGTCTGGAAATGCTTTTAAAGGACACCTTTGAGCAATTGATGGCACTTTTTCCTCAGACTGCCTTGGTATATTCAAATATATGCCAAAGACAGAAATGGAGGTGGTCAAACCAATTTTGTCCACAAATTGAGAAGTCGAGGAAGCATGTAAACAAATCTGTTTCAGCTTACATGAGAGACAATGGAATGGGCTCCCTGTACAACAATAACTTGCGTTACTACATGCAAGATATCTACAGAGGAGATGGAGTTCACTTCTCAGATGAGGGCAACAGAGTTTTCACTCTGAATTTAAGAATGTGCATGGGTACCTACTTATAAGTACCTAAATGTACCATAAACCCAAAAGCTCTTCTCAGAGCTACCCTACATCTAATCACTCACAATTATTATTTTACTCTAACATTTTTCACTAATTTTCAACAAAGTACGCTCCCCGGGGCGCTACCCGGTACGCGAACCGGGAGCTAACCTCGCGAAATTTTTAAAAAAATGTTTTTTTCCGCACATATAAGCCTCCTCAGCCACCCTCACAAAACCTAGGGTGTCAAGATAAGTCTACCGTGCCCCCTTCTACCCATTCTGAACATTATTTGCCCTCCATTTTGTATCTTAATTCGACCGAAACACAAAATGGTGGACTCCCGTAACGCTTAAGGTTCGCGTACCGGGGCGCTCACCGGTTCGCGTACCGGGTCGCTCCCTGGGAAGCGCACCATCAAAAAAGGTGGGAAAGTAGTTCACAGAAAAGCCACTGGAGACTATTTCACCAAATATAGATTAGCTCATACTACATACCAATCCCTACCATTTTCACAAATTTGATTGGAATTCCATTTAGTCATTTAGCCTGTAGACCTCTCTAAATACCCTGAGGTAAATTACTTCACAAAACACATCTGAAGTGTTGGAATTGACAACCAATGAAAATGTTACTTTCATTTTCTACTTTTTTTACCTGACATTTCATTGGTTATATACCTGAATATATATAAAGGAAGAGAAGAAAACACAGCCATTTTGACTACTACTTCTTGCTGTACATTTCAATAGTATTTTCACTAATTCCTTCAACTTCTTTCTAAAGGTAAGTTTTTATTTTTAAAACTGAAGTATATTGTGCACTATAAGTTAATATGGTAAACTTTTTCTGATAGATATATACTATCCCTCTGTAGTAGTTATAGATTTAGAGAGACTTCTCTGTTATAGTTATGGATGGAGTTAGGCTTCTCTTGTATAATTATGAATTTACTTACGTTAAATCACATACACTTTTTTAAATTCCTACTTCCACTCTGATACTATACACTGCCCAAAGATAAATTCACTGATAAAAAATGCCTATCTAAAATTATTCCCAACATTGCCCTATCTCTACTAATATATATTTTTTTAATCCAAATTTCAGGCAAAATGGAAGGCGAAAACCAAGTTTCTTTTGAAATGGACCTGCAAGAGAGCAGCCAAGAATTGATTGATACAATTGATCAAATTGACATTGAATTTTTCGATGAAACTTGGGACAATGAACTACTGCAATGTGTACAAGCAGTAGATAACCTCCTTGCAAATGAGGACATTTTACACCCTCAGAGACTACAATGTATATTCCATGATAATTATGAAATTTCTGACAATGAAATGTTAGAAAGTTTAATAAATTATGAAACACAATCACAATAAAAAAAAATGCTTAAAACATTAAGAAAATAAAAAATAATCAACAAAACCAACACTCAATTAACATACTGCATTTGAAAAGTCTCTCATTCTTTTTTCATTGTAGTACGCTGCCCAGAACGCTTCCCGGTTCGCGTACCGGGCGCTACCCACGCAAAAAAAAAATTTTTTTTTTTGCCCCGCGGGGCCCTTTTAACCACATGAGCGCTAGCGAAATTCCCCTCCTGTGCTCTTCTTTACAAAAACCCATTATTCATGACGAGCTGGGCTCGTCATGAGCGTAGCAGGAGGCTACCTCATGACGAGCCCAGCTCGTCATGAGCGTCGAAGGGGTTAAAGCCTCCACATTAAACCTAGGGGGTCAGGGAGGATCTACTATGCCCCCTTATGGTCATTTCCCCCTTTGTTTTGGCCTCCTCTTGTCTCTCAATCCTACCGAGAGACAAGATGGCGGCCGCTACGGACTGTTTAGAATGTTGACAGACACCGGAGAGCCAATCAGCTTCGCTACGCGAAGTTCCGGTACGCGCCCCGGTCCGCGAACCGGGGCGCGGACCGGAGCGCGCTTACAGATATATATCTTTTTTTAAACGTTAATTTCTCAAAATCAACTGGAGCACATATATTGAGACCTACAAAAGGCACATCGGGCTACCAGTCCCTACAATTTTGCCAAGTTTCGTGCAAATCCATTCAGCCGTTCGGGCTAAAAGTGAGGCCAACCGCCCTATGGAAAACTCAATGTTAAAAACACGTTTTGGGACCCCCCTTTTTTCTCGGCCCCCCCTTGACGAACCCCCCCCAAATTTTCAAGGGCTGCTCAGAAACAAAATGTTCCATTTTCCAGAAAATTTCAGCCAATTCCGTCCACAAACACCAAAGTTATTAGACATAGAATTTTCAAAAATCCCATAGGGAAAAAATCCTAACTATATATACCTACTGGCGACCGCCAGTAGGTAATACATAGGTATATATATATATATTACCTACTGGCAGTCGCCAGTAGGTATATATAGTTAGGATTTTTTCTCTATGGGATTTTTGAAAATTCTATGTCAAATAACTTTGGCGTTTGTGGACGGAATTGGCTGAAATTTTCAGGAAAATGGCACATCTTGTTTCTGAGCAGCCCCTGAAAATTGGGGGGGGGGGTTCGTCCAGGGGGGGTCGAGAAAAAAGGGGGGTCCCAAAACGTGTTTTTAACATTGAGTTTTCCATAGGGCGGTTGGCCTCACTTTTAGCCCGAACGGCTGAATGGATTTGCACGAAACTTGGCAAAATTGTAGGGACTGGTAGCCCGATGTGCCTTTTGTAGGTCTCAATATATGTGCTACAGTGGATTTTGAGAAATTAACGTTTAAAAAAAGATATATATCTGTAACAGCGGACCGGGCAGCGCTCCAGTACGCGTACTTTTCGCGCAACGGAGCTTTGTGAAGCGAAGCTGATTGGTTCTCCGGCGTCTGTAAACATTCCAAACAGTCCGTAGCGGCCGCCATCTTGTCTCTCGGTAGGATCGAGAGACAAGAGGAGGCCAAAGCGAAGGGGCAAATGACCATAAGGGGGCATAGTAGATCCTCGCTGACCCCCTAGGTTTGATGTGGAGGTTTTAAAAGTGCCCCGCGGGGCAAAAAAAAAAAAATAATAATAATAATCGAACGGCTGAATGGATTTGCACGAAACTTGGTAAAATATTAGGGACTGGTAGCCCGATGTGCCTTTGCTAGGTCTCAATATGTGTGCTCCAGTGGATTTTGAGAAATTAACGTTCAAAAAAAGATATATATCTGTAACAGCGCTCCACTTCGCGTACTTTTCGCGTTACGGAGCTTTGCGAAGCTGATTGGTTCTCCGGCGTCTGTCAACATTCCAAACAGTCCGTAGAGGCCGCCATCTTGTCTCTCGGTAGGATTGAGAGACAAGAGGAGGCCAAAGCGAAGGGGGAAATGACCATAAGGGGGCATAGTAGATCCTTCCTGACCTCTTAGGTTTGATGTACCATTTTGCCAAGTTTGGTGTAATTCCGTTCAGCGATTCAGGCTGTAGACGTATGTAAATGTCCTATGGAAAATTGCATGGGGAAAACACATTTGAAAGTGTTGAAATTTAGAACCAATTAAAATGTTACTTTGGTTTTGTATTTGTGTGTGATGAAAGTTAATTGGTTATGTATATATGTCAAATGAGAGGAAACCACAGCCATTTTGTGATACTACTGTCTGAGGTACATTTGTGAGGAATTTTTGGTGGTGAATTTCTGGTGTTTGATTTACACAGTACTGAGTTGTTAATTTGTAAGGGGAACTATGTTGTACACTTGAAGATAATTTGAAAAATGTTTTCTGTTATTTATTTGCAGTCCTTCTGTTATAATAAATACTTGATAAAGTTAGTTTTATATTATGTATTACTAAAAACGATAAATGAAAGTGATTATTTTTTTCTGCAATTTACAGCAAGCAATTTCAAAATAAAATGGCTCACAATGAAGAGACCGTGGCAATTTCTTTTGAATTGTCCACTACATTGATTGAAATTGAGAGCACCAATAATGAAATATTGTCACAAGGAGGAGATGACTTGTATGATTCCATTAGATTGATTGAAATGGACAGCACCAATAATGAAATATTGTCACAAGGAGATGACTTGAATGATTCCACTACATTGATTGAAATTGAGAGCACCAATAATGAAATATTGTCACAAGGAGGAGATGGCTTGTATGATTCCATTATATTGATTGAAATGGACAGCACCAATAATGAAATATTGTCACAAGGAGGAGATGACTTGAATGATTCCACTACATTGATTGAAATTGAGAGCACCAATAATGAAATATTGTCACGAGGAGATGACTTGAATGATTCCACTACATTGATTGAAATTGACAGCACCAATAATGAAATATTGTCACAAGGAGGAGATGACTTGAATGATTTTTTTGATCAATCTGTTGATGGCGAATTTATCGAATGTTTGGAGACCATAGAGTTACAAGAATAATCATTGCAGACTTTTCATGAGGAAATTGCTGATGAGGACATGTTACTAGTTCTTTCAAATTTAGAAAATTCTGAAGAATAAATGTATATTTAGAAATCAAAAATTGTTTGAGACATTATTCATTTTTATTTTTAATTTATGAGGTTGTAGCGAAGTGATTGTAGTATAAAATGAGACTTATAGTATAGAGTGCAACATTTTTATGTTACATGGTAAGTTTACTCATATTTACTTCCCTTCTGCCACTATATTATCTCCAATGTGTATTTGACATCTCTTCTTCATCTCCGGCCTCCTTTCTCTCACTGTGTGTCTCCGATGCATCTTATCGCTGCTATTTTGTGTAATTACAGAAGAGAGTAAAATAAAATAGTTTGGAACGTGAAAAGGGGGCAAAGTAGAGTACCCCTCACCCCCTAGGCCTTTTTAGGCGGTCCCAAAAGGATCAGTTTCTGCTTTCCTGAGAGATTATGGTATGAGTTCCATATACCACAATAATTTGCATTACAACATGCAAGATATCTATCTCCTATTACCAACTTTGAGATATTCGCGCTAAGCGCGAATATCTCCAAAAAGTAACACCTGCCCTGAGCAGTTCTTAGCCATGTTATCCAATGGGAGGTGGATAACATAGCTAAGAGCATTAGCTCGGTAATGCATGAATATCGCTGACTTTTTAGCGATATTCATGCATTGCGGCCGTTTATTATCGCATTTGCGATAAACCTTGATAAAAGCAAGGTTTATCTTCGATAATTTCTGACGATGCTTAGCGGTAAAAAATTCGTTGGTAAGCATCGTTAGCGATAAATATCGCTTAACTTTGGTAATATGCACCAACGTCTGTTAACGTTCGATTCGAAGGAAATGAGGAAGTGTTGAAAAACATTGTCTGCGCCATCTTGCCTTTTTTGAAATGCCACACTTTTGTCGTGCACGGCAGCCATTTTAGATGCCTTGACCAGACCCACTCTCTGCACGCTGTCGATTCGTAGCATGGCTCCCCACCCTCGCAAGCATCTTCCCCAGGCACTGGTCACCCCCGCTCTCTGTCTTATGCATCGGCAATAAACCTCCCCCCATCTGCGCTGCTCTTCCCTGAAAATCACACTCTGTGCCCGCCCGACACCTCCCTTTCGCCCTATTCACTACCGCACCCTCTGACACTCCTCTTCCTCTGTGTCCGATTGTCCAGGCTATCACCTAGCCCTGCAGATGTAGTTTATGGCCCCAGCTGTAAAGAATCACCCCTCTTCAAAGGAGTTATAGTAGATCAAGGCCCACACCCGATGAGATCCGTCACACCACACGTGTTCCTACTATCTGAAAACCATCCTGTATTGTGATTGGGGAGGGGACCGAGCCTGAAGCGGAAGATTCCAGGAATGACTCTTTGTACATCAAAGTTTTTACAATTATGTGTCACATTAAAAATATATAGCACTCCAACAAAGTAGTAGGAATATAAAACTTTAATAACATATAAATATATACAACAAAACAAAAACAGTAAAAACATTTAAACAACGAAGAGACCGTGGCAATTTCTTTTGAATTCCTGATGAGGACATGTTACTAGTTCTTTCAAATTATGAAAATTCAGAAGATGTTGCCTGGGGGTGGGTCGTCAGTAGCAGTCTGTTGTGCGAATAGTTCCAAGGCAGCAGAACGCGCTGAAATCTAGATGGCACGAAAGTGATGTCTAGTAAGTTGCCGCCCAGCAAATAACGGCGTGGGGCGCCGCGGGGGTGAGTGAGTCCAGTAGGCACCACAGCTATTCTTACCGGCATTGCAGAATTACTGCTGGGGACAATGCCTGTGCTGTAGCAGGGTCACAGCAGAAACAAAAAGGATTCTGTTGAAGATGTTGTTGGTTTTCAATTTGAATACAGTTCTGGTGTCAACTGCTATGCTAATGTAGTGGTTAATGTTTTGTTTTCTCTAGAAAATGTAAAAGAGGGGGAGGCAGTCCAAAGTTCCGTTAAAAGGGCAAAGGAAAGGATCGGTGGTTTGAACTATCAGTCAAAAAGGGGAGGGGGTGCAACAATTTTTCCTACCGGGTCACACTGTGCTTTCACCGGAACTGAGGTCTGCAGGATTCTAGTAATTCAAAGTGAGGCTGGCGCCAGCATGGGAGCGGCGACGTCCCGCGGATACAGTTTCGTCACTCCACGGGCGATCATGTCAGTCATTCCCCATCGGGGGTCGGAGACTCCCGCGGCTCCTCTAGAATCTTCAAGGTCTTGGAGGACTACGGTGGTGGAGTCAACCAGTGACCGGGCCATTTCTTTATGCTGGGCCCGCTCTTGCCAGGTCGACCGCCATTTTGAGAGTTCGGTAGCTACTGGCGATCGTGGGGTCAAATGAGCGGACGGGCTCCACCTTGCCGGGCGAGACGTTGCAGCATGGCCACAGTGGAAGAACCCTTTTCCGGGCGCCTGGAGCGCTGAGGGTGCAGCTGGGAAGCCTCCACCTGGGGAGGCGGGAGAGGCCTGTTCGCACCGTCTCTCCCTCCCAGTGCACCCCACGGCGTCTCGCTTGAGATTTGTTATGGCCGGACCAGGCGATGAGGACGAGGGGGGGGGGGTCGGAGGCATGTGCAAGACATCCCCCCCCAGTGTTGTCGCAGCCATTATTCAAGAAAGAAGAAGTGTCCCGTCCGTCTTCGGGCCGGGCTTCCGGTAGATGTCGGCCGGACGCCCCTGGCTCTGGCCCCATGAACGGGTTTCTTGGTTTATCGGCTGCAGCCGGATCCCGTCGGCCTCGGCCCCCCGACCGTTGGTGGCCGGACCGGAAGAGCATGTGGCGGGACTACCTGAAACTGTCAAGGGCCACCGCGGCCGGACTGGGAGAGAGAGGGGAGGGTCGAGGAGACATTCCCCCCCCCTGCAACTGTTCAGTGTTGTAAAGGCAATCCCCTGGCCGGGTCCCGCTGGCCTCGGCCTCTCCTCCGGCTACACCCTACGTTAGGATCTCCTGGCCGAGGCGTGGCAGCAGGACCCGCCTTATATGGGCTGCTCCCGGCTGGGCGTAGCCGCAACCCTGCCCCACCTTGGAAGTTTCCAGAGTGGGGGCGGATGTTCTACTGACTTGCATTTTCCCTAGTCTATCGATTTTTTTGGCGTGGCAGGCGGTGGGACAGCGAGGGGTGATTTGGTTTCTCTTACTGTTTTTCTGGTCTCTCACCACTGGCATATTTTAACGTTTTCTTGTTTCTAGGACATTAATAGGTTTTATCATTACGTTATGTTATCGTTTCTTTGTTCGTTGTTTAATAAAAGTTCATGTTCATCAGTGGCCTACTGATTTTCGTTTTCCTATTCTTTTCTTTCCAGGTTGTTTCATGCTAAAGTTTCTGTTAACAGGATACAGTGATCACTTCGTTATTATTGCATATGTCCTTTTCACTAGGGGTGCTCTCTGGCCGGGCCAGATGACGTATCTCTAGTAAATGGTCCGGGTGAAACAGGTGCATCAATCAGTGGGGAGTAGATAGGCATGACAGATTACAACGGGGGAGAAAGGTCCGCATTACGTACCCTTTCACTATTTGCAAAGATTTTCCTACGTATATTTGCAAACAGGGAATACCTCCAAAAAGAACCAATTCCCAAACAGTCAATGTTTGGGGAAACAATCAATCAATGAGGAACGAAATAGGCACGACGTGTTAAAGGTTTGCGTTACCTACCCTTCACTATCTGCAAAGGGAGAGAGAATATTCCTATTCTTCCTCGTTTGCAGGCAGAGAAGATTCTTAAGAGAATCAACTTCGAACAATTCAATGCTCGATTCAAACAATCAACAAGGGGTACTGTGAACACAAATGAACGCCGCTTATGTACATACACATTGGTATTATCAACAGGTTGTTCCTAATGTTTCTATTTTAGGGAGGTCAAAAAGAGATCCCATTAGTGGCCTACTGATTTTGCTCGATTCCTTTTGTTTTTTTACACGATTTTTCGCTATCTGCAAAGACTAAACAGAGTATTGCGACTCTGTGCTTGTTTGTAAATAGAGAATGAACCAAAGAGAACAATCAATCAAATGGAGAGAGAAGCAGGCACGACGGATTACAACGGGGGCAACGGGGGCAAAGGCCTGCGTTAACTACCCTTCACTATCTGCAAAGAGAGAGTACTCCTAATAGAAATGAGGGGTGGGGGGCAGCATTCAAAGCAGATCAGTGTGCATAAACACGAAAATGTTTTTACTTACCACGTACTTGACATTCGACAGCTTATGATATTTGCTATTAAAAAACCATTGAAATTCACTGAAAAAACCATAGGTTATAGACCATATATAGTTAGGAATTAGCATTTAAAAAACCTTATTTTACTCACACAAAACCATTGAAATTCCATATATAGTTAGTTGCACTAACTATATATCGCGCACCCGCAATCCACTGCTGATCATGTCACATATTACATCATTCATGACATGGTCAGTGACATCACTGATGACATCACTGATGACATCTCAAATGACATCACTGATGACATCACTGATGACATCTCATTTGACATCATTCTTGTGCTAATACGATAAACCTCTTCAGACTCTAATATAACCTTAGATACACTCAGTGTATACAGACACTCACACACTGCCACTCATCCATGGAGTTACTCACACACCCAGTCAGTCATGCAAAGAAACAATCTCACCTCCATTTCTTCAACTATACAGTTAAACACACCTTACTTATTGAAACATATACTAACACATATTTACTCTCTTATACAATCCCTGATACAAGTTCACAATGATCGATACAACCACTCACTCATTCAGTGGCTCTCATGCACAGTTATTTATATATGCCAACTCTCACATGTACTGTGTTTAACATATGTACTTACTATGACATGTAGCATTGAGATATCCATTCACTCATCAATACACTCATGCACACAGTCAACTGCCCATGTAGCTGTTTCCACATGCAGTCTTGAACTCATACACCTAGTGAATAAACTGCTCACACATCTATGCATAGAGTCACACACCTTCCAGCCACCCCCACACAAACTCAATCTCCCATAGAAATACTTGGGCAACCAATTAATAACACATATAGCCTCTCGTATTGCTAATGATCAACACATGCAGCAGTTTACATCACAACAGACATAATGATGCACAAATTAAGACAGTTTAGTCACTAACCCATGCATTCAGTGAGACACATTTAATCACTCACTCATACAGTCAGTCACGCACCTACTAAATCCTTCATCCAGACACTTATACATCCACTCATTCTTCAATATGTAAGACATATTTTAACTTTACAGAAACATACAGTCACTGGATGTTGTCATCAGTGATGTCATCAGTGATGTCATTTGAGATGTCATCAGTGATGTCATCAGTGATGTCACTGACCATGTCATGAATGATGTAATATGTGACATGATCAGCAGTGGATTGCGGGTGCGCGATATATAGTTAGTGCAACTAACTATATATGGAATTTCAATGGTTTTGTGTGAGTAAAATAAGGTTTTTTAAATGCTAATTCCTAACTATATATGGTCTATAACCTATGGTTTTTTCAGTGAATATATATATACACACACACATATGTACATATATATATTCACTGAAAAAACCATAGGTTATAGACCATATATAGTTAGGAATTAGCATTTACAAAACCTTGAAAATTCACTGAAAAAACCATAGGTTATAGACCATATATAGTTAGGAATTAGCATTTAAAAAACCTTATTTTACTCACACAAAACCATTGAAATTCCATATATAGTTAGTTGCACTAACTATATATCGCGCACCCGCAATCCACTGCTGATGATGTCACATATTACATCATTCATGACATGGTCAGTGACATCACTGATGACATCACTGATGACATCTCAAATGACATCACTGATGACATCACTGATGACATCATCCAGTGACTGTGTGTTTCTGTAAAGTTTAAATATGTTTTACATATTGAAGAATGAGTAGATGTATAAGTGTCTGGACGAAGGATTTAGTAGGTGCAAGACTGAATGTATGAGTCAGTGATTAAATGTGTCTCACTGAGTGCATGGGTTAGTGACTAAACTGTCTTAATTTGTGCATCATTATGTCTGTTGTTCTGTAAACTGCTGCATGTGTTGATCAGTAGCTATATGATTAACTATATGGGTTATTGATTGATTATCCAAGTATTTGTATGGGAGACTGAGTGTGTGTGTGGCTGGCTGGGAGGTGTGTGACTCTGTGCAGATCAATGTGTACTTGTATCAATGATTGTATAAGAAAGTAAGTATGTGTTAGTATATGTTTGAAAATGTAAGGTGCTCTATGTTTAACTGTATAGACAAGAAAATGGAAGTGTGATTGATTCTTTACAGGACTGACTAGGTGTGTGAGTAACTCCATGGATGAGTGGCAGAGTGTGAGTGTCTGTATAGGTGTATGACTGCATATGATAGTGTTGTAAAGATGAGTGATTGTATGTATGAATGATTGTATGGGTGAATGAGTGAATGTGTGTGTAGACGTAGGAATCAGTGAGTGCGTATGTAGTAACTAGTATTGGTGTGTCAATGGTTTCAAAAATTATACTCTGTATTTAACACTGGGTGAAACAGAGGTTATATTAAAATGTGAGGAGATGCATTGTATTGTCACATGAATGATATCATCAGTGATGTGGTCATTGATGTCAAATGAGATGTCATCAGTGATGTCATCAGTGATGTCATTTGAGATGTCATCAGTGATGTCATCAGTGATGTCACTGACCATGTCATGAATGATGTAACATGTGACATCATCAGCAGTGGATTGCGGGTGCGCAATATATAGTTAGTGCAACTAACTATATATGGAATTTCAATGGTTTTGTGTGAGTAAAATAAGGTTTTTTAAATGCTAATTCCTAACTATATATGGTCTATAACCTATGGTTTTTTCAGTGAATTTTCAAGGTTTTGTAAATGCTAATTCCTAACTATATATGGTCTATAACCTATGGTTTTTTCAGTGAATTTCAATGGTTTTTTAATAGCAAATATCATAAGCTGTCGAATGTCAAGTACGTGGTAAGTGAAAACATTTTCGTGTTTATGCACACTGATCTGCTTTGAATGGTGCCCCCCCCCCTCATTTCTATTAGGAGTACTCTCTCTTTGCAGATAGTGAAAGGTAGTTAACGCAGGCCTTTGCCCCCGTTGTAATCCGTCGTGCCTGCTTCTCTCTCCATTTGATTGATTGTTATCCAAGTATTTACTGTTTTAGAATTAGTTCTCTTTGGTTCATTCTCTATTTACAAACAAACACAGAGTCGCAATACTCTGTTTAGTCTTTGCAGATAACGAAAAATCGTGTAAAAAAAAGAAAAGGAATCGAGTAAAATCAGTAGGCCACTAATGGGATCTCTTTTTGACCTCGCTAAAATAGAAACATTAGGAACAACCCCTCATGACAAATACAAAACTAGTGAGATGAACTGAACTCCACACAATGATGGCTGCAAAACAGCTCGGCTCCGCCACCCACCCCGCCCAAAATAACGATAAAGAGCGGCTGCCATGATTGGTTGCGGAATGGCCACAACGGAGCTACGAAATGGTGGTGCTCTCATGCTAACCCCAGCTTCAGTCTGAAACATCCAGAAACACTGTAGACTACCAATTCGATCAGTTCCGGTAGCGCCCCAATGTAACCCGGTAGACAAGAACTAGCCCTCCCCTCTTTGACTGATGGTTCTTGTTCCCTGTCCCTTCTGTTGTCATTTAACAGAACTATTTAGCCTGCTGAAAGGGGTTGTGTTTCGACCGCTGGTTGGTGGAGACATTTTGACTATATTCTGGACCTGCGTTGTCGCGTAATGCGTCATATGACGCGCCGCGTTAGCGCATCCGGAAGTCATCCGGGGCGCGCAGCGCGTAACGTAAGCATAACAAGTCATGTGACTTGTTAATAAAACTTTTCATTGGTTCATTTTACTTTTCTTATTCTAATGATGAAAGCCTTGGTCATATCACCTAAAAATTACGCTTTTAATTACTTCCGAACATTATTTTTTCTTAAATATATGTTATAATGTTCCAGGCTAATGTACTTTCCCGGAAATTTTACAACTGTCCTGCAAGTAAAATATATTCTTTTTTCGAGAAAAAGAGCGTTTCTTCGTCCCATGACGGAGCCGTTGAGCAAAAGAGGGTCGACCTGCTGTCTTAGTCGCCGATACGCCTGAATATGAGATTCTTATCGATCACTTTATGTTGCAGGAATAGAAAACACAACAGCCCTTGACCATTTATCTTTACTGCGTTCCTTCGTATTATACCTTTTACCCTTCATGTAATTGGTCTGCTTTATTTCACTTGCCTTTTAATGATTCTAAAACAGTGACTATTATTAAAAACTTTACCAATGTATATACTACTACCATGTTTTCTTTTAAAAACCTTTATTGTGAAAATTTTATTATACAAATACGAGCCTATAACCACGTGGGCCTGCCACGGAGCAAACTGTAATCGTATATGATGAATAGACATTTACACTGTAGAGGAACGTAACGGGCGGGCCATTAGGTTGCAAGAACTAAGGTGTCTAACAGTTACGGAATCGGTGGACGTACATTTTATAATTAAAATACGACAGGGCCAGTTACAATAAAATTATCTAGATATACATTTGCGGGCAAGTACCATGGGTGACGTTAATTCGAATTTTCAACAGTACAGTAATCAATAACACATCAGAACTTAATATCAATAGGGATGTCGAAATATTCAATCAATTCTCGTCCCCGCCCGCCATGTGCTTCAAAACTGCATACGTATCTCGTGATTTCAAGGTTCTGCAACCAGTACACAACAAGGAGTTACGAGTCCCATTTATTCCGGCGCCATTTTGGGCGAGGACGGGCAGGTCCAGGATATAGTCAAAATGTCTCTACCAACCATCGACTATGATGATGTTCATATGCTGTATTTATTAGAGTAACACTCATCTGTCCACATGAAATTAATTTACCACAATCTAAACATGTCATTTTAATCTTTCCAAAGTTCTTCTAAATATTTGGGACCATTTCCCTTGCCTCTGAAGCTCTCAGTGCCACTTCTTTGATGAATGTACTAGCAGGTCAGGGGTTCTCCTCCAAATCTCTCTTTTATGCAGCACTATAATTAATTGGTGCCACCTCTCCATATGACGATGCATGGTATAGTTACCACAACTATATTTTTTTCCGGTTCCTCTGGAGAGTTCATCGTGGCAGATGAAGCGTGTAACGTACAGGGCATTTACCTTTTTTTGCATGTACAGGAAAGGAAAAAAAAATCGAGCGTCCGAGTTCTAAGGTGTCCCAGGGCCATTTTAGTGGACCAGGCCCAAATCCAAAGAACAGGCCGCCATTTTGAGAGTCCTCTTGCAGCCGCCTGTCGCTATAACATCAAGAGCAGCCGAAACTCAGCTGAATGGCAACTGAAACGGTAAATGGGCGCCCCACTACATTTCAGCATTGTAGGATGACCACACCAGTACAGCAACTTGCTAGACATCACCTCGGTGCCATCCGGATCTCGGCGCCCCACTGCAGATGAAGTGCCTCTCAACTATGAAACCACCACGGTGACATCCGGATCTTGGCGCGTTGTGCTGCCTTCGGCCTATTCGCACATCGGTCCGCTACTGACGCCATCTCACAGGCTAATGGGGTGACCCACGCCGAGTTTCAGCATTGTAGGATGACCACACCAACTTGCTAGACATCACCTCGGTGCCATCCGAATCTTGGCATCTCAACGCCTAGTGGTATCTTCCATACAGAAAATATTGTTACGCTGCCTTTGGCCCCATTCGCACATCAGTCCGCAACTTAGACATCACCTCGGTGCCATCCGGATCTTGGCATCTCAGCGCCTTGTGGTGTCAGTCAGAAAATATTGTTGCGCTGCCTTTGGCCCCATTCGCACATCAGTCCGCTACTGACACCATCTCACAGGCCAATAGGGCGCCCCACGCCGACTTTTACCATTGTACGATGGCCACACCAGTGGCACAACTTGCTAGACATCACCTCGGTGCCATCCGAATCTTGGCATCTCAACGCCTAGTGGTATCTTCCATACAGAAAATCTTGTTACGCTACCTTTGGCCCCATTCGCACATCGGTCCGCAACTTAGACATCACCTCGGTGCCATCCGGATCTTGGCATCTCAGCGCCTTGTGGTGTCTTCTACTCCGAAAATATAGTAGAAAATATTGTTGCGCTGCCTTTGGCCCCATTCACACATCAGTCCGCTACTGACACCATCTCACAGGCCAACAGGGCGCCCCACGCCGACTTTTACCATTGTAGGATGGCCACACCAGTGCCACAACTTGCTAGACACCACCTCGGTGCCATCCGGATCTTGGCATCTCAGCGCCTTGTGGTGTCTTCAAATCAGAAAATATTGTTGCGCTGCCTTTGGCCCCATTCACACATCAGTCCGCTACTGACACCATCTCACAGGCCAACGGGGCGCCCCACGCCGACTTTCAACATTGTAGGATGGCCACAGAAGTGCGACAACTTACTAGACACCACCTCGGTGCCATCCGGATCTTGGCGCGTTGTGCTGCCTTCGGCCTATTCGCACATCGGTCCGCTACTGACGCAAACTCACAGGCCAACGGGGCGCCCCACGCCGACTTTCAGCATTGTAGGATGGCCACACCAGTGCGGCAACTTGCTACACACCACCTCGGTGCCATCCGGATCTTGGCATCTCAGCGCCTTGTGGTGTCTTCTACTCCGGAAATATAGTAGAAAATATTGTTGCGCTGCCTTTGGCCCCATTCACACATCAGTCCGCTACTGACACCATCTCACAGGCCAACGGGGCGCCCCACGCCGACTTTCAACATTGTAGGATGGCCACAGAAGTGCGACAACTTACTAGACACCACCTCGGTGCCATCCGGATCTTGGCGCGTTGTGCTGCCTTCGGCCTATTCGCACATCGGTCCGCTACTGACGCAAACTCACAGGCCAACGGGGCGCCCCACGCCGACTTTCAGCATTGTAGGATGGCCACACCAGTGCGGCAACTTGCTACACACCACCTCGGTGCCATCCGGATCTTGGCATCTCAGCGCCTAGTGGTGTCTTCTATTCCGAAAATATTGTTGCGCTGCCTTCGGCCCCATTCACACATCGGTCCGCTACTGACGCCATCTCAGAGGCCAACGGGGCGCCCCACGCCGACTTTCAGCATTGTAGGATGGCCACACCAGTGCGGCAACTTACTAGACACCACCTCGGTGCCATCCGGATCTTGGCGCGTTGTGCTGCCTTCGGCCTATTCGCACATCGGTCCGCTACTGACGCAAACTCACAGGCCAACGGGGCGCCCCACGCCGACTTTCAGCATTGTAGGATGGCCACACCAGTGCGGCAACTTACTAGACACCACCTCGGTGCCATCCGGATCTTGGCGCGTTGTGCTGCCTTCGGCCTATTCGCACATCGGTCCGCTACTGACGCAAACTCACAGGCCAACGGGGCGCCCCACGCCGACTTTCAGCATTGTTGGATGGCCACACCAGTGCGGCAACTTACTAGACACCACCTCGGTGCCATCCGGATCTTGGCGCGTTGTGCTGCCTTCGGCCTATTCGCACATCGGTCCACTACTGACGCAAACTCACAGGCCAACGGGGCGCCCCACGCCGACTTTCAGCATTGTAGGATGGCCACACCAGTGCTGCAACTTGCTGGACACCACCTCGGTGCCATCCGGATCTTGGCGCGTTGTATTGCCTTCCGCCTATTCGCACATCGGTCCGCTACTATCGCCGCCTCACGTGCCAACGTATTTTCTCCGCATTTTACACCCTATGCCGCATAACAGGTCATGTGACTTGTTTATAAAACTTTTCATTGGTTCATTTTACTTTTGGTTTCCTAATGATGGAAGGCTTGATCATGTGACCTAAAAACAACACTTTTCATTGGATGAAAACTTTTTTTTTTCCCCAAACGATGAAAGCCGCACCTTGTTTCTGGATGTTTCAGACTGAAGCTGGCGTCAGCATGAGAGCACCACCATCTCGTAGCTCAGTCGTGGTCATTCCGCGAGCAATCATGGCAGCCGCTCCCCACCAGAAGCCTGCAGGAGTCGGAGCCCCCAAAACTTTTGATGAATTCTCAAGGCGAAGGGGGCGCTTTCGAGAATGGGGTCCAAGACCTAGCAGACAAGCGTCCGATTTCCAAGGTGTCCCAGGGCCATTTCAGTGGACCAGGCCCAAAAAGGAAACAGCCTGCCGCCATTTTGAGAGTCCTGTGACAGCCGCCTATCGCTGCACCGCAAGAGTGGGCGCAACTCAGCTGAATTGCGGCTTTTGACACAGTGGACCAAAAACGGACGGAATGGCAACTGAAACGGTAAAGGGGCGCCCCACTACAGCAGACGAGACTCCACCTGGAGAGGCCCGTTCACGCCGCCTCCCCCGGGGCGCCCCACGCCGTTATTCGGAGCAGCATTGTAGGATACCAAAACCAGTGCGGCAACTTACTGGACATCACCTTGGTGCCATCGTTCTGCTGCCTTGGAACTATTCGCGCAACAGTTTGCTACTGATGACCCACCCCCCGCGACGCCCCATGCCGTTATTTGCTGGGTGGCAACTTACTAGACATCACTTTCGTGTCATCTAGATTTCGGCGCGTTCTGCTGCCTTGGAACTATTCGCACAACAGTTTGCTACTGATGACCCACCCCCCGCGACGCCCCACGCCGGAAATCTGGACGTTGTGCTGCGTTGGGACTATTCGCACAGCCGACCGCTACTTCGTTGTTTTTCCCTAAAAATGTTTATATGTTATTACTATTTTTGTTTTCTTGTATATATTTATAAATTATTAAAGTTTTATAATCTTACTACTTTGTCGGAGTGCTATATATATTTGATGTGACACATAATTGTAAAAACTTTGATGTACAAAGAGTCATCCCTGGAATCTTCCGCTTCAGGCTCGGTCCCCTCCCCAATCACAATACAGGATGGTTTTCAGATAATAGCAACGCTTCTGCTGTGACGGATCTCATCCAGTGTGGGCCTTGATCTACTATAACTCCTTTGAAGAGGGGTGATTCTTTACAGCTGTGGCCATAAACTACATCTGCAGGGCTAGCTGATACCCTAGGACCAGCCTGGACAATCGGACACAGAGGAAAAGGAGTGTCAGAGGGTGCGGTAGTGAATAGGGCGAAAGGGAGGTGTCGGGCGGGCACAGGGTGTGATTCTCAGGGAAGAGCAGCGCAGATGGGGGGAGGTTTATTACCCATGCATAAGACAGAGAGCGGGGGTGACCACTGCCTGGGGGAGATGCTTGCGAGGGTGGGGAGCCATGCTAAGGATCGACAGCGTGCACAGAGTGGGTCTGGTCAAGGCATCTAAAATGGCTGCCGTGCACGACAAAAGTGTGGCATTTGAAAAAAGACAAGAAGGCGCAGACAATGTTTTTCAACACTTCCTGATTTCCTTTGAATCGAACGTTAACAGACGTTGGGGCATATTACCAAAGTTAAGCGATATTTATCCCTAACGATGCTTAGCAACGATTTTTTTACCGTCAGAAATTATCGCAGATAAACCTTGCTATTATCAAGGTTTATCGGAAATACGATAAAAAACGACCGCAATGCATTAATATCGCTGAAAACTCAGCGATATTCATGCATTACCGAGCTAATGCTCTTAGCCATGTTATCCACCTCCCATTGGATAACATGGCTAAGAACTGCTCAGGGCAGGTGGTAGCTTTTGGAGATATTCGCGCTTATCTCGAATATTTCCAAAAGTTGATAATAGGAGATAGCGATGTTAGCGACTGTTTCCAGTCGCTAACATCTTGGCATGCCCACTTTGCATGTCATTAGTGATAAATATCACTCACATGCAAAGTGGGGCCCAAGATGGTCGCTATCTTCTACTAGCCGTCGCTAACTAGTGTTAGCAACAGCTAGGTAATACACATATAATTTTATCTCCGCGAAGCGGAGCGCTGTTACAGATATATATCTTGTTTTTGAACGTTAATTTCTCAAAATGCACTGAAGCACATATATTGAGACCTAGCAAAGGCACATCGGGCTACCAGTCCCTACAATTTTGCCAAGTTTCGTGCAAATCCATTCAGCTGTTCGATCCTACCGAGAGACAAGATGGCGGCCGCTACGGACTGTTTGGAATGTTTACAGACACCGGAGAGCCAATCAGCTTCGCTTCGCAAAGCTCCGTAACGCGAAAAGTACGCGAAGCGGTGCGGTGTTACAGATATATATCTTTTTTTGAACGTTAATTTCTCAAAATCCACTGGAGCACATATATTGAGATCTAGCAAAGGCACATCGGGCTACCAGTCCCTACAATTTTGCCAAGTTTCGTGCAAATCCATTCAGCTGTTCGATTATTATTATTTTTATTTTTTTTTGCCCCGCGGGGCCCTTTTAAAACCTCCACATCAAACCTAGGGGGTCAGCGACAATGTACTATGCCCCCTTATGGTCATTTGCCCCTTCGCTTTGGCCTCCTCTTGTCTCTCGATCCTACCGAGAGACAAGATGGCGGCCGCTACAGACTGTTTGGAATGTTGACAGACGCCGGAGAACCAATCAGCTTCGCTTCACAAAGCTCCGTTGCGCGAAAAGTACGCGTCCTGGGCCGCTGCCCAGTCCGCTGTTACAGATATATATCTTTTTTTAAACGTTAATTTCTCAAAATCCACTGGAGCACATATATTGAGACCTACAAAAGGCACATCGGGCTACCAGTCCCTACAATTTTGCCAAGTTTCGTGCAAATCCATTCAGCCGTTCGGGCTAAAAGTGAGGCCAACCGCCCTATGGAAATTAACATGGGAAAAACGCGTTTTGGGACCCCCCTTTTTTCTCGGCCCCCCCTTGACGAACCCCCCCAAAATTTTCAGGGGCTGCTCAGAAACAAAATGTGCCATTTTCCTGAAAATTTCAGCCAATTCCGTCCACAAACGCCAAAGTTATTAGACATAGAATTTTCAAAAAACCCATAGAGAAAAAATCCTAACTATATATACCTACTGGCGACCGCCAGTAGGTAATGTACCTATACATATATATGTACCTATACATACATATATATATATATGTATATCTTCCCACAAGAGCAGCTCACTTTCCCGAGCCCATGGCGCTACTCAATCCGGTGTGGATTTCATCGGCAGAGCCTCGCCAAAATAAATCAACCACAAAATCCTCCAAAGAGAAAATAATGAAAAATGCACTCGCAGGATTGTTCGTGTTCCCAAAGTTTTCTGCTTTAATCCATCAAAGGAAGCAAACAGCACCCAAATCACAAAAACCGACACGTTTCGTTATCACCTGATAACTTGCTCACGTTTACAACAAGCAATTTGAAATCCACCCATAAAAGTGTTCGTGATGCACCATGTGACTCATGATGTCATTCTTACATCGGATGCCCCCGAGTGTTCTGGTATCTGTAGGCAAAGGCAAAGTGTATGTACTTAATTGTTTCGGTTGTCTCTTTGAGTTACACATTGTGCCTATTTTATTTATCCCTGTATTTATTTGATTCTTCACGAGGACATATTACCACTTAAATTAAGTAGTGTGAAAGGATGTTGTTTTTCTAAAACTATTATGCTGGGCTATTTTTCATTGGATCCAATGTTTTCATCTTATATTCGAGCCGTGCATATTGATTGTTCATCTGCGTTTCTGCAGTAGCACATCAATTGCAATTACTTCCCGCGTGCTCATTGAATTATGTTTTGAGGTTTTGGACCAAGAAAATGTTAACCCGGTTATCTTTGGCCCTTTAACTGGTATTAAGCCCTCCAGTGGGCTGGCGGAATATGTTATCTATGTTCGATAAGATCATTCGGGGTTTATTTTATATTTATATATCAATATATATCTTTATTTTTCTATCGATGTATATTGTTTCAATCCAAACCTTAGCCCTCCAGTGGGCGAGTTCTATTGATCTTCACATATCCCCTCAAGATTTAAATATTAGTTAAGGCCAATTCTGTTTTGACTGTATCTGATCTATTAACATCCTATATATATATGTTCTTGTGTGTTCCTACACTGTCCAACATGTCTCTAAGGAATATATATCCAAAAGAAAAACCCAATCAACTTTTTTACACACATAACAAAAGCCCATTTCCATACTTAAAGTCTTTCTTTAAAACCAGGATAAGAACCATCTCCTAAAGATGTACATAAAGTTCCTCACTTTGATTAAGACCCCAAGGAGTGAGGGTTCTGAAGTTCAAAATTTGTTGAGATTCTCTTTGTCTCAGTTTTTTCTCACGTTCCCCACCCCTCTCACTGATGGGAACCACCTCCAATGTGTAAAAACTTAAAGATTTCCAGTCTCCTCCGTGGTTTGTCTCCATATGTTTTGCAACAGCGTTGCTTTTATCTCTGTTAATAGTCACAAGTACGTGTTCTAAAATTCTTTTCTTCAATTCACATTTGGTGCTACCGATGTATTTCAATGCACATGGACATTCAATTGCATATATGACATATTGACTTTTACAGGTAATGAGTTCTCTTATGTGCCAGGTTTTGTTATTGGACATCGTCGCCATCGTCGTATTTTTAGCGATTTGACAAACCTTACACGATTGACATTTTATGAAACCCTTTGTCTTGAGCCATTGTATTCCTTTTTTCTTTCCCAAAGGTTGATGGTGACTGTGTACCAGTTTATCTCTTAAATTCCGCGCCCGGCGGATTGTCACATTGGGATGTTTGCCCATTAATTTTCCCACCGTCGGGTCTAGTTGTAAGAGCTTCCAATTTTTCCTTAGTATTTTTACAATTTGTTTCGATTCTCTGGTATAGTCCATGATTAGTCTAACTGGGTCCCCAGTTTTGTGTTCCTCATTGTGTTTTTTGTGTTTAGCTTTCAAGGTATCTTCTCTTTTTTTCTCATTTGCTCTTTGCCATCCTCGTTTGATTACACCACTTTGATAACCACGTTGTTTAAATCTGCCAGCTGTTTTTTGACTGTGCTCTTCCCATTCTTTTTCTTCTGAGCAAATGCGTCGTAAACGGAGAAATTCCCCGTATGGAATGTTTTCAATCACCGATGTTTTGTGAAAACTGTTAGCGTGTAATGTAGCGTTTGTTGAAGTCTTTTTTCTATGTAGGGTGTTTTCTATTTTATTGTTGGCAATATAGATTTCGGTATAAAGAAAAATAGCTCTTTCCCTGCTGATTGAGTATGTGAATTCGATATTGGCTTCAGTTGAATTCAAAATTCTGAAATATTCCTCAAATTCTTTAGCTGTACCCTCCCAAATTATCAGCAGGTCATCTATATATCTTGACCATTTTATTTACAAATCTGTCGTTGTTAGGGTGCCAAGCAATTTGTTGTTCCCACCATCCCATGGTAAGGCACGCATATCCTGGACTGAAAGAGAAACCCATCGCGCATCCTTTGACCTGTTGGTAGATTTCTTCTCCAAAGTAAAACACATTCTGTGTGTGGCACATCTCTATCACGTCTAGCAACATTTGGTTATGGTGTTTAAGTTGTATGTCCCGTTCTTTGAGAAAGGTACTGCATGCCAATAAGCCAATCTGATTATCAATATTAGTGTATAGCGAGATCACATCCATCGTTATGAGATGATATGAGGCTTGCCATGGAAGGTCTTGTAGGTGTCTTAGGAGATCGGTAGTGTCTTTTAAATATGAACTTAAGTTGAGAACAAAAGGCATTAAGAAGAAATCTATATAGTTAGCAACAGGCTCCAGTAATGATCCCTTTGCCTAAACTATAGGCCGGCCTGGTGGTTTATGCGGATTTTTATGAACTTTAGGCAGGAAATACACTGTTGCTGTAATTGGGTGGTCTGTGGTCAAAAATTTCCTTTAATCGTTATCAATCAGATTTTGTGATTCCCATTGTGCTGTCATTTTATCCAATTTCTCTTTGTATAGTTTGGTAGGATTACTTTCCAGTTTTCTATAGTACTCCTTATTTTTAAGTTGTTAATGGGCCTCTAATTCATAGTCCGAGTTGTTTTGTATAACGATGTTTCCAACCTTATCCGCCATTTTAATTATGATTGATTTGTCATCCACCAGGTTTTTCTGGGCCATACGTTCCTCTTTACTAAGGTTGTCTTTGAACTTTGTACTTTTCAATTTGTATATATCTTGGATCACTGTCTCTTAAAAAAAGATACATTTTGTTGCCTGGTGGTAATTGAGGATAAAACCGTGACATGGGTTTTTTACCACTCAAACCAGATCCCTTCTGTGGGCATGCAGTTTCCTCTGGGATAATTTCTTGATCATCTACTATATCCAAATTTACCAAATCGAGCAAAGCAGGCATATCTTCAGTTGTTAAAGCGGGTTCACTTGCTTCTATCATTCTGTTTCTCTTTTTCATCTTTGCGAAGGTTGCCATTTTTTCATTCTCTTTAAAGGTTTTAGAGAGTTTGATTTTTCTTATATATTTGTAGATGTCGATGCGGGTTTGAGCCATATCCATTGATTGAGTAGGACAAAAGTTTATACCATGTCTCAACAGCGACATTTCAGTCTCTGTGATGTTTCTGGTTGATAAATTCATTATTACCAACTCATCATTTTCTTGTGAAATGGGCATAAGGCTTATTTGACAGTCTTCTGACGCATACTCCTGGTTTTGGTGCCAATTTCCTCGGAGCCACTTGCACCTTTTTCCTTTCCTTGTTGTTTTTTTAATTGTCCCGGGCCTCCGGGAACCCATTTGCCTCCTCTTCCTCTGCCCCTCATTGTTTGATATTGGCCTTGATTTTGTTCCCAATTTTTCTGTTATGCCTGGCATAATAGTTTTAGAAAAACAACATCCTTTCACACTACTTAATTTAAGTGGTAATATGTCCTCGTGAAGAATCAAATATATACAGGGATAAATAAAATAGGCACAATGTGTAACTCAAAGAGACAACCGAAACACTTAAGTACATACACTTTGCCTTTGCCTACAGATACCAGAACACTCGGGGGCATGCGATGTAAGAATGACATGACGAGTCACATGGTGCATCACGAACACTTTTATGGGTGGATTTCAAATTGATTGTTGTAACCGTGAGCAAGTTATCAGGTGATAACGAAACGCGTTGGTTTTTGTGATTTGGGTGCTGTTTGCTTCCTTTGATGGATTAAAGTAGAAAACTTTGGGAACACGAACAATCCTGCGAGTGCGTTTTTCATTATTTTCTCTTTGAAGGATTTTGTGGTTGATATATATATATATATATATATATATATATATATATATATATATATATATATATATATATATATATATATATATACATATATATATATATATATACATATATATATATATATATATATATATATATAGTTATTTATTTTTTTACTAAAAAAACTAAGGTTAAAGTTACTTTATAGTTAGGTGAGTATGTCAGTGACAACATTCAAATGTTGTACTAAAACACAGAAATTCACCAGTTATAGTTAGGAGAGCGAACTATAATTTGTGCCCCTACCATGCATTGCTTATGACATCACATATTACATCATCCATGACATGTTCTAAGACATCACTCATGACATATCAAATGATATCATTGATGACATCCCTCAATACATCATTCCAGTGAGTGTGGGAGTTTGCATTATAATTTACATCATGGTTGGTAACTACCATATTATTTTTCTACCTAATTTTGTACAGCCTTTGTCCAGCTAATCGGTGTGCTAGCTTACAAAACACATGTGGTCCTAATGCACCATAGGTGTGTAGAGGTATTGCACATGTTAAAAATCTTTGAATTGAAGAGTAACTCTGTGTGCGAGTGATAGTTGACAGCTTGTGTTCATTATGTTGCACATACATTTTTGGGTATTGTAGAAAAGGTTTACAGCTGGGCAAAGATTCTACATAAGACATACTAACTATTGTAAGCAGCCTTGAGTTATTAGACACAAGTGCCTCAGTATGACAATTTCAATTTAACAAAGAAGGCTATGTGCACCAGGTGCTAATCTATGTGCTTGTTTTGCTTCAGAAGATGGGTTATCTGGAAAGCTTTCACCAGATTATGAATGCTGCAGGTAGTATGATCTTTAGCACTTTCAGACCTTGCTTATTTTAAGTGAATAGTTGCTCCTTGGACAAGATTTGCATAGAGTGTACACTGTTCTCAGTAGATACTTTTTAAGTTTTGGTATATTTTTCATGAGGATTTCACTATCTGTAAACAGTGTGGTACACAGAAAACTCTATTCATAGAGTAAACACTGTTAACAGTACCCACTTTGTGGCTTATATCAACTTGATTTCTCAATGTGGGTTCAGTGACTGGTTTGACAAAGGTAAAGACTGTCTATAGTAGGGCATTAGTTATGTAACAGCACTTCAGTATCTGAAGGTGGTATGGAGAACAAGGGTATACCAACAATCAAACCTGGGGTGAATCAATATTTGGAGAAAACAATGGTTCTTATGTGGCCAAAATGGTCCTAGAAAAAGATGCAGGAATATGCGCCAGGTATTTGGAACAAAAGCTATGATTTTAGGGATATGCAATTAATGCTGAAGGGAGCAATGAAGTATACGCAAAGGGACGAGGATAGAATTAAAAAGAACTATTTAATTTATTTTAAACAAAAATAGTTCCGGTGCTCACATAATAAAAGTGACAAAAAGCGTGAGTCATAAGTGAGGGTGACTTCTTTTAAAATCTATACATCGCATTGACACAGGTGAACTCCACAGTCATTACCAACAAGCTTAATTTGTTAAGTTTGTTCCTACCCGCCCTACGCTCGTTAACGCTATTCAGTAACAGAGTGCAATTGCAGTGCTCATTGTTGCACAAGGTATTTTCTGTGTTGCATTTCTCAGGCGCATTCATTCAGAACATTCCTCGCCCTCAACAAAACAGCTTCATCTGAACCCTGCTGTGCCCAAACACTCAGCATGAGTAACCCTCCGCATTGACTCAGCACCGCTCCAGCATGCCCAGGCCCTGCGGGCGGAGGTGGGTGCTGTCAAGCCCGCCGTCTGCACTGTCCTGTTTACACAGCGAGGCCTGCCTGCAACAGGGCTGGTGTCGCCCTTGTGTCGATTGGAATCTCACTGCTTTGGCGAGTAAAACAACAATATGTTGCAGACCTCAGTCAGTGGGCCTGATGACGTAGAAGGTGGTGAAGATTGAGGTATTTGTAGTGTCCTCAGGCGGGGTAGTGGTGCAGTCTACCCGCGCCCGGAGGCTTCACGTAGTGCTAGCACGTGTCGTCACGCGCTAGCTATAAATAAAGGGGCGTGGCCCGGCTCAGGTGGTCGGAACCACGCAGCAAGCCAAATTAGCCGTGTCTAGTATTCTTTGCGGCCGCAGCATTAATTATTGCGCACGCGCGGCCCCATCACACTGGCGACGAGTCGGTAATGACCCCAAATGCCTCAATTGGTGTGCTTTGTCCCCGGAGTGGTTTAGAGCCTTTGATCTAGGCCATATACCCTCGGGGGAGCTGATTACTCTGCAGAGACCTGCTGTGTGCTCCTGGCAGGTCTGCTACTTTCAGTGAGGACCCAACAGCCCCTGAAGAGGAATTTTCCCTGCACACCCTGCTGGAGCCCAAGCTCGTGTGTGCCCTAACTCCCAAGGAAGGACGACATCGCAGTGAGGTCAGCACCCCCAGGCTACAGAGAAAGGACCCGACTGCGCCTTTGTCACCCTTGGCCAGGTGGCTATTACTAAGCCCAGGAGGTAGGCAGCGCACATGCCTCGAGGAGTGACTGTGACTGAACTAATATGGCGTCAATCCCGGCCATTGAGCCCATTGTAGTAGATGGCGCCCCCTCATCCCTCACCCCGCAGTGGAGGGACAGGACTGACCGTCTCAAAATTTACTTCAAAGGGGCGGGCAATGCCCGGGACAGGCGCAGAGCCCTACTCCTCCATCTGGGAGGCAAAGACATCCACCGTGTTTACAAAACCCTGGTAAAGGCCACACCCAAAATGTGTATGACGCTGCTCAATGCCCTAAACGCGCACTTTGAGCCAATGGTGAACAGGTACTATGAAAGATTCATCTTTCGCCAGGCCAAACAAGAAGCGGAGGAGTCGTTAGATGCATTCCTCGGGCGTTTGAAGGAGCTGGCCAGCACGTGCGGATTTCGCGATGAACAGGAAGAAATCCGAGGTCAGATAATACAGGGGTGCTACTCGTCCAAACTCAGAGTGAACATGCTTCAGGAGGATGGCAAGTGTCTAGCGGACATCCTCACCCTGGGCTGGTCAAAAGAGCTGTCGCAAGCCAGAGCATCCCACATGGAGGTAGCCCTCCACCCACCCATCAAGACGGAACAAGTCAACGCGGTAGAAAAGGCAAACGTGGTGCGGCCCAAAGCACGCCAAAACCCAGGGAGAAGACCGCAAGACAAGAAAAAGGAATGCGGCTACTCCGGAGGCACGCCCCATGACATGCAAGACTGCCCAGCGAGAGGGAAGAAGTACAGTGCTTGCAGGTGGATGAACCACTTTGCGGCGGTATGCCGGTCTGCAAAATCACGGAAAGAAGCCGCACAGGCAGTGGCTGAAGCACACAACAGTGAGGACATGGACGATGACGCGGGAGACTACCCAGTCCACTATGTATTCGCAGTAGACCAACCACGACGGAAGAGACAACAATTTCCAAGGTGCAGAATCAAGATCGATCACCAGGATGTGAAAGCCACCGTAGACACAGGGACCTCAATCGAACTAATGGCTGCCAACGTGTGCAATCAACTATGTCCACGCCCGCCGTTACGTGAAGCAAGGATCAGGGCGTTTGCATAAGGACAGAAGACACTCCCGCTCCTGGGATGTTTCAAGACTGAGCAGAGACACCTGGACCTCAAGATCCCCACCACAGTGTACGTCACCAGGGAAGGGAAGCGGAATGCTGATAACCGGACAATCAGCAGAGGAGCTGAAACTAATCTCATTCACCATGGCGGTACAATATGAGAAACTGGAGGCCATCATGGAGGAGTTCGAGACGAACGGATCCCTCGACCCCTCACAGTCCGGCTTCCGAGCCAATCACAGCACCGAGACCGCCCTCATCGCCGCCACCGATGACATCCGAGCCCTGATGGACAAAGGAGAAACAGCGGCCCTCATCCTCCTAGACCTCTCCGCGGCATTCGACACGGTCTGCCACCGCACCCTAGTACGGCGCCTCAACAACATCGGAATCCAGGACAAGGCGCTGGAATGGATCATCTCCTTCCTCGGCGGAAGAACACAGAGAGTCCGCCTACCACCGTACAAGTCAGAGGCCTCCGAAGTCATCTGCGGCGTCCCTCAAGGATCATCTCTGAGCCCCACCCTCTTCAACGTCTACATGAGCCCCCTCGCGGCCATCGTACGCAAACACAACCTCAGCATAATCTCCTACGCCGACGACACCCAGCTGATCCTCTCCCTGACCAACGACCCCGCCGCCGCCAGAGCCAACCTGCACGAAGGGATGAAAGAGGTAGCCGAGTGGATGACGACCAGCCGCCTGAAACTGAACTCGGACAAGACGGAGGTCCTCATCCTGGGCTCCTCACCCTCCGCCTGGGACGACTCCTGGTGGCCTCCCGCCCTGGGCACCGCACCCAAACCAACAGACCATGCACGCAACCTGGGCTTCATCCTGGACTCCTCCCTCTCCATGACCAGGCAAGTCAACAACGTCTCCTCGGCGTGCTTCAACATCCTACGCATGCTACGGAAGATCTTCTGGTGGATCCCCACCGAGACCAGGAAGACCGTCACCCAGGCCCTCGTCACCAGCCGACTGGACTACGGCAACGCCCTCTACGCCGGTACCACCGCCAAGCTCCAGAAGAGACTCCAGCGGATCCAGAACGCCTCAGCCAGACTCATCCTCGACATCCCACGAACCAGCCACATCTCCGGACATCTGAGAGACCTTCACTGGCTCCCCGTCAACAAAAGAATCACCTTCCGCCTCCTCACCCACGCACACAAAGCCCTACACGACCAAGGCCCGAGCTACCTCAACAGCCGAGTCAACTTCTACGCTCCCAAACGCCACCTCCGATCAGCCAACCACGCCCTCGCCGCCGTCCCCCGCATCCGAAGAGCGACTACAGGAGGAAGGTCCTTCTCCTACCTGGCCGCCAAGACCTGGAACTCCCTCCCGACCGACCTGCGCCTGACCCAAGACCACCTCTCCTTCAGGAAGAAGCTGAAGACCTGGCTGTTCGAGCAGTAGCGGCACCCCCCCCCCCCCAGCGCCTTGAGACCCTACGGGTAGGTAGCGCGCTTTACAAGTGTCACTGATTGATTGATTGAAGACGTCTTAAAGGCATTGGATGCCTGAAAGGGAAAGAAGTCTCTCTCCACATCGACCCGTCAGTCCAACCAGTGGCGCTGAGGCACAGGCGTATCGCATTCCACCTCCAGAAGAAGGTCGAAGAAGAACTAGAAGCACTAGAGAAACAAGGGATTATCGAGAAGGTCAGTGGACCCACCCCATGGGTGTCCCCGATCATAGTGGCGCGTGAACTGAAACAGCCAGGGCAAGTCCGCATCTGCGTTGACATGCGCCTTCCAAACGCCTTGATGAAAAGGGAACGTCACCTAACCCCCACCATCGACAACATTTTGGGAGAACTGAACGGCGCAAAATGGTTTTCAAAGATGGACCTACGGTCCGGCTATCACCAACTGCCACTACACCCGGACTCTCAATACATCACCACCTTCTCTACGCACGTCAGTCTCCGGAGATACCGACGCCTCAACTTCAGGATCTCGAGTGCCACGGAGGTGTTCCAAAACACCATCCGTAAAGTCCTCAGCGGGCTCCCGGGGGGTTTGAACATAAGCGACGACCTACTAATATATGCATCGTCAATTGAAAATCACCACCGTAGACTTCGTGGGGTTCTCCAGAGGATCAAAGAATCCAGACTGACCCTACACAAAGAAAAGTGCCAGTTCTTAAAGAACAAGAACAGCTTATTTGGCTACACGTTCTACAACACAGGAGTGGCCCCGGACCCTGACATGGTGCGGGACGTCTAGGAAGCCCCAGCACCCTCCAAAATCTCAGAAATAAGAAGCTTCCTAGGGATGGTGAACTTCTGCGGGTGGTTTGTCCTGTACTTATCCAACCTCACAAAGCCCCTCAGGGAACTGACGAAATCCACCACCACGTGGCAACGGGGCCCCGAACAGGAACAAGCCTTCAAAGATACCAAAGCAACCCTGTCGGCAGACACGACACTGTCATACTTCGACCCGGCCCAGATCAGACCAACGTCGCTGTTGATGCCAGCCCATACGGCTAGGAGCTGTGCTCACGCCGTTTCAAGGAAACGGAGAGTGGGCCCTGATCGCATATGTGAGCCACTCCCTGACGGACACGGAACAGAGATACCTGCAAATAGAACAGCACTTCCACGTCTACGTATACGGCCATCCATTCACCGTATCCACCGACCATAAACCCCTCATCTCTTTGTTTCAAGGGACAGCATCCAAGCCTCCCCCGATGATTGAAAAATGGATCCTTCAGCTGCAGGGGTATGACTATCGAGATGAATACAAGCCAGGCTTGTCCAATCTGGCAGACTACCTTTCGGGACATCCTAGGGCCATCACCAAAGTGGAAGAAGAGGATGCCGAAGTCACTGAAGAATATGTCCGGCTCATATCGGAAAGATCCTGACTACTTCCCATGAGTCTTGAAACCATTGTAGTTGCCACTCGGACTGATGAATGCCTGCAGCTGGCCATAATAGCGGTCCAATCGAATGACTGGTACCTCATTCAGTCCTCCATGACTAGACGGACACCACAAGCAAAGGCCGTCCTGGAGTCCATTGTGTGGGTCAAGGATGAACTTTCCGTCGACAGCAGCGGTTGTCTACTCAGAGGCCCACGACTGGTGATCCCATCAAGCCTTGCTCAACAAGCCATGGACCTCGCAAACAGGGGACACCAGGGCATGGTGAAGAAAAAGAGTCGGCTGAGTGCAAAAGTGTGGTTCCCGGGCATGGACCCGCTGGTTGAACAAACAGTCAGAACGTGCTCATGGTGCCAGGCATCAGGCCAACCAGAACGCCCTCCCCCCATCATCACTGAAGAAAACCCCCAAAGGCCATGGGAGTGTGTGAGTGTTGAAATCTGACACCTCCCTGATGGAGGCTATGCCCTGGCAATCATCGATGACTACACGAAACACCCTAAAGTCGAGATTGTAGGAAGTCAGACAGCCATGGAAGTGATGACAAAACTTGAGAAAACCATCGTGACCCATGGTATATTCGAAGTGGTGAAGACAGACAACGGCCCACCATTCCATGGAAAAGAATTTGCAGACTATCTCAATGCTTAGGGAATTCAACACCAGAAACTGAGGCAGCTCCGGGGCCGGCAAGCATGGGCAGAGTAGTGCGAGACACCATCCCACATCACCTGAGCTGGACCCCGTCTCAGATTAACGCCGGAAAAGTCCTAGCCAACAGGAGCAGTTCCAATGAATAAGCCAGCGCCGACCGATGAGCCAGAATGTCAGACATTCAAGTAGGGGACAGAGTCTATGTCAAGGACAGGAACCCCGGGAGCAAGTTCCGGCTTCCGTTCAAACATCAGCCATGGACAGTTATCCGCCGACCCGGCACTATGATAACAGCAGGAAGAGGAACTTAGAAAATCACACGCAACATCTCTTTCTTTAAAAAGGTACACGCCGGAACTCTGGACCCGCTGCTATCGGATAACCTGGACGCCAGACCACATCAGCAGTCATGGGAGGAAGGAACAGATGGTGACCAAGGAATGATCCCCACTGAAGATTTGGACCGATCTGACCATGGCACCCCTTCACTGTTTGGAACGCCAGACGGAGAACTGCCAAGTTCCCCTGCAAGATCTCCTGAGGGTGAAGTGTCACAGGAAATTACCCCGTTGTTGCCATCCTCACCGGGAGAACGCTCCAGATATGGCCTGAGAAGCAATCCAGCTCCATTCTCCCGCCTAGCAGGGTTCATGGTGTGATGAACCAAGGACTGGAATCCTAGTGACTGGTAACCGATCTACGTATTCAATGTTTGTTTGTTGTTTAATAAAGGTTGGAAGGAATGTAGTGTCCTCCGGCGGGGTAGCGGTGCAGTCTACCCGCGCCCAGAGGCTTCACATAGTGCTAGCGTGTGTCCTCACCCGCTAGCTACAAATAAAGGGGCATGGCCCGTCTCAGGTGGTCAGGACCACGCGGCAAGCCAAATTAGCCGTGTCCAGTATTCTTTACGACCGCAGTGCTAATTAATGCACGCACGGGCCCCATCACAGTATTTACTGCTCTTGGTATATATCGATACCTCAGGGTGTGGTAATTAAAGGGTTTAGTACATGGCTCATATTCAAAGTTTTCAGCTGTAAAGTGAGGAATTACACACAGAAGCTCTGTGTTCTATGCTCAGTTCTGCATTTAACAGAATTTACTGCATATTTTCCTGCTGTATATTTCAGCAGGGTTGACCTACCTGTGGCAGATGTGTGTGTGTGTCAATAGGGCATTGCCCTGAATTCCAGTCCATAGCACCCCTTGTTTACGCCTGGGTTTGGACTTTACACCAATGTCATAATAGGGAACTAGGTCCTCAACCACACTGGTTCCAGCCCTTGCTTTTAAACCCACCATTATTGAGCTCGTCTGTGTAAGGCTAATTGGGTGAATGGAATCAAACCAAAACTACAAATCCCAGAATGCATTTGAGACTAAGACTACAAACACTGTCCATGATGAAGAGTGTTGTGGCCCCCCTCCAAAACTAAGAGCACCTATATTGCTGTTAGAACCACAGTGCGCTGTTCATATCGGAAAGGGACAGAGCAGGGACAGAGCAGGAACATAAGGAAAGTGTCAGGAGCTTGACTCTTGGAGACAAAGCAATACAACACTGTGTCTCAGACTTTGGATGTCTTTCCATTTTTTTGAAAGTCTAAACACTTGCATGCCTAAAGTGCTGGGAATAAATAAATTCCAGGATAAAAAAAAAGGAATCAAATAGCTTGGTGAAACATAAGGCAGACCTCCTGCGGTAAGCCTCAGCAGTCAGTGATTCTTGTAGGAGTCCTATTCGGGGTGAGAAGGGCGGCATGAGAGCTCATGGGGACATTGAAGAGGAAGACATTAGTTAGACACTTCAATTCTGGGAGTTGTAGTTTAGGAAAAATACAGTTTGACTTCTTAGCACACATTTGTTTTTTTAACTGAAACACTATTTTTTGGAGGGAAAGTTTCAAGCCATGATTGTGCACAGTAAGTAGGGAGGTGGGAGGTGGAAACCCCTTACATTTGGAGGTACCATATTGGTAACTCATCACTGGTGCTCTGAAATAAAATGATATTCTGCTACTTTCTTAACTATAGGAGTGTTGACTGAGGCTGATATTGCTAAGAAGGATGTTATATAACTAGATGCACACAGCAAGAGGGTATGCCCTCCTGCTTTGTGCTTTCTTTTGTTTCTAGATTGTCAGTCTGGACATTTCATGGCTCCCTGTTTCATTGGCTGTCTGAGGTTGTTCGTGTTTGTCTGTTCCTGCTTTAACAGGTGGCAGAGCAAGTCTTGGAGATGTGCAGGCCAGTAGTGGAGTCAGCATGTTGCCATGAGGGTGGGACTGATGTGGTCGTACTTTTTCAGTCTCTTGATCAGGACTCTTCAGCTGCGCCAACGAAGAGCCAGGGAAGCTGGCGGGTAGGGTCTTGCTACCAAGCTGGTGGCAATCCACACACACCATGAAGATTTCACTTCAAAGGGGCAGTTGTAGGATCATATAGCACAATTTGTCTGCTACATACTTCTTAAATGATATGTTTACTTTCAGTTAGTTTTCCTAAGTAAGCTGTTTTCTTTGAAGTGTAGCTACTAAAGGTCAGTGATTGTAGCTAGGCTTCAAGTTTTACTTCTTTCATGAATAAATTGTTGATAAAACAATATACAATGGTGAGGGCCAGTGGATGTATGACACTTCTTGGCTGCAGCTTTAATACACAATTACAGGTGTGCAACATAATTTACCACATAATTTTCAGATTTTACAGACAGTTCTTTTTCTTATTCAAATGGGGAAAAATACAGGCTGAAAATGCTACCACAATTTGCACTTCTGATTCTCTGTGCTGCATACTCTTAGTAGCCCTGACAGTGGTAGAGCTCTGCAGAGTCCTTTGGTGGTTGTCATTATAACAATGAAATCCATATTTCACAGGTAACCACAACACATGTTCTACATTGACAGTTTCATGTGCTGTGAAATATGGGTCTTATAGTACTACGTTGTATGCAATAAAACATTTAATATATGTATAACTAAGGAAAAGGTGAGCGGATGTGGGATGAATGTCCATTGTAGATGTTGTTGCAGGGAATAGGAAAACACTATCCTGTTGATATACCACCCCTTTTTATGGGAAATGTTCATCCCAAATTTACATTCATTAAAAAAACAAAAACAAATGACATTTATATAGCGCATGACTGCCAGAGTGCTTATTGCATTCTTGACTGGTCCTAGGAAGGCATTTAGGCATCTGTGCAGCAGGGGTATGAGTTTTGAGGTGGCATGACCTTCAAGTGAAGAGTTGGGTGTCTGAGGGTCAGAGATGTGGTCCGATAGATAGTGAACTCAACACCACACCTGTGGAATCCTGAGGTAAGAAAGGTGAGAGGAAAGAGGATACTAACGTAATTTCCTGTGGTGTCCCTGAGAGATGGATCACAGTGCATTTGGCCAAGTTGAAGGTGAGTGGCGACGGTGCCTAGTTGTTAGAGTAGGTGCACATGTGAGCAAAGCCTGTGATGGGCACCAGTTGTGGCAGAGCATCTAGGTGATAGGGTGGGATGTGTAATTGACCTTTTAAACATGCCTTCACTATAGGAAATTTGCTTATTGGCGAAAAGGCAGAGTAGAAGCACCAAGAAGTGTGTGGACTTACAGTAAGTCACATGAACCTACCACAGCTGCTACCGATAACTTTCTCCCACTCTCACTTCTACCCATAGGATTATTTTATATGCTTGTAAAACAATGGTGCAAAAAAAAACAATTGATGGACGAAATGTTGAACAATGTCAGTCACCCCAGTACAGAGATCTGGGCCTAAATCTATTGTTTTTTGCTCCCCATGCCATTCCAGTTTAAACGCAGCCATATACAAATCAGCCTTGACCCTGCTCCCCCTGGGAACAGTCCAGCCTAACCTGCCAAGTCAGGTCCTCCCTGGAGCAGAAACAAGCATCCTATACCACTGCCAATGCCACCACCTATACCACCACTAATACCACTACCAATACCACCATCACCAATACCACCACCACCAATACCACCACCACCACCACCACCAATATCACCTTTACCACCAATCACACCAACACCAATACCACCACCACCACCACCAGTACCAATACCATTACCAATACTACCACCAATACCACCACAAATACTACCACTACCAATACCAGTACTACCACCAATACCACTACCACCAATACCAGTACCACCACCAACAATACCAATACCACCACTACCAATACCACCAATACCAATAACATACCATCAATACCACCACCACCAATACCAGTACCACCAATACCAACACCAATGCCATCACCATCACCAATGCCACCACCGCCACCAATACCAGCACCACCAATACCACCACCACCACCACCAATACCAGCATCACCAATACCACTACCACCACCAATACCACCACCACCATTGCCACCACCTCAGTGCCTCTCGCTCACTAGTAATAGCAGGGGCACTGGACGAGGCCGTGGTGTAGCCAAGACCATCCCTCCCTCCGTGCCTGCAATAAAGCACAGCCTGCCCTGCACCAGGAAGTGAAGCCAGGGCCCTACTGCAGCTGGAGTGTTTTGTATTAAGCCAAAGATAGCAATGACATTACGCAATGCCACACTGAACACTCAAATCACAGAGAGGACAGGAAATAGCCACCCCGCTCCTGCTCTTCCTCCTGAGCCGTGACTGTGTAACCACAGAGCAAAAGGTGTTGGAGCTCTTTGTTAGTGTTTATAGTTCGGATCATATGTAACTTTCACTTCACACTTTGGCACCCATTAGGATGGCAGGCGGATCGCACCTGTCTGGCCGGCGGTGGCCCCCGCTGGCCCGGCGGGGGCAATCTGCCCGCCATCCATACCTAAAGGACCCCCGCCATATTAGGATGGCTGGGGGTCCGCGGCGGATGGAAAGACATGTATAATATGGTGGTGGTGTCTGCAAGACACTGCCATCCATATTAGGATGATCGTGGAGAGCAGCCCTTCCATGGAAACGTTGCCACCATGGAAAAACATGCAGTTTTTGCATTTTGGGGCCTGTTGCTGGCCCCAAGGGTGTTGGGTGGTTGGGGGTTGCACATGGGGGGTACCATAGGTACCCCCTGCATTTGCATGCACAAGGTGGCAGGCACTGCGAGGTGACTGTCTCGTTGTGCACAGCCACGGACAGTATGGGAGTACCTGCGGGCGGTGACGTGGGCAGGAGGAGGGGCAGGGTGGGGGGTAGTAATCTGTGGATAATGGAGGTTTACAGGTAAGTAAACATATAAATAAATCAAATGAATTTCGTTGCGTGCACTGCATCCCCAAATGCAAAGCAGTGCGCGCCACAAAATTCGTTTGATATATTTATATGTTTACTTACCTGCAGACCTCCATTATCCATAGATTACTACCACCCACCCTGCCCCTCCCTCTCCCCACATCACCACCCGGCAGGTACTTCCCTACCGACCGCAGCTGGATGTGCATGCAAATGCACAACATGCATTTCTTACATTGCGGCGGGTGCTGGTGACAGCACCGCCCGCCGCAATTTGAGAAATGCGGGATGCGCCCACCAGTGTGGCGGGGGCATCCTAATTAGAATGGCAGGACCGCCGCACCTATGGCGGGCGGTCCCTTTAGCCGTTGTGGTACGCCCGCCATCGTAATAGACCCCACAGAGTCTATGTCATTTACAACACTGACACATCTTCTTCACTCTACGATTCATTACTACTTTGAAGACGTCGCAGACCAGTCTCTTCCTCTGATATTTACAATCTAACAAGCGGTCAAGAAGGACCTTTATTGTAATGCAATAGGTCTCGCATTTGCGAGAGTTTAAGCTATTAGCATTGTGAATGACAATGCCTTTAGTTTATGTTTTAAAACCCAAAACATAAATAAAAGGCAATGTTATTTACAATGCCAATAGCTCAAACTTGTGTGAATGCAAAACCTATTGCATTGCAAATGCTTGATTTTAAGTGGAGGGGGGCCACACTGCCCCCTCTCTGACCCTTTAAAAGGCAATTATAAGCCCCACAAAGCTCATTCGTGGCCAAAATGTAGGTGTAACCGGGATTCATAGCCCCCCTCCCCAAGTCTCTTTAAGCCCAGGGAAACCCATTGGCCAGGCCATTCTGTTTTTTTCTTGTGGAGAGGTTGCACGGCACCCCATCTCAAGCCTTATTAGGCCATGGGTATACCATTCCCCAGGCCCATTTTTTTATTTTTTAAAGGGGACAGTGACCATATGGCCCCCCTCCTCGAGCCTTCTTATGCCCTGGGGACCTCATCCCCCAAGGCCACTACCTAAATTATATGGGAGGAGGGTCACCGGGCTCCCCCTCCCAAAGCCTTTTCCGACCACAGGGATCCCTCCAGGGGACCACATCATTAGAGGTTGGTGCCCTGGTGCCCAAACAGAGCATCCACACCATACATTTGTTGGGGGCCGGGGAAACCCTGAGGCCCCCATGGCCTCAGCCAGATTCCCACATCCAGCAGAAGCCAGCATTGCTCCCGCCTGGAGGGAGCAACTACGTATGCAGCTCCCTTCTGGCTGGAGCACTATTTTGATCTGTTTCCATGCCCACATCAGTGTGGCCCCCTCCCCATTTTGAGTAATTTCAGCCCAGGGGTGGGCTCCCCAGGGTCTTTAAAGGCTAAGGGAGGAGAGCCGTGTGGCCCATCTGCCCATTTTGAGTAATTTCAGCCTAGGAGTTGGCTTCCCTGGGCTTTGATAGAAGTCTTTAGACCGCAATATGTTTGGCGGGACTGCCTTGGTCCCGCCAAGCATAATACGAGTTTCCTCTCTGCCACGGTTTTCATTGGGGTTCCTCCTGCATGAAAACCGTAGCGGAGAGAAAACAAAGCCTCTGAGCCATGGGGTGCATGCAGGGGGGAATGCATGCCCCCCTGTGTGCCTCCACCCCAGTGCCTGCATGGCATGGATTGCAACAGGCCATGCCATGTAGGGACTGTCTTTGACGTTCCCTCAGCAATCTGAGCATTATCTGCTTCTCCGCCTAGCAGCAAGATGCTACTTTGGAGCGATAGCTGCGCTTTATAAATATTGTATACATTTCGATGCCTATTTCTTAGGCATTGCCGTGGGATCACTAAAGAACCACACACCAGTGACTGAAAAAGTCATAATCTGGTGAGCAGTGCGCACACAGGTTTGGCAGTACTCGAACGGGCCAGTGGCATGGCAGCCCACTCCAGGACCACCAAACTCGTAATCGGACCTTTAGTGCAGATTGTTGGAGATGTCTTTATGTGCTTTGATTCAAATAGTAGTAACTACCTTGTATGACTGTCTGTGGGTAAATTTTTTAAATGGTTTTAATCATGGCTTATTCAAGGTCGATGATAATATTTTGTGGGTAACAGTCATTTGTTTTATGTTTAATTTGGCTTAAGAGTTCGTAGTAAGTGCTTCTTTGTTTATTTGATTGTAAGAGATATATAAAAGGACATTTTGAGTTGTGACTAGTGATATTCACCATATATGGTGTATATCTGAGTGAACGGTTTGGGACACATTTTGAAGGTCCCATCTATCGTCCAGGTTTGACAATGGCTTAGCTTTGACAAGTTATCTGCCTCAGAAAATATCAGGATTTGTCTATCAATTTTTATATTGTCATATAACAAGAAGGGTTCCCTGAATATGCGTCATTTTTAAGTGTTCAAGTATTTCTATATCTTGATATTTTCTTGGGGCAGGAGGGCTATCGCTGGTGCCTTTTTTTAGTTCATGGAATTAAGCATTTTCAAGTAGGTATAGATGGTAGTTGACCTGTGAAGTGTTCAGGGACTTTAGGGAGTATATCTTTGTTGTGGTCTCCTGGGAACGAGTACTTGCCTCTCTTTTATACTAAAATACTTCCCTTACTTTTATTTCTGGTACACTCGAGGGGTATCTGTGTTCCCTTACATTAATTACAACATCATCTTTTGTAGTGGCTCTTCCATGGCATGTGTTAGAGCAATATTTAGTACATTTCCAATTGACAGTTTCCATTGATGTACTTTCCTGTTTGTAAGTGTAGCCCGTCTGACTTAATAATTGTTTTATTTTTCTGTGATGGTACATATCTCGCTCTTTCTGTCATTATGTCTGAAAATAGTTTAATTGCATAAAGAATTACAATTCTAAAATGTTTATACATCTGTCATTTTACACCTTTTTGCAGCTTGCTGTTGTGGGGTGTAGTAATTTGTAGCAGGTGCTTTCTTTTCTGTTGATAGGTAAAAAGAGCATCCGTTTAATTTTAAATGTTTATCGGTTGGTAGTCTGACGAGTCTGAGGTCGTTCGATTTGATCTTTTTTGTTTATTGGTTGTGTTTCTTACATATGCTTAGTTTTTTATGTATTTTTCTGGTTTGTGTATGGTGTTATTTTTTGGTAGCTTAACAGTTTCTCAATGTTGTAATGCTTTCTTTTAGTGCATACATGTAAATAGATACATGATGTACAGTGTTTTGTTAATTATTTGTTGTTTTAGGTTAATTATAAGTTTTTCTTACTTTGCAAGGTTATAGTTGTCCTACTCGTGGCAGAGACTCTGCCCATAAAAAGATAGGCAAGGTCTATCTTTTTATGTGTGGAGTATCTGGCATTAGTGCAGAGACTCTGCAGTCATAAAGTTACTACTGGTAAAATATGTTTATGAAGAACAAAAAATTGTAAACTCACACTAAATTGTAAGTTTGCCTTTGTGAATCTGGCCCAGTGCATTAATAATATACATTATGACTCTCATTAGAAGTTGCTGTTGGGAGATAAAATTGCCAGGAAATTACCTGTAATCACGCTTTCAGGTTTTCCTACAGCGCAAGTTTCTTCTTCATTCCAAGTATTGCAGGTTGGAATGGGGAATAACATGTAATTTTAATTTTGCTGCGTGGCTAAAAAGCATGTTTGTTCTTTTCCAGAGGAGGAACAATCCACATTGGAATCCTTTTTCACCAAATGCTATTTTCTCTGCAATTGGAATTTAATATACACACACAACTATTTGCTTCTGATTCGACATTTGTTCTCGGGATGAGTCCTTACATTTTATGTTTAATTTATTACCCTAGAGGTAATACACAAATGTTGCAAGCTGCCAATTGCATCTGTGAAAGTGGCCACTTCTGCCACCCTACACTCTGCAACCCAATGCAATGGTATCATAAAAATCTAAAAGTGATCTTAAAATCCAAAGCATGCTCCCCCATGTGCTTTTCACATGGGTCACTTTTGTGTAATTATAATCTTTTTTTCTTTATTGCTCATGGTTAGCAATGCCTGCAAATTGCAAATTCAAATGCTGAGATGGATGTCTGCTGTGCAGACCTGCATCGAAGAACTGTGTACTGTAAACACTGAGGAATCCCTGCTTGACTATTTTTTATGAAAAGGGCAAGATGTGCCTCACTATGCATGGCCCTTTGGAAGGGAAGGAATTGGAAATTCGTCACAGTGTAAAAGTGTGAGGGTGGTTATAGTCCAATTTGAAGCATTACGCTTCATGTAGTCCCTTCACGAATCTGGACTGTTATGACATTTCAAAAGGGTTTCACCCATACTTTTCATATTTTCACTCTTTTGAAAGCTTTGTGTTCTGAGCAGAAGACACAATAACCAAGTGATATACCTTATCATTTAAAATATTGCTTGGTGCTCTCCTGCTTGTTCAGAGACCTCTTTAAGTCTCAACATGTAATTTAGATAGAATTCTTTGCTATGCACAAGCTTTGGGAACACCTACTAAAAAAATGTATCTCCAATTTAAGATGCAACTACAGAAAGTTCAAGAAACTATTTTTTTAAATATACTCTGTAGAATGGAGCTTTACCACCACAAAGGTATTAGATGTTTATAAGTCGCACATTTTATTGCATTGCAAATGAGTAACACACAAGGCAACTGTCACAAGTATTTCGGAGGTAGAAGGTAATGAGGCTTTGCAAGCTACACACTGAGTGCTAACATTTGTGCAATCTGCCAATCATGAGTTTGAAAGCTGAATGGTGACATGGTCAACTCAACCTTTTTCTTCTGAATATTCTTTGTGCAGTAGCCATTAATGCTAGTAAATTCATTTGAAACTCCACATAGAAAGCAAACATTGTAGACTGTTAGTACAGATTTGCCCACTAATGCATGCTACAAGTAAGGGCCTCCAACCTACGTTCCAACCAAATACCAAACAAAGCCCCAAAGCTACCTCTGGAGTGAAGATCGGAGCACTGTTAAATTGCAGAATTAGTTATTTGGGATGAATATTTCTTAATTAGTGGTCAATGTGTGTAGATAAACATTTTCTTTATTCTTGATTGCTTGCAACACACCTGTTAAACGTCATCAAGTTAGAGTTTGAGGTTTCCAGTTAAAACCAATTATAATCGACAAACCACCTCTGAAGGGAATAATGTGCATTTCAGTGGAAATTGGAACAAATTAGATTTGGCTCCACCTTTACTACTTTGATCCTCTCTGCTATTAAAGGAGTACAAGTTTAAACTCTATCTTTAATCACTTTTCAATGATGGATTAACCCGCTATGATCAACATGGCCATGGTAAGCTTCTTAAAAAGACATTTGACCATCTGCAAGACTCCTGGGCCAACTGTACTCTTTGGACCTATGCCCACCTGTTTTGGACCATGGCTCAGCATCAGTAGCTTCAGCATACTGTGCACTGCACATTGCTCTGTAGAGGCCAGCAGATTTGTGGCTAAACTAGAAGCAGGGCCTCTATCCCTGTCAAGAGGCACCATCTTGACTGAGAGCAAGATAGAGCTTTGCTTTCTCAAAGCTAAGAAATAATAAATGTGGTAACAAAGATCACTGTGCATATCAACACCACTATATTAAATGTCCTCCATTAAAGTACTACATCTTACACTCATTTTCTTAGTTTTTCGTTTTTACATTGTGATGGTCTGAAAAGCACACAGATAGGTGACACATGCCCTCATAAAGGACAAGGATAATATCATGAACAGTGAAGGCACCCTGCACAGTCCCAGAAGGTGTCCATGTGCTGGTTTTGCTGAATCAGCAATCTGTAGAGCACACATATTAACTCAGAAAATCTATGAGTTAGTATATGAGCTGCAGGCAGTAAAGCTCAAAAACGTGAAGTGTCTTTCCTTGTATGTGTATTAGACTGCATAGGTTTAACAAAAAACTGTACATGAACTTGTTCTGAGCCTGTGCATCAAAGTAGAACATGTTGATGATCCAGCCCCAGGGTCACCAAGCTCAACTTTCATTCTTACTGCATCAGAGTCAAAATTATGCTTGTGACTCATGGTGCTGAAACAAGTCCTGACACTTCACTTCTTTTTCACCTGAAAATCATCTGTACAAACTATGTGGCCTTGTTTAATTTCGTCATATTGAGCAGTGCTCTTTTTTTTCCCCAAGATGAAAAATCCACTACAACGCTGAAAACTCCACCAAACACAAAGGGGGTCATTACGATGGGGGTCGGACTTTCGTCCGATCGCCATCATTGCTATAGTGGGACCAGCCACCTACGAGGTAGCCTACCCACCTACCACATTACGATGCGACCGCCACCTGGTCACAGTCCCTATCCCTAACATTGCGGCGGGGATGCAGTCAGCAGCCCCCGCCGCAATGCCCAGAAAAAGACACTTGCATATCCCTGCGCTACGTGGCAGGCACCATGCCCTTCCTGCCACATGGTGCAGGGGCATGTAGCCATAGGTGCCCCCCTGTGCCTCTGCCCCAGGCCCAGCGATGAAGGGGGGGCCGCCACGGGCTGCCAAATCTGTTTCCGCCATTCATTTTGCTGCAAATTTTCTGCCGCAAAACGAACGGAGGAAAGGGATATCATAATCCCTACGGCAGCAAGGCACCGCCACAATTATAGGTAATGTTTTGGTTCCGACAGGGGGTAGGAAATGGACCTCACGTTGGAACCTTGGCGGGCTGTCTTTACGACCACTGCGCTTAACCAACGATTCCACCACCATCATAATTTGGCAGGAGAAAAACAGCGGCACGATGGCGGAGGGCCCGCCACGGACAGGCCGTCGGTGGCGGGCAATCACGCCCAAAGTTAATGAGCCTTGGGTAACTCTCACACATACCTGGCAAGAGAACAGTCACCACACTGCTTTCAAATAAACAAATGCTCAAATGACTAGGAATAATCAACGCTTAGCAGTTGTCACGCATCAGGGGCTCTGGTAATCATGTTATCCACATCTTTTCACTACAACAACTGTGCTCTCTTTGCTACTCAACATACCCTTCTCACTGTCTCGGTGCAAGGACATGTCTCAAGAAGCTGACCCTTACCAAGTGTCGCTTTAGCCCTCATTGTCCAACGATATATAGGCCCTATGCACTATCAAGAAGTTCAATATGGGTGAATAATCCTAAGTGTTGTTATTATTAGCAGTGCCCTCTTTCAGATTTTGGGTAATATCAGGGTGATATTTGTGTGTCTGTGTGTTATCAAAAGTTAAGAGTCTGTGTGTTATCATGAATGGAGTTACTAGCCATAGCTAATATAATGAGGAGTACAGTATTGAAAAGCTTATAACAGAGCAGTCGACAGTCTGGATATCATGATAAATCACCTTCACGTCTATCTTTAAAGGAGACAGACATCATTCTCTACATTATCAAAAGTAATAAAGATCTGGCCATCAACTCACTGAGACTAAGCTGGTTTCCTGAGGTTGTTTCTGATAATTTTACCTCATCAAGTAGCCATTCAGATCAATATTTGTGTTGTATATAAAGGAGCATAACAAAGCATGCTGTTCTCATTTTTCGGAGCAAATGTGCTTTAAAAGCCACACTACACCCCATTAAAACAAAAATCTTCTTTTGGTTACACCACTATCGCTCGTAGCTCCCACGACCTCAGTGAAATTGTGTCACTGGCCAACACCCCATCACTGAAATTGGATGAGATATTTTGCCAATTTAACTTAATATGCGGCCATGGAAAAAAGTAATTTTGATATCCAATAGATAATGTAAAATTGCAGATAGCCACCTTTTATAAATATTTCAGGTATGATTTCTTAGAGGTGGTGTTTAAAAGTGCTCCGTACGCCATTCATGGTCTGTGTTATTTTAGTTGTAAATATGGTGGATTTTCCATCACACATTTTTGAAAATCATAGCGAGCTAAAACGGATTGCAAAATCTCTAGGGCCCGATTCACAGAATGAATTTAAGACTCAATCCTAAACGTACTACTATTTTGGTATTCACAGAATGCACTTACTACTTTTGGAATTCACAGAATGAACTTACTACTTTTGGTATTCACAGAAGTTAGGATTTTGTCTTAAGTTTGTCTTAAGACAAACTTAAGACAGACTTAAAACAGACATAAGACAAAATCCTAACTTAAGTCTGTCTTAAGTCTGTCTTAAGTTTGTCTTCAGACAAACTTAAGACAAAATCCTAACTTCTGTGAATACCAAAAGTAGTAAGTGCATTCTGTGAATGCCGAAATAGTAGTAAGTTTAGGATTGAGTTTTAAGTTCATTCTGTGAATGCCAAAATCGGGCCCATAGTGTTTAGCAGGTGTAGTATTTAAAAATGCATTTCTTTTAAATGTTAAATGGGTTGAAGGTAAAGCAAACAGAAAGGCCGTTTAAGGTTATTACTTCTATTGGAATGTAGGCATCATGCCTAGAATTCTGCCTGCGAACCATGATAATGGAAACAGAATTTTTAGTAATACATTTTTGGGCTGCACTGCCTAGACAGGATAATAAATCTGTAGCATGGAAATGGCTGAGGGATCAATGATCAAACGAATCAGAGTTTACAAAGTTTGGAAAATATAGTCTTTGTGAATTATTTCAAAAATATGATGTAGCAACTGAATAGCAGGCATTAGCTGGAGATGAACAAATGATTGTCAAAAAAAGTATCTCAGAGAGAAAAGTATCTTTAATTTGAAGCAGATAAAGAATATATGGAGAGTAAAGTCCTTAGGATTTAACGTATACGTACGTTGATAATTTTCCAGTGTGCGATATTTAAAGTTGCGCTCTACAACGTCTAAGGTTCTTGCTCATATTTTCTGTTATACCCGCCTGAGTTTCCTGAGAGTAAAAGGTATGCAAAACCTGTGTTAAATGCATCAGGAGTTTGAGATGTGAATGACTCATTTGAGCACCTGTTAGAAGAATCAGAAAAGGAGGCCATTGGAGTGCCACTTTTGAATGAGAGATTGCTGTCAAAAGAAAAGACCAATGTGATAATAATATCTGTTTTGTCCTTAGAACGTGATAAGTGTTTATATTTTTAAATGTGAATGTATTTTTTCTTCTTTAAAAGGTTTGCATTCTAATGTTTATATGTGCCCTCCAGGTCTAAATAAACACAGAAATGCAGTCATTGTGTGATATTTCTTCGATATCAACACTGGTATGCTCTATATTTGATTTATTACATAATCTCTCAATTCATGACCATCTCAAGGGCTTTGTGTTTAATTTGATATCTATTACTCTCCTTTAGTTGGCCAAAAGTTGGCTTGACACAAACCCAAGTGGATTTCAAGTGAAACACCAGCCTATGATCAATTTTAGGACTGTGACTTCTGAGACTGACACCTAATTGATTCAATTTGTTTTATTTTGTGTTTTTTACGATTACAATGTCCCATGTCTTATTCTATGAATTTTTTAATTATTTCATAACTCTATAGGTATATTTGATTAGTGATGATAACTGATAGGACATGTATGTTTAATTTATATCCATCTTTTACATGCATGTAAAAATGTGAAAAGAAATATTTTTATACAAATGTTGGATGATGGAATGAGTAGCGGGATTTCTAGAGCACACAGCTACTCTGAGGAGTGTTCCGTGACTAAAACAGAAAGTAAGAACCAGAGGCTGAAAGAATTAGAGGGTGAAAAGTCACATCTTGAGTTGTTTTCTGTAAGTCCTCTCACTTTCAATTTGAAGTAGTCGTATGGGAACTCTCTTCAGGCTTGAGGGCCCAGAAGAGAGAAGGACTTGCCTCATTTTTTAGTCAGCCTAGCTCTAGGAAGTTTGCCAGATGGCCATGGAAAGAGCAATGAGTTCTAATGGGAGTGTTGTTATGGGCCCTGAAAGACAGGTACTCGGGACGAGAGTGGTTCAAGGCTCTGTGCATGAGGACAAGTGTCTTGAACAGGATCCTTTTATCATCAGGAAGGTAGTGCAGGTTCTTCAGGTGTAACAAGATCGAAGTTCGTCTAGATAGGTTGAGAACTAGACAGGCCGCCTCATTCTGGACTATTTGCAGTTTCTTCAACAGATGTTGTGGAAGACCTGCATACAAGGCATTAGTGTAATCCAGCTTGAATACAATCAAGGCCAGGATCACAGTTTTCCTCACAGGCAATGAGAGGATCTGTAGAACTTGTATGGCACTTTGCATTAGGCCAAATAATGTGCCTCCTGTAGGGTGAGTTGTTTGTCAAATTTGACTCCCAAGTTTTTTACTACATCAGCTTGCAAGTTGGTAGGAGAGCCCCATATGGCCAATGAGTTTGCAGGTTGAGGGAAAAATTGAAGCCATAACTAAGAACCTCTGTCTTGTCGGTGTTGCATTTAAGCTGGTTAATATTCATCCAGTGTAATACAGCTAATAGGCAGGGCTTAATGGTGTCATGGGTAATAGGCTCTCCCTTCTTGGAAGAAATCAGCAGCTGAGTGTCATTGGCGTACAAGATCATCTTTGCCCCAAAAGACTCAACCAATGCCACTAAAAGGGTCAAAGAGATGTTAAACAAGGTTAGGCTAAGGACTGAGCCCTGGGGCACTCCAACCGAGACACTGCTGTTGCAGGACGAGAAAGGTGACATCCAAACCTTCAGGTATCTATCTTCAAGGAAGGATTTCAGCCACTTCAGCACTGTGCCCCTGATGCCAAAATCAAATAGACAAGCAATTAGCCTGGAGTGTAGGGACTATATTGAGTGTAGCGGAACGGTCAAGCAGTACAAGGATTGCCTTTCCTGCTGCATCTAACATACATTTTTCCACTACACAAACCTCCAGAAGTGCTATCTCTGTATTACCTTTAGGCCTTTCCCTGACTGGCTTGGGTGGAGTAGTGAGTTGGATTCGATACAGTCTAAAATCTGCCGGCTTGCCAGATGACAGCGACTTGTTTAGTAGGGAGTTCAGTACCGGTTGATAACGTCTACTTCCTGTGTAAGTACAAAAGGAGGGGCAAGGGTCTGAGGGGGAGCCAGACTTAAGGATTAAAATTGCAGCTCTCACGTCATCCCTTGGGATCGAGTCAAAAGAGGAAAGTACGAAGCTGAATTTGACTGGGGTGGAGGATTAGTGACTGTGAGACCTAGGGGTCTACTAGGATGGGGGTAGATCGCCATCGCCTGTATGGTGGTGGCGATCCACCCGCCAATCTAGTTTGCCCGCCTAACATTTCTCCCCCACCATATTACGATGGCTGTGGGGACCCAGGCGGACGGAAAGACCGTCCACCAGTTTTCCGCTGGTAAGCAATCCACCCTATTGCCTACCGGGCGGAAAAGGCCCATCATATGGTGGCGGCATATTATGATGATGGCGGTCCCATGCCTTTCCATGGCGGAGACTCAGCCATGGAAAGGCATGCAGTGTTTTCTTTGGGGGCCCATTGTGGGCCCCCAGGGGGGTGAGCGGGGTGGAGGGCTGCACTTGGGGAGTACCCATGGTACCCCCACACATTGGCATGCACAAGGTGGCAGGCACCGTGCAGTGCCTGTCACTTTGTGCATGCTAATGCACAACATACATATATTGCATTGTGACGGGTGCTGCTTAAAGCACCGCCTGCCACAATGTAATGTATGCGGGATGCCACTGCCACTGTGGCGGTGGTATCCTAATTAGCGGTGCGGGACCACCGCACCACTGGCAGTCGGTCCCAGTACCGCTAGGGTAGCGGGCGGACTGGAGTCCGCTCGCCATCCTAATAGACCCCCTAGTATGGTTATAGTTTTTTTGAATTTCTAAAATGGTATTCTTTTTAAAACATGCCAGTTGTTCGCACCACTTGACAGAGGAAGCTTTACTGTGGTGGCAAGCCACTGGGTCAAATCTTTTTTTGACTATTTTAAAGATCGCTTTTGGCTTATTTTCTACCATATCAATCCTTCCTTCAAAAATATCCTTTTAATGGAATTATTAGATTGGAATAGGTGTTTAATGCTGACCTGTATTTAGCTTTGTCCGCCAAGCTATAATTTTTTTGCCAAGCTCTTTTGACCTTTTTGCATTATTTTTATCCCTGCCTCAAAGTTCCATTGCACCAGGGGAAAGAGCGCTTGGTTGAACCTGTCAGACATCTGGGGAGGGGGGCTAACTGTTCCACTGAGGAACTCATCCAATTACCAAATGCCTGTGCTTCTAGATCAAGAAGACCAGGAAAGATAGGTGCAGTGCTTTCTAGGGTGCTAAGCAGACTTCCTGAGGGATCCTGGAAAAAGGTTGAGTGTTATTAAAGTGTGGTGGGAGTTCCACAACTTCCATGTATGGCCATCTTCCATCTAATATGGATCAGATAATAGTCAGTCAAGGGGAGAGGAAGGGGGTCCAACCAACTTAATCTTATATTGGAGAAGACCAAGTCGATAGTGTGTCCACTAGAGTGTGTAGGGTTGGTGGCGATTTGTGGAAGAGGCCAGGTGGGGGGGCATAGGATCCTTAAGACTCTGCTTGTCCTTATCAGAGTGGAAGTCCCAGTGAATATTAAAGTCAACTAGTATGAGACAGTGTAAGAAGCATAGCAAGACCTGTGCCACGGCTACATTGAGGGAATTTAAGAAGGGGCCAGCAGGGCTAGGGCTCTGTAGATCAGAAAGCTCCCATCCAAATATAGGGCATTCAGTGCCAGACAGAAACCAAAGGCTTCTGCCTCTAACAATTCATCAATAGGAAAGGTA